>NC_042617.1:343556828-344224245 GCF_901001135.1 Rhinatrema bivittatum
AGACTCAGCGCAGACAACTAGGCTTCTGCCTATATTGCGTGGCTCAAGGCCATATCCAAGCTCAATGCCAACTAGAATGGGAACTCTGCCATGCCCAGCATCACCTGGGTGGATGACTCTAAGCCTCATTAAATTGACTCCCCAGTTTCTTTTGCCAATCTTATTAAACCAGTCCTCCATATGCTTCTCCACCCAGGCCCTTGGTGGACTCCAGCTCTGAGGGAACTTCATACAGCAAGAGCTGGTTGATTACTTCCAGATTACTATGGTCTCTATGACACCACCTCTGGCACTCTCGTCCATCTACGGAGACCCCTTCTGGGACTGGTAACGTCTTCCACTGTGCCGCTTACCCTACATATTGGCTCATCACATATGGAAGATATCTGCTTCCACATTCTATCCAGTGTTGTGAGCCCGGTTATTAGAAATGTGCAGGGGAAAAAATTGTTTTCTTTTTTTTTTTTTTTTTGGGAAGTTTCTTTGTGCATTGCTCGATGAGATTCATTTGTTTGAAAAAATCAAATCAAACAATAAAAGAAAAATGGCCAATAAATGAAAACTATGCCTCCCTTCCACCTGCCCCAGGGCCAGGATCCCTCTGGCCCCCCCCCCCCCCCCACTTACCCAGTTTGATGGGGATCTGCCAGCTAGGACTGGGCTGAAGCCTCAGACTTGTGCAAACTGAAGTCACGGTAGATGGCTGTGGCCTTGGTTTACTCAAGGCGAACACCTCGGCCTTAGCTGGAGCCTGGACTCAGGCCAAATGCCACAGACCGGCATCAAGAACTGGCCTCCGGGTCATGTTGCGGTGTTGGGTCTGGGTCCAGGCCCAGGCTGAGGCCCCGGCATCAGAACATGGCCTCCAGGTTGGATCAAAGCATCAGGCATGAGTCCAGGCCAAAGTCCCGGCATTGGGACCCAGCCTTCGGGCCAGGTTACAGGTTTGGGGCTGGAGCTGGGTCAAGGCCCCGATGTCGGGACCTAGCCTCTGGGTCAGGTCATTGCATTGGGCCTCAGCTTAGGCTGTGGTCTAGGCAGAGGCCCAGGTGTTACTATCCAGCATCCAGGGTGAGTCACGGTATCAGGCCTGGGTCCAGACCTAGGTCCTGGCATGGGGACATGGTGTTGGGCCTGGGCTCAGGCTTTGGCCTAGGCCAGGGCTCAGGCACTGGGTCCTGGCCTCCAGGGTGGGTCCTGGCATCAGAACTGGGTCCATGCCTAGGCCCCGGCATCGAGACTCAGCCTTTCGATCAGGTTGCGGCATCAGGCCTGGACTCAACCTCCTGCCTAGGCTGAGATTCAGGCATCAGGACCCGTCCTCCTGGAAGAGTCGTAGCATTGGTACTGGGTCCAGGTCAAGGCCACTGCATCGGGACCTGGCCTTTGGGTTGCGGCATCAGGCCTGTGTCCAGGCTTTGGCCTAGGAAGAGGTTTTGGCATTAGGACCAGATTACCCGATGGATCAGGTATTTATTTTTTGTTAATTTTCAGGGGTCTTGGCCAAGGCTCCATCGTCAGCCTCAAGCTCGAGCCTAGATCATGACCTCTGTGTTTGGCGTCGGCCTATGCCCTAGGCAAAGCTCTGACTTCAGGCTTAGTCCAAGGCCCCAGCGTTGTGTTTGGGCACAGGGCACGGCCCCTACTTTGGACTCAGTCTATAACCTAGGTGAGGCCCTGACTTCAGACCAAAACCTAGGCCTGCTGCATTCATTTAAAACAAAATGAACAAATAAGGTTGGTTTCATTCGGGGGACCCTTGATTTGGTTCAGGGCCCACCGAATGAAACAATTGAGTCTTATTCTTTGCGTTTTGCATTTTTGTTTTAAACAAATGCACATCCCTACCAGTTATTCTAGGTGTGGAAACATCAGCCTCAGTTTCACTGGTTTATTTTATTTATTTATTTAAAACTTCTTATATACCCTCATAGCAAATGGAATTTGATCAAAACGGTTTACAAATAATTCTAACTTAACAAATCAAGAATAAAATAAAAATATATATTTTTTTTAAGATTGAGGAAATAAAATAAAATACAGTTAGAGTAAAAATACAATCAATAACATATCAATATAAATAAAATTTTATATCTATAGAATTTAATAAATCTATTTTAATAAAACGGAAAGACAGAAATAAAATAATTATATCAACTGAGAAGGAGAAAGAAAAATACCTTGCTTCTTATTCTTTGTTTTTAAACTCTTCTCCAATTGGAGACCCGGATGCTCCAAATCCTGAATGGTGTCGGAAGACCTGGCTCATCCAGTAATCATGGCCTCCACTCTTCCGATGCTTCCAATTCCTGGCAGGTAGCTCTGAGGAACTCAAACCTCTCCGTAATGTCTCCAGGAAAATACTCTCAAAATAGTCTATAGATATTAAAAAAAAACAGTTGGGACAAGAGAAGTCCAAACATGAACGTTTGGAAAAGGAACACAAGTGCACCAAGAAAAGGTTTTAGTCTCTAGTCACCAGAAAAAATGAAGAGATACGAATCCTGCACACTTTTTCAGGAGAGAGAAAAAAACCCATAATTCTGACAGATCCTATCAGTCCAGATCCTAAAAAGAAGTATGTTTTCTCCACCCCAGTATTGGGGTCTATTCTTCGCCAAAGCTGCCCAGAAGAGACCATCCCTCCATCTGCAACTCAGCTTCAATCTCAGGAATTGCATGAACAAAGGGAAAAAAAACCCAATTGTTTGGTTGCAGAAGCTATCATCCAAGTCAAGAAACCCATAGGGATTCAAAAGATTGTTCATGGCCAGTACCCACGAAAACCCAAGGCATCAGGAGGGGGGCATAAGAGGGGGTACTGTTATGATCAGCATCCACAGGGTACTCTTATAGACTGTCGCTCTCACTGCCGTGGACAGGCCACTTACCCCTGCTCCGGCCATCCTGTTGCTCATCCATGAGGCGAGATGCCAATGACCCCGATGTGACTGGATGTTGCCTCCAACTCCTTACATGGTGTGTTGTCTTAGGCGATTGCATCCTTATAAGAACATAAGAAATTGCCATACTGGGTCAGACCAAAGGTCCATCAAGCCCAGCATCCTGTTTCTGAAAGTAGCCAATCTAGGCTACAAGTACCTGGCAAGTACCCAAACACTAAGTAGATCCCAAGCTACTGATGCCAGTAATAGCAGTGGCTATTCTCTAAGACAGCTTGATTAATAGCAGTTAATGGACTTTGGTATTTAAAGGGACCATGGCAGGCAATGTCCCGCAGCCCTTACTGATGATATCCGATGCAGAGGCCTGTAAAAGGCCTCCCCTGACATGACGTGCACAAAAAGAATAGATGCCTTAAACTTTTATTGGTGCAGAGACGTTTCAAGTAAATTGCCCGACTCAGGCCGAGTTTCGCAGCTTTGTAGCCGCTGCCTCAGGGGCTCCAAACTTCAAATCACTGATACTTTATAATCCACTTTGATTATATAGTATGCCATTGATGAGTAAACAACTTTAAAGCAAAAGGGTCCAGACACAAATTCATGTGGCATACCGCAGTCTCTGAGCGGCCTTGGAGGGAACTTTCCTTCCGCTCCCCCCCACCTTCCCCTCCCTTCCCCTATCTAACCTGCCCTCCAGCCCTACCTAAATCCCCCCTACCTTTGTTGTCCTATTTACGCCTGCCTCTGGCAGGCTTAACTTGCGCGCACCGGCCAGCTGCCAGTGCATGATTCCCCTTGGCACTGCCGCCGTGATGGAGGCCTTGGCCCGCCCCCGGACCGCCCCTGGACCGCCCCCGGATCATCACCCTACCCATGCCCCTGCCCTCTTCCTGCCCCTTTTTCAAAGCCCCGGGACATACACACGTCCTGGGGCTTGCGCATGTCACCGAGCCTATGCAAAATAGGCTCCGTGCGTGCAGGAGAAGTTTTAAAGAGTTACTCGCGCAACCCTTTGAAAATCTGCCCCAAAGTGTAAGAAGGAGAAAAATTGAAAATACTTGATGCAAATAATGCTCAAAGTTATTCCACAACACAGGAGTGAATATGACTCTGCTTCCTGACAGGATGTTTAATAATTGTTGAGTATGCAAGGAACGTCTGCAGAATAAAGAGGGAAATGCCTGTCAGTTCTTGGAAGAGTCCTGTGCATTGCTCGCTTCCTTCTGGCATTCATTGGAGAAGCAGAGCTACAGCCATACAATGATGTGCAAGCACTCATGCAAAACAAAGTGCTAGGGAGAAAACCTATCGTGAATACTGAGGAGGGATCTAATTGTTTCTGCATGCTTAACATAAAATTCTTTGGAAAAGCTGTACCTGGTTCCTTTCACTTTAAAGGAAAATGGTCATCCAAATATGGAGTTACATTCTGAAAGGTTTTCTGAAGACACTCTATATGAGGATGGATGTGCAAGTTAATGCACCATATAGCAAAAGGATTTTACTCACTTAACTGTAATTGGTGTCCAAATGACAGCAACCCACAGCTGCCATGGGCAGTCTCACTGAAATCAATAGGCCTGCCTGCACAAACTACAAATATATGCTTCTGGAGCCCATCGCCGCCCAGTGCATTCAAGTATATACATACTATATCAAGTACTGATACATTTTCAGTTCACTAGGCACAGTAAACAGTTATATTTATGATGTGATTAGATTGATCATTGGTTTGGAACTGAGATGGTGAGCCTTTAACCTTTAAGTCACTTGTTGGAAACTAGATGATGCTTTGAACTGTAATTCACTAAAATGTGATGGTCATTCTGTAGCCTATATAAAAAGGATCAGTGATTTCAATGGAGTTGTAAGTAGAGGAGTAGGCTATGAACCAGGTCAGCCAAGGTTCAAATCCCACTGCTACTCCTTGTGACCTTGGAGAACTCAACTTACCCTCCATTGTCTTAGGTACACACTTAGTACCTGATTCACTAAGGGGTTTTCCCATAGATACAAATTGGGAGAAAAGCCTTAATAAATTAGGCCCTTAGATTATGAGCCCTGTGGGGACAGGGAAATACGCTATGGATGTGCACTGATTTTTTTTGTGTGTCATTTTTTTTCAGGTGGTTATGTTTGATTTTGGTTTTTAAATGGTTCAGGAGGTGTTTATTTCAGGTTTCCCTAATTTCTGAGTTAGTGCGCACTAACTAGTTTACCTAATTTTGGAGTTAGTGTGCACTAATGGGACTTAGCGTGCACTAACATCCTTTCCTAATTTCGGAGTTAGTGCGCACTAACAGGACTTAGTGCACACTAACTGGATGTTAGCTATAGTTAGTGCGCACTAACTAGAAATGTTGCCAATAAGTTAAAAAGTGTCAATTGGGGAGCAGTTCGTTAGCTAGAGGTATGGTTCTGCATTCCCATTGGCTGTCTTCTTGGTTTCTTGTTTGTGTTGCCAAGGTGGTCTTTGTGGGGGGATGGCCAGTGCCTGGTAACAAGTGTAAACAACAAGTGTTGTAATAATAGCATCAAGTTCTAGTCAGCAAAAGCATATAATGCAAATGCATATTTACAATTTGACAATTCCTTTGTATTTTAGGAAAGGGGACATGGCATTTTGGGATATGCATACTTTGAATTCCCCTGGTGTGAGTCTGTGTGTTTGGTGTGTTGGAGGCAAGTGCAAAAGGTAAGACAAAGGTCGGGGGGGGTTAGGGGAAGGGGTAGGAAGGTCAGGTTAGGGGGAAATGGGGGAAGGCAGCACGGCTCGGCGTGTGCAAGGTGCACGATTGTACATCCTCTTGTGTGCGCCGACCCCTGATTTTATAACTTGCGCATATTTGCACGCGCAAGTTATAAAATCAGGCATACATGTGTGTGCCGGGTAGCTCACGCAGCTTTTAAATTCTACCCCTAAGTGTGTAATATAGCAAAACTGTAGTTAGTGTGCACTAACACAAAATACAGATTTTTCTGAAATTTCATCATTTTTTTTTTGTTTTGAGGCGCTCCCAAAACAAGACTAAATAGACAATTTTGTTCCATTATCTATTTTATTGAAAACAAATGCACATCCCTAACCTACAGTACCTGGACGTAATCCACTTTGAAGTGCCTGAAAAAAACTGAATGTAAGTAAATGTTAAACGGATAAGATTCTATAGCAATGGTCTGCACCTTCAGAGGCAGAAAATAATTGAAAAGAGCAAAATTCTTTACTCTAGTTTTGACGTGTAGCAAAATTGGACAACATCAGTATCAAATCTCAACAAGGAAGCCACCAGTATCTGAGTAAAGAAGAAGTAAAAAGACACAAACATACAAGCCACACATCAATCCTCAGCAGTGTTAGCTAAGGAGAGTGGTAGCAATAATAGTGCAAAATCTAGAGTTATGCAAGGGAAAAAAAAACCATTTGGTTCATTTTTCTTTCTTTCTTTTTGGAGGGGGGAGTTATTTGTATTTTTTGTTTCATTTTTTTGTTGAAGCAGATTTTAACATGCCCAAAAAACACATAATAACTATTTAGTACGTGCTAAAACTATTTAACATGCAACGAATGGTTTTAGGGTGTGCCATTTTGAAAATGACATACAAATCTCAAATTCTAAACACAGGGAAAAGGAAACTCAGGCTGTAAATAAATCCACTTCTCCTAACTTTACCATAACTTTATCATACTTAGGATACAAATGTTACTACTTAAAATTTGTGGATGAAGCAGAACCCTCATAGACATTAGAAGCTCACCCAAGCTTTGAGATAACTTTTAGTATAATCATAGGCCCTCCTTCAAAATCAGCAACAAATGTTTTGGTCCTTTTTCAAAGCTCATATAAAAATCTTAGTTTATAAAGTCTTCACATATCCCGAAACAGTCAGTGTTTTGAAGCAGAATTTGAATGAGGGGAAAGTTGCCTTCCAGGCTTCATTCACATAACCGACTAGCATCCATCTTGCTCAACAATTCAATTCAAATCATTTATTTATTTGTTACATTTATAATCCGCAATATCCAACTTTGTTGATCTATGTGGCTTTATAAAAAACAAACAGAGGGAGGGGAACAATGTATAGCAGTCATTCACATTACACCATAGCATTATAATAAGTCCCCAGTCAGATCACAGAATACCAATCAAATTCCTCATTTAAACCAGTAGGTTCCTGAGATGTAATCGAAAGATTCTAAATTGTTGAGAATAATTCAAATGTGCAGTTTGGTCTACCTGCCTGCCATGATTGTCACATGTTCCAATATAGTTCAACACAGGTGTGCAAACTGTGGTACAGAGACATACAATGAGAATTCAAAGGTGCTTACATTTGCAAGTAGAATGTTATGTTCAGTGGTCTGCTGGCTAATCCCATGAACTGCTGCTGTCACCTCTTGGCTGGGCCCCCACTGTCTTCTGATTCCACCGACGCCGTCCTCCAACGCAGCGGACTGCTGCTGGCCCAACCAGCTATGTCTCCATAGATCTCCTTGGCACTCATGGCTGGACGCTGCCAGCACTGAGCACCGTGCCTCTTCTCATTATTTAAAGGGACCACGGTAGGAAAAACACTGAGGTCCCTGTTGATGACGTCAGCTCAAGGTTCTCTAAGAGGGCAATGCTACAGTCATGCCTTGTCTCGGCAACAGGTCTCCCTATTGTTCAGTAGTGTGAGCTGTTCCAGCATTCCTCGTCCTCAGTTCCAGTGTTTCTTGTCTTCATTTCCTGAGGTCATTGTCTTTATTCTTCAGTTCTTGTGCTCATTCTTTAGTTCAGAGACGGCTGAGGGGGGATATGATAGAGGTCTTGAACAAGTTCAAGTGTTCTTATGTTCTTAAGTAGATGTGAAACTGTTATTTACACATTCGAATAATAGAAGGACTAGAAGGACTAGGGGGCATTCCATGAAGTTAGCAAGTAGCACATTTAAGACTAATCAGAGAAAATTATTTTTCACTCAATGCACAATAAAGCTCTGGAATTTGTTGCCAGAGGATGTGGTTAGTGCAGTTAGTGTAGCTGGGTTCAAAAAAGGTTTGGATAAGTTCTTGGAGAAGTCCATTAACTGCTATTAATCAAGTTTACTTAGGGAATAGCCACTGCTATTAATTGCATCGGTAGCATGGGATCGTCTTAGTTTTTGGGTAATTGCCAGGTTCTTGTGACCTGGTTTTGGCCTCTATTGGAAACAGGATGCTGGGCTTGATGGACCCTTGGTCTGACCCAGCAAGGCAATTTCTTATGTTCTTCTTATGTTCTTATGTTCAAAGTGGTTTTTGTCCTCATTTTTAGTTCCAATGGTTTTTGTCTCCGTTCTTTGGTTCCAGTGGTTCCTTTCTTCAGTTCTTCAGTTATTTTGTTTGTCTTCCTGCTTGCCTACCTGTTTAGCTCCTTGCCTTCCTGCCCTGCCTTTCTATCCTGCCTTTCCTATGGATGGATACTTGATATTGACCTCGGCATGGCTTCTGGATACTCCTGACCAATGCTTGCCTCTGACCACTACTTGACTCATGGATACTCTTGACTACCTCCTACCTCCAACTATTACCTGACTCCTGGATACTCTAGACTACTGCCTGCCATGACTCTTGGCCTGCTACTGGACATGCTTCATCTATGCCTACTCTGGCCCAGCTTCTTCAATGGATCTCATGACCTCTAGCAGAGGCCCACTTAAGACCTGCTGGCCCTGGTACCTAAAGGCCCAACCCGAGGTGAACATGGACTGATAAAGGCAAAGCTCCAGTTGGGCCTCTGTCTCATCCGGGTCCACCTGCCAATGGAGGTGACCTGCAGGATTCCTTTCTGCAGGTTGCATCAACCCCTCCTCAGAATAAAGGTCCATGAGCACAACATAAAACATAACAAAGATTTTTCAATGAGGCAAATCTTGATTGCATATTTTGTTCTAACTGCATAAATGAATCAACATGGACAAAAAAGTTTGAGGACATAAACCATCCAAGACAATGCACATGTATTCAAACTTTTTTGAAAAATAATTCACTAAACACTGGATTAACCCAGGTCTGTTTTAGGTTGGTCACTCTTTGTTGCCACCTGGTGGTGGCATCAGAGCAGTACATCAGAACTTGGTTCCCTATAAGTGGAACTAAAAGAAAAAGGACCAGTCTGAACTAAAATTCAACATAAACTGATAAACATGCTTGGATGAACCCATCACTGTCTCTCGATGGCCTGATCACAAACATAATACTGGCATACTAATTCTTGCCTCTCTTATAAGCAACAAAAAGGAAGATAGTATATAGTGATTTTGCTGTTCTCAGTTTTATGTAAGGGCCCTGCCCAAAAGTTAACCTGTTTGCAATGTTATATGTAAGGGTTCTGCCCAATGGTTCCTGTTTAATTGTAAACCGATACGATGTGTGAACGGCTATCGGTATAAAAAAGACATTAAATAAATAAATAAATAAAATAAGAGAAAAACACTATCTCAACTAGAAGGATCAATGAACAAAAAAAAAAAAGAAATAGTGACACAACTATCAAGCACAATGTGTTGCAAAATTCAATAAGGAATGTTAGGAAGACTCATTTATTTCTTCAGACTTTGAAGTATTTTAAACAGCCATATTGTTATGACAAGCAATGGCTAAACAAGAAAAAAAATACATTTCAAAATTAGAAAGAAAGAGAAAAAATGCATAGCCTTAGTCCACCATAAAAGGGGGTAGAAATATAGACATCTTGAAAGTCTGGAAACATACGAACAATTAAACAATAAAAAAGCATTAATTTGCTATACAACAAAAACCTGACATCAGCTGATGTATCAGTATGATAAGACTTATCATACTGGGTCAAACCAAAGGTCCATCAAGCCCAGCATTCTGTTTCCAACAGTATCCAAGCCAGGTCACAAGTACCTGTTAAGATCCCAAGGTGTAGATACATTCCATGCTGCTTATCCTAAGTATAAGCAGTAGATTTCTTCTTGTCCAAGCCTTTTTTAATGGGGGACATTGTTAGAAAAAACTTATCTGACAGTATTTTTCTGATCGGACGTACCTGTCTCATCAAAACATCAACTGATGTTGGGGGTTGAGGGTTGTGTAGTACTGAGAATATGTGTTTTACAGGTGATGATCCTTAATTTTATGACTTATTGCTAAGATATATGTTTTATGTGCATTTCAAAAATATTTTTCCTATTACATTAGCACATTCTTTCTAATGGGATGAATGATTGAGGAGACCAGGTTGTCCACTCCAGATCATTACTTGACCTTAGAGCAAGACTTACAATTACTCTGGCTTGCTGACATTCCTTACTGAATTTTGAAACACATTGTGCTTGATAGTTGTATCATGACCTCTTATAAACAATACATAGTGGATCAAAAAGTACTTTGTGCAGAGAAAAAACATGTAAATTGTCATAAACTATCCATGCAATCTTGGAAAACCTATCAGAATGTGAATCACCATTTATTGCTTATAAGAGAAGCAAGAATTTATACAAAACAGTGGTACGTTCTGATTTGCCATGAATTGAAGCGTCAGAAGTTTAATCTTCGGTTGGTCAGTTTGTGTGCCACTGCCAGCACTGTTTGTTTGTGATCAAACCATTGAAGGGCAGCAAATAATGACTGATGTCTACCACATTACATGCTTCCCCTTTGTCTTGGGGGGCTATCACATCACTATAAAGGCAGCAGCCTTTATAGCACTCACATCACTATAAAGGCAGCAGCGGCTGATGAGGCCCAACTACCATAACTTCAAAGGCTTCCATTCCCTCAATATGCAGGTGGTCTGCGATGCCGAGGGGATCACCATGGGCATCGTGGCCAGGTTTCCAGGATCCAGTCATGATGCCTGCATCCCCTTGCAGTGAGGAATTCATGACGGCTTCCAGAACGGGAATCTCCCCAACATTATCACTGGCAAATCCCAAACAAAGAATTTTTTAGTCTTTCAGCGATGGCTTTATCTTCCCTAAGTGCCCCTTTAACCCCTCCATCATCTAACGGTCCAATCAACTCCCTCATAGGCTTCCTGCTTCTGATACATTTTTAAAAGTTTTTATTATGAGTTTTGCCTTCTACAGCCAACTTCATCTCAAATTCTTTCTTACCTTGTCTTAGCAATACTTTACATTTAACTTGCCAAAGCTTATGCTTTCTCCTAGTCTCCTCAGATGACTCCTTCTTTCAGTTTTTGAAGGAAGTTCTTTTGGCTAAAATAGCCTCTTTCATGTCACCTTTTAACCATGCTGGCAGTCTTTTGGCCTTCTTTCCATTTTTTTTTTTAATATGAGGAATATATCTGGTCTGTGCTTCTAAAATGGTATTTTTAAACAATGATCATGCTGGTTGTACACTCTTAACCTTTGTAGCTGCACCTTTTAGTACTTTTCTAATATCCTCATTTCATCAAAGTCTTCCTTTTGAAAGTTTAATGCTAGAACTCTAGATTTACTTATTGTCTCCCTTCCAGTCATTAAGTCAATTTGATCACAACGTACACTTACTTTTAAGAAACTGATGAAGATACATTTATTTCAACAGATTTTGAAGTATTTTAGTTATTTTTATCTCTTTTTCTAAATCTCAGAACTGCTATTAGATGTTGTTTTAATGTTTATTTTTATTTTTTTATTTTATGTTTTATTCCTCATACTATTTATTTATTATTTTACTGGGGCCAATATTTAAAAGCCATTTAGACAGATAACTGATAAATAGCTTAGCTGCTATTTTAGATGACTTATCCAGCTAAATTCTAGGCAGATAATTCTTTATCTGCCTAGAATTTAGCCAGATAGGTCTGGGGCATTCCTGGGGTGCGTGGTTGATGTTCCTGGGAGGAGTTGAGTTAGTCAGTTAACCTAACCGGCTAACTCTAGCCATGCTGTAGGACAGATCAAAAGTTAGCCAGATATACCTATCCAGCTAACATAACTAGCTGCTTAGCAGCCAAATATTTGCCCCCCATGCATGTTTTATTGTTTGTCACCTAGTGCTGTGACTAGACAGCATATAAATCTCCAAATAAAAAAATAATAAATAAATACATGTTATGATCAAGATTGCCAAGAGACCTGACCACAGTTACCTCTTACACAAAATCCTGCTTTCCACTAAGAATTAGATGTAAAATGGCTCCCTCTTTTGTTAGTTCCTGAACCAATTGCTCCATGAAGCAATCATTCATTCTATCCAGGAATTTTACCTAATGTTACATTTATCCAGTCAATATTGGGTAATTTTAATCTCCCATTATTACTGTTCTGTCAAACTTATTAGTTTCCCTACTTTCTTTGAACATTTTGGCCAGGTAGACAGTAGTATACCCCTATCGCTATATTCTTCCCCAACACAGATTGGATTTCTACCCATAAAGATTCTACTGTGCATTTAGTCTCCTGTAAGATCTTTATCTTGTTGGAGATTGTCTGTCAATGCCATTGTCTGTCAATGACTCTATGACATCCCAAACATAAAACATCACTGAGAGGGTAGCCCAGTGGAGAAAGATCTTCTCTCAGGAAGAGAAGAGTAGGTGTAATCAACTCCAGCTGAGAGGCTCATGCTGGAATTAAATGCTAGAGTGGTGGAGGAGAAATCAGGCCTCAGGCATGACATCCAGGCATGACAAATATGGTCCAGGTGGAGATGCAGGATGTGCGGCAGGAGCTGAGGGGCATGCATGAAGAAATGCAGATCCATACTTCAGTGTGGAAGGAGATGCTGCAGCATATGCCACCCTGCCAGACAATTCCCCCATGAAAAGCTACCTGCTATCTAATGCCACCCTGTACTACCACCATGGATGTTACATCCCCATACCGGAGTTCCACCTACCATATTGGCAGCTCTACCTCTTACTCCACTGCTGTCCATGATGCTTCCACCTCATCATGTGCTAATTGCACATGCACCAGTTTCATCTCTGGGTGAACTGCCACCCTCACAGAGATTGGCATCCCCCTTTCAGAGGGCACAGGAGGGATTCTCACCCTCTGCCATGATGGGGATGGCCTCGTTTAGTTCGGTGTCTGAAGATGAGAAGCCCACCATTGCTTGCCAAACAATGTCTGTGCAGCTTAACATCTCCTCGATTGAGAAACACAACCTTCCAGTTCTCTGCTGCAGCTATTAACCTCTGCCACTGCCCCAGGTTTCCAAGCCCTCAGAAGGAACAGTCAGCAGTGATCGGACACTTGGGACAGGCAAAGGCAGCAGAGCTTCCACCCAGAAAAAGAGGGCAGCCAAGGAAGCATTAAATCTATATATAGTTTTCTGCACATCTATGACTCTTGTAATAATTAAACCTTCAATATTATGTCTTAGCATCAGTGTTCCTTTCGGGGATAGGTTGTTGTTTACTCTTGTAATGTATCTCCTGCATTTCCTCCTGATTCAGCTCATGTACCTCCTCCTCCTTCCTTCCTATTCATTCTGATGATCTTCTAGTCCTTCTGGAGGAAGTAGCCCTCTGATTTTGGCAAGCAAAAAGATCTCACAGATCTTAGTGGAGTTGAAAAGAAGGCATCCTCCAGATTGTTCAGGCAGCAAAAGTATGCATGTATTTTTTGTTTTGCTTGCACTTTTACCTGCACAGAAAAGGTGCAGTCTAGGGCAGGGCCAAGAGGTTGATATTTTATAACAGATTTACATGAATACATTAGTCAATTTATTTGCACAAATTTACATCTGCTAATTAACTAGCACAATTGATATCAGCCTTATCTGTTGCCTCATATTTTTGGATGGAAAGTATGGGTGAAATGGGGGGAGTTCAGGGTGAAGTATTGGGAGGCCTCGGTGAACTGGAGATGGACTGGGTGGATTGGCAGAAGTATCAGCAAATTGATGATTTCAAGTTCGTGCGCATATTTTTAAAATATACCTGCATCTGCATATAATTTAGGGTTTTACGCATATGTGTTTTATATTTTTTTGCATGTAAAATATACAAGTGTATAGAAGTGTATATTTTATACAATAGGCAGAGAAGGAATTTGCTTTTCTTACATTGGAAATCTTTGCATGTACAGACGCATACACACGTTTCTTCACAGCAGAACCACATGGCATTTTATAAACTGTGCTGGTTCTGCCATAGAGTTTATAAAATAGTAGGGGAATTGTGCATCCGCTTATACACATATATGCTCTACCATGAATAGTTTCCTCCTAGAAAGAAAAGAGAGATTTGAGATTCTTCTGTAAATTTGTAAATCATTAACATCAGACTTCTCTTTCTTCATAAATGATCAAATTTAAGCTTGTTTCAATACAGAGGGAACTAGACCATGTTCAAGGCTAAAATTAATGACAGAGGTGAGATAGAGCAGGATTATTTAAAGTTTTGGAAACTTGTTAAGACTGAGGCAAGCATTTGAGGGTAGTGTGCATTGATGTGAGATAGCAGTTTCAAGAATTGTTGGATTTTTTATTTAATTTTTGTTTTATTGTCATTATGTTTTGCTGTTTTATAAAATGTATTTTATATTTTGATTGTTTTATATTATGAATGTGAAATTGTAATCTGCACTGAACTTGGATTCGCGGAATATAAGACTTTAGATAAATAAATAAAACCTAGTTCTGAATTCATGACAGGCTTTGAAGAAATAGGGTCCAGGACAAAAGTCACTGGTGTCAACGTTTTCAGAATCTTTTCCATGCCCATCTGTGAAATTTTATTAATACGAGAAAATTTGCTCCCCAAGTGCTAAAATCTGGATACAGCTTTCACAGCTCTTTACATTAAAATCCAGTTAAACCTCTACTTTACTGAATTAATTTTGAATGTCATCAGTAGCATTACAAAAATAATCAGTAAAATTATCTGCATAAAGATTTCCTTTCTCAGTCAACAAAAAAGAGAATTTATTACCAACCAACTGAGAAATGAGTTTAAATATTTGCCTTGGATGGTTATGTGCTTTTTTCAGTTTCCTTGCCAAGAATTATTTTTTTGGCTGCTTGAAAGGCAGATTGATATTTAGCCACACCTTTTGCACAATTGAAGATCTTCTATAATTCTAGACTTATGCCAGCACCTTTCTAGTTGGTGGGTTTGGCGTTTAATCATCCCTAAACCAGAATGAAACCAAGATTGTTTTTTACCATGGGAAATAACACAGACAAATGACGGAGCTACCGAGTGTAGAGAATTTCGAGTAATCTCATTCCACAGCATAATCTGTGAGTCCTAAGAGACATACTTGACTAGCAGAATTTTACCCCATATGACACATAAGTTGCTGTTGTATATTGCAAAAAGTGACATGACTGAAAGTATGAGCCGAGGAAAAAATCTTAAACACCTAAATCTGTGAAGGATAGGAAAAAAGATCACTTTAGAGGAGACAATTCTTTTAGGACTTTATTCATAAAGGACTTTTCTTCCTTGGGGGTCACTGGAGAAAGAATGCATTGTGCTCCTTTCAGAAGAAAAGGAATGAACTGGTTCTTCCAAAAACAAAACAATTCGATCACATAAGGAGCTGTACTTTTAAAACTGTCCATGGTATGCGATTTGCACATGGAAGGTGACACATTGAGATGTAAGTATTTTATAAACTGTGTGTCAGGTGCTGCACAGTTTATATAAAAATACCATGTTATTTCTGACCTAAAAGTATGTGCATAGGGATGGTAACTTTTAAACAGGCACACAGACTCACATGTGCTCGCGTTTGTCGGCCCGCGCTCATGGACACGACTATTTAATAACACAAGCGCATATATGCACCACATGTTATAAAATAGTCTGTCTATGAGCAGAAGTGCACCCAATTTTGAGTGGATAGCTCAGTGATGCAGCGGTCAAAAAAGCAAACAGAAGGTTAGGAATTATTAGGACTGGAATGGTGAATAAAATGGAAAATGTCATAATTCCTCTGAATTGCTCCATGGTGAGACCTCACCTTGAATACTGTGTGCAATTCTGGTCGCCACATCTCAAGAAAGATATAATTGCGATGGAGAAGGTACAGAGAAGGGCAACCAAAATGATAAAGGGGATGGAACAGCTCCCCTATGAGGAAAGGCTGAAGAGGTTAGGGCTGTTCAGCTTGGAGAAGAGACGAGTGAGGAGGGATATGATAGAGGTCTACAAAATCATGAAAGGACTTGAATGGATAAATGCGAATTGGTTATTTACACTTTTGGATAATGCAAGGACTAGGGGGAGTCTCCATGAAGTTAGCAAGTAGTTCATTTAAAACAAATAGGAGAAAATTATTTTTCATTCAACGTATAATTAAGCTCTGGAATTCATTGCCAGAGGATGTGGTTATGGTAGTTAGTGTAGATGGGTTTAAAAAAGGTTTGTATAATTTCCTAGAGCAGAAGTATTTAAACTGCTATTAATCAATAAGGATTAGTAGCTTGGGATCTATTTATTTAATGTTGGGGTACTTGCCAGGTTCTCAGGGCCTGGATTGGCCACTGTTGGACACAGGATACTTAATTTCATGGACCCTTGGTCTGACCCAGTATGGCATATTTTATGTTCTTATGCTGCGTCAAATCCCCCAAGTTTAACAGCCTCCCCTCTCCCCAGTTAGCCCCAACCCTTAAAACCCCACCAATCTGTGTATCTTTATTTTCTAACTTACATGTCATCCATAGCAGAAGTAAAGTTACGCGGCGGGGGATCCTGGCGTGCCCATGTGCGCGTAAGTATTTACACGCTAATCTGAAGTTGAAATCCAGGAATGCCCATGTCTCACCCAGACCCCACCAACGCCCCACCTTTTTTCGGAACTTTTCATTTGTGCTCACTGTGGGAGATCCGAGTGGTTTTTTTAAAATCCTCTTGCGCCGGCCCAACATATTCCTGTATCCCCTAATTGATGCGCTGGTTGGGCTTTCAAAAATTCATCTGATATAGTAGTAAAGACTTATATTTCCAATGCCAGAAAACACTTACTTTCTCTAGCTGTTTTATCAACATTCACACTATATTTTGGGCATGTAAAAATATATAACATGTCTACCTAATAACCCTGAATTTTAAACATGGAGGCAGGTGTTTTATGAAGTATGTGTGTATATACAGTCCTGAAAACGTTTGCTTACATACATGTACTCACCAGTTTCCCCTTTATCTCCGCCAGCTCATCCAATCCTTCTCCAGTTCATCTAGTCCTCCTAGCAGTTCACCCTGTCCCCCTACACCTTCACTCAGACCTCTAACCCAAAAACTGCAGACAAAAGACAAGTCCTATTTCAATTGCATGAGGCCATTAGCAGGTAAAAAATGTTGTGACCGATTTGGTAATGTATGCACAAAATAGCAATTTGCATTGGGCTCTCCTGAATGCCCCAAAATGCCCTAGACTGCCCGGTAAAATGCACGTGTCATACTGCTAATATATATATATATATGCTCTTGAGGTTTATAAAACAGCATATGTGCATGTATATGCTACTTATTCGCCCATATGCTAATTTTACATGTGAAAGCCCTTTGAAAATTCACTCTATATTACCACTCTTTGTCCCTTGTCTACACATTCCTTAACACCTTCTGCCTTATATGTTATACATTTGAATAATATTTTGAAAAATTGGCAGATGCTGAAAGAAGTACTGTAAAGGCACTTACGCAGGAAAAAAAACAACCTGAACCTATGAGAAAGATGTTTATATCAGCGTATACTTTGCTTATGTATATTTAATACTTGTTAAGCCATAAAAAGCACATTAAGTCATTTTTAATCCTTTCCTTTTTCTGTTTTAAATAGTCATTACCAATGCTGCTTAGAAGCAAGATACCAAGGCTGGAAATCACTTTCCTGGGCTAGTATGTATGTCTGTCACCTTAGGAGATGATTGCCATGTAAAAAGGACATTCCAGTCATTTTCAATTAGCCCATTGTGTTCTTGGTAGTGTGGTTCAAATTCTGATTAGCTAACCAGCAGAACAATGATGGCCATGTTACATTGCAGAGGCAGTGCTAGCAGGGTGATAATGAGAGAAACTGTCCCGGATTGTCACATTAACAAGTGGGCCACAGCACCTGTTGGCCTCGCTAATGGGTTAGTGACACATCACTATACCGGCAAAAGCCTTCAGGAGGAAGCTAATTAGTGGGAACTGAAGTGTCACCCCCTTCCCCCTCCCCTTTGATAGGTTTCCTTTAGTGTCTAATAATTTGATTAAATAAAATAGCTGCGCCGCAATTCTGAACTTGAATAATATTGACCTATCTGTACGGGTTATCAAGAACTACGTATTCGGACTTTATGAGTCACCAAATAACGCATAACCATTGTTGTATGAAAGCAAGCAGTTCTGGTACTGAAAGTGATTTCCAGTAAATCATCTTATGTCCAAATAATCAAAAACTGAGACAAACCATCACCAAAACAACAAGTATATTGGCAGGAAAGTAACTCTGTTGATTGGCCCAAATTAAAAGTTCATTTATTAGTGATTATGTTGTATAATACTGCCAACATCGAATGAATGCAATTAAAATGAAGTGGGGCCTCTGCAGCCACATGGTTTAACAAACACTGAATTCCTAATGATTTTTCCATTAATTATGAAGATGTCCATAAAACAGGCCGAACAAAGCCATGGCCAAGGCTGACAAATCTTTCTAATCTGGATAGAACGCTTTCCTTAATTGATACATTAGTGGAATAATATAGAGATTTCAGTAGCTCTTGAATAATTACTTGCCAAATAAAGAGTACAATCCATGTGAGGTAAAAGAATGCAAAAGACTGGGGGTCATGGAAAGAGAACTTGATGTCTTATGTTTCCTTTGGGCTAAATGAGCCCTTATTGCTGCTTCATGGCTTACAACATTTCAGGTGCAACAGTATACACAGAGATGTTAATGTTCAAGCAACTCCATGCAGCCCCCATATACCGAATGAGGATAACTTTCATATCAGTGCACAGGCGCTCTTGCACGCTAATGGACACAGCCATTTTATGTGCGCATGATATAAAATAGGCTGTAGATACATTCATGTGTGCTCAAATGCCACCTCTGCCGTGTAAGTGGGTAATTCTAGTAGATACATGTGCCAATGCAATACCAGTTTCCCCAGTCCATTCCCAGTTTACTCAGTTAAAGGATAGTACCTCTTAACCCCTCTAGTTAATAAGCCTCCCTTTTACCCTTTTAGCCCCAACCCTTCACTAGCTAGTCTCATTTTTTGTTTTAATAGTTACACACCATCCATAGCAGAATGAAAGTTATGCGGATAGGGACCCCAGTGTGTACTGGTGCACATAAATACTTATGCCCTGGTTTCATTCATATTTTTCCTGGAATGCCCATGACCTGCCCAGACCAAGCCCGCACCCCGTCCCTTTTTTGTAAAAAAAAAAAAGGTTTGTTCGCATACCAGGAGATATGCGTGTACTCACATAGGGGCAGATTTTAAAAAGTTGGGCGAGCGCGTACTTTTGTTCGGACAGCAGGCGCGAACAAAAGTACGCCTGATTTTATAAGATACGTGCGTAGCCGCGCGTATCTTATAAAATCTGGGGTCGGCGCGCGCAAGGCTGCGCAAAATCGGCAGCCTGCGCGCGCCGAGCCGCGCAGCCTGGCTCCGTTCCCTCCGAGGCCGCTCCGATTTCGGAGCGGCCTCGGAGGGAACTTTCTTTCGCCCTCCCCGCACCTTCCCCTCCCTTCCCCTACCTAACCCACCCCCCCGGCCCTATCTAAACCCCCCCTTACCTTTGTCGGCAAAGTTACGCCTGCTGAAAGCAGGCGTAACTTTGCGCGCGTCGGCCAGGTGCCCCGCTCCGTGTTCCGGTCCCGGGGGCTGTTCCAGAGGCTGCGGCCACGCCCCCGGAATGCCCCCGGGCCGAAACCACGCCCACATCGCCGCCCCCAAAACGCCACGCCCCGCCCCCTAAATGGCGCGTCATCTCGACACGCCCCCCGACACGCCCCCGACAGGAAGCCCCGGGACTTACGCGCGTCCCGGGGCTTTACGCGCGCCGGCGGCGTATGCAAAATAGGCGCGCGAGGGCCCTACGCGCGTAAATCCTCCCGGATTTACGCACGCGGGCCTTTGAAAATCCGCCCCATACTTTTTAAAATTTGTGCTGTACACACCAGCCCACATCTGCATGTATCACCTGGTTTCGGCGTACATAAGGCTTTTAAAATTCACCTTTATATGCATATATAGCTGCATGTAGATCTATGATAATATGTTATGACAGTGTATGGCAGATTCGCATGTATTATAAAATAGGCATACCTCCACTCTGCAACATACGCATGTATGTATGCTTACACACAAATACATGCAATGCATTGAAAGCAAATATTTCAATGCATTGAATGCACATACCTTTCCAACCAATTACAAAAATCTATGCATGTATATTTCACATGCAAAAATAAAGTAAGACTTTCTCATAATAGACCCCAATTCCTCCACTAGTTTACCCATTTCTTCTCAGGTCATCAAGACCCTTTGGTTTCTTCAGCCTGATTGCCTCCTAATTCACCCAGTCATCCTACCCAGCCAATAATACAAAATAAACAAGTCTGATATCAATTGCGCAAAATAATTAGCAGGTGTAAAATTACTTTGGTTGACAAATGAACATGTGTAAGTGTCTTATAAAATAGTAACTTATGCATATAACTGTTGGACCTTCTTTGCAATGCTACTAGACTACCCTTATTCTTGTGTATATATATGTGTGTGTGCACAAAATCTAATGGTCACACATACCTTTGATGTTTGTTAAATAACAATTACATGAGTACTGGCTACTTATGCACATACAGTATATCTTAACTTTATGCACGTAAGTGTTTTGAAAATTCAGCCCAGTGTGTGTGACTGTGTACACACGTTTCATATTACTGTATTAGCCTTATTAGAAGAAGGCCTCAAATATTAGATGATCCCCTTATATCTGAGCAAATATGATAGAGGCACAAACACATCAGTGGTATGTACCAACCCCAAATATACTATTGTAAAAAGTAAAAGGTATGGTATGAATTTGAAAGTGTCCTTCTGTTTTCAAAACATATGAAAATCTTTATTTATGAGAGATGACAAATTCTAAAGTTCAATAAAGATGTTGGTCACCTTTATTTTTTTCCAAAATGAATGAAGAATTTTACAGTTACTTAAAACACATTTCATTGAATAATGAAGAAGCTTGAGCACCAGAAAAAGAAGTGATGCCTGAAAGGGATATAGTCACCCAATGAACCCAGAAATCCTTAAACATTATTACATGTCATAAAAGGAAGCTTCACCTGGAAGACTAGGTTATCAGTGGAAACAATTTGGGAAATCATTTTAATGGTGATGCAAGAGTTAAATGCCTTCCAGGATTCACATCCAGTAGAATTACCAACCATAAGAACATAAGAAGTTGCCTTACTGGGTCAGACCAAGGATCAATCAAGCCCAGCATCCTGTTTCCAACAGTGGCCAATCCAGGTTACTAATGCCTAGCCAGTACCCAAACATTAGATCCCATGCTACTGATGCCAGTAATAAGCAGTGGCTATTCCCTAAAAGCCAACTTGAGTGGACTTGTAGCCTTGTGGTCAGAGCAATGTGCTCTCACCCAGGGAAGCCAGCATTCAGTTCTCACTCAGGGATTTTTAAAGGCAAATTACCTCTCTCTTTGGCAAATAAATAAATGTGGTGAAGAATAGCAGTTTATGGACTTCTTATCCAAACCCTGACTGCCTTAATCACATCCTCTGACAATGAATTCCAGAGCTTAATTGTGCATTGAATGAAAAAGAATGTTCTCCAATTTATTTTAAATATGTCACTTGCTAACTCAATAGAGTGCCCCCTAGTCCTTGTAATATCTGAAGAGGAAATAACCGATTCACATTACCCTTTCAAGTCCTTTCATGATTTTATAGACCTCTATCTTACCCCCCCCCCCCCCCCCCCCCAATCTCTTCTCCAAGCTGAACAGTCCTAATATCTTTAGCCTTTCTTCATAGGGAAGCAGCTCCAGCCCATTATCATTTTGGTCACGCTTCTCTGTACCTACTAGCTATATCTTTTTTGAGATGCGGTGATCAGAATTACACACAGCATTCAAGGTGTGGTCTTACCATGAAGCAAAACAGAGGCATTATGTCCTTCTCTGTTTTATTCACCATTCCCTTACTAATAATTCCTAACATTCTGTTTCCTATTTTGACCACCGTACTATTCTCTGTGATGCCTAGATCTTTTTCCTGGGTGTTAACTCTTAATATGGAACCTCACATCATATAACTACAGCATGAGATATTTTTCCCTATATGCATCAACTTGCACTTGTCCACATTAAATTTCATCTGCCATTTGGTCATCCAATATTCCAGTCTTGCAAGGTTCTCCTGTAATTTATCACAATCAACTTGTGATTCTTAGAAGCCTCTCAAGGCTTCTAAGAAAACTATGGGCTGTGTCCCATAGTATAATGGGACACAGCCATGTTGGCTGTGTCCCATTATACTATGTCTCTCTATATGTTCTGTGATTTTTTTTATCTTTAGAATAGTTTCCAGGATTTTTCCTGGCACTGAAGTCAGCCTCACCTGTCTATAGTTTCCAGGATCACCCCTGGAGCCCTTTTTAAATATCGGAATTACATTGGGCAACCTCTAGTCCTCAGGTACAGTGGACAATTTAAATGATAGGTCACAAATTACTAGTAATAGGTCTGAAATTTCATTTTTTAGTTCTTTCAGAACTGGTTCAGGTGATTTTCTACTCTTCAGTTTATCAATCTGGCCTACTACATCTTCCAGGTTCACCATGATTTGGTTCAGTTCATCTGAATCATCTCCCCTGAAAATGGGTATCTCTCCAACATCATCATTAGTAAACATGGAAACAAAGAATTTGTTTAGTCTTTCTGCAATGGCCATAGCTTCCCTAAGTGTCCTTTTAACCTCTGAAACATCTAACAGTCCAACCAACTCCCTCACAGGCTTTTTACTTTGAATACATTTTAAAACATTTTTATTATGAGTTTTTATTATGAGTTTTTGACTCTACAGCCAACTTCTTTTCAAATTCTCTCTTAGTCTATCAATGTTTTACATTTAACTTGCCAATGCTTATACTTTAACCTATTTCCTTCAGATGAATCCTTTTTCCAGTTTTTGAAGGAAGTTCTTTTGGCTAAAATAGCCTCTTTCACCTCACCTTTTAATCATGCCGGCAATCGACTGGCCTTTCTTCCACCATTCTTAATTTGTGGAATACATTTGGACTGCACTTCTAAGATGGTAGTTTTAAAAATGTCCATGCCTATCATACACTCAGCCTTTGTAGCTGCACCTTTCAGGTTTTTTTTCTGTTTTCCTTATTTTATCAAAGTTTACCTTTTGAACATTTGGACAATTCATTGGAATATTTACCCAGTCAATATTGGGGTAATTGAAATCTACAAAACGCTGGTGCAGGATCAATATTCAATCACCAATCAGTGGTAAACTTTAATAATTTCCAGAAAAGCAGAATACGAAGATTCATACGGCAACTCCATGAATTCAAAATCAATGTGTAATAAATGGTCCCCCGACACGGACCCGTGTTTCGCCAGGCTGCGTCGGGGGGGACCAAAGGTACAGTCAAATCTAAAAAGATAAACAGAGTATATTATTAGAATGGTGAACAAAGAAGGCTACATAATACAATCGTAACAGAGATTTACATACCTTAAAATGAGTACCTGGAGCGCGCAGGCTCGCACAGGTGACAGCTATTTAAACGTGCAAAAAGGGCGCGAACGCGGCAACTCACGCGAGAGCTGTCAAATTAGCAAAAATGGGCGGATCCGTCCCGGCCCCATGACAAGCTAATAGAACAGATTCCATTCAATCTCTCTATTCAGGCCTTGGGGGACCACAGTATTAAGGGTGAAAATCCACTTCTGCTCACGACGCCCCAGGAGCATAGAGAAATCACCACCCCGGACAGGGCGGGGAACCACTTCAATGACCGTAAAGCTAAAGTCAGAGATAGAATGGCCACAGTCAGACCAATGAGAAACCAAAGGTTCATCTACTCTATGCAGGCGGATATTAGAACAATGTTCAATCATGCGTGTCTTTAACATGCGTGTTGTTTTGCCTACATAGAGTAGAGGACACGGGCATCTCACTACATAAACCACGCCTTTAGTGAGACAGTCAGAAGAAGAACGTAGTTTGAAAACTCGCTCAGTAATAGGGTGTGTGAATACAGTCATTTGCTCAGTATGGCTGCACATAGTGCAATGTCCACATGGGCCATGTAACCCCAGACTATCAGGCAAAACGGGAAGTGAGGCAGAATGTACTAGTTTGTCCCTTAAGTTTCTACCACGCTTATAGGTGAAGCGGAGGGGGCTGTGCAGAAGATCTGTGAGTGCTAAAGCAGCCCAATGGCGTCTAATCATGGATGCAATCACATTCCCCATAATGGAGAAAGGAAGTATACAATTATTAGTCTCCTCTTGAGAGCTGGCCCCCGAGCTGAATAGCCAATCGCGATCAGCATATAGAGCCCGTTTGTAGGCCCTCTTGATCACCCTATGCGGGTAGCCCCGTTCCAAAAACCGACTAAACATGGTGTGGGCTTGTATCATATATTCAGACCGAGTAGAACACACACGGCGAAGCCGTAAAAACTGTCCCGTCGGGATATTATCACGCAAGGGACGGGGGTGACAGCTCTGATATTGTAAGAGTGTGTTACGGTCAGTATCCTTGCGATATAATGTAGTCACAAAACCATGTGCTTCTACAGTAATCATAATGTCCAGAAACGCTATAGAGCTCGGGTGTATGTTAAAATTAAACTGGATGTGTGGACTTAAAGAATTTAACCAATCAAGGAAACCAAAGAACTGAACATCAGTGCCCCTCCAGATGAGTAGGACATCGTCTATATATCGGCGCCACATGAAAATGAAAGAAAACCACTGTGAGGGATAGATGTGCTGACATTCAAACTGGTCCATATAGAGACAAGCCAAACTGGGGGCCATGGTGGCCCCCATGGCTGTCCCTTTTATCTGTTGAAAAAATGTGTCCTGAAACTGAAAGAAGTTTTTTGTGAGGGCCAATTCAGATAGCTCAACTAAAAATTGAGTGGAAATGCGATGAGGACGTGGCCGTTTTTCCAAGGTGTCAAAGACCACTTGAAGAGCCTCCCGTTGCGGAATGTTGGAATACAGGGATACCACGTCTAAGGTGATCAAGAAAAAAGGTTCTGTAGGTGGGACCAGCTCAGATAGAATAGTAATCAAATGCATCGAGTCCCGTATGTATGATTGAATTAGTGGAACAAATGGTTTAAGGAAAAGGTCAACAAACTGTGAGAGCGGTTCAAGAAGCGAGCCAATGCCTGCAACGATGGGCCGGCCGGGAGGGTGGTCAAGGGTCTTATGGATCTTTGGTAAAGTATAGAATTGAGGCATAATGGGATATGGTGTAGTAAGAAATTTGACTTCTTTTGTAGTAATCATGTGCCTATCGGCTGCCTCCTGAACCACTTGTCCAATCAGATCCTGCAACTGAGCCGTGGGATCATTGGATAAGGGTGTATAAAATTCCCGATCGTGTAGTTGTCGAAGTACTTCATGATTATATGCTGAACGGTCCTGAACAACAATACCTCCCCCCTTATCAGCCGGTTTTATGGTGATAGATGAGTCCCTCGCTAACCCAGATAATGCTAATGATTCCACTCTAGATAGATTGAATCGTACAAACTTCTTCCGAGAAAAGATTTCCACTACATCCTTACACACTAGTCGTTCAAACGCCCCCAGGGATACATCAATGGGGCCAGGAGGAATCCACCGCGACTTAGGACGGACCACAGACATATCAACAGAAGGTAGAGAATCTTTAAAGAACAATTTCAATCGAAGTGTTCTAAAAAACCGGTGAAGGTGTGTGAAAACATCAAATACATCTCCCTTGACCGTGGGAACAAATGATAACCCCCTACGTAAAAGCTGGAGTTCAGTCTCAGAAAGAGTGCGGGAAGATAAATTAAAGACAGTTTCATGGTTGCTGTCTGTAAGACTCCTAGTAAGCGAAGGATTTATTGCCACGGATCCACTTGCGGTTGCGTTGCTCACGTCTGTCTCTGTACTCGTTGCGGGACCGGGGCGCCCCTCGGACGCGTACTGCGAGTGTTCCGTTGGTTGTGGCCCGAGTCTAAAAAAGACGCGGCAATAGATGAATACCGTGAAGATACAAACTGTCCAGAAGAGGCTGTGTCCAGGGGAGCAGTAGGACCGTGATCCTGAGGTGGAGGAGCTGAAATATTTTCGTGGGCTTGCGGGCCCCGGTTGCGACGGGAAGGTCCCCGATGTGGTTGAGACCTTGATTCTTCCGCAGAGGAATCCCCAGAGGAAGTATCCTCGGCGAATGTCACCTTCTTTGAGGGCTTCTGATTCATCCATTTATAGACGTATCCCGTGTGGTAGTCCGTGGCGTCTCGTTGGAATTTACTGAATTTAACCGCCTTAAGGTCGGTACGAAATTTAGACAGGTTCTCTTGAAACTCCTGTAATTGCTGATCAAATGTTTCTACTGCTGTTGAAAGTTTAATACTGTCCAATTTTTGTGATACTTCTTCTTTGAGCTGCTCAATCAGCTCCTTATTAGTTTCAATAATAAGAACCATAAGGTCCAGGGAGCACTTATTCAAAATCTTATTCCAGCATGCTAGAAAACTGGAATTATCCGTATGAAGGCGTGGTGCTTTTTGCATTCGTAGCCCCCGAGGGATCCTCCGAGTACGGCAGTACTCGATAAGAGTAGAAGAGTGAAGTTCCGCTCTAGTCAGGCGCTTCTGCGCGTTTATAAGTTCCGTCC
This sequence comes from Rhinatrema bivittatum, assembly GCF_901001135.1. Taxonomy (NCBI): domain Eukaryota; kingdom Metazoa; phylum Chordata; class Amphibia; order Gymnophiona; family Rhinatrematidae; genus Rhinatrema; species Rhinatrema bivittatum. The sequence continues at coordinate 343,583,558 of NC_042617.1, forward strand.
AGGAGGCAGGGGAAACGGAATCCGAGGCAGCGTCTTCAAAGAATAAACTCGTAGTGAGAACCGCGTTAACTGCCGCTTCAGAGTAGCTGAACGTGTAATCATCGGTAGCCATTAATTGCTTCAATCTTATGGCACAAATCCAAAGTACAAAGGGGAAGCAAAACCATGCACGTAAGTGAGATACACAAAATGCTGGTGCAGGATCAATATTCAATCACCAATCAGTGGTAAACTTTAATAATTTCCAGAAAAGCAGAATACGAAGATTCATACGGCAACTCCATGAATTCAAAATCAATGTGTAATAAATGGTCCCCCGACACGGACCCGTGTTTCGCCAGGCTGCGTCGGGGGGGACCAAAGGTACAGTCAAATCTAAAAAGATAAACAGAGTATATTATTAGAATGGTGAACAAGGAAGGCTACATAATACAATCGTAACAGAGATTTACATACCTTAAAATGAGTACCTGGAGCGCACAGGCTCGCACAGGTGACAGCTATTTAAACGTGCAAAAAGGGCGCGAACGCGGCAACTCACGCGAGAGCTGTCAAATTAGCAAAAATGGGCGGATCCGTCCCGGCCCCATGACAAGCTAATAGAACAGATTCCATTCAATCTCTCTATTCAGGCCTTGGGGGACCACAGTATTAAGCTCTCAAGAGGAGACTAATAATTGTATACTTCCTTTCTCCATTATGGGGAATGTGATTGCATCCATGATTAGACGCCATTGGGCTGCTTTAGCACTCAGAGATCTTCTGCACAGCCCCCTCCGCTTCACCTATAAGCGTGGTAGAAACTTAAGGGACAAACTAGTACATTCTGCCTCACTTCCCGTTTTGCCTGATAGTCTGGGGTTACATGGCCCATGTGGACATTGCACTATGTGCAGCCATACTGAGCAAATGACTGTATTCACACACCCTATTACTGAGCGAGTTTTCAAACTACGTTCTTCTTCTGACTGTCTCACTAAAGGCGTGGTTTATGTAGTGAGATGCCCGTGTCCTCTACTCTATGTAGGCAAAACAACACGCATGTTAAAGACACGCATGATTGAACATTGTTCTAATATCCGCCTGCATAGAGTAGATGAACCTTTGGTTTCTCATTGGTCTGACTGTGGCCATTCTATCTCTGACTTTAGCTTTACGGTCATTGAAGTGGTTCCCCGCCCTGTCCGGGGTGGTGATTTCTCTATGCTCCTGGGGCGTCGTGAGCAGAAGTGGATTTTCACCCTTAATACTGTGGTCCCCCAAGGCCTGAATAGAGAGATTGAATGGAATCTGTTCTATTAGCTTGTCATGGGGCCGGGACGGATCCGCCCATTTTTGCTAATTTGACAGCTCTCGCGTGAGTTGCCGCGTTCGCGCCCTTTTTGCACGTTTAAATAGCTGTCACCTGTGCGAGCCTGCGCGCTCCAGGTACTCATTTTAAGGTATGTAAATCTCTGTTACGATTGTATTATGTAGCCTTCCTTGTTCACCATTCTAATAATATACTCTGTTTATCTTTTTAGATTTGACTGTACCTTTGGTCCCCCCCGACGCAGCCTGGCGAAACACGGGTCCGTGTCGGGGGACCATTTATTACACATTGATTTTGAATTCATGGAGTTGCCGTATGAATCTTCGTATTCTGCTTTTCTGGAAATTATTAAAGTTTACCACTGATTGGTGATTGAATATTGATCCTGCACCAGCGTTTTGTGTATCTCACTTACGTGCATGGTTTTGCTTCCCCTTTGTACTTTGGTAATTGAAATCTCCCATTTTTACATGACTGCCAAATGGGTTAGCTTCCCTGATTTCTCTTAGCATTTCATGATCCTTTTTATCATTTTAACTAGTTGGAGGGTAATATACTCCTATTGTTATACTCTTCCCCAACACACATATGATTACTACCCATAAAGTTTCTACTGTGCATTTAGTCTCTTGCAGGATATTTATCCTCTTGGACTCTGTATCCCAGACATAAAGTGTGACCCTCCCAACCAAGTTGATGCTCCCTATCATTGTAATATAATTTTTACTGTGGTATTACATTGTCTAGTCGATTATCCTCCTTCCACCAGGTCTCTGAGATGCCAAATATTTCTATCTCAATATTCACTGCTACACACTCTCCCATCTTACTTCTTAGATTTTTGGCATTCTCACATGGACATTTCAAAGTGTGTTTTTTTTTGTTTGTATTAACAACCTGTTTTTCTATTGAAAGGGATAATTTGGAATCTTTTAGCTCAGTTGATTCTTCACATATAGGAGCATGGACTACTTTTGATTTTACTGGAACCTCTCTGTTGGCTAGAATTAACTACCATGGCTTGCTTTTTATATCAGAAACACACACACACTAAATAATATACCCCACTATTTCACTTCTCCCCCAATCTTTTTAAGTCCTAAAATTTCCCAAAGCAATACTTATCAATTTTCTTCAGCCACCACCAAGATGATCTTCTCCTCTCAATGCTCCCAATGGAACCAGATAGCCAAAATAAATACAGAAGAAATTAGAGACTCTGATATCAATGCTATTATCCCTCTGGGGGACCATGACATTGCTAAAAATGGTATCCTTGAAGCACAGAAAGATTTCCAAAATCTAGGGACATGGCAAAGACCATTGCCTTTTCAGAAGTATTACCTGTTCATGGAAAGGGGGCGGAAAGTCTCTGCTATATAGATAACTTCAATTTCTGGTTCAAAAATGTAGTTTAAATATATTGGATGCTAGGGGCATATATGGAGCAATTTAAGGATATATGGTAACGATGGCATACATTTGTCTTGGCAGGAAAGAGGATGCTAACAGGTGAATTTTCAAAAGAGTGCGTGCGTAAATGTAGCGTACTATCGTAGCAATTTTCAAAAGCCATTTGCGCATGTAAAGTGCACTTACACTGGTAAATCCTATGGTCAGTTCAATGGAACATATTGTAGCAAATTTCAGAAGCCCACTTACATGGACATTTCCATAAGGTTGTACAGGAAGTATGACTTTATTTCTCAACAAGGCATTCTTTGCTCTGGAAAAAAAACCACATGAAGACTGATTATTAAAACTCACCACCAGTCTGGGAGAACCAGAAGGCTGCTGACTGACAGGACCAGCAAGATCTCTCTTTCCCAATTTCCTGCTTTTTTTGGTGTTCTTTTTGACTTAATATGCCTCATATGAAATGAAAGGCTAAGCTGAGGGAGAGTATTGCTAGCTCTTCCTCGCTGGATAGCTAACAACTCCGGATTGAGACTTTCTTTGCTGAAATGCCAGGAACAAGCCTGAGAGCAGGTGCCGCTGTGGGGATCGACGGAGAGCAAATGCCGTCCTTGCTGGCAGAAGCTATCTCTCTCTTTTTTTTTTTTTAATATTTAATTTTCAATTTAAAACTTTAAATGTATCAAACAATGTCATTAGAAATTAGGTATCAATGATTACACACAGTTTTACCCATTACAAATCTTTTAAAACCATTCTACCTATTGTTACTCATATATAAGAGGGGGAGAAATAAGATTAAATCTGAGCAGCAAATTTTAGATAATATTTCAAAATAATGAGAGAAAGCAGATTATTTATCTAACCAACGATCTAATTGTCATCCAGGATCTTGAGTCCATTGGTGTGATTCCAAGTAATTTTCAAGTTGTTTTGGATCATAGAAAACATATTTAATACCTTCTACTTTCATAACACATTTGCATGGGAAACATATTATTATCTGAGCACCTTGCTGCCTAGCTTGAGCAGCTAGACTCAGAAATTCTTTCCTTCTTCTCTTGTGGTAAACCCAAATCCTCTGTCCCAAATAGAGGAAGGTTCTCTTTTGGAGGAATTTTTTCATAAAGTTATCTCTATCAAGAGATAACATAAAATTTACAAACAATGCACCCCTTCCTTCTATTTGAGATTTGAGTGATGTCTCCAGTAACTCAGTTACATTTAAAGAGTTTTCCTCCTATTATCCTGTTGATTTCCAATCCCCTCTTTAAATCCAGGTAAAAAATAAACTTTAGTCAGTATTGGTTATTCTTCTATAGATATCAGCAATATTTCCTTCAAACAATGTTTAAAGTGCTCTTTAGGCAATATCATTTTGCATTTGGGAAAGTTCAGCACTCTTAAATTGCGATATCTGGTTTCATTTTCTAATATCTCAATTCTACTTATCATTGTTTCACCCTGTATTATGGTATTTTGAACAGTTTTTACTTGTTCAAGTTTCAGTGCCACTTGTTCCATCTTTTCTGTGTATGTTGTAACAACTGGTTTCAAGTCATTACACAACTCTTGTCTTCCTTTTATTGCCTCAGTTAGACTCATAATTGAATTTTGAAAAGTAGAGATTGCAAACCACAATGATTCTAAAGTTATTATTAGGTTTTTCCAATGGTTTTAATGAAGGAAAAATCAATGGCTGAACCACGATATTTGGTTCCCCTTGGACTACTGATCCATCCGATTAACCTTTCGGGGTGACCCCTGCACCTCCAATGGGTCAGTCACCCTCGGTCTTCAGCCCTCCCCTCCTCGGGATGGAAGTTAACATTCCCCCCTCAGTAGCAAGTCCCTCGATATCCCCAGCCTGACCCTCCTCGGAAGTACTCACTCCGATAAATGCCATCTGTCTTTGGAGTGATTCCGGGTCGGCTGCAATGGTGTTTGCTGGAGGGGAGGGCATCGCTGGTGCACCGGGACTTAGAGTTGTTTCTCTCAGGAGCGTCATCGTCTGCTCTTCGACCATCGCTCGAGCGGGACTCTCCGGGGTTGTTCCATCTGCTCGTGAGTAAAATCCCGCAATGGTGGTTTGAATTAGTGGGGGGTTCTGAGTGGCCGAGGAACCTTTTCTAATCCTCCCCTTTCTTTTCATATGAGGCATTTTTTTTAAGGCAATATTTTCCAACCATATGGGAGCTCTTGACTCAGCATCCTTTCATGTCAGCGCCATCTTAGATCTCCCCACAGAAACCATCTCTTTAACCCCCGGTGTGCTGACTACACCATCTCCTCCCTGTCAAGGCCTCTTACCACAAGTGGATGGTTTTTTGACCCCTCATGAGGTAATTTGGGGGGGCCTTGAGTATTGCACAGGAGGTCCTGGAGGAGGTTGGGGTCCTTGCTGATGCTGCCATAGGGGTGAGGCTGGATGCCGTTGGAAACAGTGGATTTCCCATTGAGTATAATGGAGCTACTCCTGCTACTTCAGTTTTGAGGCCAGTTCTTTCCGACATTGCTAGTGTAGAGGGTGGTGGCAGCTGAGGTGGAGTGTCGAATGTTACAGTTGCTAAGTTTGGTCTTCTTAAACCACCTGAAATTACCTTGGAGTCAGTCTGGGACACTTCAATATCTTCATTAATTAAAGCTATTTTGGATACTAACAGTCAAACACAAGTTAATGTAACTTCAATTTCTTATTTTGCAACAAAGCTGGATACTATTGGTTCTCAGGTTGCCTCGACTGAGAAAGTTCATGTATTGGCTCAGTCTGAGAAAATACACTATAAGAAATTGGAAAATTTGGAAAATTCTTTGAGAAGCTCAAACTTAAGAGTGCTAAATTTTCCTATTATAAGGTTGGTGTCACCTACAGAACTTTTTAGGAATTATATTTCTCATGTTCTTGAAAGTTCTTGAAATGTGCAAGAAAAACATTTTTGGTTCAGTTTGTCTCTCTTGTTTTTGGCATATTTTTGAATCAATATTCAGCTGCTATTTGGCTACACAAATTTGCTTGATAATCTTATCTCAACAAAAAACCCACCAATGCAGGTGATACCTAAATCAAACAAAAACATAACCCACATATACAAAAAACTATTATTTTTCCTTTTTTTTCCATTTTGCTATGTGAAATTTAATCACAATGGGGTAGATTTTCAAAGGGATATGTGCGTAACCCCTGAAAAGCTGCCCCAAGCTGCTCCTGTGCGCGCCGAGCCTATCTTGCATAGGCTCGGTGGCACGCACAAGTCCCGGGACGCGCGTATGTCCCGGGGCTTCAAAAAAGGGATGGGAAGGGGGCGGGTCCGGGGGTGTGGTGGCGGTCTGGGGATGGTCCGGGGGCAGGGTGGAGGTTCAGGGGAGGTCTGGGGGGCAGTCCCGACTCCTCCGGCACAGCGGCCTGTGCCGGGGGATGGTGCGCCAGACCCCCGCTGGACCACCAGGAGCTTTTGGCAAGTCTTGGGGGACCCTCCTGACCCCCACAAGACTTGCCAAAAGTCCAGCGGGGGTCCGGGAGTGACCTCCTGCACTCGGACCGTCGGCTGCCAGTATTCAAAATGGCGCCGATAGCCTTTGCCCTTACTATGTCACAGGGGCTACCGGTACCATTGGTCAGCCCCTGTCACATGGTAGGAGCACAAGATGGCACTGGCCATCCAGTGCTCCTACCATGTGACAGGGTCCGGCCAATGGCACGGATACCCTGTCACATGGTAAGGGCAAAGGGCCATCGGCGCCATTTTGATTAGTGGCAGCCGACGGCCCGGGAGCGGGAGATCACTCCAGGGACCCCCACTGGACCACCAGGTACCTGTAAAACTTTTTTGGGGGGTCGGGAGGATGGGGGAAGCTAAGGTATAGGTTTTAAAGGGTCGGGGTGGGTTTAGGGGTTATTTTTGTGTGCCGTTTTTCCCGCCCTCCCCCAAAATGATAAGAGAACCCCCACAATCTTAGCCTTTGCAATAGCTCCTTTCATTTTTCTTAAGCATTTTCCTCATTGTATCATAGTCACCTTTTTGAAAGTTAAATGATGTTGCAGTTGATTTCTTTAGTGCCTCCCTCCAATTATTAAGTCAAATTTTATCATGATGTGATCACTATTACCAAGTGGCTCCAACACTGTTACCGCACACTAAATCCTGTGTTCCACTAGGAACTCGGTTTAAAATAGTTTCCTCTCTTGTTGGTTTTTGTACCATGAAGCAGTCATTTATTTCATCTAGGAAATTTACTTCTCTGTAATGTCCCGATGTAACATTCACCCAGTCAATAATGGGGTAATTGAAATCACCCATTATTACTGTGCTGCTGATTTTGTTAGCTTCCCTCTTAGCATTTCATTGTCTGTTAGTTAATTCTAGCCAGGTGGATGGTATAATACTCCCATTACTATTTTATGTCCTTTTTTTTTTATCTGGAATTTCTATCCATAAAGATTCGACATTGCATTCTGTTTCCTGTAGAACCTTTATCCTGTTTGACTCAATGCTATATTTAACATATAGTGCCACCTCTCTACCAATTTGATCCATCCCATCATTTTGATTTATATTTGTACCCTGGTATCACAGTGTCCCATTGGTTATCCTCCTTCCACCAGGTCTCTGAGACGCCAATTATATCTACCTCTTCATCCAGTGCTATGCACTCTAACTCTCCCATCTTACTTTTTAGACTTCTAGCATTTATATATAGACATTTCAAAGTATGTTTCTTGTTTGTATTAACAGCCTGCTCATCAGCTGATAGGGGTAATTTGGGATCTTTCTGCACTTTTCTTAAAGGCACCTGATCCCCTTTGGCATTTACTGCAACCTTTCTACTGGGATGCCCTATTTTCCCTGTTCTCTTAGTTTCCTTCAAAGATACATCATTCCAAACCATGCGCTGCTGAGCAATTGCTTTCCCCCATCATCTAGTTTTACCCTAGATTTAACCAGCTTACTTACCTAAATAACGCTGAATATCAGCATTTATCTTGCTAAGTTAGCCAGAGCAGGGTCCTCGCATCAGAACACCCCCATCCCATTCCTCACATAAAGGTGAATTTTAAAAGCCAGGCACATGTCAAAATTGGGAGATTTTATAAGCCTTCCACATGCGTGCACAAGAACTGATGCATGAATATCTCACATTGGGGAAAAAAAAGAGCGGAATGTGGGTTGGGCATGGATGTACCATGGCGGAGCCGAGGGATATGTGCACCAGTAGTTATATTGGCACATGCCCAGGTATATTTCAGTGCAAAGTTACTTCTGCTATGGAGAAGGTATAAGTCTTTATAAAACTAATTTAAGGCATCTATGAAGTGTTAGAGTGGTCTGGGTTAACTGAGGGGAGTGCAGGCTAAACAATCAGGGGTGTGAGGTGTGTGTATGTGTGTGTGTGTGTGTGTGGGGGGGGGGGGGGGGGGCGTTTGGAAGGCCTAGCTCTAAACTGGATGAACTGGTGAAACTGGTCATGGGTTGGACGCACGCCTCTTATGAAATTCCCTCACATGCGCATCCCAGAGCCGACATACACTGCCGTGCACACACAAGCTTAAAATTAGGCATACACATACTTGCACCAGGGCTATTTTATAACGTGCACGCGAACGGGATATAATTGCTACCTATCTGGCCGCACGCCCGTTTGAAAGTTATCGTCTTAGCTAGCTAACTTTTCAGCAAGATAAAAAGTTAACTGGCTAGATGGCACCCACTGACCATGGCCCAATATTCTAAAGGCACCACTTAACCAGGTGTCTGAAGTTAACTGGACCCTAATAGGTGAATTTTAAAAGCCCTGTGCATGCCAAAAACCAGGAGATACGCGCACAAGTCAGGCCTGCATGCGCTGAACAGATTTTAAAAGATGCCTGCGTATGCAATTACTTGCCTCTGTGTGCACAAATACAATTTCCTGGAAAGGGGGCAGGGCATGGGCATTCCTGGATTTCACAGTGAAACTAGCGCATACGGTACATACTTATGCACACAAGTGCACGCCTAAGTCTCCTGCCGCATAACTTTACTTCTGCTATGAATGGCTTGTAAGTCAGAAAACAAAAAAAATAAATAAAGAGGTGAGCAGGGTTTTAAAGGTCGAGGTGAACAGGGTAAAAGGGAGGCTATTAAACTAGGTGGGTTCAGAAGTCCTATTCCTTGCCTGGGAGAACTGGTAATTGCATCAACACAAGTGTCTACTAAACTCCCACCATTTATGTGGTAGAAGCAACATTTGCATATAGAGGCACACTCCTACTTAAAATGGCCTATTTTATACCATTTATTTTTATGTATTTATTTATATTATATTATAAAATGACCGTGTCCCAGGGTGCAAACCAGCAAACATGAGCATAAGTGTGCCCACGCAGCTGTTTAAAAGTTACCTTCTTAGGGCCTGATTCACTAAGGGGCGGATTTTCAGAGCCCTGCTCGCGTAAATCCGCCCAAAACCGGGCGGATTTACGCGAGCAGGGCCCTGCGCGCCGGGAAGCCTATTTTACATAGGCCTCCCGGCGCGCGCAGAGCCCCGGGACTCGCGTACGTCCCGGGGTTCTCGGAGGGGGCGTGTCGGGGGGGCGGGGCCGGAGCGCGCGGCGTTGCGGGGGCGTGTCGGCAGCGTTTTGGGGGCGGGTACGGGGCGTGGCTACGGCCCGGGGGCGTGGCCGCGCCCTCCGTACCCGCCCCCAGGTCGCGGCCCGGCGCGCAGCAGGCCCGCTGGCGCGCGGGGATTTACGTCTCCCTCCGGGAGGCGTAAATCCCCCGACAAAGGTAAGGGGGGGGTGTAGACAGGGCCGGGTGGGTGGGTTAGGTAGGGGAAGGGAGGGTAAGGTGAGGGGAGGGCAAAGGAACGTTCCCTCCGAGGCCGCTCCGATTTCGGAGCGGCCTTGGAGGGAACGGGGGGAGGCAGCGCGGCTTGGCGCGCGCAGGCTATACAAAATCGATAGCCTTGCGCGCGCCGATCCAGGATTTTAGTGGATACGCGCGGCTCCGCGCGTATCTACTAAAATCCAGCGTACTTTTGCTTGAGTCTGATGCGCAAGCAAAAGTAGGCTGATCGCGCTTCTTTTAAAATCTACCCCTAAGGTTTTTTCCCATTCTGGGGTAGATTTTAAAAAAGTGTGCCTTCGCGTACTTTTGTTGGCGCACCAGGCGCCAACAAAAGTACGCTGGATTTTAGTAGATACGCGCGTAGCCGCGCAAATCCAGGATCGGCGCGCGCAAGGCTGCCGATTTTGTGCAGCCGGTGCGCGCCGAGCCGCGCAGACTGCCTCCGTTCCCTCCAAGGCCGCTCCGAAATCGGAGCGGCCTCGGAGGGAACTCGCTTTCGCCCTCCCCTCACCTTCCGCTCCCTTCCTCTATCTAACCCACCCCCCCGGCCCTATCTAAACCCCCCCCTATCTTTGTTGGGGGATTTACTCCTCCCGGAGGGAGAAGTAAATCCCCGCGCGCCAGCGGGCCGCTAGCGCGCCGAGACGCGACCTGGGGGCGGTTCCGGAGGGCGCGGCCACGCCCCCGGACCGCCCCGGGCTAAAACCACGCCCCTGGGCCCGCCCCCGAAACGTTGCGTCCCGCCCCCGAAACGCTGCGCCGATTGGCCCCGCCCCGACACGCCTCCAACACGCCCCCCTCGAAAAACCCCGGGACTTACGCGAGTCCCGGGGCTCTGCACGCACCGGCAGGCCTATGGAAAATAGGCGCGCCGGCGCGCAAGGCCCTGCTCGCGTAAATCCGGGCGGATTTACGTGAGCAGGGCTTTTAAAATCCGCCCCTCTGTGTCTATGGGAAAATAGCTTAGTGAATCAGACCCTTAGTGTCCAGTATTTCTTTCCTTTGGATTTTTTGGTTATTTATTTTTGGCAAATTGTACATACAAATTACAATTTTTGGAATAAATTTTTAAAAGCATATATGCGCATAAAATATTGTTCACATGTGTGTATATTAGTGTTTAATTATTTCTTTTATGAGAGAAAAATACCGTCATATAGTTATGGAGATTGCTTATGGTTTTGTGTGACTGAGAGGACAGTTTTTGCTTCATGCTTTATAGCCTCCTTCATATTACCTTTTTTTCCACTTAGTATTACAGAAAGTATAGCTTAGATTATGAACAAGGTCAGTCTGTGTATTTTCTTTGCTAAGACACAGTAGGTAGTTTTTTCACTCCCTTTGGCATGGATTTATCAAAATGCACTAAATATTGCATGTGATAGGAAAAGGGGCGTGTTTTATGGTAATAGGCACTTTATCACAATTTGTGCTAATTCCTATGTGAAGTGCAAATTGTGATAACTTTTGCACTTTGTAATAAGTGCCAGAATTGTTCTATTTCCTACATAGGAGAGAGAGAGAGAGAGGGAGAGAGAGAGGGAGAGACTAGCCATAATGGCCTCATGCTAGATAGGTATTTATATCTCTAAGGGAGGCCCACGTAATAACTCAAGATGAGATTTGTGCAATGTTCTCTCAACCTAGCTTGATGTTACCCAGGTAGAGAATCCATCAAGCTAGGTTGAGAGTACATTGCACAAATCTCATCTTTGGGTGAGTTTCCTCACTCCAAATGTCATCAAATCTTCACAAGAGAGCACTGTTCTGTTCGAATGTCTCACTTTGAATGTCAAAGTAGCCCCTAACCCCAATACTAATACTTAAACCTCACCTCGAGTTACTAGGTGGACCTCCCATAGAAATATAAATACTAGGGATGTGAATTGTAGGGATGTGAATCGTTTTTCAACGATTAAAATTATCGTCCGATAATGTTTATATCGTCTTAAATCGTTATAGAACACGATACAATAGAAATTCTAACGATTTATCGTTAAAAATCGTTAAATCGTGTTAGTGCGCACTAACTCGAGTTAGTGCGCACTAACTCCCCGTTAGTGCGCACTAACTCGATTTAGTGCGCACTAACTGAAAATGATACAAATAAACACTTTCCAGGTCACTGAAGGTCAGTTAGGAATGAATATGTGTTCCTATTGGCTGGCTGCCCTCTTATCTATTGATGTTACCACTGAGGTGATGGTTGGGGGGATGGGAAATGGAACTGGAAACTCACGAACACCAACAGAAAATGAAACAAAGTGTTGACACTTCCCAGGTCAGTAAAGGTCACTTAGGAATGAATATGTATTCCTATTGGCTGGCTGTGCTCTTATCTATTGATGTTACCAAGGTTTCCACTGAGGTAATGGTTGGGGGGATGTGAAATGGAAACAGTTGCAAGCTTGACATGTGATGATCAGCACTCACGTGACTAGAACTTGTTTGTTTATTATTTTTGTTAGCAGGCACGTGAAATTTGCCAATCACTGTGCATTTTAGAAAGGTGGTCCTGGCTGGAACTGTACACAGTTCAAATATATGTAATTGATTGTTGGTAAGTGTATTTTTTAAGTAGCCACAGTGGCACCAGTATGTTTACTTATCCTCCTACTTAACTCACTAGCTCAGCTTTGTAAGAAGGGCTTCTCTGCTTGTGTGTTGCTTTTGTTTGGTGTGAGGGATTTATTTTAAAGGGTCATGGTGGGTTTTAGGGTTGCTTTAGTGTGCCGGTTTCCCTGCCCTCCCCCCCACTGGACCCCAGGTAATATAAGGCACTTTGTGGGGGTTCGGGAGGGTGGGGGATTTATTTTAAAGGGTCGGGGTGGGTTTTAGGGTTGCTTTAGTGTGCCGGTTTCCCTGCCCTCCCCCCCACTGGACCCCAGGTAATATAAGGCACTTTGGGGGGGTTCGGGAGGGTGGGGGATTTATTTTAAAGGGTCATGGTGGGTTTTAGGGTTGCTTTAGTGTGCCGGTTTCCCTGCCCTCCCCCCCACTGGACCCCAGGTAATATAAGGCACTTTGTGGGGGTTCGGGAGGGTGGGGGATTTATTTTAAAGGGTCGGGGTGGGTTTTAGGGTTGCTTTAGTGTGCCAGTTTCCCTGCCCTCCCCCCCCACTGGACCCCAGGTAATATAAGGCACTTTGGGGGGGGGGGTTCGGGAGGGTGGGGGATTTATTTTAAAGGGTCGGGGTGGGTTTTAGGGTTGCTTTAGTGTGCCGGTTTCCCTGCCCTCCCCCCCCACTGGACCCCAGGTAATATAAGGCACTTTGGGGGGGGTTCGGGAGGGTGGGGGATTTATTTTAAAGGGTCGGGGTGGGTTTTAGGGTTGCTTTAGTGTGCCGGTTTCCCTGCCCTCCCCCCCACTGGACCCCAGGTAATATAAGGCACTTTGTGGGGGTTCGGGAGGGTGGGGGATTTATTTTAAAGGGTCATGGTGGGTTTTAGGGTTGCTTTAGTGTGCCGGTTTCCCTGCCCTCCCCCCCACTGGACCCCAGGTAATATAAGGCACTTTGGGGGGGTTCGGGAGGGTGGGGGATTTATTTTAAAGGGTCGGGGTGGGTTTTAGGGTTGCTTTAGTGTGCCGGTTTCCCTGCCCTCCCCCCCACTGGACCCCAGGTAATATAAGGCACTTTGGGGGGGTTCGGGAGGTGGGGGATTTATTTTAAAGGGTCGGGGTGGGTTTTAGGGTTGCTTTAGTGTGCCGGTTTCCCTGCCCTCCCCCCCACTGGACCCCAGGTAATATAAGGCACTTTGTGGGGGTTCGGGAGGGTGGGGGATTTATTTTAAAGGGTTGGGGTGGGTTTTAGGGCTGCTTTAGTGTGCCGGTTTCCCTGCCCTCCCCCCCACTGGACCCCAGGTAATATAAGGCACTTTGGGGGGGTTCGGGAGGGTGGGGGATTTATTTTAAAGGGTCGGGGTGGGTTTTAGGGTTGCTTTAGTGTGCCGGTTTCCCTGCCCTCCCCCCCACTGGACCCCAGGTAATATAAGGCACTTTGGGGGGGTTCGGGAGGGTGGGGGATTTATTTTAAAGGGTCGGGGTGGGTTTTAGGGCTGCTTTAGTGTGCCGGTTTCCCTGCCCTCCCCCCCCACTGGACCCCAGGTAATATAAGGCACTTTGTGGGGGTTCGGGAGGGTGGGGGATTTATTTTAAAGGGTCGGGGTGGGTTTTAGGGTTGCTTTAGTGTGCCGGTTTCCCTGCCCTCCCCCCCACTGGACCCCAGGTAATATAAGGCACTTTGGGGGGGGGGTTCGGGAGGGTGGGGGATTTATTTTAAAGGGTCGGGGTGGGTTTTAGGGTTGCTTTAGTGTGCCGGTTTCCCTGCCCTCCCCCCCCACTGGACCCCAGGTAATATAAGGCACTTTGGGGGGGGGTTCGGGAGGGTGGGGGATTTATTTTAAAGGGTCGGGGTGGGTTTTAGGGTTGCTTTAGTGTGCCGGTTTCCCTGCCCTCCCCCCCACTGGACCCCAGGTAATATAAGGCACTTTGTGGGGGTTCGGGAGGGTGGGGGATTTATTTTAAAGGGTCATGGTGGGTTTTAGGGTTGCTTTAGTGTGCCGGTTTCCCTGCCCTCCCCCCCACTGGACCCCAGGTAATATAAGGCACTTTGGGGGGGTTCGGGAGGGTGGGGGATTTATTTTAAAGGGTCGGGGTGGGTTTTAGGGTTGCTTTAGTGTGCCGGTTTCCCTGCCCTCCCCCCCACTGGACCCCAGGTAATATAAGGCACTTTGGGGGGGTTCGGGAGGTGGGGGATTTATTTTAAAGGGTCGGGGTGGGTTTTAGGGTTGCTTTAGTGTGCCGGTTTCCCTGCCCTCCCCCCCACTGGACCCCAGGTAATATAAGGCACTTTGTGGGGGTTCGGGAGGGTGGGGGATTTATTTTAAAGGGTTGGGGTGGGTTTTAGGGCTGCTTTAGTGTGCCGGTTTCCCTGCCCTCCCCCCCACTGGACCCCAGGTAATATAAGGCACTTTGGGGGGGTTCGGGAGGGTGGGGGATTTATTTTAAAGGGTCGGGGTGGGTTTTAGGGTTGCTTTAGTGTGCCGGTTTCCCTGCCCTCCCCCCCACTGGACCCCAGGTAATATAAGGCACTTTGGGGGGGTTCGGGAGGGTGGGGGATTTATTTTAAAGGGTCGGGGTGGGTTTTAGGGCTGCTTTAGTGTGCCGGTTTCCCTGCCCTCCCCCCCACTGGACCCCAGGTAATATAAGGCACTTTGTGGGGGTTCGGGAGGGTGGGGGATTTATTTTAAAGGGTCGGGGTGGGTTTTAGGGTTGCTTTAGTGTGCCGGTTTCCCTGCCCTCCCCCCCACTGGACCCCAGGTAATATAAGGCACTTTGTGGGGGTTCGGGAGGGTGGGGGATTTATTTTAAAGGGTCGGGGTGGGTTTTAGGGCTGCTTTAGTGTGCCGGTTTCCCTGCCCTCCCCCCCACTGGACCCCAGGTAATATAAGGCACTTTGGGGGGGTTCGGGAGGGTGGGGGATTTATTTTAAAGGGTCGGGGTGGGTTTTAGGGTTGCTTTAGTGTGCCGGTTTCCCTGCCCTCCCCCCCACTGGACCCCAGGTAATATAAGGCACTTTGGGGGGGGTTCGGGAGGGTGGGGGATTTATTTTAAAGGGTCGGGGTGGGTTTTAGGGCTGCTTTAGTGTGCCGGTTTCCCTGCCCTCCCCCCCACTGGACCCCAGGTAATATAAGGCACTTTGGGGGGGTTCGGGAGGGTGGGGGATTTATTTTAAAGGGTCGGGGTGGGTTTTAGGGTTGCTTTAGTGTGCCGGTTTCCCTGCCCTCCCCCCCACTGGACCCCAGGTAATATAAGGCACTTTGTGGGGGTTCGGGAGGGTGGGGGATTTATTTTAAAGGGTCGGGGTGGGTTTTAGGGCTGCTTTAGTGTGCCGGTTTCCCTGCCCTCCCCCCCACTGGACCCCAGGTAATATAAGGCACTTTGGGGGGGTTCGGGAGGGTGGGGGATTTATTTTAAAGGGTCGGGGTGGGTTTTAGGGCTGCTTTAGTGTGCCGGTTTCCCTGCCCTCCCCCCCACTGGACCCCAGGTAATATAAGGCACTTTGGGGGGGTTTGGGAGGGTGGGGGATTTATTTTAAAGGGTCGGGGTGGGTTTTAGGGTTGCTTTAGTCTGCCGGTTTTCCTGCCCTCCCCTTCCCCTCCCACTTCCCCCGATTTACTAGTAAACTAGTGTGTTGTCTTACACTAGCCAGCCACTACCCCTGTGTTGGTGCTGGACTTGCAAATGCACGTGAGCCTTAAATTTATAAATAAATTGTTTGTGTTAGTAGTGCAAGTATAAGTAAATATAATATTATGGGGTAGCCTAGTGTCATTGGCTAGTGGCTGGCTACTAGCCACGCCAGTGAGCCACTAGTCAGATTACTAATCACACAGTGACCTGTCACTGACTGACGAAGTCACTCACTAACTGTATTTAACCCTTCTATATATCTTATCTATTAGGTGCTGCTCAGTACACTGCTGTGCCAGCTTACTTGTTGGTACTGGACTGGACTTGCAGCCATAACGTTTTAAAATGTTTGCTGGTAAGAAGAAGAGTGCTACTGGAAAGAAAATTCCAGTCAGTAGGAAAAAACTGCGATTTGATGATACCCCTTCTACTTCAGCGAATGTAAAGGAGCAAGGTAACTTGCAGGACAAGGAAGGAGCAAAATCTGGAAAGGTGAAAGTGAAATCTGTGCTGCAGCAGCAAAGTTTATTGATGGATGAAGTGCTACAGAAAGTGCTGAATAGAGAATCAGAGGACTCTGAGTCTGAGGAGGAGGATGACAATGATGATATTCAGGATGAGGAGAAGAACACCGCCAATGACAGTGATAGTAGTGGTGATGAATCAGATGATGGTAGTCCGATTGTCAAAAAAACCACTGTCAGCGCCAGTAGTATCCTCTCTAGTCCTAAACCAGTTGAAAATTTGCAGGTTACTACAAGAACAACTTCTGCTACTTCTACTCCTAGTACTACTACTCCTACTCTGATGACAACACTGACAAGAAATGTCCAGCCTAGAGTAAGGGACAGTAGAAAAACATCTAAGGTTTGGAATCATTTTAATGTTACGGATGATTGGAGATGTGCTCAATGTATCCATTGTAAAAGGATGGTGAGCCGTGGAAGAACTATTGGACATCTTACTACCACCAACATGAAATATCACCTTGAAAGAGAACATAAAGCAGTGTTGCTTGCAGAAGAAGCTGCAGGGAAGCCAAAGAAGGAAATTACTTCAGAAGATTGTGTGTATGTGAAGCAGAAGCAGACTTCTCCTTCTCCTCTTCCCCGGCAGCAGCGGCAAGCTACTGTTGAGCAGATGGGGTGGTGTCCTTCTTCAATTTCACAGACTAGGAAGCAAGTAGTATCCAAAGTGGTGACACGACAAATTGCTGTAATGATTGCTGTGGATGATCAGCCACTGCAGATTGTAGAGAATGATGGATTTCAGCAGCTGATACATCTGTTAGCACCTGACTACAAAATTCCTTCAAGAACTACATTTACCCGTCAGGTGATTCCTTCCCTGTACTCACAATGTCGTGCTGAAATGCAGATTGTGATGGCAAGGGCAAAGGGAAGGAGCATACATCTCACCACTGATCTTTGGACTAGTAAGAATGCAACACATGCATATTTGTCTCTAACAGCACATTGGTGGCAGCTGGATGAGGCATTAACTGACAGCACAAGCACAAGCAGTGGCAGTAGCACCAGCAGCTCCAAAAAGCTTTCTCCAGGATACCGGTGGGCTTTACTGCATGCTCAAGTGCTAGACCAGAGACATACTTCTGAAAATATCTTACAGACAATTCAGGGGATGATGGAAGGATGGAAAGGGCTACTTAGAAGCAGTGATATGGAATGTTTAAATGGATATATCATTACTGACAATGCTGCCAATATGATTAAGGCTCTGGAGGATGGTGGATTCAAAGGCATCCGATGCTTTGCACATACACTGCACCTGGTAGTGAGGGATGCGTTGGGGCTAAGTGCCAAGGAAGTGCAAGGTACTAGTCGTCAAGCCCTGAAGCGGTTGATTGAAAAGTGCCGCAAAATAACTGGGCATTTCAATCGCAGTGTGAAAAGTGGGAAGGAACTCAGAGAAAAACAAAAAGCAGTTAGGGCACCATTGCATAACCTCGTTCAGGATGTGCCTACCAGATGGAATTCCACCTATCTTATGTTGGAGAGGTTGTCTGAACAACAGACACCTCTGCATGATTTGGCAATGGAATCTGAAATTGGATTGGAAAATCCACTTGGATGTCAGGACTGGACAAACATTGCACAGATGGTGCATGTCCTCAAGCCTTTCAAAGAATATACTGATGCACTGAGTGCAGCTACAGCCACGTTAGGTGATATCATTCCTGTAATATATGATCTGGAGCAGGTATTACAGGAATTTCTGCATCAGACAGATTTGTCGAAGGAAGTGTTGCAGCTTGTGAGATGCTTAAAAGAGCAAGTACAGAAAAGGTTGAAACCTCTAATGGAGAAGGATAGCTATATCTTAGCTACTATGTGTGACCCACGTGTGAAAGGCAATGTTGCTCTCAAGTGCAATACTCTTGCATCCTGGACACATAAGTTGATTGAAATGGTTCAAAAGATTTCAACTCCTCCCACTCCATCCTGCTCAGCTGCTTCCAGTTCCACCAGCTGCTTCCCTCCCATGATGACAACCCATTGTCCTCCCAAATTTCATGAAACTGGTCCTATTTCAAAAGCAAGAGCAAGATTTGTCACATTTCAGAGTGGTGGGGCTGCTAACCAGCAGCACCTGCAAGAGAAGGTTGCAGAAATTCATGTGAAGAATTTTCTCTCTGAGCCAGTTGAGAGCATGGAGTCAGATCCCCTGAGATATTGGGCAGAAAAAGCTTCAATGTGGCCTTATCTTACCAGAGTAGCACAACACTTTCTTTCCTGCCCACCCACCAGTGTGCAAAGTGAACGAGTATTTTCATTGACAGGGAATATTGTGAGTCCACTCCGTGCACGTTTGAATCCAGACTTAGTAGAGGAATTGGTTTTTCATCAAAATCAACCTTCCGCTGCTTCATAATGTGAACATTCGCTGTGACTGGGAGGAGGAGTGAGTCTCTTGTCTAGGATGGGGATGCAAGGTCGTTTGGGAACACAGCAGGATGGAGCATTCAGCAGAAGCACTGCCAGTGCCTCATGATAGAACTGCCCCTGCCTCTTCACCTCAGGTGTCTGCTGTGCTGTTATCATCTATCTTGTCAGCTTGATGAATAAGGACTTTGTATGTGCAAGAAAGAAACCTAAGTTTGTGTCTATCAACTGTGTGCGCTTATTTAGCAGCTGTTAGAAAACAGGCAGTTAAAGTACTTTTGAGTTTTGACCATAGTCTCTCTAAGCAGTTAATGTATATCATACTGTGATGGGGCATGGTTTATTTTTCTGGCTGAGACAGTTTATAGCTCAGCTTACCAAACCGGTCCTGGGGATTCCACAGCCAGTTGGATTTTTAGAATATCCACAAAGAATTATGCATGAAATACATTTGCATATCATGGGGACTCAGTATATGCAAATTTACATCATGCATAAAATCCTGCTGAGTGAGTGGTTATTTATATGGAAAACCCTGGTTTGTAGGGACCAATTTGTCTCACTCTCTAAATAAAGCCTGACCACGTAAGTTAGTGCCTAAATCAAAACCATCTCCAGTTGTGTCATGAGTTACCTAACCTCCCTGTGGTCAGTAAAAGGTTTCTCTGGCCGAGATTTAATTATTTCTCCCTGCGGAGCAGATACATGTTAAGTTGAATTTTCAAGTTGCATTAATAAAAAACAGCATTTACGTGTTTACATAAATAGCATATACTTCTTTATATACATATAGTACAACATGAGTAAATCTACACGTGTGAAAAAAGGGATGGTCTAGGTGTTCCCAAGTGGAGGCCAACATTTATGTATGTTAGTCGCTATTTTATAAGAGATTTACTGTATGTGTAGATTTGGCAGCTTTATATTTACTCTCGCTCTTTATCTGGAGTAAGTGATAGTATAAGAAGTCTTAACAGTCAAATCATGACTAGGTCGTGGTCTGGGAGAAATGGGGGAAGCTGAGGCTGATCTTGATGAGTTGCAGATGGACTGGATTGGAAACTGAAAGACTAATTGATAACACTGGTAATTTTATTGCTGTGTGCATGTTAGAAAATCTGTTGACTATAAATCCCAATTTATAATAATTTTAATAATTGAGTCCACTAATATTTCTCAAATTTAAAACATTTTATTAACTACAAAACTATAACGAAATTAAATAACACTGTTATAAAAATATAACTTTACAATGACAACATACCAAAAAAAAATTATGTGTTTTAGCACCCAGTACTCAAGGATGTGGAGAGGAGAATGGCAACCCGAGAGGAGGATCCTGCTCTGGAGCAGAGGGCAGTGGCATCTCCTCCTCACGAGGCATCTCATGAGGAGGAGATACCTGTGCCCTCAGCTCCTGAAAGGCCTCCTCCATGGCTGACAGCCTCCTCTGCACATCCTTGACATCTGCCCTGATGCTGTTTACTCCCTGCAGGAGCTCCTTCAGCATGCCAAACTGCGCATGTGCAGTACATACGCAGCTTGGAGGAGATCCTGCAAGGAGTACAGCAGCAGTGCTGGTGCTGGTGCTGCTGGGCCCGGCTGTGGCTGCCTCCATCCTTTGGGCACTGGCAGTGGCACTGGTGGCTGTGGCTGCCTCTTCTTGCCCTGTAAAGAAATGTAAAAAATTCTACATAAGATATAGAACAGGGGTGGGCAGTTATGGTCCTCGAGGGCCACAAACCAGTATTGTACGCACCAGCAAGTTTACAATATTAAAATACATTCAACCCCTTAGTTTACTAAATTGTAGGGTTTTGGAAAAATGAGTTTATAGTCTACAACCTCGGAGAGGGAGAGTGGAGGGATATCATTCTAGATAATTAGAGATAATATTATATAAATATATAACATAACATACATCTATCCCACCCTATATAACTGACTGATCACAAACAATAATTTTGATTTTCTGCCTCAGACAGATACTAGACAAACTACTACTACTAGTACTACAACATACATACTGGCCCTGTGGGCCAAAATACAAGCCATTAAGCCCGTACACACGTGCTACATTAAAAAAAATGTTTTTCAGTTCATTTTTAACATGGCACTCTTCTACAGTTCTTCTTCCTCACTCATCCTCTTTCTCCCACTGCCTCCCTCCCCTCTCACAGTGACTAATACCCCCTTCCCTCAGTCTCACATTTATCCCCCATTCACATTTGCAGCATGTTGGTCAATGGTCAGGGCTCAATTATCTAATAATATATAATACCTGGCCCACCAGTGACGGTTCGCTCCGTCCTCCTCTGCTGACAGCTACTGGGCCCAGGAAGCCCTGCCTCGTCCCTGCTGGTGTGTGGTTCTGTACGAAGACACAGATCAAATTTCACAGAACAACAGTTAAAATTTAAAAAAAAGGAATTGGAACTGACACAAACAATATTAAACACAAATTCCATTACAATTAATTGAATAATATTTGTGTACTTGTGGAGTATTCTCAAACAGCCTACCAGGCGAAGGACGCGCTAAAGTCAGGCGGACCTCCTCAAGCCAATCACCCTCGTGAAGTCTCAGATGCCGACCTGAGAATTAGAGGTAGAAAGGAAATAGAATAACATTAATTGATTAATAAATTAATTACAAACACAACATGCCCTGCTAGGTTATTTTTTTATGCAATATATAACATTTAGTAATAAAAAAAAAATTAGCTATCTTTTAATGTGGCATTCAAAATTCCCAAATACAAATCACATCATTTCAAAATGATAAATAAATATAAATAAATATAATACACCACTAACATTATCTCTCACCTTTCTTCTTGAGATCTTCGATCTCACGCGGGTAAGAGGCTCTCCGGCAGAACTCCTCCTGGAGAGCCACCCAGGCTGCAGACTCCCTTTGAAGGTTAGGCCTGCTGCCTGAGGGGGTGTAGAGATGCTCCTCATCCAGGAGGAGTAGCCGGGCTAGGAGGTCCACATCTGCCTGTGTGAACCGTGGCTTCCGGGACCTAGCATCACGATCGGCCTTTGAGGAGGACGGTTGGGCTGACTCCCTATCATGATCCATCTACAATGAGAAAATAAAAAAGAAGATGAAAAAAAGTAAGTTCAGAAGCTCAGACTGGAAAGGGCTGAAGTATCCCACCCTTCACATCCCCCACTGCTGGTATATGGGAGAGAGAAGGGGAAGGGGAGGGGGTGGGGGGAGGTGAAGGGGCAAGCAGCCCCACTCCCTGTGAGGGATGGGAAGGGAGAGCCAGCCCCACTCCCTGGGAGGGATAGGAAGGGAGAGACAGCCCCTGAATGCAGGGGCTGTCTCTCCCTTCCCATCCCTCCCTCCCCCCCCCCCCACCACTCACCCACACACTATTCACTGGCTGGGACATGAGGGAGGGGAGGAGTCAGGGTCAGGCACTGTGTGCAGGAAGATCACAACACCCCTGGTGCCAGGGTTAGGGCACTGTGTGTGCAGGAAGATCACAACACCCCTGGTGCCAGGGTTAGGGCACTGGGTGCAGGAAGATCACAACACCCCTGGTGCCAGGGTTAGGGCACTGTGTGCAGGAAGATCCCAACACCCCTGGTGCCAGGGTTAGGGCACTGTGTGTGCAGGAAGATCACAACACCCCGGCCCTTGAAAATAAATCCCCCACCCTCCTGCCAGGGTTAGGGCACTGTGTGCAGGAAGATCACAACACCCCGACCCTTGAAAATAAATCCCCCACCCTCCTGCCAGGGTTAGGGCACTGTGTGCAGGAAGATCACAACACCCTGACCCTTGAAAATAAATCCCCCACCCTCCCGAACCCCCCCAAAGTGCCTTATATTACCTGGGGTCCAGTGGGGGGCAGGGCGGGGAAACCGGCACACTAAAGCAAACCTAAAACACACCCCGACCCTTTAAAATAAATCCCCCACCCTCCTGCCAGGGTTAGGGAACTGTGTGCAGGAAGATCACAACACCCCGACCCTTGAAAATAAATCCCCCACCCTCCTGCCAGGGTTAGGGCACTGTGTGCAGGAAGATCACAACACCCTGACCCTTGAAAATAAATCCCCCACCCTCCCGAACCCCCCCAAAGTGCCTTATATTACCTGGGGTCCAGTGGGGGGCAGGGCGGGGAAACCGGCACGCTAAAGCAACCCTAAAACCCACCCCAACCCTTGAAAATAAATCCCCCACCCTCCCGAACCCCCCCAAAGTGCCTTATATTACCTGGGGTCCAGTGGGGGGGCAGGGCGGGGAAACCGGCACACTAAAGCAACCCTAAAACCCACCCCGACCCTTTAAAATAAATCCCCCACCCTCCTGCCAGGGTTAGGGTACTGTGTGCAGGAAGATCACAACACCCCGACCCTTGAAAATAAATCCCCCACCCTCCTGCCAGGGTTAGGGCACTGTGTGCAGGAAGATCACAACACCCCGACCCTTGAAAATAAATCCCACACCCTCCTGCCAGGGTTAGGGCACTGTGTGCAGGAAGATCACAACACCCCGACCCTTGAAAATAAATCCCCCACCCTCCTGCCAGGGTTAGGGCACTGTGTGCAGGAAGATCACAACAACCTGACCCTTGAAAATAAATCCCCCACCCTCCCGAACCCCCCCCAAAGTGCCTTATATTACCTGGGGTCCAGTGGGGGGGAGGGCGGGGAAACCGGCACGCTAAAGCAACCCTAAAACCCACCCTGCTATGGCCGGCGCCATTTTCCTTACGAAAAAATGATTCGCGACAGGAGATCGCTCTCAGACCCCCGCTGGACCCCCAGGGACTTTTGGCCACCTTGGGGGGGCCTCCTGACCCCCACAAGACTTGCCAAAAGCCCAGCGGGGGTCCAGACATTCACCACCACCTAATAATAATGAATTATTAATTCAGTGATATAACAAATCATTTAAAAAAAATTGAGTAGGTTAATATAAGAGATGACTGTAGTAGATTGAATACAGATCTGATGTTTCTGCTCTCCTCACAGCAAAGAAAAGCAACACACAAGCAGAGAAGCCCTTCTTACAAAGCTGAGCTAGTGAGTTAAGTAAGAGGATAAGTAAACATACTGGTGCCAGTGTGGCTGGCTACTTAAAAAATACACTTACCAACAATCAATTACATATATTTGAACTGTGTACAGTTCCAGCCAGGACCACCTTTCTAAAATGCACAGTGATTGGCAAATTCAACATGCACTAGCATTTCAGGTGCCTGCTAACAAAAATAATAAACAAAGAAGTGCTGATCATCACATTACTTTTTTTGTCAAGCTTCCAACTGTTTCCATTTCACATCCCCCCAACCAATGCCATTACCTCAGTGGAACCTTGGTAACATCAATAGATAAGAGCACAGCCAGCCAATAGGAATACATATATTCATTGCTAAGTGACCTTTACTGACCTGGGAAGTGTGAACACTTTGTTTCATTTTCTGTTGCTGTTCGTGAGTTTCCAGTTCCATTTCCCATCCCCCCAACCATCACCTCAGTGGTAACTTTGGTAACATCAATAGATAAGAGGGCTGCCAGCCAATAGTAACACATATTCATTCCTAACTGACCTTCAGTGACCTGGAAAGTGTCTATTTGTATCATTTTGAGTTAGTGCGCACTAACTCCCCGTTAGTGCGCACTAACTCGGGTTAGTGCGCACTAATCGGAAAAAACGATTTTTAACGATTTTTTAACTAAAAAATCGTGCCTAAGACGATTTTCTTGCCCTGCCACACGATTTCTATCGTTAAGACGATATGGAAAACGATTCACATCCCTAGTGAATTGTTTATCTGATGATTAGATATCGGGAGGTCCCCGAACCCGATAGGAAAACCCCACAAAATTTTTCATGGGGTTCTCTTATCGTTTTGGGGGGGTGGGTAGAAAGGGCACTTAAAAATGACCTCCAAACCCACCCCGACCCTTTAAATTTCATTCTTTCTAATCCCCCACCCTCCCGACCCCCCCCCCCCAAATTTTTAAAGTACCTGGCGTTTCAGCGGGCATCCCGGGAGCGATCTCCCACTCTCAGGTCGTCGGCTGCCACTAATCAAAATGGAGCCAATGGCCCTTTTCCCTTACCATGTGACAGGGGCTATCGGTGCCATTGGTTGGCCCCTGTCACATGGTAGGAGCACTGGATGGCCCATGCCATTTTTAAAGATGGCGCCGGCCATCCATTACTCCTACCATGTGACAGGGGCCGGCCAATGGCACATGCTAAGGGCAAAGGGCCATCGGCGCCATTTTGTTTACTGGCAGCTGACGGCCCGAGAGTGGCCGCTGGACCAACATGTATTTTAAAAAGGTTTGGGGGGGGGGGGGGGGTGGGGAGGGTGGGGGATTAGAAAGAATTAAATTTAAAGGGTCGGGGTGTTTTGTTTTTTTTTGACATGACACAGCCGTGTCATTAGAAAATGAGGCCCAAAGTTAGGTGTTTAGCATTGAATTTCAGTACTAGGCACCTATCTTAGGAGCCAAATTCTAGACAAATAAATAGTAATCCTAAATTTAGGGATCTAAGGGCCTCATTTTCTAAAGTATTGCACGCCTGCGATACTTTAGGCGATCTAACAAAGCCGTGAGGAAACAGCAAAGAAATAGATGCCCAAAGAAATCTTTGCCAAATCTTTATTGGGTGGAGATGTGTTCATTAAAATTGCCCGACTCAGGCTGAGTTTCGCCACATTCCAGTGGCTGCCTCAGGGGCTTGAATTTGAAAACACCGAAAGAGTCACAATGGAATTCAAAATGTAATCCGCAGTATGAACATATCTTATTTGAAGTGAGTAATGCTTAAACATCTGTTGGTTCCATTACACTAATGGTTCCACATGTTTTCTGCAGATCAGCACGGACCGTCTCCTCTCTTATCAATCAAAACTCTTTCAGTGTTTTCAAATTCAAGCCCCTGAGGCAGCCACTAGAATGTGGTGAAACTCGGCCTGAGTCGGGCAATTTTAATGAACACGTCTCCACCCAATAAAGATTTGGCAAAGATTTCTTTGGGCATCTATTTCTTTGTTGTTTCCTCCCTGCGATACTTGAGGGAATGAGGGGCGGGGGGCCTAAATGGGGGGCGGGCCTGCGCTAGCCGGCAGCAATCGCACCGTTGCGGTGCGATTGCTGCCGGTTTCGCACCCAATAGCACCACCATAGGAGGTGTAGCTATTGGGCGCGAACTCAGACGCGAAAAGGGCCTTACCTTTTCATCATCCGCGGCGTCTTCGCGGAGTTGGCCCCGGTGACGCCCCGACTCCTCCTCTTCCGGGGCCGACTCCGTCCCCATTTTGGTATTACACGCGATAAGGGACTTTTCACATGCGAAACGTCCCTTATCGCGTGTGATCCCTATGGAAAATGAGGCCCTAAGTTTTAGGATCCAAAATGTAGGTGATTTTTTCAGCTAAAATCAGTGTGTATGTGTGGAGGGGGCGAGGTAGATATTGAAAACATAGCTGGCTATCTAAGTTAGCCAGATAAATCGCTACTAACCTGGAAAAGTTTTATCCGTCTAAGTTTAGGCTTGCTATTG
The DNA here is from genome assembly GCF_901001135.1 of Rhinatrema bivittatum. NCBI lineage: Eukaryota > Metazoa > Chordata > Amphibia > Gymnophiona > Rhinatrematidae > Rhinatrema > Rhinatrema bivittatum. The sequence continues at coordinate 343,609,748 of NC_042617.1, forward strand.
AGCAGGTCTAACTTAGGGGCCTATTTTCTAAAGATGTTACCCATTCTGTATCTATGGGAAAAATGCTTAGTAAATGACCCCCTTGGATAACTTATCTGGCTAAGTAGTTTTTAAATATCCACCTCAGGGAGGATAACTTTCAAAGAACTGCGTGGAGCCCCATAGATGCACATAAATGGTACCTTTCAGAAGTACACTTATATTTTAAAATCTGTGGCTTTTCAATTGCATAGATTGCAAAATATGTACATCTTTTATAGAACACATATATGCATACATTAGTTATGTGCATAACATATTATGCACATAAGTGAACTCATATGTGGGTACATTTTCACAAAATTGAGAACATACATGTGTACATTTTTCTATGTGCATGTGAACTTCCAGTTTTTCTAGGGGTGATTTCATTCCAAGATGGCCACTTCAGCATGCCAGCCTAATTTCACCACCAGGGATGTGTAACAGCTGGTGTCCTTTGTGGTAAGAAATGAACATTTATTTTTCCCATTCCAGGGGAGGGGAGTACAGAAGGAACAGCCAGTAACCTCCAGGCAAAATTTAAGTAAGGAGCTTCCTATCCCTATGGGGTAAGTACATTGAAGGGATGTAGAAATGTGGGTGGGGGTGTGAGTAGGGGATCCTTGAGGCAATTTGGGGTTGGAAGTGAGCTGGGTGGATTAAGGAGTGGGATAGGTGGGCAATGTAGGTTGGGGATGTGAGCAGAGGGTGTTAGGGGCCATTTGTGAGGCAGTTGGGGGTTGGGGTGGTGGAAATAGGGCATGGACTCAGTAGGAAGTGTTATAGAAACATAGAAATGATGTCAGAAAAGGTCCAAATGGTCAATCCAGTTTGCCCAGCAAGCTTCTTAAGGTAGTAACTGCCACTCTGTGCAGGCTACTCCCATGTTTCTCTTAAGGGTAGTAACTGCTGCTCCATGCCATTATCCTTAATCCTTATGATAATCCATAGAAATTAGGGATGTGAATCGGGTGCCCAATCGTTCCCACTTTCTGGATTGTCTGGTCACGGGAAAATCTAATTTTCCCGCGGATCCCCGTTTTTTTGTTAGAGAAACATCATTTTTCAGGTTAGTGCACGCTAATGGGAGTTAGCGCGCGCTAACTCATGTCAGTGCGCACTAACAAAAATAGCAAAAGGTAACAAAAAATAACAAAAATAAACGTTTTTTTGTTAGTGCGCACTAACCCGAAAAATGATTTTTATGAAAATTTAGGGGGAAATGTGATCGTTTCTTTTTTTACCCGATATATTAACGAATTTAGAAATATCGTACGATATTTCAATTCATCAGAAAAACGATGCACATCACTAATAGAAATTGCAGTTAGCAACATTTTTTACTGGGTGATAAGTTTTCTTGAAAATTCAGGCAGTGATGCATGACGTGCTTTGTTTCTATTCTTGGCAGTATAAGCAGTCCTATGCTTTTTCCCTTATGTCTGCGTATCAGTACCCCAGCCTTATAAGTCGGGGTCCTCTTGGTTTTTGTCTGAATCCAATTCCCCTTTGCCCTCTGCCGTTGAAATGGGGAGCAATGTTGCAGTTGCATTAAAAGCATCAGGGCATATTGGTTAAGGGTAGTAATCTCCATGCCTTCTGCTAAAGGTAGTAACCGTTAGGGGTGTACATTCGGATTGACCGCATTAGTAAAACGCAACTCATATTTTTTTTTTACTTAAAAAATTGATTCGACATAAACGATCGGATTTCCCACATATCGAACATAGATATGTTCGATATGTGGGAAATCGCGATTGTTGAGCCAAAATAAAAATTTAAACCCCCTCACCCTCCTTAATCCCCCCCCCAGACTTACCACAACTCCCTGGTGATCGAGCGAGGAGTGAGGACGCCATTTCTGCAATCCTTGGCGAGAAGCATGTGACGTCGGCGGCACGTCGAGTGACGCCGGCGTCACGTGATTCCCGGCTCGTTCGCGCCGGACGGCTCGTTCGGCCCAAAAAGAACTTTTGGCCAGCTTGGGGGGGCCTCCTGACCCCCCCAAGCTGGCCAAAAGTTCTTTTTGGGCCGAACGAGCCGTCCGGCGCGAACTTGCCGGGAATCACGTGACGTCGCATCTGAGTGACGCGGCGCCACGTGATTCCCGGCTTGTTTGCGCCGGACAGCTCGTTCGGCCCAAAAAGAACTTTTGGCCAGCTTGAGGGGGTCAGGAGGCCCCCCCAAGCTGGCCAAAAGTTCTTTTGGGCCGAACGAGCCGTCCGGTGCGAACTCGCCGGGAATCACGTGACGCCGCGTCACTCGACGTGCCACCGACATCACATGCTTCTCGCCAAGGATTGCAGAAATGACGTCCTCACTCCTCGCTCGATCACCAGGGAGTTGTGGTAAGTCTGGGGGGGGGATTAAGGAGGGTGAGGGGGTTTAAATTTTTTTTTTGCACATATGTACATATACCCAACTCATTGGATTTTTTTTATGTCCATATTGGCCGCAAGTGGGACCCCCTTTCGGACATAAAAAATATGAACATAAAATTTTGCTCTGCACATCCCTAGTAACCGTCACACCAGCAAGTTACCCCCTTGCACGCTTTTCTCATTTCTATCCTCTAGCTTTTAGAAATCCACAGTATTTATCCCATGTCCCTTTTAATTTTTTAGTAGCGACCAAAAGAAGAAAGGATCAATAAACATCAGGAGTAATGGGTTTTTATTACGTTCTGTGATCAATAAAGAACTCCTGGTGTTTATTGATCCTTTCTTCCTTTGGTCGCTACTGCAATATTGGATCAATTTCCGGTTTGTTTTTTTGGACCTTCACTTTGAATTTTTTGACTGTTTTCATCTTCACCACTTCCTCCAGAAGGGAATTCCAGGCATCCACCACCTTCTCCAAGAAGAAATGTTTCCTGATATTGGTTCTGAGTCATCCCCCCGCTGGAATTTCTTTTCATGGGCCATTGTTCTATTGTTTTCTTTCCAATAGAAAAAGTTCAAGTTTGTGCATCACTAAAATATTTTAGGTATCTGAAGGTCTGCATCATACCTCTCCTGCACCTCTTGTCTTCTAGGGTATACATTACATATTCACATTCTTCAGGCTCTCTTCTTGGGTCTTCCGATACAGACCCCACACCATTTTGGTCACCCTTTTCTGGACCACCTCCATCCTGTTTCTATCTTTTTTGAGATATGGTCTCCAGAACTGAACATGGTGAGGCCTCTCCAAGGACCTGTACAAGGATATCCTCATCTCCTTTTTCTTACTGGATATTCCTTTCTCTATGCAGCCCAGCATTCTTCTGGCTTTAGCTATCACCTTATCACATTGCTTTGCCGTTACAACCCAAGAAAGAGATCTAGGCGTCATAGTGAATAACACATTGAAATCGTCAGTTCAGTGTGCTGCGGTAGTCAAAAAAGCAAACAGAATGTTGGGAATTATTAGAAAGGGAATGGTGAATAAAACGGAAAATGTCATAATGCCTCTGTATCGCTCCATGGTGAGACCACGCCTTGAATACTGTGTGCAATTCTGGTCACCACATCTCAAAAAATATATAATTGTGATGGAGAAAGTACAGAGAAGGGCTACCAAAATGATAAGGAGAATGGAACAGCTCCCCTATGAGGAAAGACTAAAGAGGATAAGACTTTTCAACTTGGAGAAGAGATGGCTGAGGGGGGATATGATAGAGGTGTTTAAAATCATTAGAGGTCTAGAACGGATAGATTGAATTGGTTATTTACTCTTTCGGATAATAGAAAGACTAGGGGGCACTCCATGAAGTTAACATGTGGCACATTTAAAACTAATCAGACAATGTTCTTTTTTACTCAATGCACAATTAAACTCTGGAATTTGTTGCCAGAGGATGTGGTTAGTGCAGTTAGTATAGCTGTGTTTAAAAAAGGATTGGATAAGTTCTTGGAGGAGAAGTCCATTACCTGCTATTAATTAAGTTGACTTAGAAAATACCCACTGCTATTACTAGCAACGGTAACAGGTTCTTATGGCCTGTATTGGCCACTGTTGGAAACAGGATGCTGGGCTTGATGGACCCTTGGTCTGACCCAGTATGGCATGTTCTTATGTTCTTTCCTCATGGGGGAGCTGTTCCATCCCCTTAATCATTTTGGTCGCCCTTCTCTGTACCTTCTCCATCGCAACTATAACTTTTTTTAGATGCGGTGACCAGAATTGTAAACAGTACTCAAGGTGTGGTCTCACCATGAAGCGATACCGAGGCATTATGACATTTTCCATTTTATTAACCATTCCCTTCCTAATAATTCCTAACATTTTGTTTGTTTATTTTACTGCTGCAGCACACTGAACCAACAATTTCAAAGTATTATCCACTATGATACCTAGATCTTTTACCTGGGTGGTAGCTCCTAATATGGAGCCTAACATCATGTAACTACAGCAAGGGTTAATTTTCCCTATATGCAAGACCTAACACTTGCCACATTAAATTTCATCTGCCATTCTGATGCCCAATCTTCCAGTCTTGCAAGGTCCTCCTGCAATGTATCACAATCTGCTTGTGATTTAACTACTCTGAATACTTTTGTATCATCTGCAAATTTGATAACCTCACTCATCATATTCCTTTCCAGATCATTTATAAATATATTGTAAAGCACAAGTCTAAGTAAAGATCCGTGAGGTACTCCGCTATTTATTCTTTTACACTGAGAAAATTCATCATTTAATCCTACTCTCTGTTTCCCATCTTTTAACCAATTTGTAATCCACGCCAGGACATCGCCTCCTATCCCATGACTTTTTAGTTTTCTTAGAAGCCTCTCATGAGGGACTTTGTCAAACGCCTTCTGAAAATCCAAATACACTACATCTACTGGCTCACCTTTATCCACATGTTTATTAACCCCTTCAAAATAATGAAGCAGATTCGTGAGGCAAGACTTCCCTTGGTTAAATCCATGTTGACTGGGTTAAATTAAACCATGTCTTTCTATATGCTCTGTGATTTTGATCTTTAGAATAGTTTCCACTATTTTTTCCGGCATTGAAGTCAGGCTCACTAATCTCTAGTTTCCAGGATCACCCCTAGAGCCCTTTTTAAATATTGGGGTTACACTGGCCACCGTCCAAGTACAATGGATGTTTTTAATGATAAATTACAAATTTTAACTAATAGATCTGAAATTTCATATTTTAGTTCCTTCAGAACCCTAGGATGCATACCGTCGAGTCCAGGTGATTTGCTACTTTTTAGTTTGTCAATCTGGCCTACTACATCTTCCAGGTTCACATTGATTTGGTTCAGTTCATCTGACTCATCACCCTTGAAAACCATCTCTGGGAATTGGTATCTCTCCAACATCCTCATTAGTAAACACAGAAGCAAAGAATTCATTTAGTCTTTCTGGAATGGCCTTATCTTCCCTAAGAGCCCCTTTAACCCCTCGGTCATCTAAAGGTCCAACCACTCCCTCACAGGTTTTTTGCTTCAGATATATTTTTAAAAGTTTTTATTATGAGTTCTTGCCTCTACGGTCAACTTCATTTCAAATTCTTTCTTCGCAAGGCACATAGAACTCCTAAGAGAAAGATTGTAGCTTAATTAATGTTTTGTTCTTTATGGGAAAAAAAATCCAGAGTTGATGAATACAAATGAAGGCCAAAAGATAAAACATCCAGTCTTCTGAGGATGATGTCATCATCCACACATGCCTTGCTTTCCTATTGCCCAAGATATATCTTCTGGAAATGGGACAGTAGCAGTCTCCATGTCATCAGGAAAAGGCAGAGCTAGTCCAGGTCTTACCCCCATTGAAAGCTATAGGGATAAACACTGGGCAGGCTTTGAAAGTCCCTGATAAGATAGAGCCTGCTACTCTCTCATAGACAGATCAACTCTGTATACATCCAGGTGGAAAAAGTATGTGTATAGCATTGCATTACAGTGGTTATACATGTGTATATTAAACTATTATATACAAAATATAATAAATACATATACATTTGCTATCAATTTAAATAATTTATGGGCATAATTGCTACTTGTATAAATTTCATCTGTTTCTGATAGTAACTTTCAAACCAGCTTTCGTTTGCACATTGTGCACATATTTCAGTTTGCACCCAGGGAAGCAGCCATTTTATAACATATGCGCTCATTTGCATGCATATTATAAAATGCCACGTGCACATGTGCCAAATTTTAAGTGGGCACATACTTATGTGTACAAATCTCGCTTCTACCCCGTAAATTGGGGGATGTTAAAAGAGGAGTATGCTGATGCCACTCTCAGTTTTACCAGTTTGTCCCCAGTTCACCCAATTAAGAAAGAGGTTCTCCAACCCCCTGGTTGGATAACCTTCACTCCCCCCAGGTAGCCCTGACCCTTAAAACACCACAGATCTGTCTAGTTATCTTTAATTTTTAATGTATACGGCATCCATAGCAAAAGTAAAATTGTGCGATGGGGACCTCAGCGCGTACTGAGTTGCGAACGTATTTATGTGCAAATCTCAGGTTCACGGCCCAAAATGGTCATATCCTGCCCCTTTTGAAAAACTTTTGAGATGTGTGTACTGCGGGAGATATGCGCATATCTCAGCAGCTCTGCTCAGCGTGTACTAGCCCTACTTCTTCGCGCATCCCCTAATTAATGTACGCATCAGGCTTTTAAAATTCACCTATGTTCAAATATGTTCCATTTATGTCTGTATGTGTGTATAAAGTACTTGCTTCCAGTGCTTGTCTTCCTATCTTTATCATATCTGAAAGGAGGGGAGCTCTGCTTTGGAAGCCCAGTCAAGGGAGGTGGACCTTCTGATTCAAGAGAGCATGAAGATCCAGAATATCCTGCATGGTCTGAAGTCCAGGAAAGTGGACTCATATCAGAAAGAGAGGATGTGGGAGAAGATGCATCACAGGCTTAATGAGGTCTTCCACAATAACCACAGTGTGAAAGATCTGAGCCACAAGTGGCAAGGCCTCTGACACCTAGTGAAGCAGAAGCAAGCCAAAATGAGAGCAGAGGGGCTTTCAAGCCAGATCTCCTTCTCTGTAGTAGAACACATGACACTTAGCACTATTTTGGAGGCAGCTGTGAGAGGGGCAGGATATGAGCATTTTGGGATGTGAACCTGAGATGTGCACATAAATACTTTCACAACTCAGTGCGCGCTGAGGTCCCTATCGCGTAATTTTACTTCTGCTATGCTGGACACCTCCTGTCCTGAAGACCATCAAGCTGAGCAGTTTATACAGGAAAGGCAGATAAAGTGTTTGCCTGTAATTATGATAATATAAACTACCATATATTTATATAAGTAGCCCCCGTCTAGTTAGTCCTGGTCATATGGGTACATAGGGAGGGCCATGGACCACACAAGGTCTCATGACTTCCCAGGATTCCTACATAAGGGGGAGAATCAACTTATTTTCATGGCTATATTGCTTTCTTACTCACAGAGATTCTTCCTGCTCACTAGCCAATATCTACAAAAAAGACAATCTGCATACCTGTGCTGTTGTAGAAAATAAAATATTTTACTAACTGATGACTGGGAAACAAATGTCAGAACATGGAACACTTTTGTACAGTGTTTCTACAGTATCTCTATCCTAAACTGCATGTCCTTGTGCTAAGAATAAGTTCCAATATCATGTGTTTCCCGATGTACTACTTCCATTTTTGACTTTTCAAAATTTACAGTTCAGAAATACACTGCTGCTGGAGCCAAAGTACATTGCCAGGACTTATGTAAAGATCTTCCTTCCAGAACTTTCTATACCATAATCAAGCTTGTATAGTAAAATATCATTCACCTTAAAAAGTATGTTTCAGTTCAGAGGGGTAATAGACATCTCTGCAAAGTTAGTAAACCATGTGCATGCAAACGACAGTGGCACAGCACAAGAGTTTGAATGGTACATATCCCCTTTTAAATGCTACAATATATAAGCTGTTTTGGAGAAAAGCCATTGAGTCTTTCAATTATTTGATTTATTGACTGCTGCTTAAAGTGATACAGTGTTGAATCATTGATTTTTGATAAATACCCTCTGTGAGTAATTAGAATTTAGAAAGTGCGAGATGATTCTGATGCCTGCATTTGGCGTGGTTTTTTTTTTCATTGTTTCTTGCAAAACATCCTCTCTGTGCTCAAGTTAATGGACAAATAAAGAATTTTTATGACTTTGTTTCTTTTCTTAGATTCCTTTTCTTTTGATTAGCCCTTATTTTTCCCTCAAGGTTGTATCTGCAGTTACAATACATTATTGAGGTAATTAAGCATAAAAAATGAACTCTTTAGCATTTTCCTATACATCCATGGCTTCATTGTCCTTCCTGTCCATTTTGTATGATAAAGCTCAATTAAAGGTCGCTAGGCTTATTCAGTTTTCTCTTTCTCTGTCTAGGTCATACATTCTCCCAGAAGAACATCCCTGCCTTCTGTTTTAATGTGGGATTATACATTAGACTTTTCCCTATATTATATTATTGTGTGCAATAATCACACAATGACAAAGAAACCTTTTGGAAAACAGAATCAAAGATGGTTTGTGTATTTGTGCTCTCAAATAGGATTTAAGGTAAAACATGCAGGACTTGTGATAGTGCAAGGTTGGCATTGTTATGATCTTCAGAAGATTGACACTTAGCTCCACTTTAATGAAGAGAATCTGCAGTTTCTAGTGGGGAAATATGGGGGAGGGGCACAAGTACACCCTGTAGGGCCGATGTAATGAATCCCATACTAAAACTGGAGTTACATTTTAGTGCGGGTTTTACATAACACACATGCTAAATACACATGGCCCGCAGGATGCAGGCAGCTAAGGACATGCATATTAGGGATGTGAATCGTTTTAGGACGATTAAAATTATCGTCCGATAATTTTAATATCGTCTTAAACCGTTATGGAACACAATACAATACAGATTCTAACGATTTATCGTTATAAATCGTTAGAATCGTGAGCCGGCACACTAAAACCCCCTAAAACCCACCCCCGACCCTTTAAATTAAATCCCCCACCCTCCCGAACCCCCCCCCAAATAACTTAAATAACCTGCGGGTCCAGCGGCGGTCCGGAACGGCAGCGGTCCGGAACGGGCTCCTGCTCCTGAATCTTGTCGTCTTCAGCCGGCGCCATTTTCCAAAATGGCGCCGAAAAATGGCGGCGGCCATAGACGAAAAAGATTGGACGGCAGGAGGTCCTTCCGGACCCCCGCTGGACTTTTGGCAAGTCTCGTGGGGGTCAGGAGGCCCCCCACAAGCTGGCCAAAAGTTCCTGGAGGTCCAGCGGGGGTCAGGGAGCGATTTCCCGCCGCGAATCGTTTTCGTACGGAAAATGGCGCCGGCAGGAGATCGACTGCAGGAGGTCGTTCAGCGAGGGTTCCGGCGCCTCGCTGAACGACCTCCTGCAGTCGATCTCCTGCCGGCGCCATTTTCCGTACGAAAACGATTCGCGGCGGGAAATCGCTCCCTGACCCCCGCTGGACCTCCAGGAACTTTTGGCCAGCTTGTGGGGGGCCTCCTGACCCCCACGAGACTTGCCAAAAGTCCAGCGGGGGTCCGGAAGGACCTCCTGCCGTCCAATCTTTTTCGTCTATGGCCGCCGCCATTTTTCGGCGCCATTTTGGAAAATGGCGCCGGCTGAAGACGACAAGATTCAGGAGCAGGAGCCCGTTCCGGACCGCCGCTGGACCCGCAGGTTATTTAAGTTATTTGGGGGGGGGTTCGGGAGGGTGGGGGATTTAATTTAAAGGGTCGGGGGTGGGTTTTAGGGGGTTTTAGTGTGCCGGTTTTTCGATTTTTCGATTTTTCGATTTTTAACGATGTTCCGGCGAGGGATGGGGTTCGGGAGGGTGGGGGATTTAATTTAAAGGGTCGGGGGTGGGTTTTAGGGGGTTTTAATGTGCCGGTTTTTCGATTTTTCGATTTTTCGATTTTTCGATTTTTAACGATTTTTAACGATTTTTCACGATATTTTACCCCCCCAAACGGCAACAATACGATTCCCTCCCCCTCCCAGCCGAAATCGATCGTTAAGACGATCGAGGACACGATTCACATCCCTAATGCATATAGGTCAAAAGTAAAAAAAAGCATGTTAAATGGAAGAAAGCAAGCTTTTTTCATTCATTGGCCATTTATCTGCACAAAAAAATCCCACCCAAGTTCAAAAATTAATCCACATCCAAAAAATATCGGTCATATCAAACATCAACGCTCCTACTTTTAAATTTTAGCCAGGCTGAGCAATTCCAGAATCTCCACATTGCCCTAAAATCTGGAAGAAGCTCTCTGATGGATGTAAGGATAATGCAGTCTCTATGAGTCCATCAGGTTAGAGCTATAGGATATCCGACACAGTACTCTTCTGGGGTATGTCTCTGAGTTTTATTTTACAGAGCAGGATAACAGAACACAAGTTGCTTCAGCTTTGGTAACTACCATAAACACATAACATCTCTCAGTCACAGTTTTTAGCGATCAATTCAAATAATAGATCAAATACAGCCAGTTAATCACATAGATATTCAAGTTCAAATTCAGATCACTATTCTAGATTCCTTCTACTCAGGTACTCATGGAGACAGTAACTTTTAAACAGCCGTGCAGGCACACATATAAATGTATGCCAGTTCATGCCCAGAGACATGGCCATTTTGTACCAGATGTGTATATTATTTGCATATATGTTATAAAATCAGTAGAATGTACGTACATGTGCATGCAGTCTTATATGGATGCGGGCATGTGTGTGCAAATGCTGCCTCTACCATGTAGGTGGGGGTGGGGGGGTTGCTAGATACACATACACGCTAACGCAAATACCTGTTTCCCCAGTTCATTCCCAGTTCACCCTGGTAAAGGATAGGATTTCCTAACCCTCCTAGCTAGATAGCCTCTTTTTTTCCCCATTAGCCCTGACCCTTCAAACCTTGCCGACTAGCCCTGAATTTTAATTTTAAAACTTACACGCCATCCAGGGAATTCAAGATGTTAAAGGAAGCTGCTCTGTGGTTCTCCTCTTACCTCCTCGAATACTTTGCAAGGCAAGAGTATACTTGGAAGCTTCCGAGTCATCTACTCCAACCAGCCTGATGGATAAACACATCTCCCGGGGCTTAGATTTTCTTTCACCCTCTGCTGAGGTGTCATTGGACTGCTGCCGGTGGCCGTCCCAGACCTGGAGTCATCTCTAACCCCAGAGATGCGTCGTATTCCTCCGCAACTCGGGCTACCCGCTGCCCCTGTTGATAGTATCGTTTCTCTCTTGTCATGCTCAGATGACATTGGAGTGACTACTTTGGCAGCTTTGGGAGGTGCTCGAATGGCGGAGTTGAGCCATGTTTCCTCTGTTCCTCTGACTGATGAGCACAGGGAGCTGAATCCTTATCTGCTTCATTTTTTTTTTCTTATTCCTATGGAAGGGATTGCTTCTAAAGAGGTACTGTTTGCTCCTTTGACTAAGCATACGAATATCACATTGGATATTATTTAGGAAGCTTTTGCAAATCTCTCTACCCAGGTTGCACAGTTTGTTTCACAGCAACGAGACCTTTCTAACTCGGTTCAAGTTTCACATTCTCAAGAGTTGATTCTTGGGAAACCAAGGAGACAGCTTTACAGAAAACTGTAGATGTGGTTTCTTCTTGTCATCTGTATTTGAAAAACAAGATGGAAAACCTTGAGAATGTGGTTTGTCGAAGGAAGATTAGGAGTATTAATTTTCCGAATAAGAAGAGGTCTTCTCCTGTAGAGCTGTTATTTAAATATTTAATGGAAAATTAACTTATCACTGATAGCTTGCTTCCTCCCATATCAAAAGCCTATTATGCTCCAGTGAGTCAGAAAGGTATTCAAGAAAGTAAAGATCCCACTGCTGCTGATTTACTAGAATCTTCACACCTTTCTTCTTTTCTTGAAAAATCAGAAGATGAAGATATTCAATCCTCAACCTTGCTTGTCACTTTTGCAGTAGACTCTGATCGTGACTTTATTTTGAAGTTGTTTTTTTGGAAGAGAGATATTTCCTTTTAGGGCTTAAAATTCGTATGTTCCCAGATGTAGATAAGATCAACCAATCCAAATGGAAATGTTTTTATTGATGTGTCCTGCTCTTTTGAGTTTGGTTGCTTTGTTTTGGTTGTTTTCTTCTTTCTGTGTTGTTAAATATTAAGGAATTAAATGTCTTCTTCAATCCCTCCCAATTGAATGTTTTCCTTAATGATTGACGCAGGCAGGATACTGCCCCTCCCCAGCAATTAGTCAATGATTATCTTGGTCCAAGACATGCGCATATCTCCCGGCTTTGGCTTATGTAGGGCTTTTAAAATTTACTTTACAGATATCTAGGTTTAGGTGACTCAGGTTCAGGATTATTCAGGTTCAAGATACAAGACTAGATTCCAGGGTACAAGGACTCGAACAAGATTACAGTGATTGGTTACATTCCTTTGCCTTTGGGATACTCAGCCCAGCCCTCAGCCATCAATTTGCTGGGAATAGCTGATGTATTCCCAACAATCCTTTTGACTCACTGAGGACTAATCTACAGGGAAACCCATTTCTGGATTGCTCTTCTCATTAAGAGTCACATGGTGGTTCAGAGGCAAAACTCCATTCCCCAGATCCAATACAAAACTGACCCAGACAATTTTTATCCTTAGACTATGACCATTTGGGCAGTTGCTAGAGTCTTTCATGAGATAGTCAACAAGGGAGCCAGTTAAGTGCCAAACTTTGAAGGTGAATTTTCAGTAATATAGATACTGTTCCTCTTCAGTAGGAATTAGCCTGACACCAATTCATTTCACACTGGCCAACAACAAGGATCATGAAAGTTATCAGCAAATAAGGACCACTTGGCTTATCCAGTCTATCCACTACACTGCCAACAACTTTTTTTTTAAATATCTGTTCTCCTCCCCCTTTTTATCTTTATTACTAAGGTACCTTTGTCTCTGTCTTAAACATGTTAGAATGTTTCCTCTGTTAGAGGGTAATTTTATAAAAGTTCCTGGTTGGGTGAACATTCGTGGGTCATTGATTTGATATGCACTTAGAATAACTCACACAAAGTTACACCTGCTCTTTGAAGGGCATAATTTATGTGGGTCAACTTGCATGCATGCTTTTGAAAATAAAAAAGTATGGGCCAGATTTTAAAAAGGTTACGTGTGAAAATCTGGAGGATTTACGCCCGAAACCGGTCTTATGGTGCGCCGGGCCTACTTTACAAAGGGCCGGAGATGCGCGTAAATCACCGGGAAGCATGTAAGTCCTGGGGCTTGCAAAAAGGGGCGTGGTGTGGGCAGGGTTGGGGCAGAGGCTCCAGGCACAGCAGACATTTGCTGCTGTGCCAGGGATTGCGCGCTGGCAGTTGGACGGCACACGCAACTTACTTCAGCCCCAGTGCTGAAGTAAGTTGTGAAACAAAAAAATGAAGAGAAAAAAGGTAAGGGGGAAAGGGCGGGGGAGATAGGGGAAGGGAAGGCAAGGTGGGGTGGGGAGATAGGGAATGGGGAAGGCAGCACTTGTAAGGTGCACAATTGTACACCTCCTTGCGTGTGCTGACCCCGATTTTATAACTTGCGCACGCACACCCTTTTAAAATCTACCCCTATGCGTGTAAGTCCCGACTCTGCCTCTCTCCTCTCCATGAAATGTCTCTCCCCACTTTGCATAAAATCACACATGAAACCAGGTCACGCATGTACTTTTATAAGCATTGAGCTCTGAGCTATTTTACACTGGCCATTTCCGTGCATAAAACCAATGTTCTAAATGCGTAAATAGCTTTGAAAATCAGGCCTTTGATGTCTACTACCTCCTACGGATCTGTTTTCAGGTGTCTACCACACTTTAAGTGAAAATGCTTTTTTTCTTTCTTCCCCTTTATTCTCTCTGCCTGCAGTTATGTATGGATGATTCTCTTAACTCGAGCATTCCATTGTATAGAAAAAAAAATGCTATTTTCTGGTACATTATTGAAACCTTCCAGATACTTCAATTCTGAAAATGGATTTCCAATGAAAATAACTTTCTGTCTGTCAGCAACCTAGGGTTGAGGGTGTAGGGCTCTGTGTCCAAGTTCTGATCCTCTGAGTCACCCAGTCCTCCAAAGAGGTTTTCAAAGATCTGACTTGCATCTCTTACAGATAGCACTGATTTACCTTTTTTTTTTTTTTTAACTTTTCTTTCATTATTTTGCTGGCTTCAGCAATTCCCACATTTTTATGCATATACCGTTGTGCTGAAAATGGATGGCTCCCATGGAACAGAGATGCAAGATGAACAATTCAGAACAGCTTCAGATTAAAAAAAAAAAAAAAATCAAACACAAATCAAAGCCATGTACCTTTCATTAAAAAAAAAAAAAATGCCTGTATTGTATAATAATAATAAAAACAAAAGAAACAAGGATCTAGTATTTGAAAAATCTGGTTTTATTTTTTGCTGAAAAACTAATACTATAGGAGATTATGCATCAAAACATTTCATAGTAGATGTGTACCTACCATATTGGCTATTTTTAGCAAAAGTAAAATTATGTGCTTACCATTCAATACTATTGTTTGCAGTGCATATGGAAAAAAAAAAGCCAAATGCTTTTCTTCAACATACTGGTATTTCTCTGTACTTGTCCCATTATAGTAATGAGGCCTGCCATGACTTTACATGCCAGAGGGTTAATGACAAACGCACACACACACTCGAAAACACAGATGCAGAGCACTGCACGTCAGTATAGCATATGGATTCTGGTACATTTTGGAAACAATTATAACAGTAATTATATGATACCTTGGGGGTGGTTTCTGCTTGCTAGTCAATAACTGTATCCTAGGCTATAGAAATGGAAGCTAAAGGACTAGAAGTTTATTAAACCAGAAAGGGGTTCTTTCTTTTGCTTTAAAAAAAAAAAAAAGAATATTAATCAAATAATATTTATGGAGTTATTTCCAGGGCTTTTTAAAGGGGTACCTGCAGGTACTGAATACTGGCACCTTTTCCCTGCACCAGCTTGATTTGCCCTAAGGTCAAAAAAATCATGCATTCCAGCACCTTTTTTTCCAGAAATATAGCACTGCTTACTCCTATATTTGTAATTCATCATTTCTCTTTTTTGAGACAATTGTCAGAAAAATAAGGCAGAAAAAAGAACCCCCTAACCAGTCTGCCCATCTACAGCAACTGCTCGGCTCTACAATCCTTACCCCTCCTTCGGATGTCCCATGAGCTTGTTCCATGCTTTTTTTAAATTCAGATACTGCCCTTGTCCATTAGAAGGCTCCATTAGAAGGCTGTCACTTGCATCCACCAACCTTTCATGTGAATTTTAAAAGCCCTGTGCATGCCAAAAGTGAAAGATACACACACATGAAAAATTTTTTTAAAAGCCGCCCAAGTACACGCGTATCTCCCGCTACGTGCACACATAGGGGCGGATTTTAAAAGGGTAACGCGCGTAATATACGCGCGTTACCCTTTAAAACACCCCCTGCGCGCGCCGAGCTTATTTGCATAGGCTCGGCGGTGCGTGCAAGCCCCGGGATGCGCATATGTCCCGGGGCTTTGAAAAAGGGGCAGGAAGGGGGCAGGGCTGGGGGGGCGGGGCGCTGATCCGGGGGCGGTCCGGGGGCATGGTCATGGGCGATGCGCTGGTCCGGGGTGGTCCGGGGGTGGAACCGAGGCCTCCAGCACAGCGGCCGTGCCGGAGGTTCGCAAACTGGCAGCTGGCCGGCGCGCGCAAGTTACACCTACCTCGGGCAGGCATAAATACTGCAACAAAGGTAGGGAGGGGGATTTTGATAGGGCTGGGGGGCAGGTTAGATAGGGGAAGGGAGGGGAAGGTGGGGGGCGGAAGGAAAGTTCCCTCAGAGGCTACTCCGATTTCAGAGAGGCTTAGGAGGGAATGGGGAAAGCCATCGAGGCTCCCCCAGGGCTCGGCACGCGCAAGGTGCACTAGTGTTCACCCTCTTGCACGTGCCAACCCCGGATTTTATAACATGCGCGAGGCTGTGCACGCATGTTATAAAATCGGGCGTAGATCTGTGCGTGCCGGGTTGCGCACACAAATCTACGCCCGCACGCATGTTATAAAATCTGGCCCATACTGTCTATGCTCGTGTATTAGTCGATCTCATGTATAAGTTGAGGATATTTTTTTGGGCCTCAAAATCATTATTTTTCTGTCACCCGTGTTACTGGTGCCATTGGTAAGGGCAAAGGGCCACTTGCGCCATTTTGATTACTGGCAGCCGACGGCCTGGGAGTGGGAGATCACTCCTGGGCCCACTGCTGGACAACCAGGGACCTTTGGTGAGTTTTGGGGGGTCAGGAGGGTGGGGGGGCTACTAATATACATGTACAAGTCATCAGCTTTTTTGTGCCTTTTTTCTGGCATAAGTTTCTCGACTTATACACGAGTATATATGGTAGTTTCAAAAAAAGGGCGGGGCATGGGTATGATTTAGGTGGGGGTATGGGCCTATCAGGCAAGTCCAAGAGATATGCGCTTAAATACGTGCACAGGTGTGCACAGGGGCCCCCTGCCGTGTAACTCTACTACTGCTATAGATGGTGTGGAAGTAATAAAATAAAAAATGTAGGCGATTCAATGGGGTTTTAAGGGTTGGGGCTAAAAGGGGGAAAGGAAGACTATTAAACTAGGAGGGCTGGGAAGTCATATCCCTTGCCTGGGTGAATTGGGAATGAACTGGTGAAACTGGCAATAGCGTGGATGCACACTCCTTTTAAAATCCCCCCCCCCTGCAAGGTGGAAGTGGGATTTGTGTACACATGTGAGCGCCCACTTAAAATCGCGCACTCAGCCTATTTTATAACATGCGTACATATTACACACGTATGCCATAAAATAGCCGTGTCCATGGGCATAAACCTGCAATCACACGCACATGTGTGACAATGCACCTGTTTAAAAGCTACCCTCCCTCTGTAAAGAAATAATTCCATAGATTACCCGAGTCTACCCCCTTTCACCGTCATACCATGAACCCTTGTTCCAGAGCTTCCTTTCAATTGAAAGATGCCTACCTCCTGTGCACTGTTACCTTGAGGGTATTTAAATGTCTCTATTAAATCTTCACTATTCCTTTTTTCCTCTATGGTATACATGTTTAAAGTCTGTCCCCATATGCTTTACAAGGAAGACCACTGATCATTTCAGTAGCCACCCTCTGGATCAACTCTAACTGGTTTATATCCTTCTGAAGTAGTGGACTCCAGAATTGTTCACAGTATTCCATTCCAAATGAGGTCTCATCAGAGACGTAGACAGGGGAAATATCTCTTTCGTTATTCTGCTGATCATTCCTCTTCCTATGTAATCAAGCATAATTCTTGCTTTTGCCATCACCTTATCCACCTGTTTGGTCACCTTGATATCATCAAATTTAATCACTTCCAGATCCCACTCTTGTTTTGTATATAGATGAATTTTACACCCTATGCTCACAGCTCCTTTGAGATTTTGAGGAAACACAAACTAATTTTCTCAAACACACACTGCCTCATTTGTCTCTCTGTCTCTCACACACGTACATATCTATATATTCTCTTTGTCAGATAAGCTTTCCCAAATAATGACAGCATCTGACACAAAAGCACACACATACAGATATACACACAAACACAGACAGACATACACACACACACACAGTGTCAGTTTTTTGCACATAAACACAAAGTTTTCATCTTGCAGAAAAACCACTCACAACTCTTACCTCTCTTTCACACACACACACACACACACACACACATATATACAAACACAAACACAAAGTATCACTCTCATTCACATACACAAGTGCACATTTTGGAAATTTGCACACCATATAAAGATTGCTTTGAAAAATGTTGCCTACTCCATGGAGTATACCTTTCTAATTTTTTTAGATTGTGTCAGATAATATCACTAAAGCAGTGTTGTTAGTTGCCTGTTAGTGCAGCCTGGGGATATCCAGAATGCGTTCTGTGTTCTTTGTGGATTGTTGACTGACTGCAGTCTTGAGAGACTGAGCAAGATGAGGGGGTATCAATAACCGGTTAGGGTAGCACATATGTCCACTGATTGGTGCATGCATGATTGTCTCTTTGGAGTATTGGCATATTGTATGTGCCATTCTATAATAGTAAGATGTGGAGGTTTACAAGGCATCCTGTGTTGGAAGTCACTAAGTTAACTGATGTTTATGATGGCTATCTTGTAGAAAGTGTGAGAGTTGTTGTAGGAGCTGGATGGATGAAAAGATAAGTTAAACGACTCCATACTTCAAACATCAAGTGAACAAGCAAACAAGACTACAAACAGGGATTCTGAGTGTGGAGGTAGAAGATAGATTCCACAGGAGGTGAGCTGATTTTTCTTGCAGGACAGCTGAGGAAAAGTTGAGAACTTTGGTAGAGACTTCTCATTTCTTTCAATGGTATAAAAGCTCCTAGTAGCAGAAGAATGGCTGGAAAACATTGTACCACTAATGCTATCATCACTTTTATTATTGCTGCCACTGTTCAGATGGATATTCTGATCCACAGTGGAGAACCAGATAAGTGTGAAAGATGTCTGCAGGTAGACTCCCTCAGGAAACAGGTGATGGAACTGAAAGAGGAGGTTGCAAGGCTGAGAAGCATCTAGGACAATGAGGACCACATCGAAGAAATACTTACTGAGATGTAAAAAAATAGAAAACTCAAGAAGACCAGAAGGTGAAACTAGACCACAAGATGACACCTGGACCCAGATTACCAACACTAGTAGACCTTTCACCTTAAATCCAATTTCTCTTGAAGAACTGGCATTCAGCCCTGGAAATGGAGAAGAAACCAGCCTTAGGAAAGGAGGAAGAGAGAAGGAGAAAGTAACCTGGGAAGAGAAGGAACCAGAACTCATAAACCCCAAAAAGCTGCAGGTTCAGCAACCACTGAACCCCAGATACAAAGAGTAACAGTGGTTGGTGATTCCCTTCTATAGAGCATGGAGGCATCCAACTGCTGAGCAGACATGTTGCCTTAGGAAGTGTACTGTCTGTGGTGTCAAGATCTGAGACACTGCTAATCTTCCTGCTGCCTTCAAATGTGCTGTAATCATACCACTCTTTAAAAAACTCTCACTAGATCCTACCTATCCTGCCAACTATCGGCCCATCTCCCTTCTCACTTTTGCCTCCAAACTACTTGAAAGTGCTGTTCACCACCATTGTGTTACACTCACCGGCTGCAGGCAATCCCAGCCAGCATCCCTGGCTCTCTGATACTCTGTTCCAACCTCTGGCTCTCAGGCCGTGGCACCCATCTCCCCCCAACGCACCCAGCGTCTCTCCCATGCTACCGGGGCCACCCCAGACCAGCCAGCATGTGGGCGCCGCCAACTCCTTCCTTTCCTGGTCCTTCCCCTAGGCGCGTGCGCATGCCGCCTGCAGGGATTTAAAGGCCTGTGGTGGGAAGACACTGCTAGCCCCCTCAGATGATGTCAGGGCTCTTGCCCTATATAAATCTGTGGCAGACATCCAAAGGATGACTTGGCAACAGGTTTTCTCATTCTGGGTTCCTGTTACAGCATTCCTGTCACTGCGTTCCTGTTATTGTGTTTCCAGTCCAGTCTGTCTGTTCCTGACCAAGCCTGCTTGTTCCAGCCTCTCTCCTCTTCCCCTTCGGATGGATCCCTCAGCCTCTTGACCTTGGACCAGACCTCTTCTTGCCATTCGCTGCCAGCCCCTGATCACTTGGACCAGATTTCACCTTGCCGCTTTCCTCCTGCCTTGACCTTGGGATCGGACTGTGATATTCTATAGCCTCCTTCCTCTGGCCATGGAGCAGACTCCGCCTCACCTTCTGCCTCCCATGTCTTCATGCTTTGTCTTCACAGGGGTCCACCAAAGACCAGCTGGCCCCGGTACCCAAAGGCTCAACCCGCGGGGAACGTGGGCTGGTAGTGGGGAAGTTCCTGTTGGACCCTGCGTCTCTCCAGCCTTGCCTCCTGATGATGGGGACCAGGGGGGTTTACCCCTTCAGGTAGTGCCAACTGTGCCTTGGGCCAAGGGTCCACAATCCAAACTGGATTCATAACAGATTGCCAAGTCCATGGACTCGGCAGAGGCCTCTTCCCTACAGGCCATTCCAGGCCTGGCTCAAAAGATACTCGAACAACAGAAGGTGTTGGAAACCCTGGCTTCGGCTGTAGAACTGCTCGGCGCCCATCTGGATTCCTCAGATCCTGCTGGTCTTTTGGCTTCCTCGGCACTGGGATTCACCACTCTCATGCCAGCAAACTAGCCGGTTATCCCATTCCCGGTTCCACCACACTTCTCTGGGGATCCGGCACATGGTCAAGGATACCTGAGCCAGTGCAATATGCACTTTTGCCTTCAATCTGTACTCTTCCCTGATGAGCTCACCAAGATTATGTACATCCTCTCACTCCTGGATGGTAAGGCCCTGGCCTGGGCCTCACCCCTGTGGGAGCATGTGGATCCAATATTATGGGACCTGTCCGGCTTCCTGGTCCTTTTCCGCACCGTCTTTAACAGTCTGGGATGACAGGCTACCTCGGGCTCCTCACTTCTACACCTACACCAGGGCTCCCGGTCCCTAGCCAATTATGTCATTGAGTTCCGAACCCCGACCACAGAGCTTCACTGGGCGAAGACTGCCTATGTTCCATATTCATAGAAACATAGAAACATAGAAACGACGGCAGAAGAAGACCATATGGCCCATCCAGTCTGCCCAGCAAGCTTCGCACTTTTATTTTCTCATACTTATCTGTTACTCTTGGCTCTTAGTAATCTTTTGGTTCTATTTCCCTTCCACCCCCACCATTAATGCAAAGAGCAGTGTTGGAGCTGCATCTAAGTGAAATATCTAGCTTAGTTAGGGGTGGTAACTGCCACAATAAGCAAGCTACACCCATGCTTATTTGTTTACCCAGACTATGTGATTCAGTCCTTGTTGGTTGTTGTCTGTATATAGATCCACTTTTCTTCATTCCCCCTGCCATTGAAGCAGACAGCTATGCTGGATATGCACGAATTATCAGACTTTCTCCCCTGCCGTTGAAGCAGAGAGCTATGCTGGATATGCATGAGTATCAGACTTTCTCCCCTGCCGTTGAAGCAGAGAGCTATGCTGGATATGCACGAAGTATCAGACTTTCTCCCCTGCCATTGAAGCAGAGAGCTATGCTGGATATGCACGTAGTATCAGACTTTCTCCCCTGCCGTTGAAGCAGAGATCTATGCTGGATATGCATTGAAAGTGAAGTATCAGGCTTATTTTGGTTTGGGGTAGTAACCGCCGTAACAAGCAAGCTGCTCCCCGTTTTTTGGGAATGCAAATCTTTTTCCACATTTCCTCTTGCCGTTGAAGCTTGGAGCAATGTTGGAGTCGCATTAACCGTGTGTATGTTTATTGAATAAGCGTATTATCTCCAGGCAGTAACCGTCATTCCCGCGAGCCACCCACTCTTCATTCACGTCCTCTAGACTTTATGGATCCACAGTGTTTATCCCACGCCCCTTTGAAGTCCTTCACAGTTCTGGTCTTCACCACTTCCTCTGGAAGGGCATTCTAGGCATCCACCACCCTCTCCGTGAAGAAATACTTCCTGACATTAGTTCTGAGTCTTCCTCCCTGGAGCTTCAAATCGTGACCCCTGGTTCTGCTGACTTTTTTCTGACGGAAAAGGTTTGTCGTTGTCTTTGGATCGTTAAAACCTTTCAAGTATCTGAAAGTCTGTATCATATCACCTCTGTTTCTCCTTTCCTCCAGGGTGTACATATTTAGATTCTTCAATCTCTCCTCATAAGTCATTCGATGAAGACCTTCCACCTTTTTGGTCGCCCTTCTCTGGACCGCTTCCATCTTGTCTCTGTCTCTTTGGAGATACGGTCTCCAGAACTGAACACAGTACTCCAGGGGAGGCCTCACCAAGGACCTGTACAAGGGGATAATTACTTCCCTTTTCTTACTCGATATTCCTCTCTCTATGCAGCCCAGCATTCTTCTAGCTTTAGCTATCGCCTTGTCACATTGTTTCGCCGACTTCAGATCATTTGACACTATCACCCCAAGGTCTCTCTCTTGCCCCGTGCGCATCAGCCCTTCTCCCCCATCGAATACAGTTCATTCGGATTTCCATACCCCATATGCATGACTCTGCACTTCTTGGCATTGAATCTCAGCTGCCATATCTTTGACCACTCTTCCAGCTTCCTTAGATCCTGTCTCATTCTCTCCACTCCTTCCGGCGTGTCCACTCTATTGCAGATCTTAGTGTCATCCGCAAAAAGACAAACCTTACCTTCTATCCCTTCCGCAATGTCGCTCACAAAGATATTGAACAGGACCGGTCCCAACACTGACCCCTGCGGCACACCGCTCAACACCGCTCTCTCTTCAGAGTAAGTTCCATTTACCATCACACATTGTCTTCTGTCCGTCAGCCAGTTTGCAATCCAGGCCACCACCTTGGCACTCACTCCTAAGCTTCTTATTTTATTCACCAGTCTCCTGTGCAGGACCATATCAAAAGCCTTGCTGAAGTCCAAGTAGATGACATCGAGTGATCTTCCTTGATCCAATTCCTTGGTTACCCAGTCAAAAAAGTCAATCAGATTTGTCTGACAAGATCTTCCCCTGGTGAATCCATGCTGCCTCTGGTCCAGCAATTCTTCCGACTGTAGATAGTTCACTATTCCTTCTTTTAACAGCGACTCTATTACTTTTTCCACCACCGAGGTGAGGCTAACTGGTCTGTAGTTTTCAGCCTCCTCTCTGTTTCCACTCTTGTGAAGTGGGATCACCACTGCTCTTCTCCAATCACTCGGCACCACTCCCGTTTCTAGGGATCTATTGAACAGGTCACACAGCGGACCCGCCAGCACATCTCTGAGCTCCCTCAGTATCCTGGGATGAACCTCATCAGGCCCCATGGCTTTGTCCACTTTCAGTTTCCCCAGCTCTTCCCATATATTCTCTACTGTAAATGGAGTTACATCTACTCCATTCCCCTCTATTTTCTTGCTAACTAGCGACGGTTCTTCCCCAGGGTCTTCTTTAGTGAACACAGAACTGAAGTATTTGTTTAATAATTCTGCCATTTCTTCATCTGTCTCCACCCATTGATCCTTTTCACCTTTCAATTTCAGTATTCCACTTTGGACTTTTCTCCTTTCACTGATGTATCTGAAAAATGTTTTGTCACCTTGCTTTACCTCTTTGGCAATCCTTTCTTCCGCTTGAATTTTCGCTTTCTTGATTGCTTTCTTTGTCTCCCTCTGTTCCACTAGATATTCTTCCTTGTGTTCTTCTCTTTGGGATTCTTTATATTTCTTGAACGCTGTTCTTTTAGCCTTTATTTTGTCAGCCACCTCCTTTGAGAACCAGATAGGTCTCATTTTTCTCTTGCTTTTCTTTACTTTTCTAACATATAGATTAGTTGCCTTGGTAATTGCTCCTTTTAGTTTGGTCCACTGTTGTTCCACGTCTCTCTCGTTCTCCCAGCCTTCTAGTTCTTCCTCCAGGTACTTCCCCATTTCATCAAAGTCCGTGTTTTTGAACTGCAAAACTCGAGTCTTCGTGCTACTTCTCTGTATCCTATTTGTGATATGAAACCATACTGTATGATGATCACTGGTGCTGAGGTGGGCACCCACCTGGACATTAGAGACATTATCCCCATTAATGAGCACTAACTCAAGTATAGCTTCCTCCCTCGTGGGTTCCATTACCATTTGTTTGAACAGAGCCCCTTGTAGGGCATCCACTATCTCTCTACTACTGTTATTCTGCAGAAGGGATTCTCCAGTCTACATCCGGCATATTAAAATCTCCAACAATCACCACTTCTCCTTTCTTTTCCATCTTTTGTATGTCTTTAACTAGAGCTTTGTCAAGCTCTTCTATTTGATTTGGAGGCCTGTAAATCACTCCAATAGAAACAGAAGCCCCATCATCTTTTTTTAGCTCAGCCCATAGAGCTTCTTTGCCCCATCTTCCTTGCAGCTCAGATGCTTGGATATTGTTTCTGACATAAAGAGCCACTCCTCCCCCTTTCCTGTCCTCTCTGTCCTCTCTGTCCTTCCTTAATAAGTTATAGCCTGGTATTGCTGTTTCCCAATCATGAGATTCCGTGAACCACGTCTCCGTGACAGCTGTGAGTCCATCCATATTCCTGGATGGACTCACAGCCCACATAAAGGATGCGCTGGTGGCTAGAGAGCTGCCTACCCCTCTCGATGCTCTCATTGACTTGGCTGTCAGCATTGACTGCCGTCTTCAAGAACGGTCTCGGGAACAGCAATCTGCTAAAAGATCTTCTTCTACTCTCCAGCGCCTCCAGCGATCACCATCTCCCAGGCAGAGCTCACTTCCGCCCAAACCGCCTCCAGAAGAACCCATGCAATTGGGTCGGGGCAGGTTGTCACCAGAAGAATGCCTTTGGTGCCGGCGCTTGGGAATCTGTCTCTATTGTTGAGAGGCTGGACATGTTCTAGCCCACTGTCCCTTGTGTCCGGTAAACTCCTGGGACTAGGTCACACTGGGTGATTGACCCTAGGCCTGACGCTACCTACTCCCTTGCTCACGCTCCTGGTGACCATCCGGATGCCCAACCAGGATTTCCATATTCTGGCCCTTGAGGATTCTGGGGCTGGAGGTAACTTCATTATGAAGCATCTGGTGTCACATATCCAGATACCAATTTGCACTTCTCCAGTCCTGCTCATACTCTCTTCCATTCTATGGGAACCCTTACCGGGTCGCTTCACCCATACCATCAGTCCAGTAACACTCCACACGGGTGCCCTACATGAGGAAAGTCTGACCTTCCACATTATCGACAAGGCCTTTCATCCCATAGTCTTGGATCCTTCCCTGGCTCCAATGGCACTCTCCCCAATTCGATTGGATGGCTCTAGAATTCTCTCAATGGGGAGCCTCCTGTTGTAATTCCTGCTTGAAGCCTGTAGTCCAGCAGTCCTGTCATGTAGCCACGCTCCTTCCCCCGGGGCTTCCACCTCAATATGCATCTTATGCAGACATCTTTCTAAGGAAGGTGCAGATACCCTGCCACTACATTGCCAGTACGACTGCACCATAAATTTTCTGCCTGGTACAGAACTGCCCCAGGGTCGGGTCTACCTCTTATCCATGTCTGAAACCAAAGCCATGTCTGAATACATACGAGAAAACTTGGCCAAAGGTTCATCTGGCTCTTCACTTCCTCTGCAGGGGTGGGATTCTTTTTTATGGCAAAGAAAGACGGGATGCTCCACCCATGTATAGATTACTGGGCACTAAACACTATCACTGAAAAGGATTGCGACCCTTTGCCACTCATCACGGAACTTTTTGACCGCATACAAGGAGCCCGCATCTTCTCCAAGCTGGATCTCCGGGAGGTGTATAATCTGATCCACAACCGGAAGGGTGACAAATGGATGATGGCATTCAACACCAGAGATGGACATTACGAGTACCTAGTCATGCCCTTTGGACTCAGTAATGCGCCAGCCGTTTTTCAAAAAACATGATGAACAAGGTGTTTTGGGACATGCTCTACAACTGAGTAGTTGTTTACCTCGATGATATCTTAATCCTCTCTCGAGATCTCAAAACCCATCACCAGGATGTCACTCGTGTGCTCCAATGCCTCCGGGACCACCAGTTATTTGCCAAGTTAGAGAAGTGCTCATTCGAAAGGGAAAGCCTACCCTTCCTTGGCTACATCGTCTCTAAACAGGGGTTTCAAATGGACTCGAGAAAACTCGTAAGCATCCAGAATTGGCCTCAGCCAGTCGGTCTTAAGGCCTTACAAAGATTTATTGGTTTCACCAATTACTATCATAGTTTTATCCACAACTGTGCTAGCTTGACCGCACTTCTTACGGCCCTGACTCGTAAAGGAGCAAACCCCAAGCAATGGTCACCTATAGCCCAGACAGCCTTCCAAAGTCTATATGCTGCGTTCCTCGGTGAGCCCTGTCTCCGGCACCCAGACCCCCAATAATTCTTCATCGTAGAGGTGGACGCCTCCTCCGAAGGGGTGGGGGCTATCCTAAGCCAACACTCCTCCACTGGTACTCTGCATCCCTGCTCCTTTTTCTCGAGATGATTCTCTTCGGCAGAGAGAAACTATGGATTTGGGGACAAGGAGTTGCTAGCTATAAAACTTGCCTTCAAGGAGTGGCATCCCTGGCTGGAGGGGGCGCAACATTGTATCACTGTGTACACAGATCTCAAAATTCTGGAATACTCGCACCAAGCCCAACACCTGAACCCGCAGCAGGCCCGATGGGCTATCTTTTTCACCCGCTTCAACTTCATTCTCTGGTATTGACCCACAGCCAAGAACGTCAAGGTGGACACCCTTTCCCACTCATTCATCCCTGACGACACCTCGGAACCGCCACGACTATCATCGACCCTGCTTGCGTCCTACTCACAGCCTCTGCCATGGTACCACTTGGGAATACTGTTGTACTTCGCAGACTTTGCGAGAAAGTTTTACGATGGGCCCACAACTCCCATAGCACCAGACACCCAGGACAGGCCCGCACCTTAGCCTCCATCCAGCAATTCTACTGGTGGCCCACTATGAGAAGGGATGCCCTAGCCTACGTGGATTACTCGTATTAATCTCCGCCCAGATGAGACCAGAAAATCTACTCTCTTGTGCCCAAAAAAATTAATCTCACCCTATTATGTGTTTTATAGGACAACAATTTATTACAGAATAATTTTTTGTAAAAATAATTTGTTGCGGAATGGGGTAAGTTTCATATATCTTGACGCATGCCTCCATGGCCTTGCTTCAATTGTTGTATTATAATCATCAACTTACCACCCTCCCACTCGCTTTTTTTAACTTCTTTGAAATTTAAAAAAATGTGATTATGTGTAAATCAATCTGAGGACATTTCATCTACCTGCACTACAGAGATGTTACGAAAAATGTTTGTTTTAGAAGAATATTCAAGCATCCTGTGATTGCAACGCTGGAGGATGTTTCATCCATCTCTCCCCTGCTGCACATTTGTGGAGGCTAAGACAGGACTAACTGATTCTACCGAAGATTCGTCAGCTATTACTTCTTCCGTTTCTGATGAGAATCCAACACAAGAAGATTCTTCATCTGAATCAGAAGCAAACAGTGACTGCGCTACCTTGTCAATGCTAAGTGTTAGTCGAGACTTCTGTCCCCCTGCTGCTTTTGGGTGTCTACATTTTGTCTGGCATGACTCTTCCTCCCCTTCCCTCACCTCCAAAACTACAGGGCCAGAAACAAGTGGTGGCGATGGCAATGTATCATGGTCAGATTTCATTTTTTTTGGCATGGAACTGCCATCCCCTACAAAGAGTTTAGAGTGTGACAGTTGCCTTTTTAGCTGTACTGGTGGTGTTGCACTAGTGTCTTTTGAGGTGCCTCCTCTTCCAGTCCCAATCACTCGACTACATCTCTCTTTCCCTGATATTATGGATTTAATGTCACTGAGTAGTAACACTGTCCACTATCACGGTGCCTGGCTGTGCACTAATGTGTGTGGCGTGCACACAGAAGCTGCTTGCTTGTAAGCACAAAAGAGGCAGACTCCCTGGGCACTTGACTGCACAGACCCACTCAATAATAAGGTTCAGTCTGTTAAAAATGCCCACTGTCCACTATCAAGGTGCCTGGCTGTTCACTAATGTGTGTGTGGTGTGTACACAGAGACGCTGCTTGCTTGTAAGCACAAAAGAGGCAGACTCCCTGGGCACTTGACTGCACAGACCCAGCCTGTTAAACTGCCAGTGAAGCCCAGTGCACTGAGAGACTAAGTAATTGGAATTATGTTAAATGTTATTTGTTAAATTCTCCCTGGGCACTTGACTGCACAGACCCAGCCTGTTAAACTGCCAGTGAAGCCCAGTGCACTGAGAGACTAAGTAATTGGAATTATGTCAAATGTTATTTGTTAAATGTTATTGTTACTTTCAATGTTCCTTGTAATAAACCCAGGTCGGACCGCCCCAACCAGGGTAACTTGTTTATTGTAAACCGGATTGATTTGTATTATATACAGGAATTCCAGTATATAAAAATTAAAAATAAATAAATAAATACAATTTAAAAAAATCTGTTTAAAAAAGCAGGAGTTTTTGTCACTCCAGAAAAATGGATGAAATTTATTTATTTATGTATTTATTTATTTAATTAACAACTTTTATATACCGAGGTTCTGGTAACAATGTTACTAATCACTTCAGTTTACATATAACATAAGGATGACTAAACATATGAGTCTTACATAGAACAGGCGAGTGAACTTGGACAACATTGAATTAAAATAAGGCATAATAAGAAAACAAATAAATAACAAATAACAACAATCTTATTGATAGGCATTGATAGGATGAAATTGAAAATAATATATCTCTCCAAGCCAGCCCAACACCCTAAATGGTGGTCAGTGCTAGTTGACCTAGCACAGCTTCTCTTCTCAGTCAGAGATGCCCAAAATAAACAGCTTGAAAGAAAGAGGACAAGCCGTAGCTGACCCTGGCACTGCAGCAAAACAAAGAATAATTAGCTTTTTCTTTCCTTTACTAGCTTAACTAGCCTGTCTCTCTTAGTTCAGCCTCCTCCCTCTTCCACCCAGCCCACTTCCCCACAGCATCGCTGGAAATAAGTGCATGGCTCCTCGTGCTGATGTTTATATAGTGCTGGCTCATCAGTAAAAACGACAGCGCTATTGGCTGCATTCAGTGCATGTCAGAAAATGTCAGCGCGGATACGCTGCATTCTGGTATCCATGCCGACCTGTCTGACCCTTTCCTGTGAGTCACTGTGACTCACAGGAAAGGGTCAGACAGGTCGGCATGGATACCGCAGGGGCGCTGCCATATTATGCAAATCATAGGTAGCTAATAGCTAATGGGGGCAAAGAAAAGCACGCTCCGCTGGACGCACCGAATTAAACAGATAATACGTTAAATACATGGGGAGTCGCGATGCGTTTCGCCTCCCCACGTATTTAACGGATAGGACAAAATAAGTTGCGGATCGCCAATACGTCGAAAACGGATGCACATCCCTACTCCCTATTGGCATTTTCAACAAGTTTTTTATCCTGCTCCTGCTAAAGAAGTTAAGAATGGGGGGAAGGGAAAATTCAGGGTAACTGTGCTGTTTTCCCTTCATGCTCAAACCCTGTATACTCCACTCCCACTGCCCAGGCAAGAATAATATTAAAGATGTTAAGGTTTTACCTTGCAATTTGGTGCAGCAGGAGTGAAAACTGGGAGGCTATCCCTGGACGGAACCAGCAGCAGCTGGGCTCTGGGTGGTGATTACACTTGGGGGTGGGGGAACAGCATCAGGCAAAAGGAATAAGTGGCGGAGGAGGGAGAGAAAAAAAGCAAGCTTGCTTGCTTTTTAGGGAAAAAAATGAAGGTTAATTGATGCAGCAGTTGGAGAGGTAGGAAAAAAGAAACAAAAAGTGTCAGTGGGAGGGGAAAAAAGAGCAGTATTTTTTCTCCAGAAAAACTGCTATGTCTGCAGCCCAGCTGACTCCTGCAGCCTGCTCCGAGCAGAGCTCAGCAGCAACTGCACAGGAAGGAAGGAGGGTTCTGACCGGGTACCTGCTGAAGAAAAAAAGCACAGTCAGAAGCAAGGCAAGCTGGGAATGGAAGGTGACAAGGAATCCCACACAAAATCCTCATGGAGGTGTCCTACAACAAAAGGAGCACTGCCGAACACCAGTGAAAGGGAAAGAATCTCTCAGCAGAGGACAGGGTCAAGCTGGAAATAAACTTCTCCCTTGCTATCCTCCCCTACCTAAGGAGACATTGGCTGCAGTTTCTGTGGATGGGGTGCTTTTCCTCTGCAGAAGGAGCCAACAGAGATAAGAAGTATCTCTTGACTCTAATAGTGAGAACCAGAGAGTTTTCCTGAAGGGGCATTCCTGCAGTGGATGCTCATAGTTATACGACTAAAAGTCACCTCCAGCACTGCTCGGACTGTGCCAGGGGTTTGCATTACACCTGCGAATATTACAGGCGGGACAAAAATGCAGTGGGCTTTTCACTCCTGAGAAACCCTCTGTTCTGTAAACACTGGGATCAACAGTGGCTACCTGTTCAAATTAATGCACAGTTTGGACTAAATCCACTTTCCCAGGAGGGTTCATATCAACCTGCCACAGCAACCTTTTGTGGATGTTTGGGTTATATAGGAATACCGGGGCCATGCAGCAGTTTTGTTTTTTTTCCCCTGGTGCACCACCAGGACTGGGGAAACATTTTATTTTTATTTCTAGCAGCTTACACTGGATTTTTGTGGGCTGCTTTTATGCCTTTTGCTGCTTCTGTGGTTACTTTTGTTATCAAAAGTGACATCCTGCTATTGTTAATCAGTGATTAAAAAAATACTTTTGTACATGTTATTAGCATTGCTCCCTTTTTGTTTTCTTTTCTAATATATGTATTTATGGGAACAAATTAAAAAATTGCTTTTCTGCCATTTTGTTCTATATATATATGTGCTGCATATAACCCTGGAAGGACATTTTTGTAAAATCGGTGTGCCTCCCAGACAGTGGTGTGCGGATTCCATGTTTCATTATTAAGGATAGATTTTATATTGTTTAGGGAGGAATACTTTGTTTTATGTTTAGAGTTTTTGACTTTTAATAAGGGTGTGTGTGGATGTGTGAGTGTAAGGGGTTTTAGATAAATGAAGCTTCAATTTATTTTAACAATGTGAAAATAGGAGGTTTAATTAAAACATTTTTTATATAATTTTTCTTTATTGTTATGTTTAAATATTTTTATTTATTTATTTATTTATTTAAGGTTTTTATATACCGGCATTCAAGATATAATCACATCATGCTGGTTTACAGTTGAACAAGGGGGGTGCAAAAGATTAAAACTGGAACCTGTGCAAAGGAAGAGAGCAGTTACAATAAACAAGGATGATCGAACTGGGAGAATAGAGAAGTACTGTAGGAATTTAACATTATATAGGGTTATTTACAATGACCTGGTGTGGCTGCATTATGGAAGTTGAAGAAGTGAAATATATATATAACAGTTATATACTGTTGTTCCTGTCTGTTACTATGGGGTAGTATTTTGCTGTTGTCTTGATTGTCATTATATTTAAGTCTCTTCTCCTTTGACAAAGAGTAAAGTTGTGTTGAAAGTTTCAGCATGTCAGAGTTGTATACTGGGTCACCTGTTCAGGGACATGGGTACTAAAAGCATTGAATCTGGGTGCCTGGGTCATTTCCCCAGTATCTAAAGAACCCACAACCTCCATCTGGCCCTATTACATGGGGGCCTAGAGGGGTCTTCTGCTGCAGCACACCTCAGCTATTGGTGGCAGGTTTCTCCCCATGTTGCCTGTGGGAGCGCTACAGATCTATATAGCACTTTAAATTGCATGAGACTTGTTGATACTGGGAGTTATTCAGGAACCAGAATCAACCCTGGATGTTTCTAATTCCTAAAATGGAGGCATAGTGGAGGTGGAGGAAGAGGAGGTAGCCCTTACCAATGAGCAGGGACTGTAGTTGGGACCTATTGCCATCTCCTCGAGCTACCGATCTCCCACCCCACCTCTGATTCCAGCCCCTGGAACCATCACTAGACCTCCCAGCTTGCCTCCCATAAGAATACAGACAAGAAGCAAACTTCTCACAGGGAGAGATTAAGGCTCCCCTGAGAAAGGAGGAGAAAACAGAGGAAGTTCACAAGATATTGTCCAAGCTATAACACTTGGAGAACCAGCCGTGAGTACAGGACAGGGAGGTATTCCCTGTCCAATAATTAAAAAGGACCCACGAGACACGGAAGGTGGAAGATGCTGTCAGGATTAAACATTCCCGACTACACCTCCACTATAGCGAAAACAGTGGGCCCTAAGGTGTTCCTTGCAGCTACAAAAGCGAAGTGGGGAAGCTATTATCCACTTTGCTTCCATGATTGCAGTATCAAGGGTACTAAGGGAGGACATTAGCATAAGGAGCAACGTCCAGCGGATACACTCTCAAATATGTCACACTACTTCCAAAATGATTTGTTGCAGCTGCATCTGTGTGCCTTAGGGGAGGTGGTCTCTGGAATCACCAAAATTCCCCTGAAACCCCATGAGGCAGAGCTATAGGCACCATGTGATTATCTGGCTGCATGGAGGACGGTGAGGAATGGTTCTGTGATTACTATTTAGACCACCCCTATAAGGTGTATTACTCAGCCGAGGAGGAGAGGTGTTTCTGCTGTCAGGGCACACCAAGAGGTGGTGCCCTGAGGTGAGAGCACCTCTCCCCTGTCTGTAAGCCATGGATAGGTGCTGTGGCTCCGCAACCCGCCAAGCTGGGGTGGAGGTGGGGGCGGTCTGTGTGGCTGTGGCACCATCAGAGCCCTGGAGAGGCAAAGATCGACCTGGTCCATCAGGGACAAGCCTACTAACTTCGGGGACTAGCTGTCAGGTGACCCTGAAAGTCACTTCTGTTCCTCCCCCAGAAAAAGTGCTCAGTATCATCACAACTAAAAGAGAGAAAAAGGACAGAACAAAAGGACAGATAGGGGAAAGAAGTCCCAAAAAGATGCCAGCTCTCCTAAGTCTAGGAGAGACGGAGATCCAGCACGGCTTGAGATTCCCCTCCTTATGTTGCCCCAATAGAGAATGGACGAAAAACCTAAGAGGGAATTGACAGTGGCAAAAAGGAGATCCTGGAAGAAGACTCTCCATTCTGGCGAGACAATGTATTCTCAGCCATTAGTCTCCCCCAAAGTCCTACAGCTACTACCACTGCCTTCCCCCTTCCCCCTGCCCTCTTTACACTTTCTTAGTTCAGAGACTGGCGTCAGACAAAGCTGACCTCAAGGTCAAAAGAAGAAAAGAGAAAGTGGAAGAGGTCACACGCTGCACTCTTGTGAACCTGGCGCATGATTTGACAGCCCCTGTGGTAGACCCCTCTCCTTCCTCTCCCGAACACAGGAAACGGGAAAGGAGGGAGACCGACTTGGACCCGGAATTAAATGCTCTGATTTCCCTCTGGCAGGAAGGAGGATTCTGCACTGTTCCAACCCTAAGTGCAGAGACACTTTTTGGCTTGGGTCCTGAATGGAAGGACACCCTCCCTCCCCTCCTCAGATCTGGGAGCCCGAGCACAGAAAGACCCCAGGAGGTACGCGGGGAATCTAACAAGGTTACATGGCCCCCAGAAGTGCAGGGACCAGAACCTTTAAACTTCACTTCATAATGCATGCAAAACATCAGGGTTGACTCCAGCAAAGGCTGGATGACAAAGATGCAAGAAGCAGGCAGTGCTATATGTCGCTCCTGTTGCTGGTTCAAGTTTGGTTTCTTGTTGGTTTTCTTTTTTATTTAGTGTCCTTGCTCTCTTACCAGTGACAGGTTTAATATAAAATATAATCTGTATAGCCATCTATATTACAGGAATGTCATCTATGGACCGGCTATTAATGGATTCACTGTGGCGCCAAAATAGGTTCCATAATTCATACTTCCAGAAGGGTGGATTTAAAGGCCCGGAAATACTAAAGTGTTCTTACTAAACAGCGGAGAACAAAGAATTGGAGTTAAACCCCAACACTGGAAGAAGGATACTTGAAAACTGGTGCAATTTATTTCCTATTATTTTTGTTTTTGTTTTATGGCTCACTGATCAGGAGTCAGCGGACTTCCCATAGTGCCCGTAAAGGGCAACCAGTTTTCTGGTGGATAACCTTCTATTGCGATACGCCGCAGTATGCGGAACCACAGATTAGTTGGGATTTTTAATGCTGTATCAGCCTGTAAAAAATAGGCCCCGGACAGTTCTGAGGCTCCCCCGGTTGGTCGAATACACTTCCTGCAGCAGCACAGCTCAGCGGTCCTCAGGAAGGGAGGGGGAGGCGCTGGAGAGCAGTGAACATTTATTCTGCATTCACTGTCAGTTCTCTGCAAGTTTTCTTGCTAGTAATCCTATTTATCTCAGTAAATGGGCTGTCGTAGTTGATGGATATTTTCCCTGCATGGAGCTTAAAAGCATCTTGTCAATATTAAGTCACTTAAAGTCCTTGTGCTGCTCAGCCCAGAGACATGTACATGCTTATGGGGACAGGCACCTTGTTACAGATCCTTGTGCACTTTCTCTTAAAAGTCCTTCCCGTTATAGATGAAAAAATAACCAGTATTGTTTACTTCTGTTGGGGAACCCATACACAAAAAGAAAGATGTACTTTGTCCTACAGTGTCTGAACAAAAACTTTGATTTCTTCAATGAATGACAGGTGGTTGTTTTGCATCCCAGTTACTCTGCAATTTAATATTGCTTCTGGCATTTTTCCCAGTAAATAGTTGGCTGTTTTTAAACAAGACAATTGGCAGCCTGGAGCCTGAATATTGTGGTTAAAGAATCATTCATTTATCCTTGTCTGTATAATTTGAATTATTGGTAATTTGTACTTGTTAATATCCATCTGAGAGGGAGTGTGTGCCCCCTATTCCTGACAGCAAAGGTAAAAACCTAAGGGAAATGAAAGGAAAACCCTTGCAGAAAGGAGAAAAAAGGGGAGAACTTCAAATCTCTAGACACTGTGCAGGTCATCAGCTAATAAGTCTCAGAGGGAGGACTCTGGAGTACAGAGAAAAACTCATGGTTCTCAGCCATGAGAGAGCCGTGCTCGGGGTATGACCAGAGCAAGCAGAACAGAGGCAGCCGTTGTGAAACCTAACCCAGGGAGGTTTGTTTTTTTTTAACTTGTTTTTCTCTCTTTTACTTCCCTATTCCAGGCCCAGCACACAAAGGCACTTCCCAGGAGTCTAGGGAAAGTTCTTGAAGAGGACATGGACTAA
Source organism: Rhinatrema bivittatum (assembly GCF_901001135.1). Classification (NCBI taxonomy): domain Eukaryota; kingdom Metazoa; phylum Chordata; class Amphibia; order Gymnophiona; family Rhinatrematidae; genus Rhinatrema; species Rhinatrema bivittatum. The sequence continues at coordinate 343,644,600 of NC_042617.1, forward strand.
GAAGAGGCCAGCTGGGCCCTTATCAGCAAGAAGAGAGAGAGAGAAAGAAATACAACTTATTTTTAAAGGACTTTTGCCTCACCAGTTTTACCTGGAAGCAGCACCATATTTCCCTGTGTATAAATTCAGCAAGAATTAAAATTATTACCTCTACAGACCGTCTGTGTCCTATGGATTGTGTTCAAGGCAAAAGGGAAAGATGCATCATCCAATACAACAATTATATTCCAGGACATCTGCCTGAATCCGACTTATCAAATTGATGACTTTATTTTACAATTGAACACTGCTGTTGGTAGCAGATTTTAGCAGAGGGACTTCTAGAATTGAGCATAACTGTCTCTCTGGCATATTACATCACAGACTGTGAATGCATGCTCAGCAACTTATGCAAGACCTCCCACCGGACTATCTTACTGTTTGTTAAATAATTAGCAATGTGTACTGTATATGCAGATAGGCTATTACCTGCCTATCTGCAGGAAAGAGGACTAGAACAACAAATAGGATGTTTCTAGGTGAAATGCTTCACCAGTTCTTACAGATGTCTTATGCCAAAGTACATAGAAAAATGTTATTTAAGCACACGAGTGATGACAAGTGGGGCTGTAGTTTGTCAATCACTTGACATGCAGGTTGGGTTTACCTCTGTAAGGAACATTAGGATTGCTTACCCAAAAGGAGTGAATCAAATTCCTGGGGAGGTAGAGCGAGATTAGTCGGCTGGAGGTTTGGGTTTCGCTCCCCCCATGTGGGAAAAGTAGAATGGTGTGCTCAAAGCCTTTCTATACCCCTGCCACCATCTCAGAGCGTGGATTTTTGAGTTGGATTTCCTCCTGGGGTAGCATGTCCTATGCTGTTCTCCACTCATTATTTTCCTAGGTTCGGACTCTGGGGGAGTCTCTCTAAACAGAGACTGGGACACGTAAGGGGACAGAGTGCCCCTTACCTGTAATTTCGTGCATGTTTTGGTAACAGTTTTAACTGCCAGAGAAGGATATGCTTTCCACTTATTCAAACCTTTGTTAATCCCATCTACACTAACTGCCGTAATCACATCCTCTGGCAATGAATTCCAGAGATTAACTATGCGTTGATTGAAAAATAATTTTTTCTGATTTGTTTTAAATGAGCTACTTGCTAACTTTATGGCACGCTGCCTAGTCCTTGTATTATTCGAAAGAGTAAATAACTGATTCACATTTACTAGAGATGTGAATCGTGTCCTCGATCGTCTTAACGATCGATTTCGGCTGGGAGGGGGAGGGAATCGTATTGTTGCCATTTGGGTGTTTAAAGTATCATGAAAATCATGAGCCGGCACACTAAAACCCCCTAAAACCCACCCCCGACCCTTTAAATTAAATCCCCCACCCTCCCAAACCCCCCCAAATGCCTTAAATTACCTGGGGGTCCAGCGGCGGTCCGGAATGGCAGCGGTCCGGAACGGCCTCCTGCAATTGAATCGTGTTGTCTTCAGCCGGCGCCATTTTTCAAAATGGCGGCGCAAAATGGCGGCGGCCATAGACCAACACGATTCGACTGCAGGAGGTCGTTCCGGACCCCCGCTGGACTTTTGGCAAGTCTTGAGGCCCCCCCAAGCTGGCCAAAAGTCCCTGGGGGTCCAGCGGGGGTCCGGAAAATGATCTCCTGCCGCAAGCCGTTTTCCGTACGGAAAATGGCGCCGGCAGGAGATCGACTGCAGGAGGTCGTTCAGCGAGGGTCCAGTGGGGGATTTAATTTAAAGGGTCGGGGGTGGGTTTTAGGGGGTTTTAGTGTGCCGGTTTTCCTGCCCTCCCCCTTCCCCCGATTTACGATTTTTTGACGATAAATCGGGGGAATTGGTATTGTATCGTGGCCCTAACGATTTTTGATGATTTAAAATATATCGGACGATATTTTAAATCGTCAAAAAACGATTCACATCCCTAACATTTACCCATTCAAGTACTTTCATGATTTTATAGACATCTATCATATCCCCCCTCAGCTGTCTCTTCTCCAAACTGAACAGCCCTAACCTCTTTAGCCTTTCCTCATAGGGCAGCCATTCCATGCCATTTATCATTTTGGTCGCCCTTCTCTGCACTTTCTCCAATGCAACTATATCTTTTCTGAGATGCGGTGACCAGAACTGCACACAGTATTCAAGGTGAGGTCTCACCATGGAGCTATACAGAGGCATTATTACATACCATTTTATTTGCCATTCCTTTCCTAATAATTCCTAACATTCTGTTTGCTGTTTTGACTGCCACAGTACACTGAGCCTACAGTTTCAATGCATTATCCATCTTTCTTGGGTGGTAACTCCCTACATGAAACCTAGCATTGTGTTGTTACGATTTTTGTGGATCCAATGGAAGAAACTAACAGTCTTACCTTGAAATGGAGACCAAGTGGAGCCAGTAGGTGAGCGATCCTCTACCAGAGTCGAACCATTGACCAGGACAAGTGGTAGAAGGTCTTGTCCGAAATCAGACAGAGTGTTGGGGTGGGAAGCAAACAATGCAAGTCCAGAAACTAGCAATGGGTTGAGGCAGGCAGCAAGCAATCCAAGTTCAGAGTCCAGCAATAGATCAAAGCAACAAAGAAAGCCCAAGGACAGAACTCACACACAAATGGAACTCACACGGCAGTACCAGGGAGTGAGGGGAACACAAGGAGCAGGATAATCAGCACAATCCAAGTGAAGCAACAAAGCACCTACTCATACTCACAAGTCTGTTGCCGAGGGGAAGGACTGCAGGGAAATGCTGCTTAAATGCCGACTGCCCCTGATCTCTTATGCGGAGACTTCTGGCAGGGACATTCAGCATGACGGGAAGGAGGAGCCAAAATGGAGCATGCCTGACATCGCGCTCCTCTCCGAGGGAGCCACTTCCACCATCGACATTAGTCATCGCTGCGCTGCGGGACTGCTACAGACAGGCAAGGATCAGATCATTTTGTAACAATTAGAGATGTGAATCGTTTTTTGACGATTTAAAATATCGTCCTATATATTTTAAATCGTCAAAAACCGTTAGGGCCACGATACAATACCAATTCCCCCGATTTATCGTCAAAAAATCGTAAATCGGGGGAAGGGGGAGGGCAGGAAAACCGGCACACTAAAACCCCCTAAAACCCACCCACGACCCTTTAAATTAAATCCCCCACCCTTCCGAACCCCCCCCCCAAATGCCTTAAATTACCCTGGGGTCCAGCGGCGGTCCGTAGCTAAATCGGGGGAAGGGGGAGGGCAGGAAAACCGGCACACTAAAACCCCCTAAAACCCACCCCTGACCCTTTAAATTAAATCCCCCACCCTCCCGAACCCCCCCCCCCAATGCCTTAAATTACCCTGGGTAGAGCGGCGGTCCGAAACGGCCTCCTGCTATTGAATCGTGTTGTCTTCAGCCAGCGCCATTTTGCAAAATGGCCGCTGCAAAATGGCGGCGGCCGTAGACCAACACGATTCGACTGCAGGAGGTCATTTCAGACCCCCGCTGGACTTTTGGCAAGTCTTGTGGGGGTCAGGAGGCCCCCCCAAGCTGGCCAAAAGTTCCTGGGGGTCCAGCGGGGGTCTGGGAGCGATTTCCTGCCGCGAATCGTTTTCCGTACGGAAAATGGCGCCGGCAGGAGATCGACTGCAGGAGGTCGTTCAGTGGGGGTCCCGAACCCTCGCTGAACGGCGCCGTACGAAAACGATTCCCCCGATTTACGATTTTTTGACGAATCGTTTTCCGTACGGAAAACGATTCGCGGCAGGAAATCGCTCCCAGACCCCCGCTGGACCCCCAGGAACTTTTGGCCAGCTTGGGGGGGCCTCCTGACCCCCACAAGACTTGCCAAAAGTCCAGCGGGGGTCTGGAACGACCTCCTGCAGTCGAATTGTGTTGGTCTATGGCCGCCGCCATTTTGCGGCGGCCATTTTGCAAAATGGCGCCGGCTGAAGACAACACGATTCAATAGCAGGAGGCCGTTTCGGACCGCCGCCGTTCCGGACCGCCGCTGGATCCCCAGGTAATTTAAAGCATTGGGGGGGGGGGGGATTTAATTTAAAGGGTCGGGGTGGGTTTTAGGGGGTTTTAGTGTGCCGGCTCACGATTTTAACGATTTTCACGATACTTTACCCACCCAAATGGCAACAATACGATTCCCTCCCCCTCCCAGACGACATCGATCATTAAGACGATCGAGGACACGATTCACATTTCTAGTAACAATAGAATTCTCTATGGAATGAAAAGCTTAGCACGACTGGCTTGTTATAACCGGTCAATAAGAAATTCTAATAAAGAATAAATAAATACATATGAAGCTGAAGGAAGGGAAGGTTGAAAGGAATGTGAGAAAATACTTTTTCACTAAGAACAGAGTTCCAGCAGAGGTGATGGAACCAAAACAGTGGAAGAATTCAAGCCTGCACGGGATAGAAGCAAAAGAGGCTATTTTGATTGGCTTAGGTTGTTGAGAGGTTTACTTGCACTTTAGTACACATACCACGCACACATGGACACCTATGCGAGTCTTTGAAAATCAACCCCGTTGTCTGTCTCCACCATTAGGGCTTCCAGATATGGAACTTTATTGCCAAGGTTTTCAGCATTTGTGCTCATAGCTTTCCAGTTCTTTCTCCTTTGCTTTCTGATCCTCCTCCATTAGCTGAAAAGTGGACGATTGAGCTGATTTCTTTTGTTATTTTTCCCCACTGTCTTCAAGTGTTTAATGGGGGTGACATCCCAATTTCATTGGCTTCCATCTGCTATTCCCATCTTCTAGCTTAAATGTCTGAAAACATATGACCAGAATTTCTCACTTAGGATCCTTTTTCCTGTTGCAGAAAGATGTAGGCCATTTTTATTGTATAGCCATATACTCTTCCAGACATGATCCCAGCCTCCTATATATCTAAAATCTTCTTCTTTACAGCAGGTTTTGAGCCATGTATTGAAGTCAACAATACAACATAGTCTTTTCTCGCCCCTTCCATGAAGAGGAACATTAGGTAGGGGTAGAGGGAAGTTCCCTCATAGTCCACTCCTTAATTGGAGCAGACTGGGAGGGAACTGGGAAATGCCTACCTGCGTCGCCGCACATATTTTTGTAAACTACCCCCCTTGCACGCGGGAGACGAAACCCGCCTACACATGCGTTCGCCGATTATGAAATCAGGCACACATGTGCGCATGGATATCATATTATTTAAGAGCAAGTGATGCTTAAATCAGTTCTCAGCCCCACCCCCAACCTCAGCCAACCAGGTTTTCATGAAATATATTTTGTCTCCAGTCATACATATTCATAAAGGCTATCCAGAAATCCTGACTGTTGGGTTGGGCGTAGCAAGTGCCATGGACTGGCTAGAGTGCCACTACCTTGAGTGCTAGTGTAACATTCAGGGACCAATTCACTGGTGCTTTTAACCCATTTTGTGTCTAAAGGAAGAGACCTTGGTGAATCAGACCCATATTTTTCGCAAACTAGGCTGCACAAAATGGCAATGTGGACAGCTCTGCAGCACAGGTCTCCAAAGTCCTCCTGCTACCAGTATTCATGCCTGCATCAGAAAATGGAAAAAAAATAAGCTCAATCTTTCATTTCTTCATAATACACTTGAGGATTTTTTTTTTCATTTTGCGCTTATGCCTAAAAATCTAAGTAAAGGATTTAGGTTTTATTTTTTAAAATTTAATCTGACCTCCATGTTGCCTCCATGGTAGGTTCAACATATTTTTGGTTGTTATGACAACTTCAGATCTAGAACATCTAAATTCTCTAAGTACATGTATACTATCTGACACAATGTACTGTGTGCTGCTTAAAAGGAAAGTTCTTTTTCCCCTGCAAATGAGACAATATGATAGGAGAATTAAATTAAATGGTGGTGTTATCCCCCCGGAGGCAAAACACTTCTATTCAATAAATTAATTCTACATCAGAGTTTCCTTTCCCTTTTTTTCCAAGCTGACAGTAATAACTTGACAGCTTAAAGCATTAATAAACCTCAACGATGGTACAGATCCTGCCTCCCTGTTCTGCTTCTTCTGCAGCACTGTTGTGAAATAAATACGTAAATAAGAAGTGCAATAATCGATCCTGGTTTGTTATATAAAAAGAAAATAAAATCTGGCACCTTCAATTCTATCTGCTTTATTTGCTTAATAAGTTAATGCTGCTGTAAGCTGCATTCCTCCTGATGCTCAAATTCCTTATAAGACGGTCAACCTTCAGTGATAAGCTGTCTTAGGCAACTGTGCTTGGACATTGCCTGAAAAGGGCACCGAACACGGGAACATGCATGCCAACTGTTTATTAAAACATTTTAATGGAGTCCACGGGACCTTTCCTCCCCAGAGGCTTTGGAAGGTAGTGCCCAAATGGGCTGCACCTGTTTCACCCGTTGTCCACTCAAGGCCCATCCTGGCTCCCCATGGTATCATTCTGGCTTGCAAATTTTAAAGCATCAGGTTTGGCAATTTGAGCGGAAAGAGCACAATTTTCCTTATCAATATTTTGATAAGGAATCTCAGCTTAATCCAGATTTATTACAAAATATACAAAATATTTTATTAAGATAAGCTTGTCTTACAAACTGTTTTAAACTAAAACAATATTATGCAGCACTAACGTACAAAAACATATCTTTATCAGCTATATTAAAGGCTGTTGCCACATATTATATTAATTCACCAGGGTTGACAAATTCAAAACCATCTACAACAGTAAATGATCCAAAAAGCATACATTCACACACATACCATGCCGTTTCACACACCTAATAAAATACATTAATCATGGCATTCCATGATGGGGCATTGGGATATGATATGGTATGTATGATTGTACCTTCTTATAGTTTGTTCAAGATAGAAAACATGCCCAAAAAGAAGTGTATTTCAAAACAACTGGAGATAGCGAATAATCAGGCTAGGAACATTTTTAAATCAACCACTCAGTTCTTTATCATGTCAAATGAGGCTCAGGAGTGCCACCAACTGTCTGCCAAATCCTGTACTGAAGAGAAGATTGTAAAAAGAGATGAATTTTCATCATCTCAATTATCAAGTCTTGATTATGGTGGGGAAAGTTTAAATATCTCTGATTGCTCCTCAGCAGGTCTTATGAGCAAATGTAAATCTTTTAATCCCACTAAGCCATTTGCCTTGCAGAAGGCTATGCCATCAATGAACGGATGTACATTTGCCCTTGTACTGGTGAAAACTGCTGAACTGGGTCTGGGCAGCTACCATTGTCAATAGCAGCTTAGAGCAGGGCTGTGTACTCCATCTGCAGGAAAAGAAGCTGGATTTCATGAATCTCTAGATCCTGATGTATTTAAACATTATAGGCCAGCTTCTACCATGCCTTTCTAAAGGATAAGCTATTAGAAAGGTTGCTCAAAACCAGCTGAATATGCATTTTCTTAAAACACCAAAAGATGAATTTTAAAAGCCCGGCGTGCGCCAAAACTGGGAGATACGCCGACTATGTCGGGCCAGCGCGTGCCGAGCGGATTTTTAAAAGCCGCCCGGATACATGCGGATCTCCCGCTGCATCCACAACATTTTTTCTAAAAAAAAGGGATGGGCGTGGTCTGGATGGGGCATGGGCATTCCTGGATTTGTCAGAGAAAGTGCCTGTAAATCCTTATGCACCCAAGCAGACGTCAAGGTCCCCTACAACGTTACTTTGCTTCTGCTATAGATAGCATGTAAGTCATAAATCAAAGTAACAAATATAAAGTGGAAATAACGAGCAGTACATGCTGAAGAAATCCCAAAACATAAAGGTGTAGTACTAAGGAGTAAGGATCCCTTCTTGTAAGGAGGAGCAAACCCAATCATTTTTTAAAGCCAGAGGAATGCAGCTTCAATATACATCCAATCAAGCAATCACAGTTTTTAAAACAATTTATTTCAAGAAACAGAGGGTTTCAGTCCCCCCCGGCATGGCCTGTGTTTCGCTACAGTGGCTGCATCGGGAGGGATCAGTTCACAGTAACATAACAGCAGTAGTATAAAGTCACAATGTGCAAAGAAGCCAATAGCAGCTAGCTTGGCGTATCGAGAAGCACAATGAGTTTGCAAATAAAGTGAATTAGCAATTCAGAAATTGGATGAGAATCAAAGGGACACCGAGAAACAAGCTTGCCCTAGACAGGCTTCCGTGTAGGTCATAGCATAGAAACAGCTTTGGTTGCCCTTGTTAATGAGAGCAGATTTAAAGCAGATAGGTAGTGGGAAAATTAATGGGGATGCTGCTGAAGTGGAGTGGACTGGTCCCAAAACAGATCCCTGTGGCACTTCACTTAACACCATTCGCTCCTCAGAGTAAGTTCTGATTTCCATCACACGCTGTCTCCTGACAGTCAACTGATTTATAGTCCACTCCACCACTTTGGCGCCAACTCCCAAGCTTATTATTTTATTCATAGGCCTCCTATGCAGGACTGTATGGAAAGCTTTGCTGAAATCCAAGTAAATCACATTGAGCACTCTTCCTTGATCCAAATCTCTAGTCATTTAATCAAAAAGGTCAATTAGATTTGTCTGACAGGATCTTCCCCTGGTAAATCCATGCTGCCTCAGGTCAAGCAACCCACTGGATTGTAGATAGTTCACTATCCTTTCCTTCAGTAGCATCTCTATTAATTTTGCCATCACCGAGGTGAGGTTAACCAGCTTGTAGTTTCCAGCCTCTTCAAAATTCAAAAGTTATGAATTAAACACCGAGTGAACCCAGCAAATCTAAGGTCAGCAAAGCCCTGTAATAATAATCAGTGATTGACAATATCAAACACTGCTGACATATCAACTGTCACAATGAGGGCATCATTAAATCTGCTCTCATTAACAAGGGCCATTGCGGAAGGGATAGAAGATAATGTTTGTCTATTTGTGGGTGATACTAAGCTCTGCAACAGAGTGGACACACCTTAAGGAGTAGAGAGAATGAAAAATGATTTAAGAAAGCTTGAAAAGTGGTTAAAGCTTTGACAACTGGGATTCAATGCCAAGAAGTGCAGAGTCATTCATCTGGAATGCGGTAATCCAAAAGAACTGTATGTGATGGGGGGTAAAGACTGATGTGCACGGACTAGGAGAGGGACCTTGGGGTGATAGTGTCTGGTGATCCGAAGATGGCAAAGCAATGTGACAAGGCAATAGCTAAAGTCAGAAGAATGCTGGGCTACACAGAGAGAGGACTAACTAGTAAGAAAAAGGAGGTGATAATTCCCTTGTGCAGATCCTTGTTGATGCTTGGAGCCTGTGTCCCAGAAAGGATATACAGACAGGACAGAGGTGATCCAGTGAGAGGTGTCCAAAACTGTATGTGGTCTGTATTGAAAGACTTACAGACAGGCTGAAGGATCTGAATATGTATACCCTGGAAGAGAAAATATGTATTTTATTTATTTATCTATTGTTTTTTTCTATACCGTCATTCAGTATTCTATCACAACGGTTAACAAAGCATAAAACATTAAAAGAAAACACATTATATAAGCAAAAAATAGAATTATAAAACCAACACATAATACAAGAAAAATAGAATTATAAATACCAAAAATTAAAATCAAATACATTGATATCACCAAATAAAATTATTAATATAACTTAAGATAATTAAAAAGAGATAAAACAGACATAAATAAAATGGGAGGCATGTTAGAGACCTTTATATAACTGAAAGGTTTTAATAATGCACGATCCTCAAACCTTTTCCATTGGAAAGCAAACATAGAACAGGGGTCAGGATATGAAACTCCAGGGAGGATGACTCAGAATCAATATCAGGAAATATTTCTTCATGGAGAGGGTGGTGGATTCCTGGAATGCTCTTCTAGAAGAGGTGGTGAAGATGAAAACAGTAAACAAATTCAAAAAGGCATGGGATAAATTCTGTGGATCCCTAATACTGGAGGTGGGTTGAAGAAAAGAGGGCATGAAGGTAACCCGCACTGAGCAGCAGTTACTACCCTTAACAGAAGGCAAGGGAATTACCACCCTTATCCAATTAGCTTACATGATTTTGACACAATTGCAAGATCGCTCTCCACTTCAATGGCAAGGGGAAAAAAGGGAAATGGATTCAGAGGCAGCCAATGTTGGGTCCTGACGTTTATGGTCTGTGTTACTGAAACACAGACATTAGGGAAAAAGCGCAGGACTGCTTCTACGGCCAAGTCCAAAAGCAAAGCACGTTCAAGCAGCGCTGTCTGAATTATCATGAAGATTACTCACCGTGGAAAAATGTTGCTAGCAGTAATTTTTGTTATGGTTTTGACAGTTGCTTGGTTTTGATTAATATCACTACCCTTAGGCTTGGGGGTAACCTGCAAGTAGCAGCAGTTACAACCCTTAACAGAAACATGTGGGTAACCTGCAGCTACAACCATAGGAAACCTGCTGGGCAGACTGGATGAACCAGATGGTCTCTTTTTGCCGTCATTACTATGTTACTATGTAGAATTCTTATAGGATCAACTGAGCCAAAAAATTGTCAGACCCCAGATTATTAAAATTTACCATGCCTCTAGCTCCCTTACTCTTCAACCTATATTTATCCCCATTAGTTACTCTTATCCAGAGCAAGGTTAAGGTCATTTCTTCTTTGCTGATGACATCCAGATCATAGCCTACGTCCAACACAACTACTTAGAGGAAGTAGATAGTTTTAATTCTTGTCTAGATGCTTTATCTGCCTGGTTGAAAGATCAAAAGCAAAGTCAACCCTGCAAATCTGAAGCTTTATGGATAACTAGACATGATATGCTTTTGATAAAAAATCCTTACATAGCTGCCATTGAAATTGTTCCATCAGATTCTATTTCAATGCTTGCAGTAAAGACTGATGCTTAACTTACCTATTTGAACCAGCTTATCTTCTGTAATCCATTCCATATTCTTTTTCTTATCTTTTATTCATCAATTAAAACCTTTCTTGGAATTACATGATGAGCGACATTGATTCGCAGCTTGTCAAGAATTGACTATTGCAATGTCCTTTATCACTTCCCTCAAACATATATAAATGTGACAATATACAGCTGCCAGATCGATCTTTAGCCTAAAAATGTTTGACCATGTTATACCTGTATTAAATAAAAAAAATGTACTGGCTTTCAATTCTGGCAAGAATACATTTTAAAATGTTGGGGGCAATATTTAACCGTTGAGCAGCTTGACTAGTTAGCCGTATAAACATATTTGGATAACTAGCAGGCACAGTTGCACCGTTGAATATACCCAGCTATCTAAAAGTTAGGAGGTTATGTTTATCCGGCTAACTTTAGGTCACTAAATTCGGGTACCATTGTGGTTTCACATCCGGAGGCTTTCACAATTGTTTCAGCTTTAAAAGCATTTGAACCCCCCCCCCCCCCCCCCATCTGCATTTTCAAGATAAGTGGTTGTTTTTATACAACATTTTTATTGGCAAAGAGAAAAGAAATTTAGAAAAAATTTGTCTTGGACATTTTGGAGACCAATAATATATTCAAAAGAAGGGGAGATACGGGTTACGCTATGGGCCGGATTTTAAGAGGTACGCACGGGTGTACATTTGTGCACGCAACCTGGAGAAAAAGAATATGGAATGGATTACAGAAGATAAGCTGGTTCAAATGGGTAAGTTAAGCATCAGTCTTTACTGCAAGCACTGAAATAGAATCTGATGGAACAATTTCAATGGCAGCTATGTAAGGATTTTTTATCAAAAGCATATCATGTCTAGTTATCCATAAAGCTTCGGATTATAAAATCCGGGGTTGGAGCACACAAGGGGGTGCACTCTTGTGCATCTTGCGTGCACCAAGCCCTAGGGGAACTCTGATGGCTTTTCCTGTTCCCTCCGAGGCCTCAGAGGGAACTTTCCTTCCACTCCCCCCACCTTCCCCTCCCTTCCCCTATCTAATCCGCCCCCCCCCCCCAGCCCTATCTAAATCCCCCCCACCTTTATTTTGTTATTTACACCTGCCTCTGGCAGCCGGATTTACGCGCATAGGTCTTTTAAAATCTGCCCCTAAGTGTTCAAGTATGGAACAATGATCTGTGAATATTCTTAACCCCCAATTATGATGGTCTCTTTAGTCATATTGGCTCTATATACCTTGGGTTTGTTCCTTTTAAATTGATTTTCACCTTGTTAATTTTGTTTTTTAATTGATTTTAACTTTAGGACAGATCAGCGGCATGACCGGAGTTAGCCGTACAAGTTAAGACTTATGAAGAGAGGCTGAAGGATTTAATGTGTATACTCTGGAAAAGAGGAGTTGCAGGGGAGATATGATACAGACTTTCAGATACTACCTGAAAGGTTTTAATAATGCACAAACTCTGAACCTTTTCTGTCAGAATGGAAACAGTAGAATGAGGGGTGACAAATGAAACTCCAGGGGAGATGACTCAGAACCAACATCACAAAATATTTCTTTACAGATAGGGTGGTGACTGCTTGGAATGCCCTTCTGGAGGAGATGATGCTGAATTCAAAGGGGCATGGGATAAACACTGTGGATGCCTAAAAGCTAGAGGAGGGAAATGAAGATGAGAGTGCATGGGGGTAACCTGCATGGAATGGCAGTTTGCCAGTTACTATCCTAACAGAAGGCATGGGGATTATCACCCTCAATCAATAACCTTGATGTGTTTGATGCAACTGCAACATCACTTCCCGCTCTGACAGCGGGGAGAGGGGGAGGGGAACTGGATACAGACAACAACCATTATGGGCCCTGACTTTTTACGGTCTGGGGTATTGACATGCAGACATAAGGGGAAAATCACAGGACATTTTCTATGGCCAAAACAAAGAACATTAAGCAGCATTGTCTGAATTATCAAGAAGGCTCTTCACCCAGTAAAAATGCTGCTAGCAGTAATTTATGGGTCTGGCAATTGCTTGGTTTTGATTGATTAAATATTAATACTACTCTTATCATAAGGCTTGGGGGTAACTGCATGGAGTGGCAGTTACTGCTCTTGAGAGACTCATGAGAGTATCCTGCACGAAGCTGCAGATACTACCATCAAATGTTTTTTGGGCAGATTGGATGGGCCATCTGGTCCTTTTCTGCCATCATTACTTTGTTACTATGTTACTATATGGCTAACTCCAAATATCAGAGTTAGCCAGTTAACTTATGTGGCTAACTCTTCTCCTCCCCAAAATGCTCCTTCTCGCCCCCAGGATGACCCTAACTTATGCAGCTAAATTCTAGCAGAATTATTAGTTATCCAGCTATAATTTAGCTGGGTATGTGTTTTAATATGACATGTATATAAGAGAGGTAACAAAACTTTATTATCAATTATATATCCAAATCACATAAAATGTGTCATGTGTTACAACACTCCATACATACATTCACACATATTCACACATTAAAAACAAACATGCAGTAGGAGATCAGGCACAAATAACATTATATGAGATATTACATATATTTCCAAAAATCCCTGTAGTATCTACACCACTTACAACCCTTAATGTAAATATCTGCAGCTACCATATAACACACAATGTATCACATTAGAATACATTTTATCATTACTGTAAATAGCAACCAATGCCACAATGATATCTCTATTCATCACATAATTTTCTCTATTATGTAGCTACAGTTTGCACATAACTATTAAAGTGCCCACATTCCCCACTCTTCTCTTGTCTTGATTCCTTCTTCTGTAAACTCATACCGCTGTTTGTCCTCTTTTTAAGAGAATTGATTGAACTACAAAATCACCCTAGTATCACCCCCTTCAAGAGGCCCTTGTTTCTCCGTAAACCGACTTCATCAGGGGGAAATGTCTCGCCATCTAAGGAAACAACCCATATATTATAACCATACACCATCACTTAAAATACCTTCATGACACAACATTCACACCCGATTCACACACTTACCCCATAATTTTAACCATATTACTTATAATAGACTGCTGTTGCCTGAAGCACTGAAGATCTTTTAAACTCCTTCAAACTCTTTCAAACAGCACACTGAACAAGATACAAGAGATTGATGCCTACAATATATAAACATATGGACACCATCTTTATCTACAACCATTTTATAAGTCTTTCAATATGCCAGTTATCCATCTAAATGGCTTTTTAATATCAACCTCCCAATGTCTAGTTTTTAAAACTGTTTCTAATGGCCATCCAGATTATGTAGCCAATCTGTTATTTCCTTATGCTTCAGCAAGAACCTAAGATCTTCTCAGCAAGGCCTTCTCAGGCACTTGACACATATCATTTTCCTAATAGGACCACTATTTTGGAATGTACTGCCAATGCATATTTGCATTGAAAAGAGCTTTATCAAATTCTAAAAGGATATTAAAACCTTGTTATTTAGCCAGGCTTTCAGCAATAGTTGACTTTTATATTTATACCCTTTATTTTGCTATTTATCCTGTATTGGATGAAAGATAATTTATATTGAATTAAGCATACATTTTGTATTGTGCTATTTTATTATTTTTATTGTATGTATTATACTGATGTTTATTTTTAACTATTGCATTTTTTCTACCTATCTTTTGTTTGCAAACTGCTTTTATTTAATTGTGAAATGTGGGATAGCAAAACCAAAATAATCTAAACTCAACTAAAGTAGGAAAGTCTATGCAACAGCTTCTTTCAGTGGCAAATCTCCAGCTATTGATGGCTCCCAGTCCTGGATTCACAAGAATAAAATGTTAAGGGATGTTTAAGCAGAGCTCCCCAGCAAGCTATCCATTTCACAGGTCTTCTCATAAAAACTGTACACTTTGCCAGTCATATTTTTAACTGTGATAGAAAGCCAGTATGGCAGATTCCTGGAGAACCATGGTGCGAACAGTCCTGGAAAGTTTCCCAGACATGAAGAATCAGCATCAGCTCTTGGTGATAACATCACCGCTCTTGTCCTCTAGCAGCTCAACACAATATCCTAGGCCAGCAAACTAAAGGGGTTATTTTTCAAAGCATTATCAAAGCATTATCATGGGCCTTTTTGCATGTGATATAATGCAAATTAGGGGGAGGGGAGGAGTCACGGTGGGGAGGAGTCACGGTGGGGAGGTGTCACGGTGGGGAGGGGGAGGAGGGGGAGGAGGGGGAGGAGTCAGCCATGGCACTGCTGTCGGCGATAATGTGAGGAACATTATTGCCGACAGTAGCGTGGCGAATAGCTACACCTTTTACGGTGTCGCTATTCGCTGCAAAAGGCTGCAGCTGGCCCCACTACGGCCAGCGAAATCGCACTGCTGCTGTGTGAACGGCTATGGCCTTTTGCAGGCCCCCCCCCCCTTCGCCCCTCTGCCACCTTTTTCACGGGATTCATCATTCTGTGAGGAATGATGAATCCTGCCTTAAGGTTATGCACCAAAGACTCCCACAATTAGTATCATAAGTTCCGTGTTTCATTTTTTAAGATATTACGTAGGATTGGTAAATGTTAAACAAAAACTCACTGAGATGATTAATGAGGATGTGCTACGCTCTAGTGCTGCCCTATATATCTCTAATGGCCTGTATAACCACTTGCAGTGCAAAAAGATGGCCTGCATAATCACTTGCATTCAATGCTACAAGGAGGGAAATGAGAGTTACCAGGCATAAAGGGCTGGCATTTTGCTGAAGAAAGGGGTAAAGTGAATTTTGAGTGTGCTGTTTTAATGTGTTTGTGTATTAAGGTACTGTATCCCTTCTTTTTGGCTTATATTTGTCTGCTGGAGTGCCTGAGTGTATGGAATGA
Source organism: Rhinatrema bivittatum (assembly GCF_901001135.1). Taxonomy (NCBI): domain Eukaryota; kingdom Metazoa; phylum Chordata; class Amphibia; order Gymnophiona; family Rhinatrematidae; genus Rhinatrema; species Rhinatrema bivittatum. The sequence goes on from NC_042617.1 coordinate 343,660,333, forward strand.
AAGTTGATGTTGGTTTGTCTTTGTCTGATTTATTTGTAGTGTCTTAGGGAGTTCTAGTGTATGTGTTTGTATTTGTGCATGGGAGGGATGGGCAGCAGGTGAGAGAAAGTAGCTGAAAGATGCTGAGTATCTGTGCATGATACTGAAGTGAAGAGTTTGAGGAGGGAGTGGAGGGAATGAAAGGAAGAGGAAGGGGGAGAAAGGGCTTGAGGGGAGGGACCAGGAAGATAAAGATGAAGAGGTAGAAAAGTGAAGTAGGTTGACACGACCAGGAAATAGGGATGTACAGAAGGCACGGATTCATCCGATTTGGTATTCATATTCGAGAGGTCCCAAATACCTTGCATTAGTTCACAGGGGGACCCGATCCGTTGACACGTTTTATTCATTTTCCGGTTCCCATTAAAGTCAAAGGGGGATATATTTGCAGTCTATTTTTGGCTGCAGAACTGGGGTTTTATTATCAATTCTGATGAAACATCTGGAGAGCAATCATCAGAACAAGAAAAGAGCTCCAAGGTACTTAGACTGTGGCAAAGTGGCACCAAAGTGGCATGAATAGCCTAAGGCACTGTAAAGGGGGAAAGGGGTACCAGAAATGGCAAGAGTGCTTTAACAGAGGCACAAAGCACAGTAGCAAGAGTGTCAAAAACACACCATAGCTTCAAAAGAGAGCACCGATAACAGATGCATGAACCCTCGAAGGCAGCACGACAGGCAAAGCTGCAAGACAAGTGGCATCAACATCCTACAGCACAATGAAGGGGGAACATAGCAAGCAGAAAGACTAGCACCAACACACCAAGGAACCATGATAGTGGCAAGAACACCACAAGGAGTTGAATGAGTCATCTGGTGTATGGCAGCAAGGCAGACTGGCAGAAAGCTGATAGGGGCAAGACAGGCTGCCAGAACAGAGGTAGTCAGGTCCCTGTGATTTTGATAAGGGCAAGACAGGCTGGCCCCAGGGAGAGTTCCCTTTCCTTTGCGCAGGAAAGGGCTCCCCGGAATGGGTTTGCCCCTAGAATGTAGCACGAGCCTTCAAAGCGTGGCGACATGGAACAGGGTGCCGTGTGAACAGCGGTTCAACATGGGTCAACAGGTACTAAGAGATAGGCTGCAACACCGGGGAGAGTTCCCTTTCCTTTAAGCGGGGAAGGGCTCCCCGGAATGGGTTGGCCCCTAGAGTGTATAATGGTACAAATTGTTAGGATTTAAGCATGTGCAAACAGATCATGACTTCATGAGCAAGATGGAGGAGGTTCTCTGCTCTGCCCTGAAACTAAAAGAAAATTGTTTGCTTTATTTAAGGATCCATGCTGTGAAGGATTAGTATTTTGAATTGCTGGAGACTGAGGTTTCCCTTTGCAATGAGAGTTCAACCTTTAGGACCAAAAGAAGCGCTGACGTCATCTCCCGCCCAAATCTACAATATCGACCTATGTTGACTTTGTACCCTACAGTGCCTCTGTAAACTATGGGACAGAGGATGAACTAGAGTACAACTACCACCTTTTCTATAGTACTAGAAGAAACATTAATGTTGGCACCTAAGAAAGATTTAGGGAACATGGCCCCCATATTATGAAGGTCATGAAAACTATTGAGCATATGAAATATGCAAGCTCCAGACATCTTAAGTCAGCTTTTTATGTTCGTACATTCCAAATGTGGATGGACAGGCATAGCAATCAAGGATAAAGATCAAGCCCTATTAGGGACATAAAGCCTGGACAGACAGGCACAACATTTGAGGATAAAGGTCAAGCCCTTTTAGGGACATAAATCCTGGACGGACAGGCACAGCATTCGAAATCAAACTCTTGTAGGGACATAAAGCCTGGATGAACAGGCACAGCATTCGAGGTTAAAGGTCAAGCCCTTTTAGGGACATAAAGTCTGGACGGACAGGCACAGCATTCGAGGTCAAACTCTCATAGGGACATAAAGCCTGGATGAACAGGTACAGCATTCGAGGATAGAGGTCAGGCTCTCGTAGGGGCATAAAGCCTGGACGAACAGGCACAGCATTAGAGGATATAGGTCAAGACCTCATAGGGACATAAGGCCTGGACAAACAGGCACAGCATTAGAGGATATAGGTCAAGCACTTGTAGGGACATAAGGCCTGGACAAATAGGCACAGCATTAGAGGATACAGGGCAAGCCCTCGTAGGGACCTAAGGCCTGGACGGACAGGCACAGCATTCGAGGATAGAGGTCAGGCCTTTGTAGGGGCGTAAAGCCTGGATGAACAGGCACAGCATTAGAGAATATAGGTCAAGCCCTCATAGGGACGTAAGGCCTGGATGGACAGGCACAGTATTCGAGGATTTCCTTTGTACAGGTATGTTGTGGTTTGATCTGTCACTTCTTCTTGAACTGGTTCACTACCAGAATAAAATGGCATCTTTTTCATTTCAGAAAGATAATTCAACAGAGGATGCTTTTAGAGCAATAGAGACTGCCATTTGTGAAGCAAGAACTGAGCTGGAGATTATTTGTGAATACCCAGAAGCTATTAACTGTACTTATGCACTTCAGCACTGAAATTAGAAATACCAGAACAAAACTCAGATCGGCACAGCGTTTGAGGTCAGGCCCTTATAGGGACGTATGGCCTGGACAGTGGACGGATACACACACCATTTCAGGTCAGGCCCTTGTAGGGATGTATGGCCTGGACAGTGGATGGACAGGCACAGCGTTTTATTCATCTTGCCATTCATAGGGAAAATTTGAAAAACCAAGCAAAGGCAGGTTTATTTTCAAAAACACTAGCATTTCCATTAACTCTGGTGCCAGCCTTAAGTGGTGAGGGCTCAAGATACCTCCTGTCATTGAAAATACACATTCACTGGGCACACTGGTTGGTGGACCTGACAGATATCGCTGAGCCACTTTGGCTAGGTGTGGCCAGACAGTGGACTTGTGTGCCCAATATGCCAGCAGATCTGTCTGCATATCCTCTGTAGGCTCTGAGAGATACCTTGTCACTGACAGTTGTGCTGGTGTCTCCTTTGCTTGGGTGGCCTCAGAGTCACTCATTCCAGCTGCTTTCTCTCTAGTCCGTAGCACAAAAAATGAATCTTTATGGGCAACATGCCTTTGGTGTACTGAAATGGAGGAGGAGGAGGTACTAGCTGTCGCTGACAGAGTGCTGCTCCTGCTTGGGCTAGCACAACTCTCTGAAGTGCCCGCTGTTTCCTCCTCTGCTTCATGCCTAATCTGTCTCTGCCTATGGCGCTCCTGTTCACGGACTTTTGCTAACAGCAGGTCCTTCACCAATAGGAGACAATCGTACTGTAGGGCGAGTTTCCCTTTCACACGGGGATCACAGACTGTGGCGAGCATGTATGTGTGCTCTTCTGTTAAAAGCCTTAATCTATCTTGCACCTGCTGCTGCAAAATGTCCAAACAATGCAGCACCTCAGCTGTCATTCCCTCTTCCTGTTTAAAAGCCTCCAAATTTTCATCCAGGAAATTAACAATAGGGATGATGTCAGCCAAGGTGGCACTTCTGGAACTCAGCTCCTCCGTGGCATCCTTGAAAGGCTGCAGGATTTTTACCCGCTGACTCATGACTAACCAATCATGATGCCCTAGGGAATTCTGCACACCTATGTCCATTGAACCAGAAAGTTCATGAAGAGGTGTCTGCAGCTCCACTAACTTCTGCAGCATCATATAGGTGGAATTCCACAGGTTGGCAATGTCTTTAATGAAACGCTTGTGAGGCCCCACCTTCACACTTCTGTGGAAGTGCCCTGCTATGTCCCTGCACTTGAGTATTAAGCCCTGCAGGTATTAATTCTCTTGGTGCTTGGACTCCAAGCCCAGAGCTGACTTCACTACCAGGTGCAGAGTGTGTGCAAAACATTGGATGTTCTTGAAGCGCCCCTCGGTTATTGCCTTAACCATGTTTACACCATTGTCTGTGACAAAGAACCTTGCCTGAGGATTCCTATCTCGCTGGTATAGTTGCCAGCCCTCCAGCATCTGTCTGATGAATGCTAGAATATTGGCTGCGGTATGGGCCTGGGCCATCAGGTGGGTGTGCAGTAAAGCCCACCTCCACCCTGATATTTGTTCACTAATAGTGCTTCTGCCTGCCTCTGCCTCAGCCAGGTCCCACCAATATGCTGACAGGGAGAGGTTAGAGTGTGCAGCATTCATGGCGGTCCAGATATCACAGGTGAAATGCACACTCCCCTCTGCCTTAGCTAGCAGTGCTTGGATGCAACTGCAACACTGCTTGTACAGGATGGGGATGACCTTTCTGCTAAATGTGGTTCTGGAGGAGACTTTGTAATTTGGAACTATGACCTTCAGAAAATGCTTGAAACCCACATTCTCCACTATCTGCAAGGGCTGGTCATCAAGGGCAATCATTTTCCCAATGGTTCTGGTTAAAACTTTTGAGGCTGCCTGCCTCCTATCCCAGGATAGCGATACTGCACTCCACCCCATTTCCTCCATGGTGGGTTGTCGCTTCTGCCACATCTCAGGGGGTTGCTGGCCTGCCACCTGACTGCTAGAAGAGGCTGAGGACGTGGGGTGACTCTGCTCCTTTCAACCACTTTATGCTGCTTGGAAGGGGTCCCCTGACTGGTACTGCCACCATCCCCTGATGGCAGTACTGTTGTTGGGTGTTGCCTCTTCATATGATGCATCATGCCAAAATTAGATAGATGTCCTCTGCTAATAGCCCTGCCACAGTAATTACACCAAGCAAAACACGGGTCCTCTGTCACTTTAAAGTGACTCCAGATCGCAGATGTCTTGTGATCCTCCCTTCTGTATAACCTTGGGGGTGGATGCTGGCACTGGAGCTGAAGTAGTGGGTGCATCCTCAGAAGCAATGCCAGGGGCATCAGTCACACTCTGTGCCTGCACTGACTGCTCTTCCTACTCCTCCTCATCATCAGTTTCATCTCTCCCCTGCTGCACTGAAGTGGAGGCTAAGACAGGACTAACAAATCCTCCTAAAACTTCATCAGCTATTACTGCTTCCGTTTCTTATGAGAATCTCACACAAGATGATTCTTCATCTGAATCAGAAGCAAACAGTGCCTGCGCTACATTGTCAATGCTAAGTGGAGACTGCTGTCCCACTGCTGCTTTTGGGTGTCAACATTTTGTCTGGCATGACTCAGCCTCCCCTTCCCTCACCTCCAAAACTACAGGGTCAGAAAGAGGTGGTGGTGATGCATCATGTTTAGATTTCATTTTTTTCCGGATGGAACTGCCTGCCTCTCCAATGAGTTTAGACTGCAACAGGTCCCTTTTTAACTTTAATGGGGGACTGGCACTAGTGCCTTTTGAAGTGCTTCCTCTGCCAGTCTCAATTACTCGACCACATCTAGCTTTTCCTGACATTATGGATTTAATGACACTGCCTACTAGGGATTTCAATTAAAAGAATTATTTCCAAAAGAGGCCCACTGGGGATTTGGCTTCACAGACAACTGCTGTCCCAATATACTTGGGTCTGCAAAACTGGCTGCCCATGGGCACAGTGCCTTGATGTGCACTAATGTAATATGTGTGCACACAACAAAGTGGTAACTACAAAAGAGACCCACTGGGGAATTGGCTTCACAGACCACTGCTGTCCCAATATACTTGAGTCTGCAAAACTGGCTGCCCACGGGCACAGTGCCTTGATGTGCACTAATGTAATATGTGTGCACACAACAAAGTGGTAACTACAAAAGAGACCCACTGGGGAATTGGCTTCACAGACCACTGCTGTCCCAATATACTTGAGTCTGCAAAACTGGCTGCCCACGGGCACAGTGCCTTGATGTGCACTAATGTAATATGTGTGCACACAACAAAGTGGTAACTACAAAAGAGACCCACTGGGGAATTGGCTTCACAGACCACTGCTGTCCCAATATACTTGAGTCTGCAAAACTGGCTGCCCACGGGCACAGTGCCTTGAGGTGCACTAATGTAATGTGTGTGGATACACCAAGCTTGAACTACAAAAGAGGCCCACTGGGGATTTGGCTTCACAGACACCCACTGTCCCAATATACTTGAGTCTGGAAAACTACCCAGTGCCCACTGGCACTGATGCCCAGTGCACAGAGAGACTGATTGAGTTTAATTTTAAAAAATGCAGTTAAGAAAAAAGCTGGAATTGTTGGCACAGCAGGAAAATCGATGAAATATATTTTTCGATGGAAATTCTAGCAAACTAGCTAGAAATTGAATATATCTCTCCCACCCACAACACCAAAATGGTGCTTTCAACCTACCCCATGGGGGGTGAATCAAGCAGCAAAATGCCACTGCTAGCAGTTTCTCTCCATGGCACAGAGAGACCGACTCAGATCAACTAAAAAAAGTGCTTAAAAAAAAAACAGGGCTAGCTGGCACTGCAGCCAAATGCAGAACAAATATCTTTTTCTATCTAAGTAGCTAGCCTAGCTAGCAATTGAATACAGATTTGAGAACTCAGACTAGCTCTGAGTACAGCCACCTAACGCAGAGAGACCACCTCCCCACACCACCCCTGCAAAGAAAGCGCGTGGCATGCTGCGTGCTTGTTGCGGATTGCCAATACGTTGGAAACGAATGCACACCCCTACCAGGAAATGAGAGAAAGAGAGAGGTGAGTAGGAGAGAAGAAGAATGAGAGATGAGGGGAAAGGGAAGAGGAGAGGGCAGCAGGGAGAGAACAGGACGGATGGGAACCCCCCCAGTAACCTGAATGGCTGGAAGCAGCATCGCAGCCAGAATACTGTCAGAGGAACCACGTTAATGACAGACACCATTTTGTCATGTGTGGCCTTTCATACTTGTTTCAATCTTTAGTTAATGCCAGCCTCAAGTGGTGAGGTTTTCTCTGTGTCTTAAATGCCTTATAGTAAATAACACACTAGAGATGTGAATCGTGTCCTCGATCGTCTTAACGATCGATTTCGGCTGGGAGGGGGAGGGAATCGTATTGTTGCCGTTTGGGGGGGTAAAATATCGTGAAAAATCGTGAAAAATCGTAAAAAATCGAAAAAACGTAAAATCGCAAAACCGGCACATTAAAACCCCCTAAAACCCACCCCCTGACCCTTTAAATTAAATCCCCCACCCTCCCGAACCCCCCCCAAATGACTTAAATAACCTGCGGGTCCAGCGGCGGTCCGGAACGGCAGCGGTCCGGAACGGGCTCCTGCTACTGAATCTTGTTGTCTTCGGCCGGCGCCATTTTCCAAAATGGCGCCGAAAAATGGCGGCGGCCATAGACGAACACGATTGGACGGCAGGAGGTCCTTCCGGACCCCCGCTGGACTTTTGGCAAGTCTTGTGGGGGTCAGGAGGCCCCCCCCAAGCTGGCCAAAAGTTCCTGGAGGTCCAGCGGGGGTCAGGGAGCGATTTCCCGCCGCGAATCGTTTTCGTACGGAAAATGGCGCCGGCAGGAGATCGACTGCAGGAGGTCGTTCAGCGAGGCGCCGGAACCCTCGCTGAACGACCTCCTGCAGTCGATCTTCTGCCGGCGCCATTTTCCGTACGAAAACGATTCGCGGCGGGAAATCGCTCCCTGACCCCCGCTGGACCTCCAGGAACTTTTGGCCAGCTTGGGGGGGGGCCTCCTGACCCCCACAAGACTTGCCAAAAGTCCAGCGGGGGTCCGGAAGGACCTCCTGCCGTCCAATCGTGTTCGTCTATGGCCGCCGCCATTTTTCGGCGCCATTTTGGAAAATGGCGCCGGCCGAAGACAACAAGATTCAGTAGCAGGAGCCCGTTCCGGACCGCTGCCGTTCCGGACCGCCGCTGGACCCGCAGGTTATTTAAGTCATTTGGGGGGGGGGGTCGGGAGGGTGGGGGATTTAATTTAAAGGGTCGGGGGTGGGTTTTAGGGGGTTTTAGTGTGCCGGCTCACGATTCTAACGATTTATAACGATAAATCGTTAGAATCTCTATTGTATTGTGTTCCATAACGGTTTAAGACGATATTAAAATTATCGGACGATAATTTTAATCGTCCTAAAACGATTCACATCCCTATAACACACCACTTATTGCACTATGTAACATATACCAGGAGAATACCAAAAAGGGGCAGTTTTCAAAACTACCCACAGTGGTGCAAAATCCACAGGTACATTTCCTTGCAGATTCTGTACATGTTCTCAAAGGGAAATCATGGATGAACCATCCCTTTGAAATCCACAGAAGGAAAAGGTATCTGCAGAGATTTTTGGAAATAGTCCTAACCCCATGAAGAGAGACTCTTTATAAGGTTCAGTCTAACACTCAAAATATGGACCATTGTAAGAGGGCACTTTGATTCGGGGTGAGTTTTCAGGAGGTGGGTTGGGGTTAGGGGTGGTGGTGGTGGTGTTACAGATACATTCAGAGGAATCCATTGTAAAATTGACATCACTAAAGAATTTTTGACCTTATAAGTGATGAAAAGGAGTTGATTTGTACAATGCAGCTAGCAGAGACTGCATGATACAAATCAATTCCTCTTGTTAGAATTTTCATCATTTACAAGGGCTTTTTGAAAATTGCCCTCAGTGTGCTTTGTATGCCATTACCATGTTTATATAAGTGATCATGATAAAACTGTTACAATAATGCCATTTGCCACATCTTAACTGACCTGGAAAACAATTATTACATACATAGCATGTGTGATAGAGATGTGAATCGGAACTGGAATCGGTTCGGATTCCGGTTCCGATTCACATCGTGTTTGTTTTTTTCGTCCGGCCCGATCGTTGTTTTGTTTATCGGCTGCGCCCAAGCCGATAAACAAAAAACCCACCCCGACCCTTTAAAACTAATCCCTTAGCTTCCCCCACCCTCCCGACCCCCCAAAAAACTTTTTACAGGTACCTGGTGGTCCAGTGGGGATCCCGGGAGCGATCTCCTGCTCTCGGGCCGTCAGCTGCCACTAATAAAAATGGCGCCGATGGCCTTTGCCCTTACCATGTAACAGGGTATCCATGCCATTGGCTGGCCCCTGTCACATGGAGAGAGCACTGGATGGCTGGCGCCATAGATGGCGCCGGCCCAGGATCATGAAAACACTTGTAGCACATTTTACCCATTAATTCTAAAGTTCATTTCATTACATTTAGGCAAGCCTAAAGCGATGTACACCAAATAAAAATAACAATGCATTTAATAAATATAAACATCAGAATAAAAAAACATAAATAACAAACTAAACTCACAATCTTGTGTCTCCTCTTAAAAATCATTCATTCAACAGATCAGTTAAACAATAATATGAAAAGTCTTCCAAAATAGCCAAGTCTAGTTCCTAAATTGTGTCAGATCTTATCCTACCCTGATTTCTAAAGGCAATCAGGTGAATTTTAAGTCCCGGCACACGCCAAAACTGGGAGATATGTGCACAAGTAGGGCCAGCGCTTGCCAAGCGGATTTTAAAAGCCGGCTGCTATGCGTACAAATGAAAAGTTCCAAAAAAGGGGCAGGGAATGGGTGTGGTCTGGGTGAGACATGGGCATTCCTGGATTCATATTGAAATTAGTATGTAAATAGGTGTGTGCTGGGGTCCCCTGCTGCATAACTTTACTTCTGCTATGGATGTCGTGCAAGTTATAAAATAAAGATAAATAGGCAGATCGGCGGGGTTTTAAGTGTCAGGGCTAATAGGAGAGGCTATTAAACTAGGAAGGGTTTGGAAGTCCTATTCTTTACCTGGCTAAACTGGGAAAACTGGTAATGGCATCGGCAGGCGTGCCTTTTAAAATCCCCTAACTTACGTGATAGAAGCATTTGCATGCACATGCGTGCATCCATTTAAATTTCATTCAGGCTATTTTAGAACGTGTGCACATATACACGTGTATGTTATAAAATGACCACGTCCCTGGGCACAGGCTGATGAGTGCGCGCCAATGTGCGCCCACGCGCCTGTTTAAAAGTTATTGGCCATGAGTTCCCTAGCTGTGGAACTACAAGTGGAAAGGCCCTTTCCTGATTGATAGCCTTGACTGTGTTACTGAGAACACATACAAGAGACGACCTACCTGTGCAATAAGGAACCAGATGGTCTCTCAAATATTCCGGGCCAAAATGGTTCATGGCCATAAAAGCCAGTCTAAGTAATTTAAATTGGTTATAGTAAACTATTGGCAGGCAGCGTATAATTCCTTAATACTGGTGTCATATAATCTCTGAAATTTCTTTTGTTTTTAATGCAAAAGTGAACGATAATAACTTGGGAAATATTTTTCACACCATATTAGTGATTCTGTCTTCAGATTTTGAAAGCCATTGTTGAGTAGAAGCTAGTGAATAGGCTTTCTGCCATGCTCCTTTAGACATTTGCTTGAAATGAATCTTTTCTCCAGATGTCAGATCAAAGAACGTACCTAAATGATCATAAAAGCTCATGGCGCAAAATCCTTGCCTCCTTCCAAGAGATCACAACCGTAAGACTGATAGAGCTCTGCACTATTCAGAGTCATCAAAATAGATCACCTGCCCCTGTTCATTTTTCTTTAGAACAAACACATAGAGGGGTCCACGGGCCTGCCTGATTCTTTGATTATTCAGGCTCTGTTTAATTTCTTTTAGAATTCCTGAAAAAAAAAAGAAAAGCAAATTAGCCATACTTATAAATTCCATTAAAATCTTACACTGAAAATGGATAACACCTAGCCAAAGCATCACCGCCCACCAAGCTGAGAGGTTTGGTAGACGTTAGCCTTCTCACACAAGGTGACCTGGATGATTTCCGTTTACACATGTCAGCAATTCTGCTTCCATTTCTTCCCCCAGCAGTCTTATTTAACACTCCCATTATGGATGTGATTCTATAATAATACCATTGGCATAATAATAATGGCCCCATAATAATAATAATAGCAGTTTCACATTTTATTAAAAGCACTAATAGGAAAAAATAAGTCCAGGGCTAGAAGTTCTAAATGAGAGCCTTTCCCTCTTAGTTGGTTTAAAAAAACTGAAACTGCAAAGTCTTCCCTCTCCAAACCCAGGTTTGTTTGTTTATTTTTAAATGCAAGTTACTATACTACTACAAATGTTCTTTAAATGGAAGCCACCCTCACAATTTATTATTTTCCCTATATGATCTTATGTGAGATTCTTTAGAAGATAAATCATATTAATGGCGGGTTCCTTACTGCTGGTATTGATTGCACAAATTACAAGTTTCATAGTAAGGGTATGCAGCCAAAAACATATTTGTGTCATTCCAGGCTTGTTGTGTTTGTTTAATTTTTCTTTCATTTTGGTTTGTGTAGTTTAATGAGCATTAGCGCAATTTAACAATCCCTGGATTGCTTTAGTGTGCAGTGCACTGAATACTAGAAGCATAAATATGAGCTAAATGAAAAAGAAATAACACAAGTATCACATCTCTATTTCAGAGTACTCTTGGCTCCATTTCCCCTAAGTTCCCAGTGTGCAGAGTGAGATCAGGATACCCCCACTGTTAGCAGCATAATTGTGGTTTGAGCCTTTGGGGGGGGGGGGGGGGAATACTGTAATTGCTCCTTTCTACTCCAGAAAACCCTTTTACAGGAAAGCTTTCATCCTGCTTTTCTATTCTCAAAATTTTGTAGAAAAATTAGTCTTTTTTCTCACTCATTTTCTGATTGTTTAATGTTGACCAACTGACAAGGGACAACAGAAAGAGGAGGTCGAAAGAGGAGGCCGAAAGAGAGCACACTGAGCAGCAATTAGTAATTAAATAACAGGCTAAATAACTGAAACTATCAATATAAATAACAGGAGAAGATATTAATATAAATAACATGAGAGACAAAAACAAATCTCTGATATATATGCACAAATTTTGAAGTGTGCATTATACCATTTTGAAAATATTTGCATGGATACTTGAAATCACAAGAATGCTGATACCTCCACCAGTTCATGAGAGAGAGAGAGAGAGAGAGTGAGAGAAAGGGAGAGAGAGAGCACCTCTGTTGAGTCCAATATTGGAATTGGATCAAGGAAGAGCACTCGATGTCATCTACTTGGACTTCAGCAAAGCTTTTGATATGGTTCAGCACAGGAGACTGGTGAATAAAATAAGAAACTTAGGAGTGAGTGCCAAGGTGGTGACTTGGATTGCAAACTGGTTGACAGACAGAAGATAATGTGTGATGGTAAATGGAACTTACTCTGAAGTGAGAGCGGTGTTGATCGGAGTGCTGCAAGGGTCGGTGTTGGGACCGTTCCTGTTCAATATGTTTGTGAGCGACATTGCAGACGAGATAGAAAGTAAGGCTTGTCTTTTTGAGGATGACACTAAGGTCTGCAACAGAGTGGACATGCCGGAAGGAGTGGAGAGAATGAGATGGGATTTAAGGAAACTGGAGGAGTGGTCGAAGATATGACAGCTGAGATTCAATGCCAAGAAGTGCAGAGTCATGCATATGGGGTGTGGAAATCCGGAAGAACTGTATTCGATGGGGGGAGAAGGGCTAATGTGCACGGGGCAGGAGAGAGACCTTGGGGTGATAGTGTCTAATGATCTGAAGTCGGTCGAAACAATGTGACAAGGCGATAGCTAAAGCCAGAAGAATGCTGGGCTGCATAGAGAGAGGAATATCGAGTAAGAAAAGGGAAGTGATTATCCCCTTGTACAGGTCCTTGGTGAGGCCTCACCTAGAGTACTGTGTTCAGTTCTGGAGACCGTATCTCCGAAGGGACAGAGACAGGATGGAGGCGGTCCAGAGAAGAGTGACCAAAAAAGTGGAGAGTCTTCATCGAATGACTTATGAGGAGAGATTGAAGAATCTAAATATGTACACCCTGGAGGAAATGAGGAGTAGGGGTGATATGATACAGACTTTCAGATACTTGAAAGGTTTTAATGATCTAAAGATAATGACAAACCTTTTCCGTTGCAAAAAAATCAGCGGAACCAGGGGTCACGATTTAAAACTCCAGGGAGGAAGACTCAGAACCAATGTCAGGAAGTATTTCTTCACGGAGAGGGACATGGATACCTGGAACGCCCTTCCGGAGGAAGTGGTGAAGACCAAAACTGTGAAGGATTTCAAAGGGGCGTGGGATAAATACTGTGGATCCATAAAGTCTAGAGGATGTGAATGAAGAGAATAGGCATGAGGGTGGCTTGCGGGAATGATGGCTACTACCTGGAGATGAATATCCTTATTCAATAATGCGACTCCAACATTGCTCTATGTTTCAACAGCAAGAGGAAATGTGGAAAAAAAGATTTGCATTCACATAAAAGCAGGGGAGTAGCTTTCTGGTTACGGCTGTTACTACCCCGAAACAAAAAATACCTGATACTTCACTTTCAACACAAATCCAGCATAACTCTCTGCTTCAACGGCAGGGGAGGAAGTTTGACACTTCACACATATCCAGCATAGCTCTCTGCTTCAACGGCAGGGGAGGAAGTTTGACACTTCACATATATCCAGCATAGCTCTCTGCTTCAACGGCAGGGGAGGAAATTTTGACACTTCACGCATATCCAGCATAGCCCTCTGCTTCAACGGCAGGAGAGCAAGTCTGATATTTCACTTTCAATGCAAAGCCAACATAGCTCTCTGCTTCAACGGCTGGGGAGGAAGTTTGATACTTCACGCATATCCAGCATAGCCCTCTGCTTCAACGGCAGGAGAGCAAGACTGATACTTCACTTTCAATGCATAGCCAGCATGGCTCTCTGCTTCAACGGCAGGGGGGAATGAAGAAAGATAGATCTATATTCAGGCAACAATCAACAAGGACTGAATTACATAGTCTGAATAAACAGATAAGCATGGGTTTAGCTGCTTATTGCGGTGGTTAATACCCCTAACTAATTAAGCTATTTCACTTAGACGCAATTCCAACACTGCTCGCTACATTAATGGCGGGAGTGGAAGGGAAATAGAATAAAAAAAGGTTACTAAGAGCCAAGAGAAACAGATAAGTATGTGAGAGAAAAAAAAAAGTGTGAAAGCTTGCTGGGCAGACTGGATGGGCCGTTTTGTCTTCTTCTGCCGTCATTTCTATATTTCTATGTTTCAATATAAATTTACTATTTATACCGCTGTAAGAGGGGGCACTTTTAACTTGGGCTGAGGTTTGGGAACAGAGGTAGGTTTGGGGAGGCAGTTTTACATACACAGTCAGAGGTACAAACAGCAAAGTTGACATCACTGAAGATTTTCTGTCATATGAAGCGATGAAAGGTAGAGAGTACATGTTATGGCCCCGGGCCATGCCCCGGGTCCTCCACTCACCTCGAGGCCGGCCCTGGGCCACTGCGTCCCAATTCGGCCTGCCCAGGCCTCAGCCGCGGCTCTCCCTCCTCGAGGGAGACGCCGGCGTCCCGTCGTGTCTGGCCCCTCCCCCTAGGCGCACGCACATGCAGGGGCTCAGAATTTAAAGGGGCCAGCACGGGAAAAGCCAGAAGATGCCCTTGGATGATGTCAGATGCTGCAGGGTATTTAAACCCTGCAGCTTGGCCTAAACTTCGCCTGAGTCTCTAGTTGCAGCTTTGATCTTGGATCTTCTCTTCAGACTTCTGGCTTCCGACCCGGCTCCATCCCATGACTCTCTCTTCAGCTTCCGCCACTGGCTTTAGTTTGGTTCTCTGACTTCTGGCTTCTGATCCGGTTTCTCTGACTTCGGTCATTCAGCGGTCCCCCCGCTGAATGACCTCCTGCAGTCGATCTCCTGCCGGCGCCATTTTCCGTACGGAAAACGATTCGCGGCAGGAAATCGCTCCCAGACCCCCGCTGGACCCCCAGGAACTTTTGGCCAGCTTGGGGGGCCTCCTGACCCCCACAAGACTTGCCAAAAGTCCAGCGGGGGTCTGGAACGACCTCCTGCAGTCGAATCATGTTGGTCTATGGCCGCCGCCATTTTGCGGCGGCCATTTTGCAAAATGGCGCCGGCTGAAGACAACACGATTCAATAGCAGGAGGCCGTTTCGGACCGCCGCTCTACCCAGGGTAATTTAAGGCATTGGGGGGGGGGGTTCGGGAGGGTGGGGGATTTAATTTAAAGGGTCGGGGTGGGTTTTAGGGGGTTTTAGTGTGCTGGTTTTCCTGCCCTCCCCCTTCCCCCGATTTATGATTTTTTGACAATAAATCGGGGGAATTGGTATTGTATCGTGGCCCTAACGGTTTTTGACGATTTAAAATATATCGGACGATATTTTAAATCGTCAAAAAACGATTCACATCCCTAATGAACACACAGTAGAATTAGCATTCAGAGTCCCAAGTAGAATAGGAGAGCTCCGAGACAGGGAGAGCAAGCCCTCAAGGAGCGAGTACCTGATCTCTTAGAGCAGAGAGACTCGGTAGCATTGTACTCACTAGCAGTGGCAGAGATTCCACTAGACGAAAGGTCTAGCACCGGAGCAGAGGGCAGGCCCTCGAGGAGCGAGTACCTGATTCCGGCGAAGCGGTACTGTAGAGAGAGAGATGTTTTTGTACTCACAGATGGTGACTGTAGTTAATTCTTCCAAGTAGAAGATAGAAGTTGCAGGCAGCGACACAGGGAACATGGGCCTTCGAGGAGTGAGTACCGGTTTCCTGATAGAACCTGAAAGAAGCAGAGAGGCCCCCGAGATGCGAGTACCCCGTTAGTGACCCCGAAGGGTAGTAAGAGTTCCAGTAGAGCTGGAGTGGCAGAGTAGCTTAGGAACGGAGAGCGAATCCCATCCGTACAATTCTTGTTGCTAACTCAATGAGCTAGCAAATGTAGTAGGCAGATATACCCTGGAGTCGTGACGTCAGAACAGGGGGACGCCCCTGAGGTTCGCGCCAACATGGAAATAAAGATGAGGGTGGTGTGCGCACGCGCCCTAGAGGTACCTTGTAGGAGCATGGTGGGAGGCAGCACCAAAGCCAGTCTGGGGACATCAGAGAGGTCAGCAAACAGATGCCGTGGCGGCCATCAGTCCAAGGTGAGCGGAAGGAGCCGCAAGTAGAGAGAGGTAGGTGGGGCGAAGCTGTTGAAGACCGATGGACGCAACATGTATTTAGTGTGTACAAAGTATAGGCAGTCTTTATCTCAAATTTTCAACTAGATTTATACCTGATGATTTACACACATACCTTTGAAAATGAAAAGCATGCATCAAAAGGCTAAGTGCACACACAGATGCTTGTCTGAAGTACAATGCCATCTAACATTCAGAAAGAAACTGAAAACCTGGCTGTTCGCAGAAGCCTACCGTTGAAGGAACATCTGCAACCATCACTGACTCTCACCCTTCCACCCCTCCCTAATCCCTCCCCCCCATCATTTCCCTCTCCCCCCCCCCATCTCACCTCCCTTCCTCTCCTTCTCCCACTGGACTTACCATGTTAATAATCGCCTAGGATAAATCTCTGTTTATGTATCACTGACATATTGTTTTTGTTGATTATATTTATCACTCTCCAGTTGTTATAGTTTAAAATCTGTCCTGTCTTCCATCTCCCATGTTTTACGCTCCCTGTTTAATGTAACTTTACTTTCTACCTAGATGTTAATTGGTTTCCCCTCAGTTCTATTGTAAACCGGTACGATAAGACCTGGTCTTGAGTATCGGTATAGTAAAAGAAGTTAAATAAATAAATAAAATAAAAAGGCTAAGTGCACACACAGATGCTTGTCTGAAGTACTCCCAAAAAGGGGCAACCCTCATGCACTGTCTATGGGAGTGTACCCATGTAAAATCTTTTTGGCAGAGCATTTTATCATTTTTTTACGCCTCTGATGGTGGATGGATTTCTATGCTTGGCAGCTTTCTGCATTTTGAGTCACATAGGTAATATGAGAGATGTAAAAAAAAAGCATATACATTTATTTCGGTAAAAGGGCATATGCAAGCAATAATGTGCATTCTGGCTAAATGGTTGGACAAGGAGGGGCCAAACTTTGGCTGTTGGAGAGCAGCATTGTTGGATCTTTTCTTGATGGAAAGGAGATCAATCGAAGCAGGTTCCTTCAAGTTACAACAACTACATCAAAACACATGTAAAATATTAATGGATTTCTTAACTGGGGAACTGAAAGTCTAAATTAAAGAACCTATCAATAAGAAAGCATCTTTATAATACAGATAGATGAGGACATCTTAGCTCCATCACTGAGGAATTTTTTAAGTGGCCTGTTCGTGAACTATACAAATTCAAGATGGCACGATTTTGATATTGAGTATTAAAAGACATATATGTTTTGTGGGACGAGACAAATAAAGACTAATGGCTTCATAGCTGGGGGTTGGGAAGGGGGAGAGGGGAAAATTGTTTTGGGGGATTTGGTTGCCGGTTGGTTTGATTGTATGCCTTCCCTTGTGGAGAAAGTTTTGCTGATGGATGTTAATTGTTTATAATGAAAAATCAATAAAGATATTAAAAAAAAACTATTAAGTGCCAGCACTCAAAGAGTAAGAATCCTACCTATGAAAAGGAAACACTGTAAATATTACACCAGGCCCTAAAACACCAATACATCTGCTATTAGGAAAACAACAGAACAAGTCAAACTCCTATAGATCCTTACATAGAAACTACACGCTAGCATAATCCCTCACCTCTGTCACATGTGCAGAGCACAGATAAACCACCTTAGCAAATACAGAATAAAGAGACCCTAATGACAAAATAAAAATGTGCAGGCAAAAACTGGAAACCACAACAACTAGACTTTCAATGCAGCACAACGATGGAAAAAAAGAAACATTGCCATTCCTCATAAATTATGTAAAAATAAAATCAAGAAATTTAAAACATTGATTATAGTAAAATCATAGTACTAAAAAGAATATTTCAAAATAGCTGACAAATAAAATAATTAAAAACTCATATATTTTTCAAAAAGTTCCAAACAAAATAATTGCAAAACAGCAGACTCATCAAATAACACCCAATGATTAAAACTAACAAGGATAAAACTATCACCTGCTTTCCATACCTGGCAACTTTTGGAAGTCAATATTCAAAAGCCATTTATTTATTTATTTATTGGCTTTTATATACCGATAACCGTTTGCACATCGTATCGGTTTACATGGAACAGGGTGATTAAATAATTACAGGGTAACAGTTACATAAAATATTTGGTAACAAATAAAATTAAGAAATAGTACAAACTGTAAACATAATATTAAATAAATGGCTAACCAGTGATATTAAAAGCCATATGTAGCTACATTCTAGAATTTAGTTGTATAAGCCCTGGGCATTCCGTGGATGGGTGGGAGGTATTTCTGGGAGGAGTGGAGTTAAGGCACATATGTTATGCAGCTAACTTTGGTCGTGCTGTCCTAAAGTTAGCCACATAAACATATGCGGCTAGTTTTAATATATCCTGCTAGTTATCTGTTTATGTTATGTTTATCTGGTTAAGTAGCCAAGTCACTTAGCAGCTGAATATTAGCCTCTTGATTTCCAGATGCCCTGAGATTGTCATGGATTAGCTGGTGGGGTGGGGAGGAGAGGGATTGTTGTGCACAAACTTTGTCCTCTCTCGCTCTCTCATACATACACACACACACATGTTCTCCCCATAGACACTTAGATTGTCCTATACATGCATGCTCTACCACGCATATGCATGCATACACACACACACACACACACACACACACACACATACACATGACTTCTCACTCTTTCACATACACAGGTTACTTCTCTCACTCAAACACATATTCTCATTCACTCCTAAAGGCGCCCTCTCTCTCTCTCACTCACTCACACATGCACACACCCTCAGTCTACCTTTCTCTCTACACTCTCACAAGCTCCCTCTCTGTCTCACTCACAAACACACCCTCACACAGACTCCCTCTTTCTTGCACATACCCATGCACAATCCCTCTCTCATATACACTCTCACTGGCTCTCCTCACTCTCCTCACTCTCTTACTCACTTATAAACACAAACCCACACTCACGTTTTCATAATTCAGACTCCCTCTTACACATACACACACCTCACTTCCTCTCTCTTCTACTAACTTACAAGCACACAATCTCTCTTGCTTTCTTATTCCAGGCTTTTCCCTGACTTTTTCCATCACAGGTGGAATGGGCTACACCTGTGGGCCTTGCTGGATCTTTATCTGCCATGTCTTTGTCCATGAGCAGGATAGGCTTTGCTCATAGCCTTGTCAGGTTTTTCTCCACCATGTCTTCGGTTGCAAGTGGGATGCCTGTGGAATGGCCCTTTCTGCTTTGCCTCTTCAGCCTCCGGGTAGGGACTATTTTGCTGCTTCCTAAAGGTTGGCACTCTAGGCAATGACCTAGTTCACATAATGGAAGTACCAGCCCTGCCTACAGGTATTCTGTTGGAACACAGGTTTGCTGCCTCCTCCGGGAGTCTATGCAGAAGTGAGAAAACCCCATTCTCCCACTCTGCTATATGAATTTATTCCATGTGCACTTTATCCAGCTACTGAGCATGTGTATTGCCCTTAAGCATGGCTGCTGTAATAGAGCAGCATCCAACTCAACTTGCTTTAGGCCCTTCTTTCTCTAAAGACAATGCAATGCTCACCATGCAATGATCCTATGCAATGTCAAGGTGGTACAATGTTCCTCTGCCAGCCCTATACCAACTTCATTTCTACTGAGAATATTGTATTGCCCTCATGCTAAAAGTCTTGGAGTCAGGGTTGACCCTTAACTTAAAGAACCCTCCTTCATCAAAAAATTAAGTACCTGATTCACTAAGGGCTTTTCCCATAGACACAAAATGGGAGAAAAGCCTTAATGAATCTTGCCTGAGGCTGTTGTAAAAACAGGGTTTTTTAAGTTAAGGGAATCTCCATGGCCTAGAGCCTCTGCTGGATTTTTCCAACTTTCGATCAGTTATACAAGCGCTAATTCTCTTTCTTTGATTACTGCAATTCAGTCTTCTTGGATCTTTCAGCGGCATCACTCAAACCTCTACAGCTTTCAAAGAATTCATCTTCTCATCTCCTCACATAAAAAACTTTGAGGGACCTTATAACTCCCATTCTGAATTTTCTCCATTGGCTGCCAGTTCAGTAGCAGAAACAAGATTGCATTGATGGTGCATAATTTGCTGAAACTTAACTCTTTTCCCTGGGCAATTCTGCTTACGGTTTGTGGATGCAGGAGAACAAGAGTGTTAGGATTCGTGAGTTCATGGGCCCTTGACCCAAGGTGAGGGTCAGTACCACCTGTGGGGAGGAGTTGCACAGGTCCCCACCATCGGGAGGCGAGGTCAGCTGTGGTAGGAGATTCAGTAGTGTAGAGGAATGGAGCATCCTGCGTCACAGCCACGTGAAGGTAGGTGCAGAAAAGGGAGTACTGTGGGGGATCCCGAGGAGCGGAGTGAGAGACACAGTTCAGGGAGAACCCACAGTATACTCGCTGAACTGGAGAGGCACGTACCAGAGCAGGAACCTCCAAGAGAGAGAAGCTCTGGGCAGGCCCAAGGAATGGGGAGCGCGAGACAGGAACTTCTGGAGGTCCGCAGTGGAGTGTAACCCGAGGGGCGGGGATGTGCAGCAAGAAAGGCTCTGGCGTGGTGACGTAGGCCAACCCGCGGAGCAGGGAAGCCTGGGTGAATCTCTGCAGTAGTGACAAAAGTAACCTTGGGGAGCGGGGCTGAGCACGTTGAATCTCTGGCAGAGAAATGAGAGCACTACTCTGAGGAGCAGGGAAGCACAGGTACAGTCTGTGTTTTAGAACATAGGCACTGCCCCGAGGAGTGGGGAAGCGCAGGTACTGTCGCTGTTGTAGAACATAGGCTTTGCCCCGAGGATCGGGGGTGCCAAGTAGAGTCACTGAAACAGAACTGAAGCGCTGCCCCGAGGAGCGGGGAAACGCAGGCACAGTCTCTGTGTTGATCGTAGGTGCTACCCGAGGAGCGGGGAAGCGCAGGTACAGTCTCTGTTGTAGAACGTAGGCACTGCCCTAAGGAGTGGGGAAGCACAGGTTCTGTCTGTTGTAGAACGAAGGCACTGCCCTGAGGCGCGGGGAAGTGTAGGCACAGTCTCTGTTGTAGAACGTAGGCAATGCCCCGAGGAGCGGGGAAGCGCGGGTCCAGACTCCAAGCAGGAGGTGGTTCTAAGGTGATGCATATAGGGAAAAATAACCCATGCTATAATTACACAATGTTGGGTTCCATATTAGGTGCTACAACCCAAGAAAGAGATCTAGGCGTCATAGTGGATAACACATTGAAATCGTCGGTTCAGTGTGCTGCGGAAGTCAAAAAAGCAAACAGAATGTTGGGAATTATTAGAAAGGGAATGGTGAATAAAACGGAAAATGTCATAATGCCTCTGTATCGCTCCATGGTGAGACCGCACCTTGAATACTGTGTACAATTCTGGTCGCCGCATCTCAAAAAAGATATAATTGCGATGGAGAAGGTACAGAGAAGGGCTACCAAAATGATAAGGGGAATGGAACAGCTCCCCTATGAGGAAAGACTAAAGAGGTTAGGACTTTTCAGCTTGGAGAAGAGACGGCTGAGAGGGGATATGATAGAGATGTTTAAAATTATGAGAGGTCTAGAACGGGTAGATGTGAATCAGTTATTTACTCTTTCGGATAATAGAAAGGCTAGGGCGCACTCCATGAACTTAGCATGGGGCACATTTAAAACTAATCGGAGAAAGTTCTTTTTTACTCAACGCACAATTAAACTCTGGAATTTGTTGCCAGAGGATGTGGTTAGTGCAGTTAGTATAGCTGTGTTTAAAAAAGGATTGGATAAGTTCTTGGAGGAGAAGTCCATTACCTGCTATTAAGTTCACTTAGAGAATAGCCACTGCCATTAGCAATGATTACATGGAATAGACTTAGTTTTTGGGTACTTGCCAGGTTCTTATGGCCTGGATTGGCCACTGTTGGAAACAGGATGCTGGGCTTGATGGACCCTTGGTCTGACCCAGTATGGCATTTTCTTATGTTCTTATGTTCTTAAGGGGCGACCCTGGGGAGCAGGGAGGCTAGTAGGCAGGAGTACTGGGAGGCACAGGGCTAGCCCAAGGAGCGGGGGAAGCCAGGAGACAGAGTTTCACACAAGAGCGCAGCAGGGCCCCCAAGGAGTGGATACCCAAGCAGAGTCCAGAGGCCGGTAGAACCGATACAGGAACCATGGGTCCGAGAAGCCAGGAGCAGGTATCAGTAGTGAAGGAACTCATTGCCAAGTCAGGTAGCAAGGAGCGAAGGCGGTGCTTAAGAATCCCGGTCTGGTGACATCATCAGCCGGGGACGCCTCTGAAATTACCGCCCTTGGGTCTTCAAAGGAGAGGCTGGTGGTGCGCGCACACACCTAGGAAGGCCCAGAGACGGCGTGTGTGGTGGCAGAATCCCGGACGCCATGAGAAGTCCTGGGAACCCGGAGGAATGCGGCGGTAGCGGTTTGCCTCAGCCTCGAGTAGGCCCGAAGACGAGAGCAGAGCAGAACATGAAGTGAGTTGCATCGGTCGCAGCCGTCTGCGACCGACGGTCATAGCAAAGAGTTCTCTGTCACCACCCTAGTTTTATGGAACTCACTACCTGTGGATATGTGGCTCAAGAAATGTTCAAAGACATTCCAGTTATCACTGACAATGTTTTTATTCAAGAAGGCATATTCATAATCTATTTTTCAGTCTCATTGTTTCTGCCTGACCGTTTGATATATAGTTTATATTGTCTTTTTTTTTTTAACTAGGTTTATGTATTCAATCTGTTTTTACTTATGTATATTTTCCTTGTAAATTGCCATTGGCAGTAGACGATTCATAAATATTAATAAAGGTAAAGATAAAAGTCCATGGGGGTTACTAACTTCTGCTGTCCAAAGATATCTGGGTACTCAGCTAATAATGAATGATTACCTGGCTGACTTGCTCAGAAAAGTGCAAGAAGTATAAGCAACTGCAATCCCTACCTGCTATGTCCTCAGGTATGTCTGTGGTGGTATCAAGGAGCCACACAGTCATTCTAGGCCCTCCAGTTCTATGAGGGTAATGAAACAGAAAATGGACATCAGCATAAGTAAACACTGTGAAACCCTGCTTCTGAATGACTGTTCCTGAAGGCTGCAGAAAAATATTAAACAACAATGGGCAAAATGGGAATCCCTGAGGAACCTACAATCTAAACTAAAAGGAGCAGAAGACAGGTACCTCACTTGAACCTATGCTGACCTGTTGTGGTTCTGCCCGCGAACCTCGGGCAGTCCCCCCACTTACCTTCTTTCTCGAGTGTGGCAGACTGCCACCGATGCTGTCCTCTGTGGCCCAGAGGCCGTAGCTGGCTCCTGCTCTGCGCAGGCAGGCTGAGCCCCGATGTTCTCTGTCTTCACGGCTGGAGCCACTGCCGGGGTCCTTGAACAGCAGGGAAGCTGTCCTTGCCAGTGCCTGCTTCTTCCTCCATCTTTGCATCAAGGAGCCACTTCTCCTCGGGCCTCCCACGTGGCAGGGACGCCACTGATGTGCCTGCTGTCCACAGCTTCTGCATAGGTGCGAGCGCATGCCTCCCTTCGAGATTTAAAGGGCCAGTGGCGGGAAAAGCCCTGCGGCTTTTGGAGTGATGTCATCAATCTGTTCCACTTCAGCCCTATAAAAGGGCCTTGCTGCCATTCCTCAGTGGCTTCGGATCAGGTTTGTACAGTGTCTGTGATCTTCCTTCTGATCCAAGTCTTCCGTGGTCTCCTGTGCCTTGAATGAAGGACAGTTGCATTGTATGATGTAAATTACATTATGAGTATTACAATCTGAAGAAAATGTTTTAAAAAAGGGTTTCTTTAGTTACAGGGTGTTGCCATAAATTTCCTTCAATAGTGGAACTGCACATATCACAGTGACCACAGGCTTTATGTCCCAAGATCTGTACTGTTGTTCTCGGAACTGGTGGTATAGCATGAACAACAAAATCTTTGATATTTGAGCCCCTTTGAAAAGATATCAAGGGCAATTCAGAAAAAATGGAATGTAGTCGAAGAACATGCCAATGTTGTTGCACACTCTTAATAATGGCCGCCGATTGATCTGTATGTTGTAAAACAAAAACATCCCATTGCACTGTTTTCTTAGATTGATATTCCAGTAATAATTGCCTAGAAGAATACCTTGCTCTTTTATAAGCTGCACGTATAACTGAGAGTGGGTAACCTCTTTCTAAAAATCTTTTAGCCAGAATATATGACTGTTTGAAATCCTGGTCGGATGAACAAATGCGTCTTAGACGAAAATATTGGCTAACAGGCAAGCCATCTTTAAATGCTTTGGGATGGAAACAATGATATCTAAGTAGATTATTTTTCTCCATCTCTTTCCAATATAGTGATGTTTTAATTGTTCTACCCTTTTTACTGATGGAAATATCCAAAAAAGAAATTTTGGAAGAATTATATTCAAATGTGAATTTCAAATCATTGTCAATCGAGTTAACCCATGAAAAGAATTGCTGTAATTGATTTTCACTCGAATCCCCAAAAAACATCAAGTCATCAATATAACGGACCCAAAATGATTTTTTTTTCAAAAAAAGGAGATGTAGATATGTGTGATTTCTAATTTATTCATAACCAGGTTAGCAACTGATGGGGCCACAGAGGATTCCATGGTGATGCCATGAATCTATAAATAAAAATCTTGTTCAAATAAAAATTATTTTGCAAAACTAATTGGGCAATGGAAATTAAAAAGGAGGCAGGAACACGATGATCCTGTGCAGAGAGGACTTCGGCCAAAATTTCAAGATTGATCGGAAATCATGGTATAACTGTCCAGTTTCTTGAGGACATGAGTAGTGTCTTGAATATAAGATTGCATGTTTTTAACATGAGTTTGTAAAAACTTGTCCAAAAAAATCGCTAAGGGCTCCAAGATAGATCCATTGCTGGATATTATTGGACGTAAAGGTGGATTGTCCAAATTTTTGTACCTTAGGGATCCCATATAACACTGGAATCTTCGGGTGCAAACCAGCAAAAATTGACGTTCTTTTCTTGTAAGATATGGCGTTTTTCTCTCTACTAACAGATCTTCTATGAGTGTCTTTAAATGAGGGGTAGGATCCTCAAAAGTTGATAATATTTTCCATCATTGACTTGTTCTTTCAAATTATCAATATACTGACTTCTGTTTTGAATAACAGTGCCTCCTCCTTTATCGGCAGGTTTTATAATTATTTCTAGATTGGAGGATAATGATCGTAATGCGTCCCACATAGTATTAGAGAAATTAACATATTTTTTCTTAGATGTATGTTCAATCTGCTCTATATCATGTAGCACTAAGTCACGGAACGTGGCAATATGGGGGTCCAAAGGACCTGGTGGTATCCATTTTGATTTAAAATGTACCAAAGATATAGTGTCGTTTGGTATCTCATGGGATTCACAATATAATTTCAATTGGAGTTTCCTTATAAATCTAAATAAGGAAATATGGCTGTCAACAGAGTTATGATAATTATGGGGGACGAACAATAGACCCAAATCAAGGACTACTTTTTGTATGTCAGTTAAAGAAGCATCCGATAGATTAATTATTGTGGATCGTACCGAGTCTTGGATCTCGTTTGGAGGCCTTCCCAATCCGAGTGACCCTGCGTTATCAGGTCTTTGCAGGGTTGTCTGCGTTGTCCTCTTGATTGCCAATGACCTCTTTTGCCCCAGCCAAAAAAAAGCTGATTACTTCGTGATGATTGGCCTCTTCCTTGGACTCCATATGATCCATCACTATCGGAACTATCTGAACCATCACTAGATTTGTCAAAAGTGACGTGACGCAGAGTTGATTCATCCTTTTTATTTAACCATTGATAGACATTGTTAGTTGAGTAATCGTTCTCGTCCCTTTTTAATTTTTTGAGTTTAGCCTGTTTGATTGCTGAACGAAAATGATCTAAATGATTTTTGTATTTATCAATAATAGTATTCAGATGTTCTATGGAATACTCTGATTTAATGGAGGTTTGAAGAACTTCTAAATTTTCCAAAGTTTCTGTAACTGACACTTTGGTATGTTCAACAATTAAGACCATAAGATCGTTAGAACACTTGTTTAATATATAAATCCATCTAGCCACAAATGCCTCATCATCCTGGAATGAAAATGGTGACTTGTTCATCCTTAGACCACGGGGTATGATTTGTAAACATAGGTATTGAATCATTGTGGTGGACTGTAATTCAGATCTAATCAATTTTTTTTGCAAATCCATATATTGTTGCTCAAAATCAGTTTCAGAATGAGTCAACTCATCCCCCATTAAAGACTGACCTTGTAACATGTCAGAAACATATTCAGCCGAGTAGCTGAAAGTTTCTTTTAATTTCAACGGATTTATTAGACCAGTAATATTTAACACTATATTTCTTGACAACTGGATATTAACTGTGGTAATAATATGACAATTTTAATAGATGATAGACCATGTTACCAAAAGTGCCAAAATTTATTTTTTATATAGCAACAACCCTTATTCAGGAGCAAAATGTTTACACTGTATCATGTTTCATTTTATTCACTTAAATGAATATGGGATAGGGATGTGAATCGTTTTTCAACGATTAAAATTATCGTCCGATAATGTTTATATCGTCTTAAATCGTTATAGAACACGATACAATAGAAATTCTAACGATTTATCGTTAAAAATCGTTAAATCGTGTTAGTGCGCACTAACTCCCCGTTAGTGCGCACTAACTCGATTTAGTGCGCACTAACTGAAAATGATACAAATAAACACTTTCCAGGTCACTGAAGGTCAGTTAGGAATGAATATGTGTTCCTATTGGCTGGCTGC
Source organism: Rhinatrema bivittatum (assembly GCF_901001135.1). Lineage (NCBI taxonomy): Eukaryota > Metazoa > Chordata > Amphibia > Gymnophiona > Rhinatrematidae > Rhinatrema > Rhinatrema bivittatum. The sequence continues at coordinate 343,687,044 of NC_042617.1, forward strand.
CCTCTTATCTATTGATGTTACCAAGGTTACCACTGAGGTGATGGTTGGGGGGATGGGAAATGGAACTGGAAACTAACGAACACCAACAGAAAATGAAACAAAGTGTTCACACTTCCCAGGTCAGTAAAGGTCACTTAGGAATGAATATGTATGTATGTATTCCTATTGGCTGGCTGTGCTCTTATCTATTGATGTTACCAATATGGTTGGGGGGATGTGAAATGGAAACAGTTGGAAGCTTGACAAAAAAAAGTAATGTAATGATCAGCACTCACGTGACTAGAACTTGTTTGTTTATTATTTTTATTAGCAGGCACCTGAAATGCTAGTGCATGTTGAATTTGCCAATCACTGTGCATTTTAGAAGGTGGTCCTGGCTGGAACTGTACACAGTTCAATATATGTAATTGATTGTTGGTAAGTGTATTTTTTAAGTAGCCACACTGGCACCAGTATGTTTACTTTTCCTCCTACTTAACTCACTAGCTCAGCTTTGTAAGAAGGGCTTCTCTGCTTGTGTGTTGTTTTTGTTTGGTGTGAGGAGAGCAGAAACATCAGATCTTTATTCAATCTACTACAGTCATCTCTTACAGTGCCCTATCCCTATTAATACCAGGAGTGTTGTGATCTTCCTGCACACAGTGCCCTAACCCTGATACCAGTCTGAGACAGCTCCCTCCCTGCATTACTAGTGAGAGGCTGGCTTCACAGACAGGGGGGAGCTGCCTGACCCTCACTCCTGACTTCCCCCATGTCCCAGCTAGTGAATGGTGTGTGGGTGAGGGGGGGGGAGGATGGTGAAGTCTGAGACAGCTCCCTCCCTGCATTACTAGAGAGAGGCTGGCTTCACAGACAGGGGGGAGCTGCCTGACCCTCACTCCTGACTTCCCCCATGTCCCAGCTAGTGAATGGTGTGTGGGTGAGGGGGGGGGGGGAGGATGGTGAAGTCTGAGACAGCTCCCTCCCTGCATTACTAGTGAGAGGCTGGCTTCACAGACAGGGGGGAGCTGCCTGACCCTCACTCCTGACTTCCCCCATGTCCCAGCTAGTGAATGGTGTGAGGCTGGCTTCACAGACAGGGGGGAGCTGCCTGTCCCTCACTCCTGACTTCCCCCATGTCCCAGCTAGTGAATGGTGTGTGGGTGAGGGGGGGGGGGTGGATGGTGAAGTCTGAGACAGCTCCCTCCCTGCATTACTAGTGAGAGGCTGGCTTCACAGACAGGGGGGAGCTGCCTGACCCTCACTCCTGACTTCCCCCATGTCCCAGCTAGTGAATGGTGTGTGGGTAAGGGGGGGGGGGGGAGGATGGTGAAGTCTGAGACAGCTCCCTCCCTGCATTACTAGTGAGAGGCTGGCTTCACAGACAGGGGGGAGCTGCCTGACCCTCACTCCTCCGGGGTATTGTGATCTTCCTGCACACAGTGCCCTATCCCTGATACCAGGGGTGTTGTGATCTTCCTGCATGCAGTGCCCTATCCCTATTAATACCAGGAGTGTTGTGATCTTCCTGCATGCAGTGCCCTATCCCTGATATCGGGATGTGTGCAAGAAGATCACAACACCCCCGGTATCAGGAATAGGGCACTGCGTGCAGGAAGATCACAACACCCCCAGTATCAGGAATAGGGCACTGTGTGCAGGAAGATCACAACACCCCTGGTATTAGGGATAGGGCACTGTGTGCAGGAAGATCACAACACTCCTTGTATTAATAGGGATAGGGCACTGTGTGCAGGAAGATCACAATACCCCTGGTATCAGGGTTAGGGCACAAGTTCTAGTCACATTGACTGATCACATTACTTGTTTTTGCAAGCTACCAACTGTTTCCATTTCCCATCCCCCATATACTGTCAGTAGGAAACTTGGTAACATGAATAAATAAGAGGGCAGCCAATAGGAATACATATTTATTCCTAAACTGACCTTAACTGACCTGAAAAGTGTCAAATTGTATCATTTTCAGTTAGTGCGCACTAACTCCCAGTTAGTGCGCACTAATCGGAAAAAACGATTTTTAACGATTTTTTAACTAAAAAATCGTGCCTAAGACGATTTTCTTGCCCTGCCACACGATTTCTATCGTTAAGACGATATGGAAAACGATTCATATCCCTAATATGGGATTTGTAACCCATTATAAAGTGAATTGCTCACCACTAGAAATTTATAATCATCGGGTTTGTTGAATTAGAGTTCTTTTTTTGAAAAAAGAAAGTGGCAATGCTGTATTTCTTTCAGTTTTTTTTTCAAATGTTCACTCAATGTATTTCACTGCAAAGTGATCCACAGAAACAAAAATGAGAAACCACTTATCGTAATGTTGAATTGCAGTGGCACTTAATTCTTGTGCCCTGTCTGGAATGCCCGACTGTGTACAGCAGCTTTCAACTTGGAACTGCTTGATCAACAATGCCCGACACAACGTGTGTTTCATTGAAGGAACTTCATCAGGTGCTCAGGCTTCAACTTTTACTATAAAATGAAAAATTGTAATTAGGCAAAAATAACCTTATACTTTAAATAGAGTCTTTTCGATAACATACATGTTTCTCTGCGGGTGGAACTCATTCAGCGTCTTGGAATGTTTCGAAAATGGAGTTGCCGTGAAAGCGAACTAGGGGAGGTATTTAAAGTGTTGACTGACTGAAAAACGAACCAATGAAGGTTTGGTGGCAACCAATGGATGATTCAAAAAACAGATCTTGGGACATAAAGCCAGTGGTCACTGTGATATGTGCAGTTCCACTATTGAAGGAAATTTAAGGCAACACCCTGTAACTAAAGAAACCTTTTTAAAAACTTTTCTTCAGATTGTAATACTCATAATGTAATTTACATCGTACATTGCAACTGTCCTTCATTATATGTTGGACGCACATCCAGACCTATTAGAATTCGGCTAAGAGAACACCAGTGCCATCTAAATACAAAAAATATGGAGGCCCCGATTGTACAACATTACTTAACAGCTGGGCATGATTTTTCAAATTTAAGCTGGACAGTGATCGATCATATTTCATCATCCCCACGAGGTGGAGATACACGCTCTTTATAAAACTATAAAGAACAGTGTTGGATCTTTAAATTGGCAACAGAACATCCCACAGGAATGAATGACACCATTGAATGGACTTCACTAATTTAAAGGGCTGTTTTTCGAATCATCCATTGGTTGCCACCAAACACTTTATGGGCCTTCATTGGTTCGTTTTTCAGTCAGTCAACAGTTTAAATACCTCCCTTAGTTTGCTTTCACGGTGGCTCCATTTTCAAAACACGCCAAGACACTGAAAGGAGTTCCAGCTGCAGAGAAACTTGTATGTTATCGAAAAGACTCTATTTAAAGTATAAGGTTATTTTTGCCTAATTATAATTTTTCATTTTATAGTAAAAGTTGAAGCCCGAGCCCCTGATGAAGTTCCTTCAATGAAACACACATTGTGTCGGGCATTGTTGATCAAGCAGTTCCAAGTTGAAAGCTGTTGTACACAGTTGGGCATTCCAGACAGGGCACAGGAGTTAAGTGCTGCTGTGATTCAACATTACGATAAGTGGTTTCTCATTTTTGTTTCTGTGGATACACTTTGCAGTGAAATACATTGAGTGAACATTTGAAAAAAAACCTGAAAGAAATACATCATTGTCACTACTGGTGGCGATAACGGGTCTTACCTTATCGCCACCAGCGAAGTTACCGCTGCGTCCGCCTCCTCGCCACCCCGACTCTTCCCCTTATGACCCCGACTCCGCCCTAACTCCACCCCTGGCAACCTATTGCAAGCAAAAAGGGACTTTTCGCGTGTGATAGGCTTACAAAATAACCCCCTTAGTGATGGGAATGCAAAATCTGTGCTTGAATGACATCTTCATAGGTGCAGAGGTGATTCCTTGTAAAGACAACTGTACACATGATTTGTCAGTGATGACAGGAAATATCGCACCCCTGGTAACAAAATTATATCTTGAACTTTTCATTTTCTGGACTTAAGTGCTCACAATTTATGATTAAGCTCTACTTTCATATTCAATGCTGCGTGGTCTTACTTAGATACTGTTTTTATTTGTTTTATGAAGCAATTTATCTTTATTTGAAGTGTAATAACTGATTATCATGATAAAATATTTTTATGATGCACATAGTTAATACTTAGTTACATACTTACTTGCAGATGATACTATTTTGATTCTTACCTAGATGATACAGTCTGAATTGATGCAGTTTTCTTGGTCCTTAGTTGCTATTCTCTGTGTTCATGGTTCAGCAGAATATTCTATCTACTTGCCCATCTGAAGTTCAGATACTAATATTTTTCTTTTTAGAAAGAACCTAGAATGGACTTTTGAAACAGGGGTTTGCTCTTCTTTTTTACTTCTTGCCCCATTCAGTTATTGGGATCTTTCCTAATCCAGGGTATACTAAGGTGTGTTTTTCCCTTACTTTTTGTACAGCTAACAAACAAACCTAACAGTTCCTAATTTGCCAACTATCTTAGCCCATAACACTGATGAATCAGTCGCTAAATGGAACTCTGCTATTTCCTCCTCATTAAACTCAATAGCCCCTTTAAAAAAACAAAAATCCAACTCAACAAGGAAAAAACAAATGCCCCTTGGTATACAAAATCATTACATTCTCTAAAAACTTCTCTCAGAAAACTAGAACGTAAATGGCATCATAACAAAACACCAGAAACAAAAAATGCATACTATTGCCTCTTACGCCGCTACAACAAGAACACAAACATTGCAAAAACTGTGTATGTCATTGCAAAAACTGTGTATGTCATTGCAAAAACTGTGTATGTCTGTGATGTATGTGAGCCAACAGAAGAAAAATGACGTCTAGAGGAGTCTGAATGGACCAACTGGTCTTGCAGATTGGTTCCTCGAGTGTAGGTGAACCTTGGTGTATTTTGAAATTCTTGATACAGCTGTAGAATGTGCCAATTCTTCCAAATGATATTTTTCATTGTATGCATTATTGAAGAAAAGGGCAAAACACAGTTAGTGTTCTTCAGATTGTAATACTCATAATGTGATTTACATCGTACATTGCAACTGTCCTTCATTATATGTTGGACACACATCCAGACCTATTAGAATTCGGCTAAGAGAACACCAGAGCCGTCTAAATACAAAAAATATGGAGGCCCCGATTGTACAACATTGCTTAACAGCTGGGCATGATTTTTCAAATTTAAGCTTGACAGTGATCGATCATATTTCATCATCCCCACGAGGTGGAGATACACGCTCTTTTATAAACTATAAAGAACAGTGTTGGATCTTTAAATTGGCAACAGAACATCCCACAGGAATGAATGACACCATTGAATGCACGTCACTAATTTAAAGGGCTGTTTTTCGAATCATCCATTGGTTGCCACCAAACACTTTATGGGCCTTCATTGGTTCGTTTTTCAGTCAGTCAACAGTTTAAATACCTCCCATAGTTCGCTTTCACGGTGGCTCCATTTTCAAAACACGCCAAGACGCTGAAAGGAGTTCCACCCGCAGAGAAACGCGTATGTTATCGAAAAGACTCTATTTAAAGTATAAGGTTATTTTTGCCTAATTATAATTTTTCATTTTATAGTAAAAGTTGAAGCCCGAGCCCCTGATGAAGTTCCTTCAACGAAACACACGTTGTGTCGGGCGTTGTTGATCAAGCAGTTCCAAGTTGAAAGCTATTGTACACAGTTGGGCATTCCAGACAGGGCACAGGAGTTAAGTGCTGCTGTGATTCAAGAGAACCACATGATGTATGTGAGCCAACAGAAGAAAAATGACATCTAGAGGAGTCTGAATGGACCAACTGGTCTTGCAGATTGGTTCCTCGAGTGTAGGTGAACCTTGGTGTATTTTGAAATTCTTGATACAGCTGTAGAATGTGCCAATTCTTCCAAATGATATTTTTCATTGTATACATTATTGAAGAGAAGGGCAAAACACAGTTAAGAACATCAGTGGCGACAGCTGAACGTGGTAAAAACAGCCATTCCCTGTGCGTGAACTTAGCTCTAGTGTATGCACGTTTAATGCAAATTGGAGGATACCCTGTGGCTTGAAATCTGGCACTCAGGGAGCGTGCCTGTATCTGATAATCGGTCAATGTTGTGCAAAGACGTCAAATTCGAAAAAACTGACTCACAGGAAGGTTTTCTTTTAATGAACGTGGATGTGCATTACAAAAATGTAAAAATGTGTTGCTGGATACTGGTTTCTGGTACAGGGTGATAATAAACCTCTCTGATGTTTTAATGATAATGATAACCAAAAAATGGATGCTAGTTGTTTGAATATTAGTGGTGAAATGTAAATGGGGTTGCATCCATTCAGCCAAATCAAAAAAGATTGAAATTTTTCCACAGTATCAGACCATAAAATAAAAATGTCGTCTATGTAACATTTCCATGTTGCAATGGATTATGAAAAAGGGTTAGCAGTATATATCCAATGTTCTTCAAAAGTGGCCATATATAGATTGGCTAGATCTGGGGCCATGGTTGCCCCCATTGCTGTTCCACAAATTTGTTGGTAAAAAACTCCCTCAAAAGCAAAAATATTTTTGTCAGAGCAATCTGAAGTAGTGATTGAAGAAAGGAAGATGGGATCCTTTGAGGACATGGATGGGTTTAAAAAAAAACATATGCTATGTCCATGGCTTCATTTTGTGGATGCTGGTGTAGAGTGCTTCTACATCAAGCGTAACCATCATCAATTGGGAAATATCTTCAGTATATCCTTCAAGAAATTGAGAATCAGACATCTGCCATATTTTTTTCCAGATTAAACTTTACTGTTGTTTTAAAACACACGACTGATTGTTCTTCCACAGGTATTATTTACCTTTTATAATGTTCATGTAACCTCTGGTATGTTGGGAAGACCAAACAATCCCTGAGAACACAACTTATAGAACATCGTTCATGTTTAAACAAAGTCCGTCTGACAGTACCTTTAGTTGCTCATTGCCTAGAATCAGCACATTCCTTTGAAACTTTAAAAGCCTGTGTTTTAGAGCAACTGTACCCTAAATGGCGAGGTGGTGATTTCAATGTGTTGCTTCTGCAGGCTGAACAATGTTGGATCTATCGATTAAATATATTACATGCTGCCGGATTAAATGCATCTTTGGATTTACATGTTTTTCTGTAATTTTGTTGTCTTTGCTGATTGCTACCTAGGTAACAAGACTCTGAGGGGTAGATTTTAAATACTTGCGCGATCGCGTACTTTTGTTCGCGCACCAGGCGCGAACAAAAGTACGCTGGATTTTATAAGATACGCGCGTAGCCGCGCGTATCTTATAAAATCCGGGGTCAACGCGCACAAGGGGCTGCACATTTGTGCAACCTGCGCGTGCCGAGCCCAGGGAGAGCTGCCTGTTCCCTCGCCCTCCCCCCACCTCCCCCCACCTTCCCCTACCTAACCCCCCCCCCCCCCCCCGGCCCTATCTAACCCCCCCTACCTTTGTCGGCCGGCAGCCCAGCTCCGTCCTCCGGTCCCGGGGGCTGGTCCGGAGACCTTGACCATGCCCCCGGGCCGGCGCCACGCCCCCGGGTCCACCCCCGAAACGCCGTGTCGTTTCGGGAACGCCCCCGGACACGCCCCCTTCCGCCCCTTTTCGAAAGCCCCGGGACTTACGCGCGTCCCGGGGCTTTACACGTGCCGGCGGCCTATGCAAAATAGGTGCGCCGGCGCGCGCGGGCCTTTTAAAATCCGCCCCTGAGACGTCATGATGTCATTTTGCAATTTAGACGTGGGCTATTTAATTTCATGAACTGGTTTGATGCGGTCTCTTTCCCGCTGTCGGATAATCTTTGTGAGACTCAGCATCTGAATTTAAGAGGTCGTCTCTCCATCGAAAAAGTTAAGTTATAAGTAACTCTTTAAATATTTGAGGTCTGACTATAGGTTTTATTATACTTGCAGATATTTTTGAAACATATGAAATATCCTCACCTGCCCCTGAGGAAGCTACACTTTGTAGCGAAACACCGGCCGCTGTCGGGTTGAGAATGATTACCATCTTTGGGTTTAATTACACTGAGTCGGGACACTGCTAAAAATCTACCTTGATAAAAAATTCATCGTCAAGTTTTCTCGCTGCACAAGCCGCAAATGATTAGTAGACCGGATGGTTCTTTCGTGCAAAGAACACGTTGACTGGCTTTCTGATGCGGCATATATATATACAAATATTTAAAAGTCCAAATACAAGTCGTGTTGATGGGAGACCCTTTGCCTTTAAGAGTTTTTCAGTAGCGGTTTCCCTTTTGTTTATTCATTGTGCGACAGTTCACCCTATCTGAGCCTTGGAAGCCCTGGAGGTCATCCCAGCCTGATTGCCGATTAGCAGCTGGTAATTCTGAAAGATGCCAGCGATGAGCTGCTCGTTGTCCTCCACATTGAAGATGTAAGCACATAGACATGGTTGATCTGCGGGAGGATTTACGCGCGCAGGGGTTTTAAAATCTACCCCTAAGGGTAGCAACCGCCACACCAGCAAGTTACCCCCTTGCACTCTTTTCTTCATTTCCATCCTCTGGCCTTTAGGGATCCACAGTGTTTATCCCATGCCCTTTTAAATTCTTTTACTATTTTTGTCTTCACCTCTTCCTCCAGAAGGGCATTCCAGGCATCCACCACCCTCTGTGAAGAAATATTTCCTGACGTTGGTTCTGAGTCGTCTTCCCTGGAGTTTCATTTTATGACCCCTAGTTCTACTGATTTCTTTCCAACGGAAAAGGTTTGTTGATTGTGCATCATTAAAACCTTTTAGATATCTGAAGGTCTGTATCATATCATATCCAAGTAGAACAAATCAAAAAATAGATGTGCCCAAAAATGTTTGGATATTTTCAGTTTGTTCCAAGAAAAGATTTTAAAAAGTAAAATAAAAAGGGGCCTTCCTGGGCCCCCTGCTGCTGCTTCAGGTCTTGAGTCTCCCTATCCCCTGCCAATGAGTTGGAGCCATGACCTACCCAGCTATGATAAACCAAGCCCAACCATGGCTTCTCCAGGCTCATCCAACCTTCTCCTCCCCCCCCAGACCCCGACTTACCCCTTCTGTGAGTGTCTGCAATGAAGAAAGGGACAGGAGTATTCCCCAGTCACACCTGCCTTGCAAGTGTCTCCTTAAAAATGGCACTAGCCACTTTTGAGACTGGCCAAGCTTGATGTCAACAAAACAGAGCCATTCTCAGGGCTGACTGGTACTATTCTGTTGTACATCTATATTTTTGTACAAATGTACAACAAAATAGCAGGGGTCAGAGGGGCCTGGGGAGGCTCTAGATGGGCTTGGCACAGCCCAAGCATGTAGGCTTGGGCCCGGGTCTATTTTCAGGAGGTAGGAGGTTTGGGGTGACCCAGGGAAATCCTGGGAGACTCCAAGACCTGAGACAGGGCTGGGTGTGAGCAGGCCATGTTTCGCTTTATTTATTTATCTATCTGTCTTATTTATTTATTAGATTTTGATGTTGATTTCAGTTCAGCAAACAAACCAAACCAAAATAAAAATGAAATAAAATGAAATGAACATATTGGAGATGCACATCCCTGCTAACTTAAAGAACCTCTGACATTTTACTCTATTACATGTCATGAAAGAAATATGTGCAAAAAAAAAGCTTTTTCTTTGCAGAAACCACCGGCTGCACTTTCTTATAGCAAATCTACATTTGCAGAGATAACAACACTTTCGTTGATGGCTATCATGGTACTTGCATTTAAAAATCACTTGGTCATACCTCAAGTCCTACACAACCTATAAATTCAACCTAACAATATCACTTACCTCATATTACCCGTCTTACTATCCTATATTCATCTACACACTAACAGACAGTACATACAGTGTACACATGCATGCAAACTCTTATACACATAGCAAATATTCAAATTCAAACACAGTCTTTCACAAAAATGTTGCTTATCAATTGATCTGCATTAATAGGCCAGCAGGTTGGATATTTTTTCCTTTCCTATTGATCTTGCTAAGATGAATATATGTTTGATGCATTCGTATTTGTGTCTGTAAGTGGTTCTGTTATTCTAACAGCACTGTTGGGCATATCATGCCTCTGATAAATATTTCATCACATACTGGATCTGAATGAGACGACTGAGTGAGCGTGCCTGACTCATATTAGGAACTATTTCTTCAGAGATACAATGTGAATGGAAGGCATTGCCTCCCAGTGGAAAAAGGATAAAAACAATAATGAAATAAAATAAAATAATCCAAAAAATAAGCATGGAGATTCCTTCATTATGAAGAACCTGAAGGTTTCCATGTTAGTCCAGTTGAATGCACAGAAATAAAAGGTTACCAATTAAATTAAAAATGTAAGGTGACACCATTTTATTGAACTAGTTTTCTGGGACAACGACCCATTCCTTTGGTCTGAAAAATGGAATGAGCCAAAGATGATGAAGAGAAGGGAATGCCAAAGATCAAGTGACGTGTATGGCGTTATAACATGGGGGAAGCTAGGCAGACTGCTTATTTATTTGCTACCCAAGTCAGAGAACGAGCACCGTCCTTAGCAGGACCCATACTATGGAACACAATGCCTCTTGAGACAAGATTACAGAGAAATTTCAAACTATTTAAAGGAAGTTTAAAAACCTGGCTTTTTAAACAGGCGTTTTGCAAAGAGAACGGAGAATAGGAAAGTAAATAAAGCAGGCATCATAACATCAACAATTAGCACTTAGTTTACTATGTGCTTATTTGTTATTTTAAGACTCACTGCTAACCTTAGATAAAAAATATACAGTACAAGAGAGTTTTACATGTAAATTAACCATGTTACATGTATTAAAAAGACAAGACATATGACATTCATCCTACATTTACTTACCTTAGTCTATGTGCCTATTTGTGTCTATTTGTAAACCGTTGCGATGGTATATAACTTAGCGACGGTATAGAAAAGTTTTTAAATAAATAAACAAATATTGGAATTTATGTAACCGGAACCTTGTTGGCACTTTTATAACATATTACCCATTTCAATTGTTAACATTACTATATGTGCCTTTTTGTAAACTATTGTGATAGTATATAACTTAACGATGTTATAGAAAAAGATAAATAAATAAATAAATTTGCAAATAGAGCACACCAAAAACAATTGTTTTGTTTTTAAAGTGACGTGAAATGATGCAGACTATGTTGTTGACATTGTCTATTCCATTTGAAACGAAAGTACATTCCTATATGCCACAGCTTACTAGTAGGTTGCACAATGTGTAATGAAAAATGCCTAGCATATGCAGGGAGATGTATGTTGTAGTGGTTAAAGCCTTGAACTATGAGCCAGAGGGAAATCCTGAGATGTGAATTCAAAGTTTCCAATGGCATTGGCTTTCAGTATAACGCTAGAGATTTATCTCTTCATGCCTTTGTTTACCTGGAAGTTATTGGTAATACTAATAGCAGTGAGACCAATTTTCATATGGCCTCTAGAATGCAGAAAGTTGTGGCTGAAATTTTTCTTAAATCTAGTGAGCAAAAATTTGTTTCTTGTGACTTGGTACGGAGAAAGAGGGATGCCCTAGATGGGTCTTGTCCTTGCTGCCAGCAGTAAGGCCAGATAGGGATGCTCCTGTGGGGCTGAATGTTGCTGTGGCAGGGAGGGAGAAAAAGAAAGAGGAAGGAATTCCCCACCATTAACTGGTTTGTTCACTTTAGGTGATTTAGCAGTAGGAATTTCAAGCCTTACTGTGCACAGCAGCTAGTTAACACCAGTTCCTAGCAGGTGTTAACTCATGGTCATTTACTTAGTGCTCAGAAAATAGCATGAAAGGTGTTGCATTTCATGATATTTACCAAGCCCTCAATAACCCCTCATCTGCATATGATGTTCTTTCATTTACATACATGGAAATGCAAATTTTATCATGCTCACATTAACATCTTCTAGGACCCCTTTAAAGCACCTATTAAGTGTGCAGGAAGAACTTAACCTGCCTGCTAAAGTTTATTGTATAGATTCCGAAATGGTAAAAAGAAAGAATTATGATGTTGCGCTGGCTATGGAAAAGAGCGCAACTGGGAGCTCTCCAGCATGGGACGAGGAGAGTGTGTGCCCTTGCGGTGAGGACGGTCCAAGTCTGGGAAGCAAGAACAGGCAAGGAAAGTCCATGAAGACTTGGAACAAGCATGAAGACTTGAAGCAGACGTGAAGACTTGGAGCAGACGTGGACAAGGAAAGGCCTTGAAGACTTAGAGTAGACGTGGATGAGGAAAGTCCTTGAAGAATTGGAGTAGACGTAGATGAGGAAAGTCCTTGAAGATTTGGAGTAGATGTGGCGATGAGGAAAGTCCTTGAAGACATGGACATAGACACAGAGGGGATGAGCAAGACCCTCAGGCACCCTACACAGCCAGGAGGCTGGTTGTGGACCACGCTGTCCTCCACGCGCCCTACTCAGCCCAATGGCTGGTCGCGAACCATGTGAGGAGCGGGACAGGCTCGGGAGGTCTCATAGCACAGGAGTGAAGCAACCCCTCGGATCCTTCAGAGTCAGAACTGCATTCAGGAGGAGATAAAACATGGAACTTGGAACTTGGATTAAAATCAAGGAATCCACGGAGGCACAGGTTGATCTGGACCTGGAGCATCAGGACTGGGATGAGACATGAGACATCAAGACTGGAACGGAACATCAGGACTGGAATGGAACATCAGGACTGGAACCATGGATGAAGAGCAAGGATGCCAGGCAAGAGCTGGAGAACAGGAGTCCTTGGGAGGACTAGCCCCTTGCCGAAGCAAGGACTGACTGGCAGAGAAGCCCTTTTATAGGGCTGGAAAAAGGCAACTCCCTAGGAGAAGTCCAGGAGGACCACACCTGGCTGGCCCTTTAAATCTGGTGAGGAGCGGCGGGCCTGCACCGGTCCTAGAGGAAACTGGGCAGGACCCTGGACAGCTGCCATGTTGCCGCTGAGAAGACGGAGAGCAGGGGGAGCTGGAGAAGGGCCGAAGGCAGGCCCCGACAAGGAATGGCGGCATCCGGCCGCCGGAGAAGGAGCTGGAGGCAGCCCCAGCCACAGCCAAGGTTGAGGATGAGGCCCTCCCAGGCCGTGGAGCACAGAGGATGTCAGCGGCTCCAGGGTGCAGGCAAGGTGGGGCTTCTGCAGCCTCCGGGCCACGGAATGGTGATGGCTCCATGCCGCAGGAAAGGCCCCTGCTTCTGCGGTCTCTGGGCCGTGAAGGTAAGCACCTCCTGTGGCACAGCCGAGGGAGGAGTGCAACATATGAATTACCAAGTATGGAAGAGAAATATCATGGACCAGTTACAGAGTTCTTGTGATGTCACGAGTGTAAAAATCATATCAATTATAAATATTATCTTTTCAAAATGTGACATCTGTGTGGGAGTTCATAACAGTCCTCCCTCCTGAAATGCCCCTGGAAAGACCTCTATATGCAACTGAAGGTGCATTAAGAAACATAAGAACATAAGAAAATGCCATACTGGGTCAGACCAAGGGTCCATCAACCCAGCATCCTGTTTCCAACAGTGGCCAATCCAGGCCATAAGAACCTGGCAAGTACCCAAAAACTAAGTCTATTCCATGTTACCATTGCTATTGGCAGTGGCTATTCTCTAAGTGAACTTAATAGCAGGTAATGGACTTCTCCTCCAAGAACTTATCCAATCCTTTTTTAAACACAGCTATACTAACTGCACTAACCACATCTTCTGGCAACAAATTCCAGAGTTTAATTGTGCGTTGAGTAAAAAAAGAACTTTCTCCTAGAGATGTGAATCGTGTCCTCGATCGTCTTAACGATCGATTTCGGCTGGGAGGGGGAGGGAATCGTATTGTTGCCGTTTGGGTGTGTAAACTATCGTGAAAAATCGTTAAAATCGTGAGCCGGCACACTAAACCCCCCTAAAACCCACCCCGACCATTTAAATTAAATCCCCCACCCTCCCGAACCCCCCCCAAATGCTTTAAATTACCTGGGGATCCGGCGGTGGTCTAGAACGGCGGCGGTCCGGAACGGCCCCCTCAATAGAATCGGGTTGTCTTCAGCCGGCGCCATTTTTCAAAATGGCGGCGGCCATAGACAAAAACGATTCGACGCAGGAGGTCGTTCCGGACCCCCGCTGGACTTTTGGCAAGTCTTGTGGGGGTCAGGAGGCCCCCCCAAGCTGGCCAAAATTTTCCTGGGAGTCCAGCGGGGTTCCTGGGAGTTCAGCGGCGGTCCGGAACCCCCGCTGAACGACCTCCTCCAGTCGATCTCCTGCCGGCGCCATTTTCCGTACGAAAACGATTCGCGGCAAGAAATCGCTCCTGGAACCCCGCTGGACTCCCAGGAAAATTTTGGCCAGCTTGGGGGGGCCTCCTGACCCCCACAAGACTTGCCAAAAGTCCAGCGAGGGCCCGGAATGTCCTCCTGCGTCGAATCGTTTTTGTCTATGGCCGCCGCCATTTTGCAGCGGCCATTTTGAAAAATGGCGCCGGCTGAAGACAACCCGATTCTATTGAGGGGGCCGTTCCGGACCGCCGCCGTTCTGGACCACCGCCGGATCCCCAGGTAATTTAAAGCATTGGGGGGGGGGGGGGTTCGGGAGGGTGGGGGATTTAATTTAAAGGGTCGGGGGTGGGTTTTAGGGGGTTTTAGTGTGCCGGTTTTCCTGCCCTCCCCCTTCCCCCGATTTACAATTTTTTAACGATAAATCGGGGGAATTGGTATTTTATCGTGGCCCTAACGATTTTTTGACGATTTAAAATATATCGGACGATATTTTAAATCGTCAAAAAACGATTCACATCCCTACTTTCTCCGATTAGTTTTAAATGTGCCCCATGCTAACTTCATGGAGTGCCCCCTAGTCTTTCTATTATCCAAAAGAGTAAATAACAAGAAGCTTTGGCTGTTAGTTAGCATAGCTAGCATTCGCTACTAGCTATCGACAGCAGGATTCTTTTAAATATTGACCATGACATCCTTCTCAGATTTCAGCTGGCTTTTACATCGCGCTGACTTTAAATAAATCAATAAGAAATACTAACTTCCTGTACTGAGAGACTCTTTCGCATCCTAAGTGTTGCCCTAGGTGTGTGTCTCAATGTGTGTATCACTTACTAATAAAATAAAGAATAATTAAGTAACTCTAAGTAATAGCAAGCAGGGAACTTATACTCATATACTGAAGACTAAGTCTAAATGACTGACTGTGGCTATGAGTTATGAGCTAGTAATGCAATGAAAGAAATGTGGCAATGAGAGAAGTATGAAATATAATTTGTGTTCAATAGCAGACATAATATTTTCTCATTCAAACTTTATCACACACACATTTTTTATTAAACATTTTATTTATAGCAATTTAGAAAACAAAGCATACAACTTTGTATGGAAATTACAGGTCATAGGAAACAAAATCAAGTAAAAGTATCAATACAACAAACAAAATAGTATCACTCTTTACGTCCTGATCGTAATAAAGGAACAAAAATAAGACGAGGGGATGAAGGATTCACGGGAGAATGGAGGAAAAAGAAAAAAGAGACAAGGTATTAGCAAGAGATCATGCCCGGAAATAAAGGCAGGATATTCAGACACTGAAGAGAGAGGGGATGAAACCAAAACTTTCCTGGCATTTATAAAAGACTTAAGTTGTTCTGGAGAAAAAAAAACAAAAAAATCAGAATGATGCTTAACAAAACATTTACAGGGGTAATGCAAAGTAAAAGTAGCACCAATATCTAACGTCTCTTTCCTCAAAGCCAGGAACCCCCCTCTTCTTCTTTCCTGGGTAACTCTACTAATGTCAGGAAAAATTCTAATCTTCTGACCATGAAATTCTACTTCCAAGTTCAGAAAGTAAGAAGGCATCACAAGGGGAACATCAGCATCAGCAATAAAGGAAACTACAAGGGTAGCACAATCAATAATTTCTAAGGTAGATGTCTCCAGGAACTTAGACAGATCAGATAAATTCCCATAAGCATTCTTAACAGGATTAGGGGAAAGAGATGAAGCAAGAAAGGACATTTTGTTTCATACACAAACTTTTTCATAATTATTTTTTTTCCATCATTACTATGGTAACAAAATAATGTTTTGTTTACATATAGAACTTTGTGCATAAAGGAAACAAAATTGTTACCAAATAATTATTCTCTCAACTCCTCTGAATTATTGGTTAGATTTAAATTACTGTACTCTGGTCACTTGAAACTTTAATTAGTTCAATGAACCTTTGTCTTATTCCAGAGTTTTTTTTATAAAATTACTTTTTACTCTATGATTTCTCAAACCCCTTTTAAGTATATCACAGGTCTGAGATTTCATAAGCCTATATAGGTTTTTGGATTTATCAGTTTCTTCATGTATTATAAGGCACTTATGGTACCTAATGCAATTGGAATAATTTTGGGCAGCTGACTTCAATGTTATCAGTTAATGAAGTTTTCCAAAGCACTTTTCACTCTTTTCTCTGGCTCCTCTATCTGATTCAGCTGATTAAAGATCATGCATCAGCTATTCTTTGTGTTTTACTTTGACTAGCCTGTCTCCTTACCCTTTTCAGCTTCTGAAATTAAGTAACATCCCATTCACACAATCACACTTCATATAGTGTTCCCTAGCTATTCTGGAGGTGTTTTTACAGTATTTGGGCCTCTGTGACCCGGACCAATGACAGTGGTCCTTTCTTGTCACCTAGCAGCTCAGCTCTCCCTGGAGATCTCAGCTATTCTCAAGATCAAAATCGTAGAGCATATAGAAAGACATGGTTTAATGGAACACAGTCAACATGGATTTACCCAAGGGAAATCTTGCCTAACAAATCTGCTTCATTTTTTGAAGGGGTTAATAAACATGTGGATAAAGGTGAACAGGTAGATGTAGTGTATTTGGATTTTCAGAAGGCGTTTGACAAAGTCCCTTAAGAGAGGCTTCTAAGAAAACTGAAAAGTCATGGGATAGGAGGCGATGTCCTTTTATGGATTACAAGACAGGAAACAGAGAATAGGATTAAATGGTCAATTTTCTCAGTGGAAAAGGGTAAACAGTGGACTGTACTTGGACTGGTGCTTTTCAAAATATATATATAAATGATCTGGAAAGGAATATGACGAGTGAGGTTATCAAATTTGCGGCTGATACAAAATTATTCAGAGTAGTTAAATCACAAGCAGATTGTGATACATTACAGGAGGACCTTGCAAGACTGGAAGATTGGGCATCCAAATGGCAGATGAAATTTAATGTGGACAAGTGCAAGGCGTTGCATATAGGTAAAAATTACCCTTGCTGTAGTTACATGATGTTAGGTTCCATATTAGGAGCTACCACCCAGGAAAAAGATTTAGGCATCATAGTGGATAATATAAAATCGTCGGCTCAGTGTGCTGCAGTAGTCAAAAAAGCAAACAGAATGTTAGGAATTATTAGGAAGGGAATGGTTAATAAAACAGAAAATGTCATAATGCCTCTGTATCGCTCTATGGTGAGTCTGCACCTGTACAATTCTGGTCACCGCATCTCAAAAAAGATATAGTTGCGATAGAGAAGGTACAGAAAAGGGCAACCAAAATGATAAAGGGGATCGAACAGCTCCCCTATGAGGAAAGGCTGAAGAGGTTAGGGCTGTTCAGCTTGGAGAAGAGACAGCTGAGGGGGGGATATGACAGAGGTCTTTAAGATCATGAGAGGTCTTGAACTAGTAGATGTGAATCGGTTATTTACACTTTTGAATAATAGAAAGACTAGGGGGCATTCCATGAAGTTAGCAAGCAGCACATTTAAGACTAATCAGAGAAAATTCTTTTTCACTTAACGCACAATAGAGCTCTGGAATTTGTTGCCAGAGGATGTGGTTAGGGAAGTTAGCGTAGCTGGGTTCAAAAAAGGTTTGGATAAGTACTTGGAGGAGAAGTCCATTAACTGCTATTAATCAAGTTGACTTAGGGAATAGCCACTGCTATTAATTGCATCAGTAGCATGGGATCTTCTTAGTGTTTGGGTAATTGCCAGGTTCTTATGGCCTGGTTTGTCCTCTGTTGGAAACAGGATACTGGGCTAGATGGACCCTTGGTCTGACCCAGCATGGCAATTTCCTATGTTCTTATGTTCTTATGTCACTGGTACAGTTTCTTTGTCAAAGATCCCTGATTTGCTGATGACACGATAGGGAATTGCTTGCACCTCATTCAGAAATTCTGCTTATTACCCTGGGACCCCTCTCAAAACCCCTTGGCACAGGTACATAGGAAGAGAAATGATTTTTAATGATTCCAAAATTTTTCTTTAATGGAATTAAGATTTAACTTGTATTGTCCTTTGCTCTAAGGAAGTGTTGTTGCGCTGAACAGATTACCTGATAACTTGACGTAAACACTAAGTTGGCTTGGTATTACCATGACGTCTCCTCAGAGCGGGCATCAGAATCCTCTGTTTTATTTACCTTCAAAACCAGATAGACCTTATATTTTATCTGCCTCAGTACTGTTAATTGTAAAAAATGGGAAAAATACAATAAAATAAAACTATGAAAATCACATTTATAGAACTCAAAATCATACCAGATCACCTTATTAGCATCCAATGATCCCCTACAGGTGCCTATGCCCTTAAATCCCCCCCAAAAACAATGTCAAATACCTTTAGAGACAACATATGCTTTCAATTAAAAAAAGTAAATACTTTATCTCAAACTAAGGGCCAAGTTAGTGATTTTTATGAACCTGCTTTGGTAACCAGGTATTTTTATATACTTTTGGACCCTAAGGACCCCCCTGCAAAACAGGTCAAATAACTCCTCAAATGAACATTTTTGCACCCAAATTCTTCTTGTGGTTGCGTTAGCAAAGTCCCCTAAGCTGACCACAACTGGCAAACCCCACAAATTTGGGCATTTTAAGGAGTTCTTTAACATTTTGGTGTCGGGTTTGCCAAGCTGCTTCCTGGGTGGGGAGCCTCTCCTAGGCTTCCGCCACCTAAAACCCACTATTTTGACATGTTTATCTCATGTCATTTTAATTTTAGTTACATTTTAAATTTTGGCCTGGGGAGTCTCAGGGTCGGCCCGCTGATGTCATCGATAAAGTCAGCGTGACCCGGGCCTGTTCCAGCAATGCTGCGTGGGCTTGCCTGAGGCCCCCCCACTGCTCGTCATGCCCTTCCTATATGCAGCGACAGCGTCCGCGGTGCTGCCGCTGCTGTCTCCTGCCTGCAGTCCCATGGTGATGCCAAAATTTATAAAAAAACCAAAAAACCCTGATGCATCCCAATACTGAGCGGGAGAACCGGAGCAACAGCGAACAACTGAAACAGCTGTTTGCTCCATGCCCGCTCGGTCGCTGCTCTCCCGATGCCAGCCCAAACAGCAGCGGGAGTCCCGGAGTGGCGGCGGCAGCAGCAGTCAGGGACGCCTCTCACTCCAGCTCCCACCTCCGTATGGCCTCCTCTTTCCTGCTGCCGGGAGTTCCCCACACTCCCGCGGCCCGACTGAAATCGGCGGCCGACTGCCACTTTATTTTCTCATGCAGCACAGAGCCTCCGGCAGCTCTTCCTCCCAACCCAATAACTTAAAAAAAAAAACCCAAAAAACTTTGAGGCACAACTCCCTGGGCCTCTACTGACCTCACCAACACCTGGCCCTCCTCCTCAAGCCTTCCAGGCATTAACTCAGACAACATGCAGGTAAACAATTTCTTTTTTTTTTTTTTTTTACTTTATTTACAAAAACATAACATTTATCAAAGTAGCCAAACTGTAAACACAGTAGATTTCAACTAGGCCAGGAAGCAGCCCTCATAGCACTAAGCACAAGCTAAGACCTTTGCTGGTTTGGCTGCTGATACAGGTAGGATCACAGACAGGCAGCGAGATGGACACACCCTACCCTTTGAGGCACTCCTTTCAACTTGGTACTAGAACATCTCGAAAAAAGAAAAAAAAAAAAAGTAGTGAGGCATTCTCTTGAAAACTAGTAAAGATATGGCTCCTGGCTGGAAGTGAGTGAAAAAAACAGACATTCTCACTCATAGAACACCCAGTCAATTAAAATCAACAATTACACCGCTCACAACTCATTTTGCATATTAGATTATTGGTAGAAATAACAATTTGCATATTAGATCATCCTCAATGCGTACACCTGGGATAAGAATCCCCAGGAAGTCATGGTTTAGCTGTGTCATTGAAATTAATGCTTGTAGCAGTAGCCGAACCAATATAGTTGTGGTCCTTGCATCCACTGGGGCAAGTCAGCTGTTGCAGGCACGGCTGAGGAAGGTGTAATGAGTGGTGGGTTCCTACGGCGAGGGGAAAATTAGCCTGCTTTCTTACCTAATTGGTATTCAGAAACTACCTTCCGTTCTCTTGCTTGCTGACCAGCTCACACGTTCACCATATGGCTCCATATTCATAAGCTCAGACACACGAATCCTTGGAAGTCTAAACTGCCTGGCACACAGCACAGCCTTGGCTAATTTAAGTTTATTTTCTGTATGATTTGGTTCAAAACAGGCCAGCAGGGAAAATTGCAGAGCCCACGGAAGGAACAGGGGGAAATAAATGATATATCCCATGCCATTCTTTGTGTAGTGGAATTGTTACCAATTCTAACCCACCAGGGAATTTACTGTCCAAATTGGATTATATCTAGGGATGCCTCTACAGGAAGATTATTAGCCCAGAATTAATATTGCCTTCATTTGTTTTCTCAACATGAGATTTTGCTGAACATTGGTTGCAATGTCCTCTATATCTCAAATGTAAAGCGCCACTGAAGCTCCAGCTGTGTCAGAGTACATATTGTCCGAACTGGAAGTAAATGCTTCTCTCCCCACCCCAAAACAGCATGAAAAATGTAGTTCCAAAATAATCCACGCTCCAGCTGGGTGCCGTAGCCTTGCCTCATGCCACCATGCCTAATGAGCTAGGTGGACGGAGGAGGGAACCCCTCGAGATTTTGGGCCACCTTAGAGGTGCCTTGGCATGCTGTCTGGGAAAGGTAAGAGGAGGAGGAAAAGAGAGAAAAAGTAATGGTGTAAAAAAATAAACTAAAAAAAGACTAAGACAGCAGAGGAAAGCTAGACAGCATCTGAAGTCATAAATAGAATTAATGAAGGTATTTTCAGAGATGCATGTGTAGAATTAACATATACGCGCATCAGTCTCACGGACTCACTTGGTGCTCTGAGATTCGCCAGTCGGTGCAAACCGCATGGGATCGTCTGCGGGGGTAGCTATGACCTGAGACTCCTTTGCTGCGAACAGAAGTGGAACCACAAACTTACCACTATTGCTCCCTGTGCGTTTTCTTTTTTTTTTTATTAACCCTTTCCTTCTGGACTATTATTTTGCTATGCTTATCAGTTGTTCACTATTTCAAAAAGCCTGCTGTTTTTCCGTGACTTGAGCTGCTCTTCTCTGACTGGCTCGATTTATTCAGTCGTGTTGCAGCCTGATCAGACAGGAAGGCTTGGTGGTGCAGCAAGTGACTGGCTCCTCTTTTTATAAGCTGACCTTATAAAATGACTGGTGCCCTTGGCTCTCTTGACGGTTTTGAGACTTTCGTCTGTCGTAAAGACAGTAAGTCCCTCACCGATGTCCTCTCTGATTATAAACCTACAATTTGATTACATACCCTTTCTGACACAGTTTTATCTCGCAGTTATTCATCTGTGTGGCCTCAGAAGCAGGCGTGGAATGTGCTGAAGCACTGGCAGTGCCGAGCTGTTGTTCGCTGCATTATGCTGGGGCTTGCAGAGCTGACTGCTGGTGTTTCTATCTGTGCTTGGATTGCAATAGCAAAGTGTCGGAGTTTTTGAGTTTGATACCTAATACAGGGTGGCCCATGGAAAAGTAGCCCGCCTCCAATGCCAGTGCCAGGAGGCAAGCTTCTTTTCCATGACCACCCTGTATATTGGACACTTCAGATAAGCCACGCATGGTCCTCAAGACTTGGACTTGTTCTTTTAAGTGCAAGAAAAAAACTTGTACAAAATGGAGCATGATCGGTTGCAATATGACTAAACTTTGCACTTATTAATCATAACTTAAGAACATAAGAACATGCCATACTGGGTCAGACCAAGGGTCCGTCAAGCCCAGCATCCTGGCAAGTACCCAAAAACTAAGTCTATTCCATGTTACCATTGCTAGTAATAGCGGTGGTTATTATTTAAGTCAACTTAATTAATAGCAGGTCATGGACTTCTCCTCCAAGAACTTATCCAATCCTTTTTTAAACACAGCTATACTAACTGCACTAACCACATCCTCTGGCAACAAATTCCAGAGTTTAATTGTATGTTGAGTGAAAAAGAACTTTCTCCGATTAGTTTTAAATGTGCCATATGCTAACTTCATGGAATGCCCCCAAGTCTTTCTATTATCCGAAAGAGTAAAAAAACGATTCACATCTACCTGTTCTAGACCTCTCATGATTTTAAACACCTCTATCATATCCCCCTTCAGCCTTCTCTTCTCCAAGCTGAAAAGTCCTAACCTCTTTAGTCTTTCCTCATAGGGGAGCTGTTCCATTCCCTTATCATTTTGGTAGCCCTTCTCTGTACCTTCTCCATCGCAATTATATCTTTTTTGAGATACGGCGACCAGAATTGTACACAGTATTCAAGGTGCGGTCTCACCATGGAGCGATACAGAGGCATTATGACATTTTCCGTTTTATTCACCATTCCCTTTCTAATAATTCCCAACATTCTATTTGCTTTTTTGACTGCCACAGCACACTGAACCGATGATTTCAATGTGTTATCCACTATGACGCCTAGATCTCTTTCTTGGGTAGTAGCACCTAATATGGAACCCAACATTGTGTAATTATAGCATGGGTTATTTTTCCCTATATGCATCATCTTGCACTTGTCCACATTACATTTCATCTGCCATTTTGATGCCCAATTTTCCAGCCTCACAAGGTCTTCCTGCAATTTATCACAATCTGCTTGTGATTTAACTACTCTGACTAATTTTGTATCGTCTGCAAATTTGATTACCTCACTCATCGTATTTGTTTCCAGATCATTTATAAATACTTGAATCCTAGAAAGATTTGCAGTCCTTTGACCAGTAGCACATCTTTATGGTGCCACTACTATGGCCATATGGCTTCTTTCATATTTATATACTAGATATCAATACCCTTCCACTCTCTTTTGGGGTTCCTAGACTTATGGTGAATGGTTCTTGATTTTGCTTCTTATTATTATATTTAAAAGAAAAATATAGAACTGGGTCAGGGGTCAAGTCACATTTATTTAGAGGTCAAAATTCAAAAGCCATTTAGATGGATAACTCACAAGTTGTGCCTCTCCATGCTTGGCTGAAGCGGTTCGGAAGTACCAACCAAACCACTGCCTCCGATCCTCCTCATAACATTTACTGGAGATTCCACCTCTGAGTGAGGTTCGGCTGACCGAGTCCGGGAGTCGTATCTTCTGCACAGCAGCCTCTGGTTTATGGAGCACGCTCCCTGAGGAGCTGGGAACTGAGTTATATGCTCCACTTCAGGAAGGCTCTTAAAACTTTTTTTTTTCACTTTGGCCTTCCCTAAAGCTTCATTCTAGTTTATGGCCTTTATTTTGATTAACTGGGTTCCTTATTATCTGCAAAAAGCAGGTGGTATTTAGAGTGAAAGTAAGTAAGCAGTTTTATGTTGTCAGCGAAATGTGTTTGATATTCTGTTTGTTGTTTTGTAATCTGCTGAGAATGGTGGTTCGGCAGAATATAAATTGTTGAACTAAATATTCAGCCACTTATCCGTTTAAATTATAGCCAGATTGGTAGTTATTCGGCTATAATTTAGCCGGATAAAAAAGGGTGTTTCGAGGATGTTCCAGGAAGGGACTGAGATATCCAGCTAACCTAGCCAAATAACCTAGCCAAATATCCGGCTATGTTAGCCAGAGAACTTTAGAGCTGCTTCCAAGCAGGTCTAAAGTTAACTGGCCTTGTTTGACCGGATAACTAGCTACTTAACCGGATATCTGGTTAAGTAGATATCTATAAAAGTTAAAAAAAACCAGCACACGTAAAGGGGCCTGTGGCTGCTTCTTTTGATCTCTTGTCCAAATTATAACTGAGGCCCTGTCAACCTTGCATCTACCACCCCTCAAACCCTCTAAAGTCTATTTACATGTTTCAGGCCCACCAACCGCGTTAGCGATTTAAACGAATTGTAAATCTTCATCCTCGGACCCGCCCTCCACCCATCCATGGGCTAAGATCTGGCCAGTCCTCACATATACGCCCTAGATTCCCTCGGACCCCTCCTCCATTCCCCCCCCCCCCCCCAATTCCTCCTAGTCTGTTCCGGGAGCGAGGTATTACCTTATCTGCTCTTGAGTGTAGGTTACACACTACTCACGCTTCCAGTGCTGAATCCGACAGACTCAAAGCTGGAGTGCCAGGTGCCAAGATTTACAATTTGTTTAAATCACAGGCCTGGGACGTGTAAGCATACTTTAGAGGGCTTGAGGGACGGCAGATGCAAGACCAACAGGGACTCAGCCATAATTTGGACAAGGGATCAAGAGAAATGGGCCACAGGCCCCTTTACATATGAATTCATGGTACAGCCTCAAAATGGATGTGGTGGAGAAAGAGATAATAACATAATTCAGGAAAGCCTGGGATAAGCACAGAGCATCCCTAGTTGTGAATAATTAAGGGGAAATCCAGCAGGAATAAAAATGAGCAGATGAGATGGGCCCAATGGTTCTTATCTACTCTCATATTCTTTGATTTTATGTTTAGTTATCTCTCTATACCGCCATTGTGGTAGCACTGAACTATGTCAAAATTCTGGGATCAGGTGCCACTGCTCATTGCCTGACAGAGACGGGGCCATGGTGAAAGGGGGAAAGCAGGGCCAGTGTCACTGCCACCACTGGATCCACTGCCTTCTCAAAGCCATGAGAAAACCTTTGACATCTCCAGCCTGACATTTCTTGCGCATTCCATATGAATGTATTTATTTATTTATTTATTTATTTAGTTATTTTTATATACCGATATCCGTTTGCACATCATATTGGTTTACATATAACAAAAAACAGTGTCGTCATAACGACAGGCAGAGCCTTTATAGGGAACAAAACTGTAAACAAGAGGTTAAATATGGGAGAGTTCGATACAATATAGTCGAAAAACAAATTAACTGGATACAGAGCATAATACAGGGTAGGATGTATATACAGGTCAATATTTACAAAATTTACAATATATGGTTTCAAAAGTAGCTAGTTTCAATGTGGTGTGGTACAACATTTTGCATGAACATTTTTCTCATGAATGGCATGAGAAAGATTAAAAGGGCAGGCGCCAACTGACTCCTATGATTTTCACTCAGGCAAATTAAATAAAACATGCGGGAGAGCCGGCGCTCCGAGTTGAGCGCCGGCTCTCCTGACGCGCGCCCAGGCACCTCTCCTGGGCGCACGATTTTGTATTCAAATTAGGCCACGCGTTAATAAGGAGGTGCTAGGGACACTAGCACATCCCTAGTGCCTGCTTATTAGCGGAAGCGGCAGCTGTCGGCAGGTCCGACAACCAATGCTTAATTTTACAGGCATCGGTTTTCGAACCCGCTGACAGCCATGGGTTCGGAAAACAGATCATGGAAAAATTGAGTGTCCATTTTCAAACCCGCCAACCGGCGGGCAGATCTTTTTTTTTGTATTTTTGGTGCCTCCGACTTAATATTGCTATGATATTAAGTTGTAGGGTGTACAGAAAAGCAGTTTTTTCTGCTTTTCTGTACACTTTTCCCATTGCTTTCAAGTTAACACCTGCCCTTGGCCAGGCATTGATTTCTGAGAGTAAAATATACGGCTTGGCGCACATTTTATTTTCAGTATTCTGAAGGAATAACTAATAGGCTCATCAACATGCATTTGCATGTGATAAGTGCTATTAGTTTCAGGGGGGGGGGGGGGTTGGACGCGTGTTTTCCATGCCCTATTACCCCTTACAGTATAAGGAGTAATAATAGTGCATCTAAAACCCGCGGCCAAACGGGGGCTAAATGGTGCATTCAGCTGAGCGCACTGTTCTGTATCGGCCTGAATGGGAGGGAAAACATAACTCTCACAAAATGTCTCCCATGCAGAACAGTTGATGGCCTCCCTTTTGCCATGAGACGGGCCTCCCATGGCAAAAGTGAGGCCCGTTCTTAGGAGAAGTAAATATCTTCAGAGCAGAGGTCTCCTGGAGGTGAATAAAACCAAAAGAGTATAAAACACAGGAGTGTATGGTAGCACTGCCTTCTCTTTGCCCCAAATATTTATATTTAAGCTGTGCAGAATAGTTTTTTGACAGCCTTAATTCTTCCTTTTACAGCAATTAATATTTGAGAAACCCTATTGTTCGCTATTTTCCAAAGGGAGATTATAAAAACTGAGTATGTAGTTGGTGGCAGCAGAGGGCAGAATTGTTAAATTGACACACATGTTTTATTATAATGAGAAAAACTATTTCTATGGAACCATACCAAGAGAATGGGCATCATAGCACTATTTCCTGATCCTTCTCTATGTGCTTTCCAGGTAATGGAAATGCACAGTAAAATTGCTTGAAGTAATTAGGGGTTCCTAGTTGTGTTTCTTACATGGTTAACAAGTGTAAATATGATGACCCGCTGAGGATCTGCAAACAGCTACATTATAATGATAGAGAGTGGGTGCAATTTCTCAGCTTTTGCTGGCAATACTTCAGAAGTGAGCCATGTGGTTTTCCCTTTGGGGGTTTGCAAAAATCTTTTTGACTTAATCAGTCTACCTTTTGCACTGTGGAGAAATTCTGAAGGCTAACGTAAGTGGAAAAATGTATTATATTTGGTTAACCCAAAATCTTTGTATTCTTAAGTATTTATTTATTTTTAATGTTTATATACCGAAATTCCTGTATGAGATACAAATCAATCCGGTTTACATAGAACGGATAATCTGCCGGGGTTTACAAACTACCCACGGCTTTACAAGAAACAGGAATGAAACAGTTAGAAAGTATGAATATTGAAAAAAAAAAAAATAGAAATGATCATAGAGGAACCAATATGAAATCCACAGAAAAATCAATAGATAATGAATATTATTGGTCAATTTTACTGTGGGTGTTATCTACATGAAAACCCCGTGTTAAATTCCCAATTTGCTAAAGAGGGATGAACCCAGAGTTTTGTGTGTGTGTGGTAATGGTAAGAATTAGCACATATCATCCACCCTCCTGGCAATAGTAAATTCAAGCCCTCCCCCAACAAGAGTATGTTCCCCCCCTTTAGGAACAGAGTCCCCCTTCCATAGCTATTCCTCCACCAGCATACCCTGCCTAGGCTACTTCATGTCAGCAGGTGAAGCTAAAAGGGGCTGGAGAGAACCATGGGCGCCCTTGGCTTACCTGCACCAAAATCCAAAATGGTATCAGCTGACCTACTACTACTACTGATATCAGGCTCCCAGAACCCTTCGCTTAAACTTGGGCAATATGAGGTCTTCAGAAGCAGGAGTGATGCCCAATTATTCTTGCCCTGCCAGCAGCCAAATTCAAAATAGCACTGGCTGGTCCATGCCTCTTTGTTCTGCAGGTGAGGGGCAAAGGAATGCCTCAGGTTGATCAGAGCCATCTTGAATTTTGGCACCAATGGAGCAGAAGCTATTGGGCATTATTCCAAGGACTATGCTCAGATGTTCTCTGTGTCTGGCCTAATCCCATCATATCTTTTACAGGGATTCCTGAAATGAATGTGACGCCCCTGACTTGGCAATGTCATCTGAACATATTCCTGGGGTAATGTCTTCAGCTGGGTATTTTTTGTGACACCATAACAAGAATGAACCTCACTCAGAAGCCAGGATAAGCTGGATATAATCTCAGTCTTTCAAATGTACTTAGTGCAAGCCTCAGTACATGTATTCTGAGCACCATGAAGTGCTGGAGGAGGATGGGCATTATGCAACAATCTATAAGAACTTGTAAGCTACATGTGCATTTAAGCTCAAGAAATTCAAGAAGTAATGAGCCGAAATAAGCCATAGATGCTCAGACACTTGTACATTGTGGAAGACTCAAAGACCTACTGTGGTCATTAGACAGACTAAGGGCTCCAGATCAGAAGCAGAACAGTTGATGTCGTGCATTCAAACTTTTGTGAGAAGAGGCTGCCTTTAAACAATCCCTTCCAGTCCCCGTTCCCCCCCCCCCCCTTTATTCTCTGCTGCCTTGTTTCCACTGTGACACCTGCCTTGCAGACTGTGGGAACCATCTAAAACCACACAGGACATGAAAAACATGCAGTGGAACATTTGTGCCCAATCTCAGAAATGGCTAAGAATTTGTGGGATGGTCCTTCCTTTCCATTCGTGACAGGACTGAGATGGATATTAAAGGACGCTCATAGTCTAGCTTATGTATCTAAGTAAGGTGCCTTATTTAGGAAACTATATTCAGCTACTTTAGGTGTCTTAAGTTTGGGCTCCATATAGGATTCTAAATGAAATTCTAGGACCTAAAACTAAGGGTGCCAACATTTAGGTTTGCCATTGATTCTCCTAACTTTAGGACCCTAAATTGGGCAACCAGCACTAGAAAATGTTCACTGTGTACCCAACTTCACTCCCCGAACCTGGACCCCTCCCTGCTCCACCCACTTTTATGGTACCTAAATTTAGGCAACTTGTGAATTTATGGGCCTAAATTTAGGTGCTCAGATAGGGTATAAATTCAATGTTCTTTTAAAGTAAGGTGCCTAGATCTTTTGAAAATCTGCCTAATTGTTGCTTACATATTTTGAAGTATATGTAAATAAATTCTGAATTTATTTTTTTTTTATGCTCTAGTATGTGTTGGTAATTCGGCTCTGTTGCCTTCTCCTCTCTCTCTCTCTTGGTCATTCTTTCCCTCTTCCCATCTTTCTCTTGGCCTGTAACTCCACATATCCCATACCTATTTTTATTGTCGAAGGCGCATGTCCTTCCTTTGTAACAGGGTGTTGGATTTTGGTTTGGCCTTTATGAGAATCAAAGAGGAAGATGAGAAGGCCTGGAGTAGCCTGTCGGTAGAGGCGACACAGTGGCAGGGTTTGGGCATCCTTGAAATAGAGGGTGGGGGGCAGTGGTGGTGGTGAGGGGAGCATTGGAGGGAGGAGGGGGGGTTGGGTAGTAGATACAGGGGAGTGGTGGCTGGTGTTGGGACATGGAGGAGTGGCTGGTGTTTGGATATGAAATTATGTGTGCTTGTCTAACCTGGGTGATCAAGAGCCACCAGAGAGAAAGAATCTCAATCGGGCAGACTGGCTGGACAGATGGTTCATTGTCTGCTATCATTTACTATGTTACTCTGTCACTGTGTGAATACGAGTTTGTGCTATTATCAAGAGGTAGTTCATGGGAAACCCACATTCTTACTGTGAAAATAAGATAAAATACCTTCCAAATAAGGAGAAGAAGGACCTTCTAAATGTACTTAATGCGAGGTTACTCTTTTTATTTTATTTTTTATTTTTTTGAAAGATTTGGCAGTAGCAGAAAGATAGAGAGAGGCTCATGATGCTTTCAGGACAGAAAGAAGAAATGCAGCTTTAAAGAGCCCTGCCATTCGGGGAAGTCACCTTCAGACGTGCCTCTGTCAGTGGGAGCAGTCTTCAAAGACGTTTGTACTGCTGTAGTGTCTACCTTTGAGGGCTTCACATTCAGTAACTAGAGGAATTCCCTCAGGAATGCAACAGCCTACACTAAGCCATTCCTTTCTTTAAAGAATTTTTTTTAAATTGATGTACATATAACCACATATATTGGCAGAAAAAAATAATTATTTTTAGAATTTAGCAATGAATTATGAAAAGGCAGTGAAGTGACTTTAGGGTGTGCTTTAAACTTTGATGTCACACATCTTTTTTCTTTTCTTTGCATGGCCCATAATCTGTGTTGCATATATGATGGAGTCACACCGCACATGATTTCAGGTTCCTGGTAGGTGCACAACTGCACCCTGCATAGCAATGAGCCATGAATATTTAACTGTTGGCCGTACGTACATTTCGAGCAGCAAATAAGACTGTGCCAGGGAATAAAAATCTTGTTTAGCTTTCTTTCTATACATCTATCAACATAAAGAGTTTACATGCAGCAAAATGTGAAATGGTAGTCACAGCAGCCAGTCGGCAGTGCCATTGACTTGGATCTACAACTGGAATCCACAGACACCTGATGCACTGCTGCATGGCACTGTAGTGTATATGCACCGACTCTCTGGGGGCAGCACTGCACGTTTTACGTATTTGTAGCAGGTACCAGCAAAAGGATTAGAAATTGATCCGAAAAGCATTAGCCACTCACAGTACCTTCCATTCCATTTTAATACTTTGCAACATAAATTTACCTCTTCCTATCTATGCATTTCGCAATGATGTGCAACAGATTATATTATGGATATTAACCTGTTCAACACAGCATCACGTGACATTGCAACATGGAAGTCACACTCCTGCAGGCATGCCAAATGCAAAGATGGATTTTCAAACACACAGATATGGTTGCTGCCTCTCTTAGGTCAGCTAGGGGAAGCTGATCCATGCCTGGTTTTCCCCCAGTTGTAATTCTGATTTTCCTGTAAGAAAAGTAGGACAATTCTGACATGCATGCAATGGGACAAAGCCAGGACTGGATTGGCCTTTCCTTGTGGACCTGGGTGAGGTGGTAACTACTCACAGACGTCGCCACGCAGATGAGATAATAAAAATAGTTTTGCTCACTTTTTTTTCCCTCTTTGAATCCAGTGCGTGTCAAACCTTGACTCGGTCTCGTCGATCATCTGATTTAACATTCGCATGTTAGCTAGCTCATCTGTATAGTGTTCGTGAGTGTCCGCATTATGGCGGGCGGTTCAGACATGACATCCGATGATATTAAAATACGTGAAGCTGCGGCTTTAGGGTAGTGTCACTCACTGGAGGTTATTCAGAGAGTCCAAGGAACCATGTTTAATCTAAAGTGTTTCTATCCGTTTTTGCTTTCCAGTGACCTTCACATTTTGAAATGTCATGCTTTTATAATTTATCAAAGGTTTTAATTTACTTACAGCATTGTGAGAAAAAAACAAAACGTGGCTCTGGACAGACCTAGAGACGCATACAAGCTATATAGTTTATAAAGGTTAGAAAACAGCAATAAATAGAATGGGAAGGAACTGGATTTATTTTCCGCTTTGGATGGCTGCGTTGTTTTACTTATTAAGTTTCTTTGGTTTGTTCATTTCTGCTTCCTCCCTGCGCTGCGGTTTTAACTTGCCTAAAGTGTCTTTTTGACAGGTAGACCTGAGCTAAGTTTGACTCAAATAAAACAAATAAAGCAAACAGGCTGATAAATTAAGGTGGGCGATCAAGGCTGCAGGTATCCGTTTTCAAATAATAAATAAACCGGATTAAAGATTAATTTTCCAGATTGAGAGGTTGAGAGGGAGAGAAGAATAAAGTGGTGGCGATGCGGTAGGTATCAAGGGTGTGCAGAGAAAATTATTTTGGTTCGTTTTTCATTCTGGGTAGTTTTTATTAACGCATTTTGGTTCATTTGATGTTTATTTCAGTTTCTTCATTTATAGGACCAAAATAACCATTCAGTTTTAAAAAAAACAAGTTGAAACTGCAAACTGCTCTCATCTCTTCTGGTGAAAAAAAACAAAACAATGAACCTCCCTTGCTCCTTCCCCATAATCCCCTACTGCATCATCAGCGGGATCTTACCCCTTCCTGGGCTTGCATGAAAAGGACCAGGAGCATTATCCACTCGCTCTTTCTCAGTCGGATCCTGGTTCCAAAATGGCACCGGCAGGCCGTAGGGCCAGCGCCAGTCTGTGGCGCTGCCATATGTATATGGGCTAGCCGGCACCATTTTGAAGCCTGGACCCAGCAGGGCAGAAACTGCAAGGGATCACGGCTACCCCTTACTTCTTAGCAAGGTGGGGCAGGCCCCAGAAAGA
The DNA here is from genome assembly GCF_901001135.1 of Rhinatrema bivittatum. Classification (NCBI taxonomy): domain Eukaryota; kingdom Metazoa; phylum Chordata; class Amphibia; order Gymnophiona; family Rhinatrematidae; genus Rhinatrema; species Rhinatrema bivittatum. The sequence continues at coordinate 343,719,029 of NC_042617.1, forward strand.
GAAAAGATTTTGCTGGCGGGGCTGGCAGCTTATGTGGAAGGCCTGGTGTGCGTGTGAAAGGGGGATAAATGTTAATATTTTGGTGGCTGTCATTTTTTGGGTTGACTTTCCAGAACAAAAGTAAATGTGACACCTGAAATTTGAGTGCAAGAGTAGTGTTCATTTTGTTCATTGCATTTTTTTTCATTTGGTTTATAAACGAATGCCCACCCCTAGTGCTTTGTTCCTCTTTCATGGTTCATCATGATCTCCAACACATGACCGTGACAGTGTTGGCAGGATAGTGCCGTGCTTTTCTATTGCCTTCTGCAGCCCACAGCAGTGGCAGAAAGTTGCAGATTTTAAATTTCAGCATGTTAAGAAAGAGAAACACAGGAAGGCAATAGAGGAGGAAAGAAGGACTGTGCCATGTACCAGTCCGTAAATTAAGAACATATGAAATGGTCTATAAATTCTTATTGGTGCCATTGCAATAAGATATGCAAGGTCATGTGACCTGAACTCACTCAATGGGATTGCAAGTTATATCCATATTGATATCAACATTTATTTCTACCAATATATCTATCTGTCTATGCCTTTATGTACTGTATATTGAGATCACGCACTCTTTCTATATAGCTACATAACTATACTGTATCTCTCTCAATATATTTATTTATTTGTTTATTTATTTATTTATTATTTTTGTTATACCGAGTTTCATGACAGGCATCACATCAACCCGGTTTACAAATAACAATGTGTTTAAAGCATAGCGTAACGTAATAAACAATATTCCCAATAAAACTGTGAACTTTAAATACAGTGAATCAATTACAGGGTGTGAGAAAGTTACAATAAAACAGGGAAAATTAACTTGGAACTGGAAGAGGGGAGAGGTTGAACAATGCAATATTTACATTTCATCCAATTAATGTAATAGTATAGCAGAGTAAATAAATAAGCCTATGTGAATAAATGTGACGGTACATAAATATATATATGGGTATCACTCCTGCTGTTACGCATCCCGTCTGTGGCCGGCCCACGCACGGGCCTGCTCATCTTCATGGTTCCACGGCAGGTCCTGGGTCAGCCTCCCTAGTGGCTGCTGCTAGTGCTTCCAGGCTCCGGCGTCCCGCGGCGGCAGTCGCTGGGCTTTCCACTGCGCACCAGGCCACGCCCCTACGCGCCAGCGCAGACCGCCCGGCCTCTTATAGGGCCAAGGGCGGGTCCTAGCTCAGCAGCGCGCCCTGATTGATCCCCCATTATAAGGAAGTCATTGCTTGAACTTCCTTGCCTTGGAATTCGGGTCGCTGTTTGTGCTAGATTGTCACTGTGTTGCTTGCTCCTGTCTTGTTCCAAGTGTGCATACTTGAAATTGTCAATTCTCTGAGACCTCCACCAGTTCACCCAGTCAATTTCTGGTTCACCAGACCCTCTAGCACTTCACCCTGCACCCCATCAATTCTCCCAGACCTCCCAGGCCAAAGCTGCAAGCAACAGTCAAGTCTGATGTCACTTGCACCAGTCAATAAGCAGCTGTAACAGTGCATGCATATGTTTGGTTGTGTATACGATTACACATCTCTTTCAAAATAGCACCTACCGCTTGAACTTCTGAACCTCCCTGGAATCCCAGTCCTTGTTTCCACTGGTAAAATGTATGCACAAATTGGAAAACATTCACATATTCTTGATAATTATTTACAAGTACATGCTCCTTACACATGCAGATGCTGTTTTTACACATGAAACCTCTGAAAATCTACTAGAACATAAGAACATAAGAAATTGCCTTACAGGGTCAGACCAAGGGTCCATTAAGCCCAGCATCCTGTTTCCAACAGTGGCCAATCCAGGCCATAAGAACCTGGCAAGTACCCAAACACTAAGTAGATCCCATGCTACTGATGCCAGGAACAATTGCCAAAGGGGTCGATTTTAGAAGGACTGCACGCGCGTCTATGTGCATGCGGTTCCTATGTGTGCACATGGCATTTGACAAAGTATCTCTCATGAGGGACTTTGTCAAATGCCTTCTGAAAATCCAAATACACTATATCTACTGGTTCACCTTTATCCACATGTTTATTAACCCCTTCAAAAAATGAAGCAAATTTGTGAGGCAAGACTTCATTGAGTAAGTCCATGCTGACTGTGATCTATTAAACCATGTCTTTTTATATGCTCTGTGATTTTGATCTTTAGAATAATTTTTACTATTTTTCCCAGCACTGAAGTCAGGCTCACTGGTCTATAGTTTCCTGGATCGCCCTTGGAGCCCTTTTTAGATATTGGGGTTACATTGGCCACCCTCCAGTCTTCAGGTACAATGACTGATTTTAATGATGGGTTACAAATATTAACTAATAGATCTGGAATTTCATTTTTGAGTTCCTTCAGAACCCTGGGATGCATACCATCCATCTAGGTGATTTGCTACTCTTTAGTTTGTCAATCTGGCCTTCTACATCTTCCAGGTCCACAGTGATTTGATTCATCTGACTCTTCACTTTTGAACACAATCTCCAGAACCGGTATCTCCCCAATATCCTCATTAGTAAACACAGAAGCAAAGAATTAATTTAGTCTTTCTGCAATGGACTTATCTTGCCTAAGAGCCCCTTTAACCCCTTGGTCATTTAACGGTGCAACCGACTCCCTCACAGGTTTCTTGTTTCAGTTATATTTTAAAAAGTTTTTATTATGAGATTTTGACTCTAAGGCCAACTTCATTTCAAATTCTATCTTAGCCTGCCTTATCAATGTTTTACACTTAACTTGACAATGCTTATGCTTTTTTTCCGATTTTCTTCAGATGGATCCTTCTTTCAATTTTTGAAGGATATTTTTTTGGCTAAAACAGCCTCTTTCACCTCACTTTTTAACCATGACGGTTATCGTTTTGCCTTCTTTCTACCATTCTTAATGCGTGGAATACATCTGGACTGCACTTCTAAGATTGCATTTTTAAATAATGTCCTCACCTGATATACACGTTTAATCTTTGCAGCTGCACCTTTCAGTTTTTTTTCTATTTTTCTCATTTTATCAAATTTTCCCTTTTGAAAATTTAGTGTTAGAGCTGTAGATTTACTTACTGTCCCCCTTCCAGTTATTAGTTTAAATCTGATCATGTTAAGATCACTGTTGCCAAGTGGCCCCACCACCGTTACCTCTCTCACCAAATACTGTGTTCCACTAAGAATAAAATCTAAAATAGCTCCCTCTCTTGTTGGTTCTTGAACCAATTGCTCCACTCCTTAGTGGCAAGCTGCACTGAATGCTGAGTACCTTTTCATGTTAACCTGGAGAATCTGTAATACCAGTTCATGCACTTGGCAGCTGATAAACAGCTTTTCATGGACACTGCCCTCCTTCCCAAAGTTGACGGTGGCCTGAAGATCTAAACGTTATAAACATATTTGCGGCCCCTTGACTTCACAAGTCAATAATCACCCTAAATTCAGTTGCTTAACATGAATATTCATTGCAAAGCAAACAAGGCCGTTTTGGTTTCATTTTGTTTTGTTAAATGCACGACAAATTGAAAATTTGCCCCTCCCCCCCAAAAAAGATGAACAATTTCAGATTTCTCATTGTGACAAATACCATGCACTATTTCAGTTAGTACACAGCAAACAGTGCGCAATATTTGCTGGAAAACAAAAAAAGAAAAATTTCTAACAACTGGGCCGAAAACCAATGAAATGAACTGAAATGAAAATATTTTGCCTACTGATCCTTAGTAAATACTAACTTATAAAAGCGAAAAGAAACTAGGTGACATTTTTAGGCACTTTTCTTGAGGAAGAAGTAAACACTTTCAGCTTCTGGCAGGAGTAACCCCATTCCCTTCATGTCTACAGGGACTGTTCCCTTCCTTTGAACAGAAATGCACACATTGTTATGACATTTGTTATGCGACTCACTAATGAATATCTCATTAAATATTACAGATGTTTCCTTCCCTGTAGGAAACTAGGGAAGACCTTGAGTCAGTTGCTGATCAGAGGCACTAACCAATTGCAAGGCAACTTTAAAAATGCTTACTGTCAACCAATAGCAGGGTAATTAAAAAAAAAAATGAAATGATAGAACGAGCTCTGACCTCCCTGAGATTGAACTGGCCTGCTTCCCTGTAGGAAATAAAGAAAAGAGGAATTCAATATCAGGTGCGTCATCAGCACATGCAAAGTGTGAGCTGGGACCACTGGGCACTGCACTGTCAGTAGCAGAAGTCTGAATGAAATTGGACGTATAGTTTAAAAGTTATTGGAGGTAGGGGGAACAGGGAGATGTGCAGCCAGAAAAAAAATTGTTTTCTTTTTTGGTTTAGTTTTTTATTTGGTTCAGGTTTTTTTGTACTAAAAAAATTAGTGCACACTAAAAAACGAAAATGAATAAAAGCAAATGAGCATCCCTAATACACACAGACACAGTGAACTTATAGAAAACCAAGATGCCAATGCTCTAAAGTGCACTGCATTTCATGCAGAGGTTGCAATTTTCCACACGTAAGAGGGAAATCTACAGAAGCACAGGCAGCAGAAAGTTAGCCGGGCAAGTTTATCCAGTGTACTTTGTCCAGGATATTCAGCAGGAAATGAGACCGGCTAAGTCCAGCTAACGTTATACCTGCCCTTCACTGCGACCAGACTTACTTGCAGATTTAACCAGGATATCATGAATATCAGTGCTGCCTGGCTAAATTTGAGCCCCCATCTCTGAAAACCTCTGTGTTGCCTTTTTTTTTTTTTAAACCTGGGTAGGTTTTAGCCAGGCAATGAAGTATCCAGCTAATATTTACCCATTTGGCAGGGTTGGAAATTCAAAATGTGGGTTTTTCCAGATAAGTCCTAAACTGAGCCAGACAAATCCTTTAAATATTGAAATCTAAGACGGTAGCTATCAAAGCAGTGCGCGGGTGCACATATGCGCGCGGTCGTCAGCCTGCGTCCAGGGACGTGGCTATTTTATAACATATGTGCGTGTATGCTCACATATTATAAAATAGCCTGGCCACACACACAAGTGCACCTAATTTTAAGGGGACGCGCGCAAAAGTCACTTCTACTGAGTGAGTGGGGAAATTCTAACAGGGACACGTTATTGCCTGTTTTACCAGTTCCTCCCCAGTTCGCCCATTTAACAGTTAGGTCCTCCAACCAGCCTCTGGATTGATAGTTTGTAAACCACCCCACTTACCGCAGACCCTTTACACCCCTCAGATATGGATAATTAGGGTTTTTTTTTTTTTTAAACTTACACACTATCCATAGCAGAAGTAAAGTTACGAGACATGGGACCTCGACGCGCCGTCAGATCTCGTTTTTACACGCAAATTTCTGGTTCAAGCACCAAAATGCCCACGCCCCGCCCACTCCCCATCCTTTTTCGAGATGTTCCGAGATATGTGCGCAGCGGCATCTATGTGCATATCTTGGCAGCTCTTAAAATCCACTCGGCATACACAAGCCTGACATATTCGCGCATCCCCTAATTAATGTGTGTGTCGGGGGTTTAAAAATTCACTTTATAGCTTTTTATCAGGGCTCATATGCTAATAAGTGTGGTAGAAAGCTTGGGCAGAATACTCAGTCATTGGCTGGATTGCCAAGTTAATCAGATAAACTTATTTGTCTAACTTTGCTTGGATATTCAGGAATGCTACTCTGCTGTTGAATTTCCACACCTATTTTAAAGGTGGCCCGATAAGTATATAAGGCTAACTTTAGGACTACTTTCATGCACTTACAGTTATTCAGCTAACGTTGGGGCTCATTTACTAAACTGTAGTATTTTTCCCAGAGGGGAAATCCCTGCGGGATACTGCAGCTTCGTAAACCCCCTCAATATTTTCCGCAGCTTTAAGATACTGCTGGAAGAAATACTGCAGCTTATCTGCCCACATAACTAATGTGCAAAAGCAGCCTGGCCTGTGGGGCTGCTGTGCCTTAAAGGGGGTATTCATTCGGAAGTAACACCCCTCCTTCAAAGACTCTGGGATCTGTCTATGAAGGCAACCCACCCCCACCCCCATGCTTCTGGAGGCATCTGAAGTTCCCAAAAAAAGATTTTAAATTTAGAACCCCCAATGCTGGCACCACCCTAACCCTCCACTTCTCTCCTTTTTCACAAAATGGCCCCATGAAGGCCATCCTTCTCATTCTCAACCCTATCTCACCTTCATCAGGACCTCCTGGACTTACCAAACTTACCCTGGTGGTTTACTTATTTAGATTTCTATTCCGCCTTTTGACACTTGAAAGAGAATTACATTCAGTTCTCTAGGTATCTCCCTGTCCCCAGGGGACTCACAATCTAAGGGCCAGAATCATTAAAGCTTTTCTCCCATTTTGTGACTATGGTAAAAACCCTTAGGGAGTCAGGTACTAAGTTTTTACCTGAAGCAATGGAGGGTAGAGTGACTTACCCAAGGTCGCAAGGAGTAGTGGTGAGATTTGAAACTTGGTTTTTCCTTGATAGGTAGTCCACCGCTCTAACCACTTGTCTACTCTTCCACTCCCATAGGTTCTGGACCTGGCAGCAGCCATTTTCCAAAATGCCCCTATCACATGATAGGATTAAAGGTAGGCTACTGGCCAGCCCATACCATTTTGCTCATGTGTTTCCATCCTAGCCACTATCTGCCATCTCTCGTATTATTGCTGAGGCAGCGGGTATCCTGTTGGCGTCCCTCCATTAGAGCTGCTGCTCTCATATAGCTGTTACCAGTGTGCCTTCTAGGAGATGTAAGCATAAGTGTGATTCTGTTTTAGATGTTGCTGTTGAAATGGATGCAACTCTTTTCCACCTAGGCCAGCTATGTCTTCATCTAGGTATGGCATTGGGCATACAGGTTAGGAATTATCTGCCTTCTAAATGCTGTAATTTGGGGCTAAGATATGCAGTGGCCATTTAAATCTCAAACACCTGAAGAGGCTGGTTATTGATGGCTATCATTTCCTTGATGGTCCATGTCATCATCTCCGATACTGCTTCAAGACAGTGATATGAAACACCACCTCATCTGCTAGGGATGTTCAGGAGAAAAAAAATCATTTTCCTTTTTGGTTCATTTTCAGGAGGGTTTTTTTCCCACAAATTTTAGTTTGTGGATAGGGATGTGCAGGAGAAAAAAATTGTTTTTTTCAGTTTGTTTTTGGGAGGTTTTTTTTGCATAAATTTTGGTTTGTGGATTGTTTGATTCGTTTTCATTAGTGAGAAAAAAATGAATCAAACAATTAACCCTCCCCCCCAAAAGAAATGGCCAAAAACGAGACCTCCCTGACCCTCCCTCCCACCCACCAAGCCAAACAAATGACAGGCCAAAGGCACAGTAGGTTGCAAGGCCAAGCTTTGGCCTGACCTGGAGGCCAGGTCCTGATGCCTGGGCCTTGGCCTAGGCCAGGGCCTGGACCCAGACCCAACACTTAAACCAGGCCCAGAGGTTGGGTCCCGATGCTGGGGCCTAGGCCCGATGCCATGACCCAACTCAAAGGCCAGGTCCCTGGTCCCAATGCTGAAGCCTTGGCCTAGGCTGGGACCTGGACCGAGGCCCATCACAGTGACCCAACCAGAGACCACGACCCCAGCAGATGGCATCATTTGGCTTGCAAGTGCCAAATAATGAAGCGGACCAAGGGTCTGACCCTGGGCCAAGGCCTAGGCATTGGGACCCAACCTCCTGGGTTCAGGCCTTGGCCCAGGATCAGGCTCTGGCCTAGGAGTCTCTGCTTGGTCCTCTTTGTTTGCAGCTTTGTTTTAAACAAATACACATCCCAACTATCTGGTCCAAAGTGGCTTGTCACTAATGTGGGGGCTGCTGGCCTGCTGCCTCACTGGTAGACAGGGCTGAGAGAGGAGAGTGTCAACTCTGGAAATGGACTTCCCCTTTGCTGTGGCATTTCTGCTCCTGCTTATTTTTGAGTGGAGAATTAAGTTCCCAGTCTAGTATCCTTCTTCACTGAAAGCTACCCTAATGGATGTTGGTTTTGCAAATGATGGATCTGAATAATGGCTCAGTACCTTCCCTCTACCTTTTGCAAGATGATTATCCCTCACAACTCTAATGCCTTGCTGGTTCCCCACTAAGAATCCTTAGGTGCTGCTGCTGAGCCTGGGATGAGGGTGGATCAGGAGGCAAAAGGCCAGGGGGCTTCTCTCATGCTCTTAACTGCTTGCTGTTCCTGGGGAGGGTGAGGGGGTGATATTGACTGACCCCCAGCAGCATTGCTTAATGCTTATTGCTTCTGAGACTATGTTATCTGCTTGCTGCTTCTCTCTAGATATCACTCTAGTTAAGTGTAATTATGTTTTCCAAACCTTCCGCAGTTATAAGATTTTCAATATCACCATGCCCTAATTCTTCACATCTCTCGCTTGATTCATCTGAATCAGTAAGGTAGGTCTGCAAAAACCTGATGCAGGCCCAAGTCAGAATGGAACAAGAAGTGTTGTGCTGGCTTTGGCTTCTGCACCACAATCCTCCACCGAGTCTGCCTTTGTCTTGCCCCCCTCAACCACACCAATAGTGGAGAGTGGAGCAGGCAGCTGTTTTCCACCTTCTTAGTCAACCCTGTATCTCTAAATGGTCGTGTCCCCCCCCCCCCTTAAAAAAATCTCTCTTGATCTTAATGGAGAGGACTCCTATTCCTGATGATTATATTCCTCTCATTTTAATGATCACTACTTGTATTGCCCCAAGGAACTATCTGGAAGAATAATCCTCTGTCTTCCTCTCCCATTGCCATGTTTACCTCTGGATCCCGGTGGCACGATGGAATCTATTAAAATTCCAATGGCACCCTGGAATATGTTAAAACAGATACTAGTGCGTATTGGCATTTAGTCTTGCAGTGTTTGTCATAAAGAGCAGACCAGGCAGTCGTTGATGTCACAAACATAGAGCAGTGAGTGTACTGTTGATGTTTCTAAGGGGCTAAGAAAATAAGGAAAACAATGCAGGAGCCTCGCACTCAAGAATCTGTAAACAGTCACACACTGATTTTTACACAGAGAAAGCAGGAGATTGCCACCAAGTCACTACACCACTGCAAGAAACAATCTGTCTGTATCTTTCCTGCAGCCACTGGCACAGTGTCTGCTGTGCTGATAGTTTTTACCCAGAGGATACGCGCTAACTCTCTCACAGAGATTACAGATTTTCTCCTGCTACTTGGTAGCACTCCTAATCACAGCTAAGCACCAGTGTCGGTTAGTGACTCAAACAGCTCACTTTACTTTCTCCTGTAAATTATATTTTTCTAAACTTTTCTTTCACTTTGGGTTTTGCCATCCCTCTCTGAGATCCAAAAGAGGAGTAACTGAACATCCTGGTCACTGCTAAAAGTGTTTATAGATTTATTTTCACCTAAAGAAAAAATGTGATAAAGTATAGGACGGTTGAAAAAGTGCTGAAGCACGATTGGTCCTGCTCCTTCCCTATCCTGTCCCCAACTGGCTCTGCTCTATCTGCATTTCTTTGTTTCCCCCATGGACTTTAAAGGAGATGAACTGAATGAGGAAAAATAGATTCCTATTTTTTCAGGGACTGAACTATTTGATTGCCCGAAACCAAACAGAAAATCAGTGCATTCGTCACATTTTTCATATTCAGCTCAGTACAGATGCGCATCCCTACCAGATATAATCTGTATGCGGTCAGTAGTATTTATTAGGGCTATTTCACAAAAAAAGAATTTGATGACCATGTACCAAAAACTGCTTCTTTTTCCATCCTATGTAATATTATTTATGACTGTGCCATGACTGATGGAACGCAGGACATGGCAGCTGAGTCAAAATAAATCTCAGAGTGTCAGCGAGGCCGTGTTATGCCTCACTTATGCAACAGCTTTAAAAATGTTAATTGTCTTGTTGAATCATCTTCATTTAGCAGTAAAATTGTTAAATTAGCGTGTACCTTCTTCACATATCTTACCTAGTAAAGGATTAATTGAATTTTATTCAAGCACCAAATAAAAAAAAAATAGAATGAATCTGTTTTGTAAGAGTATTTGATAGAATACTCAAGCCGCTAAGGAAGAGAGCTGCTGATAAATTATGTGTATATATATATTTTTTTCTGAACATCCACCTTTCTTACGGTAGCAGTTTGAATATGCGGGATCAGATTGTTAGAACCACTTTACAATTTCTTCTTCAACATCTATGAGTATTCAATTGATCATTATCAATCTAATAACTGTTACTTATGGGCTAATACTATTGCTGGCATTTCTTGGGAACATCCCAATTCTCATGAAATATTTAAAAGATCTACGCATACAAACTGTAATTCTAACAATAACGTATATTTCATTCAATGTAGTTGTTCTATACTTTATATGGGGTGAATTTCAAGACCTATTAAGATCAGGATGAGGACATTCTTCTTACAGTGGTGATTTAAAGAAAGAAAGAAAATATATCAAAAGTTTCATGGGATAATTCACACTAAATCAGGCTAAGTGCCTTGCTCTTGTTTTAATCGAATTATTTTTATATGCAATTGAAAATAAGCTTACAAATTATAAAGTGGACCAATGATTATAATTCTGAGCAACTTTATGTTGAGTTTGGTGGTTTGCAGGCTCCTCCTGTGAGCCACTGCACTTACCCCTCTGGCCGGGCCTCTTCCATTGTTCTCGGATGATGCCAGCCTGACGGGACGCCATACCTTGATGTTGCATGACTCCACCAATACCGCTGAAACTCTCTCCTCCTAGGAAGCTTGTGCACCCAATGTCACCTGCTTTAAAGGGATCATGGCAGGAAAGACTTGGAGGCACCTCTTGATGACACCATGCTCTCTGACCCATGAAAGGCCTCTGCAGACACCCACCAGTGCCTCAGCAACAGGTCTCCCCACTGCTTAGTAGTGTGAGTTTCTCAGTGTTTTTCATCTTCAGTTCCAGTGTCATTGTCTTCAGGAATTCAGTTCTTATTTGTCTCTTCATCTGCCCACCTATCTTGCTCTTTGCCTTCCTGCCTGCCTATCCATCCACCTTTCCTGTTGGACAGATACCCAGTATTGACCTTGGCCTGCCTCCTGGACATTCCTGAATACCACCTGCCACTAACCACTGCTTGCCTCCTGGACAGTCCTGAATGCTGCCTGCCACTGACCACTGCCTGTCACTGACCACTGCCTGCCTCCTGGACATTCCTGAACTCCACCTGCCACTGACCCAGCCTGCTTCTCTATTCATCGGTAATACATTTACTCCAGCCCAGCAACCTCAACGGATCTCCCTACCATCAGCAGAGGTCCCCCCACCTAAGACCTGCAGGCAAAGGAGGGTGAAATGACTTGCCCACGGTCACAAGGAACAATAGTGAGATTTGAACTCTGACTTCCATTAGTTCTTAGCATAATGCTGTAACCACCAGGCTACTCCTCCAGTAGTGGCATTTTGAAAACTGATTAGTTCTAAGAATAACTAGTTTAACCCATCTCAAAAGAGCACTTGTTAAACAAATCTAATAATGCCATTGGGGTAGATATTCAAATGCTACTTAGCTGGATAAATCAAACTTATCTGGTTAAGTGGCTACCACTGAATATCCAGCTACACCATTTAGTTGGATACGTCACTTATCTGGCTAAATAGTTAGCTGTTTAGTCAGTGGGTGTTCGGTGGAGTAACTGGATGCTGCTACGGTACCTATCCAGCCAACTTAGGGCTAGATTCATTAAGGTGGTTCTCCCATTTTGTGTCTATGGGAAAAAACCTTTAGTGAATCAGGTACTTAGCCGGATAAGTAGCAATATTCAGTCTTATCCACTTAAGTTAACCGGATAAGTTAGACATGACCCATTGCAAGTCTAAAGTTGGCCGGATATGCTTATCTCGGTATGTTCAGCAGCACCACTGCTATGCATCTGAATATCCCAGGTAAGTTAGCCGGATAAGTCTTATCCGGCTAACTTACAAAGCTGGATTGCTTTAAATATTGGCCTCTTTATATTTGTGTTCCATTGTTAATGGGCTTCACTTTATTACTGCCGTATCCTTGCCTGCAGTTTTTCAAGAATGCAAACATCAGCATCTGAACTGCAAAAGTCCCAAGCTGTAAAAATGGCCAAATATCTGGAGAAAATCAAACAATGGAATTTTGTTTTTCTAATGCAGAAAAGATATGATTCAGTTCATCTTGGGGGGGATACTCAGCTTTGCATGGAGGAGACTTGCAGCGCTGCATAATTTTAAATATGTTGACCTCTTAGCGGGTCTAAATTCCTTTAAGTCCTTTTCATTGACTCTGGCTATTTCTTCTTTCTTTCTTGCCTACTCCCTCATCTTCCCCTGCAACTCTTTTCCCTCTCTTGGAAGAACGAGACACCTCATTTGTCAGTCAAAAAAAATAATTCTTAGCGCCCATGCTAAGACTTTTGTGTCCTTTGAACGGGGGTTTTTACTTGTGCTCCATCCCACCAGTGCCCTTCTCTTCATGTTAGATCCCCTCTTTCTTTTAAAATAAATGGCAAGGTGCCCACCAAGGGTCTCTTAACAATAACTCTCTATTTATTTTTACCTACCGCCATATTGCTTTGTCCTCCTAGTGGATTAATTTATAATGTGTTGCTAGATCTGATACATCCAACTCAATCTAGAGTCTGTCCAAGTCTCTGAAAAAAAAAAGAAAGACACGTTTGGAAATGGGACACGCAGAGGGCAATATTCTAAGCCATTTACACAGCTATAACAGTGCCTCAGTGGCTTTTTGAATATTGCACACCTTCCATGCGAGCAAACCTTAGCACACAGTGCCACTATGCAAGTAAGCTGGCCTGCTTTACAGGGAGGTGTTCTTGGGGGCGGAGTTTAGACATACGTAAAGTTTGCATTTCCAAAAATGTGCGCGTTGGAGGTAATTTTCAAAGGGCTAACACACGTAAAAGTAACATGCTATCTTAGCAATTTTCAAAAGCCCACTTACTCGAGTAAAATGCATTTACAAGTGTAAAACCCAGCCTTAATCGATTAAAGTGCTTTTTAAAATCTGGGCCATTATGTAAAACTGGGAAAAGTACCCACACACAGAGCAGATGCAGATTTATGCAGGTACTTTCCTTTCAGGCAATTTTCAAAAATGAATTTTTCCCTTTGAAAACTGGCAGTAAGTTTGTGGGTAAAATGTCCCCCATGGACCTTGATATTGTACTGCTAATTTGAATATGTACTCCATGAAGCTTTTGCGGTAGGGCTTAATGTTTACAACAGGCTCAAGCAGCATCGCTAAGCCTGGTTTACTTGCAGGGCCCATGTGCAATGCTACCAATATGACCTGAAGCAAAATTCCAGAGGTGCTGGTACTCCAGGAGCGCTCAGAGACACCAAGTCACCCTGCATCTTCCCAGTGGACGTCAACCTTGTGCATTCTGATTGGATGAGCTGGGGGACGAGGCAACGTAAACAAACACAGGGTGACCTCTACCTGTAAAATATTTAAGGGTAAGAAGATTAATTGGCTCCTGTCAGCCAGTCATTAAATCAAATAAAACCTTTTTCTTGTACTTTTAAGTCACAGATTTACAGCCAGACCAATTGTATAAAAAGGCTGGTGATGCCCAGAGCCACCAGGCTTTAGAAAGCTGACAGTTGCTGTAAAACAGTCATTAAACAATCTCCAGAAGAGACTCATCAGCAGATGCCCCCAGGTGAAGGAGAGCGTGAGGGAGAGAGAGAGAGAGAGAGAGAGAGGGGAGCAAGGTAGAAAGCAAACAGAGAGACTGAAGGGGAATCTAACAGCTTAGCAAGACTGAATTAGGCAGAACACATTATGCTGAGCTTCAGAGCCTGCTCAGTAATTTAATTTTCATAGCTGTTCCTCTGATTGTGTCAATTATTTTATGGAACATTAATAAAACTTTTTTTTTTTTTCATGTAGCAGGCATGCCTTTCGGTCTGACAGAGGAGAAAAACAAATTCACCAGGGACAAATTTGCTGGCCATTAGCATTATAGACTACCAACAACAAGGAAAGTAACATCTTGAATGTAATAATAGTGTGTTGAGGGATCTGTGTACTATTACATGGAGATATGGCAGGGCAGGCTTAATCTGGCTATTACAACGTGCCAGAGGTGCATTCTGAAACACAGTGCTGAAACCCAGACAGCTTGGTGCACCCAGAAGGGGCTTGCCTAGCTCTATCTAGACTGCCTTAATGCTTTCATGTAATAATAATAATTATAATACTACAATTCTGTCTTGTTTTGCTTGATTCTGTTTAATTTATTAAGTTGTAAGATGTCAAACCAGTTCTTTTATGGGGGTCACTGAAATGTTAGTGTGACATCACAAACATAATAATGTTGATGATGTGTCTTTGTCCATAAAAAAACTACTGTTACTGTAATGAACCAATTTCACTAAATACAGAAAAGTTTATTAGCAGAGTAACACAAATGTCTCATTTTCAAATAGGTTCTGGAAGGAAGAGGCATGCAAAGAAAAAGCGACACACAAAAGGTCAGTGGCAGTGGTGAACCTTGAATTAACACCCATGGACTTCTCCTCAATCAGATTACAAAGCCCTCCTTCCTTGGGACAGGGCTAGGGCAGGATGCATTCATGTTATTTGCTTCAGAAGAATGGATATTGAATAGATGAATTTGAACATGAACATCGGCCAAAGGTATAGCTGGAGACTGCAATCTCTCTCTATGTCAGAGGGAAGGTTTAATGTCCTGCAAAACGCGATGAATAAGGCTAATTCATTTCATTCAAGGGGCCCCAAAACAAATCAGTGGCCCTCTGGACTGAAATGAATCTTATTCATTTGTTTTGTTTCAAACTAATGATTCGGGCATAGGTCTAGGCCTGAAGCTGGGGCCATGGCCTAGGCCCAAGTGCGATGCCAGGATCTCAGCAGAGCCATGGGCCAATGCCGAGGTCTAGGCCAAGACCTCCGAAATTTAAACAAAAAAACCCAAAAACATATCTGTTGGGTATCCAACGAAGATGGATCCCAATGCCAGGACCTAGGCCTGGACCCAGTCCCAACACCATGACCCAGGACTCAGGCTCGATGCCGCGACCTGGCCAAGAGGTTGGGGCCTCAGCCTGGGTCCAGGCTCCAGCCTAGGCTGAGGTCCAGATATCAGGACCTAGTCTCTGAGTCAGGCCGAAGCTTCGGCCTTGAGTAGGCTGAGGTTGCAGCTACCTACTTTGCCCTAGGCCTATGCTGAAGCCTGCGGATCCCCACTGGACTGGGTAAGAGCCAGGGGGAAACCCAGCCCCACCATGTTTTCAGGTGGGCGGAAGGACTCGTTTTCATTTATTGGCCTTTTTTTTTTTTAATTGATTTGTTTTTATCTCATGAATGAAAATGAAACAAACAATCCATGAACTGAAATTCGTGGAAAGAAATCCTCCCAAAAACTAACTGAAAAGGAAAACAAATGTTTTTTCTCCTGCACATCCCTATCAGTTAATAAAGCAGTATCTTCTTTTCCTGCAACTTTAGTAGTTTCTAGTTTGTTTCATGCCACAGCAGAGCACCTGATATACCCATCGATTTTAAATTCCACAGGCATTACTTAATCGCAGACCTTCTCCAAACTACTTCTGGTGCATTTCTGACTCTTCAAATTATGGCCTCTAATGTACTTGGAGAATTGTTGGCCATCCAAATGGATCATCTTTGTTTTTCACCAAAATAATATGTTTCCAATGTTGTCATGATCCCACACCACTACAAGGTTCTATGACCATTTTCATGATGATTCCAGATGATGATTCATCAAGTGACACAAATCCATTTTGTGTTGTGATTCTGTTGAAATTTAGTAAGAGGCTTGTGCTGTTATGTATTGTGTCATTTGTTTTGTACAGTATGTACTGTATGTGAATATATGTTATATTTATATGGCACCTTCCTAATCCTAAATTCATCCCAAAGCATCTTGCACTTGATGTAAGTTGCACCAACATTAACGGGTGTTCTCAGCGCAAATTATGTGGCATATCAGCCAAATCGTGCTGACATTTTACTGCTGGTGAAAAGTGGTGATGGTGCTTATGAGAGAGATGCAGACTGGACTGTGTTGATGTTCAAAGTCTTCATTTGCAGCACATGGGGTATTTTCTATTTCATTTTGGAGGCGATTTTAGAGTTGATTACATTTGTGTGTATTCTGCAGGTGCTTTACTTTTTTATACTAATTTCCAAAGTAAAAGCCTGCACTTATTTTCCCTCTGAAAATTGTTCCAGAAAAATGATCCTGCATGCATTTACATCACCTAAAATTACATACATCCCTTTCAAAATTCAAAAGAAGGGCGTACAAGCCAACCCCACTCGCCAGAATGCCTCTTCAATCTTCAGATAAACGTGCATGCCCTCGATAAGCAAGTTTCTAAAAGCCCATTTCCAACAGGTAAAATCACAGTTTTGTCCATGGAAATGGTTTTGAAAATTATCCTCTTCATGAATTCGATGGCCCTTCCCAAAAATACATCCCTCACTTCCTGCCCCCCCCCCCCCCCGAAATACAAAGCCCCATTCACACATGGTTCAAAGTCGTAGGCACTTCTAGGTGATGCTAGGTCAATACTGGGTTCTGAGGTAACAAGAAATAAGCAATTACCAAGGTATAGGGCAGTTTGTAAAGATCCCTGGGAAGAGATTAGAAGAGGCTTCTATTTTGGGGAAGGGGAATTCTTTTTGTAGGGTTCCAAAGGATGGGGGGATAAGGAGGTATCTTATTTTGGGGAGGATCCAAGGGATGGTGGACATATTTGGGGGCATGGAGAGTTCTGTATGATGGAAGCAGGACTAAGGATACAGTTTCCCCCTAGAATAAACCATTAGTACAACAAATCAGCAAGCTAGCAGTTTACTAACACCCCCCCCCCCTGACATGAGCTAAATTTAATCCGCTTAAAGTGTTTATTTAATTTAGCATCTCCTCTGGAGACCTTACTATAGAGTGCAGTAACGATTAATAAGCTCACTAACATGCTAGCTGCTTGTTTAGGATCAATGACAGATATAGGATTTTGCTACTCCTAGGCGCTATTGATGCTTTCACTGCCTCCTTAGAGTTGGAGAAGAGAATAAGGCACAGTCCCCCAATTACCAGCAGCTCAAAAGTAGATGAGATGATGTGTGGATGAGATGATGGTGCAGAGAAGAGGGCTTTAGTTTTGTTAGGAACTAGGCAACATTTTGGGGAAGGCAAGTCTAATCCAAAATGATGGGCTCCACCTTAACCAGGGTGAAACCAGAATGCTGACAATAACCTTCACCAAGGAGATAGAACAACTTTTGAACAAGGGGGAAAGTTAGCAGTCTCTCGGCAGTGCATGGTATGGAGGGAAATATCTTCAAAGGATACTAAACAAACAGGGCATCCCGATAGAGAGGTTCCAATAAAAGCAAAAATTGCCCATGTGCCTATAAGTAAAGAACCACCTGAGTTAAAAAAAATTCCAAAATACCCCTGTCAAGTGATAAGCAGATTGTTATTACAAACAAAAACACATTTTGAACTGTCTTTATGCAAATGTCAGAAGTCTAAAAAGTAAGACGGGAGAATTAGAGATGTATAGCACTGAATGAAGAGTTAGACATAATTGGCATCTCAGAGAAATGATGGAAGGAGAATAATCAATGGGACAGGGCTAAACCAGGGTACAAATTGATAGGGCGGATCAAATTGATGTGGAGTCAGGTGGTGCTTTATGTTCAGGAAGGCATAGAGTCCAACAGAATAAAGATGCTACAGGCGACTAAATGCACAATAGAATCTTTATGGGTAGAAATTATATGTGTGATGGGGAAGAATATAGTGGTGGAAGTATGTTACTGTCTAGCTGGCCAAAATGAACAGATGGATGAGCATAGGCTAACAGAGATTAGAATAGCTAACAAATTTGACAGCACAGAAATTTATTTATCCAAATTGGGATATAAGTGCTGTGGGATCCTTTTACTAGCTAAAGGACAAGTAAACTTTCAGAAAGTGTCTTGCCCTACCCAGCTTGACCTAGGTATAAACTGTTTCATTTTGGGATTATAAGTGCTGTGGGATCCTTTACATTTACTAGCTAGAGGACCAGTTCCAGGATCTTTAAATTTACTAGCTAGAGGACCAGATCCAGAAGAGTCCAGGTATAGCCAGATTGGGTGTGGCTCACTCAGTGGCTAGAGGTAGCTAACTTGTGAGCCAGCAGAAACAATACAGCCTGTGCACAGCCCAGGAGAGGAGCCAACTGTTCCAGTGCAGATAAGATACTAGTTTTTGGAAATACTGCTCTGTGTTTCATAATCCCTTTTTATTCTAGTATTATAATCTGTGGTTCCTTGATATTGGTTTGATTCTGTGTAGAAAACTGCTCTGTGATTTCAAATCCCTTTCTATTCCAGTGTTGTATACTAATCAGTTTGGTTTCTTGATTATATTGTATACTAATCTGTTTGGTTTCTTGATATTAGATTGTTGTAAGATTCAAAAAGCCACAAAAAAAAAAGAAAAAAATTCCCAGTATCCCTCTAATTGTATAACTGTTATATAATCTGTTCCAAATTGGGATATAAGTGCTGTGGGATCCTTTTACTAGCTAAAGGACAAGTAAACTTTCAGAAAGTGTCTTGCCCTACCCAGCTTGACCTAGGTATAAACTGTTTCATTTTGGGATTATAAGTGCTGTGGGATCCTTTACATTTACTAGCTAGAGGACCAGTTCCAGGATCTTTAAATTTACTAGCTAGAGGACCAGATCCAGAAGAGTCCAGGTATAGCCAGATTGGGTGTGGCTCACTCAGTGGCTAGAGGTAGCTAACTTGTGAGCCAGCAGAAACAATACAGCCTGTGCACAGCCCAGGAGAGGAGCCAACTGTTCCAGTGCAGATAAGATACTAGTTTTTGGAAATTCTGCTCTGTGTTTCATAATCCCTTTTTATTCTAGTATTATAATCTGTGGTTCCTTGATATTGGTTTGATTCTGTGTAGAAAACTGCTCTGTGATTTCAAATCATTAGGGATGTGAATCGTGTCCTCGATCGTCTTAACGATCGATTTCGGCTGGGAGGGGGAGGGAATCATATTGTTGCCGTTTGGGGGGGTAAAATATCGTGAAAAATCGTGAAAAATCGTTAAAAAATCGAAAAATCGAAAAACCGGCACATTAAAACCCCCTAAAACCCACCCCCGACCCTTTAAATTAAATCCCCCACCCTCCCGAACCCCCCCCCAAATAACTTAAATAACCGGCGCCTCGCTGAACGACCTCCTGCAGTCGATCTCCTGCCGGCGCCATTTTCCGTACGGAAACGATTCGCGGCGGGAAATCGCTCCGTGACCCCCGCTGGACCTCCAGGAACTTTTGGCCAGCTTGTAGGGGGCCTCCTGACCCCCACGAGACTTGCCAAAAGTCCAGCGGGGGTCCGGAAGGACCTCCTGCCGTCCAATCTTTTTCGTCTATGGCCACCGCCATTTTTCGGCGCCATTTTGGAAAATGGCGCCGGCCGAAGACAACAAGATGCAGGAGCAGGAGCCCGTTCCGGACCGCTGCCGTTCTGGACCCGCAGGTTATTTAAGTTATTTGGGGGGGGTTCGGGAGGGTGGGGGATTTAATTTAAAGGGTCGGGGGTGGGTTTTAGGGGGTTTTAATGTGCCGGTTTTTCGATTTTTCGATTTTTAACGATTTTTCACGATTTTTCACGATATTTTACCCCCCCAAACGGCAACAATACGATTCCCTCCCCCTCCCAGCCGAAATCGATCGTTAAGACGATCGAGGACACTCTGAGATTTATTTTGACTCAGCTGCCATGTCCTGCGTTCCATCAGTCATGGCACAGTCATAAATAATATTACACGATTCACATCCCTAATGATTTGAAATCACAGAGCAGTTTTCTACACAGAATCAAACCAATATCAAGGAACCACAGATTGTTTCGTCTATGGCCGCCGCCATTTTTCGGCGCCATTTTGGAAAATGGCGCCGGCCGAAGATGACAAGATGCAGGAGCAGGAGCCCGTTCCGGACCGCTGCCGTTCCGGACCGCCGCTGGACCCGCAGGTTATTTAAGTCATTTGGGGGGGGTTCGGGAGGGTGGGGGATTTAATTTAAAGGGTCGGGGGTGGGTTTTAGGGGGTTTTAATGTGCCGGTTTTGCGATTTTACGTTTTTTCGATTTTTCACGATTTTTCACGATATTTTACCCCCCCAAACGGCAACAATACGATTCCCTCCCCCTCCCAGCCGAAATCGATCGTTAAGACGATCGAGGACACGATTCACATCCCTATTGACCGGTGTCTGAGTGATCTTGTGACTATGAATAGGCTTGCCTGAAAAGCCACGTTTTTAGGTTTTTCTTAAAAGTTAGATGACAGGTCTCTTGGCGTAGATCCGGCGGTAATGAGTTCCAGAGGGTGGGCCCAGCTGTGGAGAGTGCTCGTTTTGTTAGTGTAGATTTGATCGGGGGAGCATATAAGGAACCTTTGTAGTTGTACCTGATGGGTCTTTGTGATGTGTGAGGGCGGAATTGTGTGATTAGATTTAGGTGAGCGATGCCCATGATATCTTTGTGGATCATTGATAATGTCTTGTAGGAGATTCTAGCTTTTATAGGAAGCCAGTGGAGGCTGTGAAGAATAGGTGTTATGTGGGCTCTTTTATTTGTGTTAGTGAGTAGCCTCGCTGCGGCATTCTGCACCATCTGTAATGGTCTTGTGGATAAGGCTGGAAGACCTAGCAGTAGAGAGTTGCAGTAATCCAGCTTAGACAGAATTATAGACTGGACTACTAGCCGGAAGTCACTGAAGTGAAGAAGAGGTTTAAGATTTTTTAGCACTTGGAGTTTGAAATAGCATTCTTTAGTTGTATTGGTGATGAAGGATTTAAGGTTGAATTTGTTGTCGAGACGCACTCCCAGGTCTCTGACTGAAGTGGAGTGGTTAATAGTTAGTTTTGAGAATTGTGTTGCGTTTTGGGAGTTGGTGAGGGTATTGTTTTCGTCAGGTGAGATGATGAGGATTTCTGTTTTGTTTGGATTAAGTATTAAAGGATTTCTTTTCTTCGGTGTTTACTGAAGAGAATATTGGGGAGGTACCCGTACTGGAGAAGGTTTTCATGGGTAATGATTCAGATGGACTGAACCAAATCACGGTGAACCTAGAAGATGTGGTAGATCTAATTGACAAACTTAAGAGCAGTAAATCACCTAGACCGGATCGTATACACCCCAGAGTTCTGAAGGAACTAAAAAATGAAATTTCAGGTATATTATCAAAAATTTGTAACCTGTCATTAAAATCATCCATTCTACCTGAAGACTGGAGGATAGCAAATGTAACCTCATTATTTAAAAAGGGCTCCAGGGGCAATCCGGGAAACTACAGACCGGTTAGCCTGACTTCAGTGCCAGGAAAAATAGTGGAAAGTGTTCTAAACATCAAAATCACAGAACATATAGAAAGACATGGTTTAATGAAACAAAGTCAGCATGGCTTTACCCAAGGCAAGTCTTGCTTCACAAATCTGCTTCACTTTTTTGAAGGAGTTAATAAACATGTGGATAAAGGTGAACTGGTAGATGTAGTATACTTGAATTTTCAGAAGGCATTTAACAAAGTTCCTCATAGGCTTCTAGGAAAGGTAAAAAGTCATGGGATAGGTGGCAATGTCCTTTCGTGGATTACAAAGTGGCTAAAAGACAGGAAACAGAGAGTAGGATTAAATGGACAATTTTCTCAGTGGAAGGGATTGTGCAGTGGAGTGCCTCAGGGATCTGTATTGGGACCTTTACTTTTCAATATATTTATAAATGATCTGGAAAGAAATACGACGAGTGAGATAATCAAATTTGCAGATGATACAAAATTGTTCGGAGTAGTTAAATCACAAGCAGATTGTGATAAATTGCAGGAAGACCTTTTGAGACTGGAAAATTGGGCATCAAAATGGCAGATGAAATTTAATATGGATAAGTGCAAGGTGATGCATATAGGGAAAAATAACCCATGCTATAGTTACACAATGTTAGGTTCCATATTAGGTGCTACAACCCAAGAAAGAGATCTAGGCATCATAGTGGATAACACATTGAAATCGTAGGTTCAGTGTGCTGCGGCAGTCAAAAAAGCAAACAGAATGTTGGGAATTATTAGAAAGGGAATTGTAAATAAAACGGAAAATGACATAATGCCTCCGTATCGCTCCATGGTGAGACCGCACCTTGAATACTGTGTACAATTCTGTTCGCCGCATCTCAAAAATATAATTGCGATGGAGAAGGTACAGAGAAGGGCTACCAAAATGATAAGGGGAATGGAACAGCTCCCCTGAGAGGAAAGACTAAAGAGATTAGGACTTTTCAGCTTGGAAAAGAGACGGCTGAAGGGGGATATGATAGAGGTGTTTAAAATCATGAGAGGTCTAGAACGGGTAGATGTGAATCAGTTATTTACTCTTTCGGATAATAGAAAGACTAGGGGGCACTCCATGAATTTAGCATGTGGCACACTTAAAACTAATCGGAGAAAGTTCTTTTTTACTCAACGCACAATTAAACTCTGGAATTTGTTGCCAGAGGATGTGGTTAGTGCAGTTGGTATAGCTGTGTTTAAAAAAGGATTGGATAAGTTCTTGGAGGAGAAGTCCATTACCTGCTATTAATTAAGTTGACTTAATTGACTTAGAAAATAGCGACTGCTATTACTAGCAATGGTAACATGGAATTGATTTAGTTTTTGTGTACTTGCCAGGTTTTTATGGCCTGGATTGGCCACTGTTGGAAACTGGATGCTGGGCTTGATGGACCCTTGGTCTGACCCAGTATGGCATGTTCTTATGTTCTTATGTTCTTAACAGTTAAAAGGTAAGGTGAAAAAGGCTATTTTAGCAAAAAGAACTTCTTTCAAATACTGGAAAAAGGAATTATCTGAAGAAAATAAGAAAAAGCATAAAAACTGGCAAGTTAGATGTAAACATTGATAAAGAAACTAAAAGAGAATTTAAAAAGAAACTGGCCTTAGGGTCCAAAACCCATAATAAAAACTTTATAAAATATTTCTGAAGCAGGAAGCCTGTGAGGGAGTTGGTTGAACTGTTAGATAATCAAGGTTAAAGAGGCACTTAGGGAAGATAAGACCATCATAGCAAAACTGAATTTCTTTACTTTGGTGTTTACTGAAGAGGATGTTGGGGAGATACCCATGCTGGAACGTGTATTCAATGGTGATGATTCAGAAGAACTGAAACAAATCTTGGTGAAGCTGGAAGATATAATAAGGCAGACTGATAAACTAAAGAGAGCAAATTGCCCGGTCCAGATGAGATACACCCCAGAATTCTGCAAGAACTAAAAAATGAGATTGCAGATCTGTCACTGGTAATTTGTAACCTATTGTTGGGATCATCCATTGTGCCTGAAGACTGGAGGGTGGCCAATTTAACTCCAGTCTTTAAAAAGGGCTCCAGGAGTGATCCTGAAAACTATAGAATGGTGAGCCTGACTTCAGTGCCAGGAAAAATTGTGGAAACTATTCTAAAGAACAAAATCACAGATCATATAGAAAGACATTTTAATGGGACACAGCCCACATGTGGGAGAAGTCTTGCCTCAAAAATCTGATACATTTTTTTGAAACGGTGAATAAATATGTGGATAAAAGTAAACCAGTAGATGTAGTGTATTTGGATTTTCAGAAGGCATTTGACAAAGTGCCCCATGAAAGACTCCTGAGAAAATTAAAACGCACTGGGAAAAAGAGGTAATGGCCTATTGTGGATTGCAAACTAGTTAAAACATAGGAAAGAGGGGTAGGACTAAATGGTCTCTATTTTCAATGGAGAAGGATAAACATTAGAGTGCCTCAGGGATTTGTACTTGGACTGGTGCTTTTTAATATATTTATAATGATTGGAAAAGTGATGATCAAATTTACAGATGACACAACATTATTCTGAGTTGTTAAATCACAAGCAGATTGTGAAAAATTGCAGGAGGACCTTGCTAGACTGGGAATTCAAATAGCAGATGAAATTTAATGTGGAGAAGTGCAAAGTGATGCACATTGAAAAAAGTAGCTCACACTGTAGTTACACGATGTTTGGTTCCATATTAGGAGTTACCAACCAGGGAAGGATCTGAGCATCATAGTGGACAATACTTTGAAATCCTTGGTTTAATGTGCAGCAGTGGTCATAAAAGCTAACAGAATGTTGGGAATTATTAGGAAAGCTAAGAAGTCAGAATCGGGAAGTCAGGCCAATGATGGACAAAGAAGCACAGAAGAAACTTGAAGAGACAGGCAGGACAAGGAAAGGCACAGGAATGAAGACAATCAGGAATGCAGGAGCAACATGTACTATTAGTAGTAGGTGACCCGTTGCTGAGGCGAGGGGCTGTGGTACCAGGACAGTTTATAAAGCCCGGGGTTGTGACATCATCCGGGGGCGCCTTGCGGCTGTTCCCACCATGGGCCTTTTAAGAATCAGCACTTGCCATCCGTATGCACCTAGAGGGAGGCCCAGAAGGATCAGGAGCCCGACGGGGCCTAGGCACTACGCAGGCATGCCGATCGCACAGCATGCCTCTGGCAGTCGGAAGTGGTGTCCGTGCCACGGATGGCTGGGAGTGGTGTTGGGGGTAAGTAAGGCAGCTTGCGGTGTCTTCCCGTGAGCTGCACATGACAGAAGGAGGACCAAAAATGCAGTGAGGAGAAAGTAAGAGGAGTAGGGATGGGGAAGAGTATTAAAAGGAAAGAGTACTGGGGATGAGAAGGAGGATGGGAGATGGGGAGCATTTAGGAAGGGGGAAGACAAGGAATCTGGGATGTGGAAAAGGAGGAAGGAGTGAGGTTTAGTGATGGAGGAAGGGAAGATATGGGACTCAAATGGGTTGGGGAATGATTTCCAGGATCTGAGAAGGGAAAGGTAGAAAGGAAGCGAGGTCCCAAGATCTGGAGGATAGAATCTGCAATCAAGGATCTGAATTTCACTGGGGGTGGGGACCATTCTCTGATCCTTCTCCTGCTTACATCCAATATCTAGCCTTCCATTAAATTTGGTGCACACACACACATACCTGGTATCAATCCCTTCTATGTCACGCATGAACACTGCCCCCTACCCCATCCCCCTCTCTCGCACACAGACATGTACCCTAGCTGATCCTATCTGATCACCATCTTCTCTTCTCAGCCTCCAATAATTCCCACTTAGCCTCTCTTAATCTTCCCGAAACGACACTCTTTTGTTCTGTTTGCCCCAGACCCTCCTTTTTCTTCTAGGCTGCTTGGGAAGGGAGGGGCTGGATCAGGAAGCAGAGGGCTTTTCTCTGAGTGAGAGTCAGCACAGCTGAAAGGCAGCAAATCTTTAGACAGCCTGCTGCTCCCAGGTTTTTTCCTACTCTTGGCACAGGCCTAGTGTGTCTACTGACCAAGCCAGACCTGTTTAGCATATGTGGGCATGTTAAAGCTCCCACAAACAGCGTGCAATTCCTGGTGCATTGGAACCTTTGTACATAGCACATTGACTAACATGCTTTTAGTTAATAGGCGCCTATGTGTGTGGAAAGGGGTTAGTAAAAAAACTAAAAAAAGACAGCACATTACTCATCAGCTCTAATTATTTTTTAACACTATTAATTTTTCCTTGTAATTTTTAACATGAATTCATTTTATAATTACTGTTATTTATACTGGATGAACTTGAGTCTGTCAGTGGATCCACACCTCTCCCTTTATACATTCTCCTGCCTGGGCCGACATTTCAATACACAAAACATGTATCATACGTGTTTCTTTGTACAAGGAGACAGGATAGATCGATGTGGGGCCTTCAGATAGCAAGCAGAGACCTTGTTGCACACTTCCTTTCACTTGCCAGAACAACAAGGGATACAGTAAATGTGCTTCCCAAGGATTCTTTTACCTGGTTAGAAACAGCAAAAGGAAATATTTACAGCTCTACTTACTTTTCATTCTGAATGCTAGATCACATGAAATTTAGTTACAATTTTCAGAGGAAATAGTAAAGTCCCAAAAGATAGCACCAACAATTTAGTGCATTTCACTCTTCCCATTAAAATAATTACGTTGCTAGAAACTTTACCCACATCTGTTGCTGTAGCAAGGTTGGGAGGGGAAATACTTGGGGGATCGGAGCTGTTGGAGCCCACACAGGGACTCATCAGATCAGAAGGTTCAGATGCATGATGCAATCTAACAACTTGCAGGTGAGGGTGGGGGAAGGCCTAGGAGCAGGGTTTGGCAGAAAAGATTGTCCTCTACCTCCAGTCAGGTGACGGGGGATGATAATTCCTTGCCCCCCACTGTGTATGGAAGCACTAGACTTTATCTAGCCTTGTAAACTAGGGAATGTGGGAATTCTATAGTTGGTCCAAAAGGATCCCTATAGACATATTTTTGGTTGGTTTAACTTGGTTATCACTTTATTGCCAAGCCTTAGTGATCCTTGAAGAGTCATAGCTTCTCAGTCCTCAAGAATCACAGTACACATAGCCCTTTCGGGTCATGCTGCAAAGATAGTTCATATTTTGCCCGTGAATCATGCTAAACCTCAATGCTATTTGAACTAGCTGATATATTCAACAGGTAGAAGAATAAAAAAAATATATCAGATTGATGTAGTACGGCCTGAATTAACACTTATTTTAGTCCCATTCTTCTAAGTATACCTCATAGCTAGTGACTGATAGAGGAAGAAACCTCCAGTGTGTGAAAGTTTGCAGTTTCTGTGATTTATGAACTATTCTGTTCTGGATATGTATTCTCTTTAGCTTTTCTGTATGAATTGCACTATGCTCCAGGGTGCAGGCAGCTGATTGTATTCATATGCCTCATTAATTCTAGTAAAGGATTTCATTTCTGAACACCACTAGACTGTGTGGTAGTGGGGGGGGGGGGGGGGGGGTTGTACTGGAAGGTGTGAAAAGTCCTCTGAAGAATGCCTAGGGTCTTGAAAGACTATCTTCCTGCCTCCCCTTTTTTGGGAAAGAACCCAAGAGAGCATGTGGTGTCTTCTTCCTCTACAGATCCCGAAGGTACCTGAAAGCTCTAGTAGTCAGTGGAAAAGGGGGCTACACTTACAATCTACCACTGCCAAATGGTTTTCAGAGCCCAAAAATCTGATCTCTTTTAATTTTAATGTAATTATTTATCTATTAATTTATTTTAAAGTGTGGCTATCTCTGCTATAACGTGGGTACAGTTATTGTAAATGACTTCCAAGTTACCCAGTTACTCTTCCTATGGTTTTCCAAATAGTTGCTTGGCTGGATTTGAAAGAAGTAAATGCAAACAAACTTTAAGTGGCATCATTGACTGACTACCCCATCAGTCTTCATTAAATCAATTTAAAGTTTTTGTTGTATAGAACAGACTTACACCCAGGCCTAGTGTCAACAACCAACATGTCATCAACATTCATGACTTTTGACTTTACATTCCAGAAATATATACATCAAAACCATATGAAAGTAGGGACAAAATTTTGGTTTGGGAAAGTAGGGACAAAATTCTGGTTTGGGAAAAACTTTCCCAAACCAGATTTTATCCTGAGTCTGATAAGGTTCGCCAGACAGCGGCCAAGGGGATAAGAGAAAAGCTTTGAAGTATATCAGAGCCCTTCTTCCAATACTATGATTAAACATGAATTATTTTATTAACATTAAAAAATTATGCTTTCACCAGCTGTCTAAACAAATTATTATATGCTGATACATAATAGTACTGCTATTTAAAGTGCTATACAGTTAACATAGGAAGGCATATGGCAAAATACTGTAGATGTTTTACTTCATCTTCATTGTGTTATTTGTATGAACGTGAATACTTGCCGACCACATAGTATAACACATTGAAATTTAGACTCAACACCAAGATTAACATCCCCACTCATGTAACAAGTACAATCCATGAAGACAATGCAGGACCTCAGTTTTAATGTCAAATCGCAAAGATGGCTCCATCTTCATTACTCTAGTAGGATGTTAAGATGCTTGTCCAGTGCTGTCTCAGAAAGAACAACATTCTGACTTACCAAAACTATTTCTTTCTATAAATGTTCTTCTATGAAAATCAGGTCTCATGTTTATGAACTCACCAAAACCTAAACTGGCTTATTTTTTGAGATCTCACAAAAATTGGAAGTCAATGTTGCTTGGCCAGGCACAGATGCCAAGAAGTACCAGGTCTTAAAAGTGTAAACAATTTTAACAAAATGATTACTTTTTTTTGCCTTCTCTGACCCAATACCTTCATCCACTATTTTTAGGGAAAGGGAGAGAGTACTCAGTAGAGAAGAACACTTTAAATTAGAAGTTTGGACATTTTGCCAAGTGGGTAATTAATTGCATTTAGTGCAGTCTACCAGAGAGTAGGGATGTGCATGGGAACAATTCTGGATTTGGTTCAGATTTTTGGTTTGGTTTCCTGATTCATTCAGTTTCTTCAGTTCCATTCAGAAGCTCAATTGTTGCATTTGTTTCCATTAAAGTCAAGGGGGGAAGCAATGCATCCTATTTTTGACTCTAACTTTGACATTTTTCATCCAAATCCTATGGAACTTGTGGAAAACATCAGCAGTAGATGCAACAGCAGCCCAAGACAGGAAGAGTGACATCAATACCTCATGGCACCAAAAGAAGGGTAAAGGACACCAACGCTGACATCAAAAGCCCGAGGCACTGTAAGAAAAGCAAAGTAGCACAAAATAGTGGCATGAACTCTCTAAAACACTAAAAATAGGGTAAAGGTACCAGTAGTAGCATCAATTCCCCAAGGCAGAGGTGGGCAATTCCATCCTCAAGGGCCACAAACCAATTGGTTTTTCAGGATATCCCTAATAAATATGCAATAGACAGATTTGCATGTAGTCTGCATCAGTTGTATGTAACTATATTTCATGCATATTCATTAGGGATATCCTGAAAATCTGACTGGTTTGTGGCCCTCGAGGACTGGAATTGCCCACCTCTGCCCTAAAGCATAGAGTGAGTGGCATGGCAGCAAGCATAGTGGCATGAAGATTGCCAAGGTTTAAAGGTGAATTTTCAAAAGTTGCAGGCACAAAAATAGCACTTACACATGTAAAACATCATAAACGCAAGCAAAGTGTCAGTGATTCTAAAAGCACTCATATCTTTCTATTGTAAGTAAAAAAAATTCTAATCTTTTTTCATTTTACATTTTCAAGCAAGGAGCTTAGAATCTTTGGCATCTCTCTCTGAGATCCAGCAAAACAATGACTGAACTAAATGGTCACTGGCTGCACAAAATGCTCTTTGTTTCACTTTTACCTAAAAACAATGATAAAGTTAATCCAGGCTGCTGACAGCTGGGAAACGCTGGTTTAAAAAGTTCTGAAAATGATTGGCCCTGCTCTTTTCTTGTCCCATTCCCAACTGCCTCCATTCTGTCTGAATTGCAAAAAAAACCCAAAAAACCCAAAACTGCATTGCTTTAATTCTCACATAGACTTTAATGGGAACAAACCGAATGAGCTGAAAAGGAGTCAGATTTTATTGGAGGAATGCTTCCATTCAGTATGGATTACACACACTGAACATCATCTCATTCATATCAGTTTTTATATTCTCATCATCCAAATGCTTATCCCAGTTTACATAAGCACAGATGAGATGATTAATTTTCCTTTCCATACTTAAAGTTTTACATTCTGCCTGTATCATATTATAAAACACTTCAAAAGTATTTGGAATTTCCTATTTTATCATCCAATAGTGTAAGCTTATCTTGTAGTTGAGGGTGAGAGGTACCGATTATTGACTGCGCATGTTTAGATTTTGAAGGCAGATGCGGACCCACTTATTACCTGGTGCAATGTCTTAGACTCCAGATAATCACCATTGATCTCTCACTTAACATAGTAACATAGGAGATGATGGATTAGTAACAGTGACATAGAAGTCCATATTCAGCCACTCTGCAGCTCAGCTAGTTAGCCAGATAAACGTATCTGGCTAACATTCAGATAGGTCTATATGCCGGGCTAACCAGAGTTAGCTGGATAAGTTATCCTGCTAACTCAGCTCCTCCCAGTTACGTCCCAAGAATGCCCGCAGCTTACGATCCCTGCACTATACTGACTGCAGCAGTGCTGGAAGCATAAGCTCTGGTTATCCTGCACTTTCAGCACTTGTCTTATCAGAGCAGTGCTGGGAGTGCCAGGAACAGGTGAGAGAGAGGTTACCTTGCTCCTGGCAGGGGTTTTTTGGGGTCTGGAGAGTAAATATTATTGAGGTTATGGATGGGTAGAGCGTGAGGAGGTGGACAGCAGTGAGGCATTAAAAAAAAAAAAATTAGAAAACTGTGATCTGAGATACCCCCCCCCCCACCCCCAAAATAAAATATCTTTATTTGTGGGGGTTTGGAGAGTGAGGTCTGCTCGATCCAGCAGGGCCTGACTCAGGCTGCAGGCCTGCAATGGACGTTTTTTGTTTTTTAAGGTTTGAGAGTGCTACTTAACTGGATATCTTTGAAGGTTTACGGTTAGTTAGCAGGTTATCCATTCACGTAAGGCAGATAAATTAAAAACTTAATCGATTACATTCAGTCATAGCTGGTTAGATGTTTAAGTTATCCGGCTACATGTAGCCTTATAACTTTAGTATTCAGAGGTATGTTTATCCCGCTGAGTGAGTATCTGGGAGAGGTTATCCAGTTTACTTTAGTTGGATAACTTGTCTGCTCACCGGCTTACTGAATATGGAGCAATGACCAAGTGGTCCCTTCAGTCAGCTTATTAGAGTTGTAACTGCTGTTTCGGGCACATTCTTTATTTATTTGTTTATTTATTTATTTATTTATCTATTTATTTATTTATTTACAATCTTTTCTATACCTTTGTTAAGTTATATACCATCGCAACGGTTTACATACAGGCACGTTAATTAAAGTGGTTAACTGTGTACGGTAGTACATTCTAACATGTGCCAATAAGGTTCGGTTACATTATGTCATAATACATTTTATTTGTTGAGTGGGGTAAGTCTTGGCCGTGTATACCTGTCAGTTAATTTTACAGGTATAAGTCTCATGTTCTGTTTAATTCTATTAAGTTAGCTGTGGGGTAAACTAATAAACTACTCCGAGTACATTTTGAGACAGTGCTTTGTGCTGGTGGTCTTCTGTCTTTTCCTGCATACTTTCTATTCCCTGTTCTCTTTGTGAAAGGCTTGTTTAAAAAGCCAGGTTTTTAAACTTGTTTTAAATGTTTTGAGTTCTCTTTGTAATCTCATTTCTAGTGGCATTGTGTTCCACAGTGTAGGGCCTGCTAAGGATAAGCCTCTTTCTCTAACTTGGGTGAGTCTCGCTGTTCTAACTGAGGGAATGGTTAGGACTGGAGTGCTTTGTTGGCTGATCTCAGGTTTCTGTGTGGGACGTGTACCCGTAGTGCTGTATTCAGCCAGTCTGCCTTTTCGTCGTGTATTAATTTATGTATTGTACAAAGGGTTTTGTATTGTTTTCTGGGTTCTATTGGTAGCCAGTGTAATTCTGCTAGAGTTTCAGTGATATGGTCCCTCCTTTTTTTACCGGTCGGTATCCTTGCTGCAGTGTTTTGTAGCATTTGAAGTGGTCTTAACGTTGTGTGAGGGAGTCCCAGTATTAAGGCATTACTTCGATTCAGAAAAGTTACCATGTTATCCCAGTGCTTCATGTGAAAGGAAGGGGGAGGAGTGTAAAATGCCGATTATATCCTTAACCTCTACCCAGGACTTTAACCTCTACTTGAGTTTACAATAGCACCCTCGGGTGTTCCTTTATGGACTGGAAAGAAAGGGACATGTGCCTAAAGGGAACGAGCCTGGCATTAAATTGCTCCTTCACAACCTGCACCAAAAAGTGCAAGGTATTTGCAGCTTGCAAGTACTTTTGTTGTCTGCCTGCAGTAGGCTTCTGCTACAAGACTTAAAGAAACACCAGCGCAGATTTAATTTGCTAGAAGACGAGTACATTAATACAGATTCAGAAAACGCTTCAGTTTGGATAGGACATTGCTGGCTCTGATAGACCCAGGGGGAGTTTTTTCTGCTCATCAGGAGCAACAGGAAGGGTTCGTCCTGGTTCTGTTTTCCTTGTGGAGTTGCAAGTTAATTATGCTACCACAGCTATGGGAATCCCATGGTATTTTCCCCAGGAGTAAAATAAATATACGTAGACTCTTAAGACTGTAAGTCTTCTGGGGACAGGCAAATATCTGCTGTACCTGGATGCAACTCGCCTTGGGCTACCAATGAAAAGGCACGCGCTAAGTTTAAATAAATAAATATGCTGTGGTCAGAGTTAAAAATGTAATTTTTCTTGCTTTAGTCACCTGACAGTAGCAGAACTCATTTTTAGATAACAGAAATTAAATTTTGCTGTTGATAGATAAAGCGCTCTTTGGGTTTCAGAATGCATCACTTTTGCAGCAGAAGCTAAGAGGCAATTTTCCAATAGCTGGCATGATGCAGATTATCCGGGGGGGGGGGGGGAGGGGGGGCACAGGCTCCCTTTGAAAATGATCTACAAGACGCGTGGGCTCAAAGGGCCCCAGTGAGTTTGCATCTTCTAGGCCTATGGTTTCCCTAACCCGCTCTCGCACTCTCTCTCCCTCCCCTCAATCCCAGGAACAGTCCTCCACTCCCCCCTATGTGTCTAAAGCTGTCTCCTCTGCGGAAACCAGTGTCTGTTTCTAGCCTGCCGGAGAAGGACAACATTTCAATCAATCCCATTTATCCCAGTAAAGTGCTGCTTACCTGGATAAATGCCTTTGAAACTTGTCCTCTAAATAAAAATAGTACGTGTGAGTAACATGGGGTTAAAAAAAAAAAAAAAAGGCCAGCAAACAATCACAGACAAAAGTCTTTCAAACACCAGCTAAAGTAATGAACAGTTTAGTATGAAAGTAAAACATTTATTGCAGTCTACTCATTTGTTTATAGAATAGAATATAATATAATGTAAGAATTGGAAAAGACTTTTTACTGCTTTGCTTTATAATTGCCTCTCTTTTTTTTCATTTTTACGATAGCTTGGTAAAAGCAGAGGAGATCAACGTACGGCTGACTTGACGTGCTCCTGCCGGACTCTGCTGTCTTCCGAATGTAATCCTCACTGCAGGCCACAAAAAATAAAAATAAAAATAAATAAAGTAACAGCCTGCTTCTCGGTATTTTCTTACCATGTTGCCTTTGATCGGAAACTCTGCGATTGCGAGATTTCAGAGAGGGACTCTGTCCAGATGGCTATCTCTTGCCGCGGTCGCCGTCATTATTTGCCCGGCTTGTCTATTAACGAGCAACTATCATCCCATCGCCGGATGACAGCTGCAACACTTACTCCGGCGCAATCAACAGCTAAATGAGGCGCACAGCAATTCCGTTTGTCACCAGGGCCCTCGGCACGACTGGCTGCACAGGCTGATACATAAATTCATGAGGCTGTTGCATATGATGGAGTACGGCTGGGCTGAGAGGGGTGATGGATAGCAGCAGCGCAGCTAAAAGTGGCCATCACCTTGAGTCTGCCAGGACATTTTTTTTTTTCAAACCACCCCCATCGGCTTTCTTGTATTCAATATACAGAGAAGACAGCTTTCCAAGTTACTTATTAGAAATAACTTTAATAAAGGGAATTATTATTGTTAAGGAAGCAAGCTGTAAAATCTTAAGGGTAGGTAGCATTTTTTTTTTTTTTTACAAGAAGAGCTAACTACAAAGCAAACTACACGAGTAGGTTCTGCTGTGAGTATTGTCCCATGACAAGCACCTGAACAAATTTGCCCTTGGCTTGTAATTTTGGTGTTGGGTACTTTATTTAAAAAAAAAGAAAAGAAAAACTAACCCATGCATGGTCTTCTGCAACCTAATCACTCCCCAGATGCCTGAGTAAAAGTAGCCATGTTGCTGACATGTGTGGGTACTTTTACCTGCATGGAAGACAAAGCAGCATTTTACCCGTGGGAAGGGCATTCATTATTACCCTCCCCACACTCAAATTGTGGAATGGTTTCACTCATTGTGAAACAACTCTTTGGTAGTTCCAGGAAGTGCAATTAGAAGGGAATTTATATGTATGTCTATTATATCAATAATACAAAGCCTACATTTCAGAAGCAAAAGTCTAAAACCTGCAATTGGAAATGAGAATAAAAGTATTATCATGTGTTTCTGAAAACAGTGCTATGGAAAATGGAAATTCTAACAAGAATTTAAAGCTGGGATATACAGGGTTTTTTGTTTTTTTTTTTGTTTCTTTTTTAAATAAATAAATCCTAAACAGTGGGCCAGCTTATTCCTTCTGCTGATTTTAGTATCAAGCAATCCCAAATGCTGGTCTCCGAAGTAGGAAAGCACCCTAGAGAACATCTCTCAACCTCCCTCCCCCCTCCCCCCAAAATCCCCAAAACAAAACTAGTCTAGTTTATTACATCTATTTTGCATCCAAAAGCTAAGCCAGAGCTCCCGCTGCCATAGCTGCAGCCCCCTTGAAGCCTCCGTGTAGCTTTAGACGCATCCTCCACCTACATCAGTGGAAGTCACCTAAGAAAGACAAATGCAGAGGCAGCAAAATCAATGAGGCAGATTCCTGCAAAGCGCTGTGCATTAATCTCTATCACAGAGAGAAATATAGACCGGTAGCAGGGAAGGAAGATGCTTGTCGACCAATAAAAGAGAACACTGCCCCCTCCCCCCGGTATTAGGTAACGAATAAAAAGGTCACAATTAGTTATGCAACTATAACTTGATGTTTGCTGAGAGGTCAAGTGAGCAAAAATTGAGACTTAGGTAAAACATATTTGGCCAACAGTTATTTGCTGAGCAAAGCTAAAAAAAAAAATAAAAAAAATTACTTATATAATTACAGTGACTCAGATAAAAGTCCACATATTCACTTTTCATTACATTGTCCTCAAACATCAAATCATGATATGCATGGTCCTCATTGTCCTTTATGGGATATGCAGTCCCTCTCCTGACATCATAAACATTTGGCAGCAAAGAACATGATTTTAGCCCATGATGTCAGCACAAACTAATTGTAAGAAGCTAAAAATGCTTGCCCATACTTCACTATAATGCCTCATTTAAAAATGACCAAAATTACTTAGGCAACCCTATTCCATAAGAAGTAATGAAGAAAACTGATGTTTTAAAAGTATAAGACATCTAATGTATTTGTTGTTATAGAGAATGCAATTCATCCTGTTTTTGACTCTAACATAGGGGTTTTCTATCCAAGTCTATGAACCTTGCAGGTAGGCATCAGCAGCAGAGGGATCGGCCTGCGGAGGCACTGTAAAAAGGGGTAAAACAGCAGGAAACGTGGCCTGGGCTCCCCAATACATGAGAAAGGCAAAGATGCACAAAGATTGGAATGAAAATCCCAAGGAGAGGCAGAGCAGCATGAATTCCCCAATATTTTGAGTGAGCAGCAAAGCAGGAAGAAGAGTGTCAGCAACACACCCAGACACTGAATGGGGAGCAAAGCAAACAGTGTAGAAACATCAAGTCATTCTTTTCATTTGCTATGTACAGAGGTGAAGTGAGGGTCTCTAGTACTCGGGGGCCAATGCATTTGTGTTGTTTCCCCTGCATCACCCCCCCCCCCCCTTTCTCCCCCACCATCACATCACCGCATGGCACAACTTTGTGGGATCTCTTTTCGCTGAGGAAGGGCAGGAGTCCAGCCAGCATGTCAACACAGGGTGCCACCATGCAGGGCCAGAGCTAACTTTTCTGCAGCCCTGTGCAAACAATTACAGTGTTAGCCCTTCCTTATTCATTTTTTTTTTTTACATTTAATTAGTATTCTCTTTCTAATCAGGGTCAGTGCAAGGGTATTAGGCACCCTTAATGAATCTTATAGCTTTATGCCCAGCCTTTCCCCACCATAGCCCTCTCCACACACAATTTCAAATTATGCATGTATAATAAAAGATTTTTCATGAAAAAGGACACTCAAAGTACAGTCTTTTGAAATAAAAATATCACAACACCATATATATTATATTCTAATTCACTGCTGGGGTGTCAACCAGAAAACCCTGAATAAAAGCCCAAAAGACCGTTGGAACCCATAAGGAATTAGGGCTATTGTAATGCATGTTAGGTGTGGGCTTGGTCCTCAGAAAGCCCAATTACAATAAAATAAACCTCCCATTCCAAAACAGCACCACTTGCCGGCACTCAAACAGTTATCACTCTATGAAAAGGTGACCCTACAAACATTACACCAGGTCCTAAAACACCAATATACCTGCTATAAGGAAAACAGAACAAACCAACCTTCTACAGATCCCTGCATTGAAATGACGCATTAGCAGAATACGTAACCTCAATCACAAATGCAGAACATAAACCCTCATCAAATATAAAGTGACCATAAAGTAGAAATGGAAAAGTAAAAACATAAACTAAACTGGAAGCCACAAGTCAGACTCAGTAAGTAGTGCACCAATGGAAAAATTAAAGCATCATCCTTCCAGGAAAACATCATCAAAAAAATCAAGAAATATAAAGCATCAATCATAATAGTGAAACCATACTAATAAAAATAATTAATATTTCAAAACAGCAGATAACATCCAATAATTAAAAACTCATTAAAAAAAAAAAGTTCCCAGCTACCAATATAATATTTCAAAACTGCACACACATCAAATAACACCCGATTAATTAAAATCAATAAGGATTTTTTTAAAAATCACTCATTCTCCATACCCAGAAACTTTTGATTTCTGGTCAACCTGAGATTGTCGTGGAATAATGAGAGGGGAAGGGAGGTGCACAAACTTTCTCCTACCTCATATACATTCACAATCATCCTCATGTCCTCACTAACATACAAACACTTTTTTAAAACTCACACATGCTCACAAACACACAAAGCTGGTTGGCTCCCTCTATCTCAGGCTCACACACACAAACTGGCTCACTCTCTTGGGCACATGCACGCTGGCTCCCTCCTTTTCTTCCACACACACACACTGGCTCATTCTCTTGGGCAAATGCATGCTGGCTTTCTCCTGTCTTAAACACACACACACATGCACACACACAGGCTACATTCCCTCTCCTTCATACATACACACATACACACTGGTTCTACTCCCTCTGTTCCACAGATTCTGGCTCCACTCCTTTACACATATACATGCTGGCTACACTCTCTCTCCTTCACACACACACACAAAGACACATGCTGGCTCCAGTTCCTCTCCTTCACACACATACACACACACACACACACACACACACACACTGCCTCCAGTTTCTCTCCTTCACACACACACACACACACACACTGCCTCCAGTTTCTCTCCTTCACACACACACACACACACACACACACACACACACACACACGTGCTGGCTCTACCCCCTCTCCTTCACTCACACAGGAGCTCCCATACACACCCAGGCTGGCTTCATTCCCTCTTCTTCATACATACACACATGCTGACTCCACTCTCTATCCTCCACACAAACACATGTGTGCAGGCTCTGGCTCCAGCTCTAGTCCCTCTCCTTCAGTTAGGTTGTGGGCCTCCTCCACCTCAGCTGTCAGGCAGGATGGGCTCCCTCGGCGGCCACGGGCCTCCTCCTCTTTTGCCACCGGATGGGATGGACTTCCCCTGGTAGCTATGGGCTTCCTTCTCTTCTGCATCTTGGCAGGATGGACTACCCTGGCGGCTGTAGAGCCTTTTCTTCTTTCGGTAGGATGGGATCCCCTGCCCCCTTGGTGCTCCCCCGACAGCAGGGCCCCCTGGCCCCCCTCGCTACACCACTGGCTATGCATGCTTAACTTTTCCAAATTCATAAAAATAAACTTATACACATAAAATATGACTTTGTAAACATAACAATTAAGTTATGCACTTAAAGTAATGAAATAAATGGAAATAAAATAAAACACTATGAAAAAATTAGAATGAAACAAAATAAGCCAAATAAAATTTTGACCATGCACATCCCCAATGAACACCCCAAAGTACCGTGAGAGAAGCAAAGCAGCACTAACCATCGCATGAACACCCCAAGGCACCAACAGAGGGGCAAAGCTTCATGAATAGTGGCATAGACACTCTAAGGCAATGTGAGAGGGGCAAAGCAGCACAAATCATGGCAAGAACAGTCCAATGCACCATGAGAAGGGCAAAGGGCACCTACAATAGTGGCATGAAAAGCATAAGGCACAATGAGAGAGGCAAAGCACCAGAGCAGTAGCACATACACCCAAAGGCACCGTGAGAAGCATAAATCATGGCATGAACTGGAACATCATACAATGGGCCTACTCTCTATGCAGTATGGTGGTTAAATATTAGACAGTGTAACTGATACCCAATTCCTTCTAACAGGAATGGTAACCATCTATTGTGGCCATCAGACAGAAAAGGAACTCCTAGTGTTGGTCT
Organism: Rhinatrema bivittatum; assembly: GCF_901001135.1. NCBI lineage: Eukaryota > Metazoa > Chordata > Amphibia > Gymnophiona > Rhinatrematidae > Rhinatrema > Rhinatrema bivittatum. The sequence continues at coordinate 343,757,433 of NC_042617.1, forward strand.
ACTTTCATTGCCCTGCATTTAATCATAGGCCCATGTCCAATTTTTAAAAATTTGTTTTGCAGTATAAAATTCACTTATCTTTTTTTACATATGAAGATTACACTCTCCTGCTTTGAATGTCTGCATAAGGGGGACATCATCTTGTCACAGCAGTCTCTTCGTTAGAAATTTCATTAGAAGCTGCCTTTTAATACTTTTATAAACACATCCGATCATGCAAAGGTTTCAATGTCGGAAGTGCTCAAATTATAATATTTATATTTATGAATTGTCAAGATGAATGCACAGGCACCAACCTCTTAAAATCTTTTAAAATAATTATTAAAGAACCAGAAAAATAAATAATCACATTTGTTGAAGTTACCCTCTCTCACCATAACTTGCTTTTGCTACCAAAGTGTAAAGTGGAAGCTGAGACAGGGATGTCAGGTGACTTTTATATTCCTAACATGGTATTAAGATTGGCCCTTTTTAATCACAGAATTCCATGCTACTTCTAGATTCAACCTTTGGAGGGTTACAATCTCTGCGTTGTAAATCCAAAATTGTTCCCTTAAATTTAAATGTTCAATGCGATTGTTTCCTCTTGGTGGCTCTATAAATTGTTCTAGGATTCCCCATCTGAGATCACTGAATTGGTGGTGAGCTGCTACAGGAGTCTGGACTTTGCTAGTAGTATTGACACCACTTTTGTTCAATGAGTTGAGTTTTGATGTTTCATTTTGTACATCCAACATATACCTTGCTACATGGGCATTGTGGAAAAAAACAACATCGGTCAGAAAACCTAGAAATAGAAATCTCATTTCAAGCTAATTTACTTTTTTTGGAATTTTTTAATGCAAGTAAAATCCACTTAGCTTGAAAACGGCTGTTAATTCAATCTGACATGGCCAGTGTTTCAAATGTATTTGCATCAGGGGAAGTCCACTACCATGCAAGCATACTGTGGCTATAGGTATCTATCCTATGCCTTCATTCCCAATATACTTTCACTGCAAAGGAGGAGAAACACTTGTAGGACATTTAAACACAAACTGATCAATCATAGGTGCAAATGTCACATGCTTAGTTACCACTCAGTTCTTTAGTCATAGATGAGCATAACTCATTTTAAATAGGAATACCATTCAAGCCCAAATATTGCAAAGACTTTAACTTGAAAATTCAAAATTGTTAGCAGTAATTAAGATGTGATATCATATTGCTAGCTCATCCCAAAAGTTATAATCTGTTCTATTACACTCTATCATAGATTTGAAAAAAATGTGGCCCTGTGTGACGCAAAGAGACATAATAGATGCCTCATGTTTCAATGTGTTCAGACAGCTATGGTGTTCTACCAGTCTTGACCTGGCTATACATTTGACCTCTGTGAAATTGTTAATTTTAAATTGTAACTGTTTGTGATACAGCTCACCTTTTTGGTGAATATGTCTATTATAACTCACTTTTAGCTGAAAGAATGAGCATGAAATGAAGTGTAAAATAAATAAATAAAACCACTAGGGAGTCATTTGTAGGGAAGAAAAACTAATACATCACAATAAATATCCTCAAGATTTGTCAAAGAAATTTTTGAATGGGGTATCCAGTTACAAGAATCAAGGCTGCATATGGAAGGGCTTTATATGCTAATAGACAATAACTGTTATCGTATCAGTAATTAGTTAAGGAGCTTAAATTGATTGATATGTGTCCTATGACTCTAAAAGTCTGTGATTGCTGTGGAAATATATACAAATTATAGATAAAGGGGTAGATTTTAAAAAAGCGCGCCTTCGCGTACTTTTGTTGGCGCATCAGGCGCAAACAAAAGTACGCTGGATTTTAGTAGATACGCGCGTAGCGGCGTGTATCCGCTAAAATCCTGGATCGGCGCGTGCAAGGCTGCCGATTTCATGTAGCCGGCGCACGCCGAGCCACGCAGCCTGCCACCGTTCCCTCCAAGGCCGCTCCGAAATCGGAGCGGCCTGGGAGGAAACTCGCTTTCGCCCTCCCCTCACCTTCCCCTCCCTTCCTCTATCTAACCCACCCCCCCCGGCCCTATCTAGACCCCCCCTACCTTTGTCGGGGGATTTACGCCTCCCGGAGGGAGAAGTAAATCCCCGCGCGCCAGCGGGCTGCTAGCGTGCCGAGACACGACCTGGGGGCGGTTCCGGAAGGCGCGGCCACGCCCCCGGACCGCCCCGGGCCGAAACCACGCCCCCGGGCCCACCCCCGAAACGCCACGTCCCGCCCCCAAAATGCCGCGCCGATCCGACATGCCCCCGATACGCCCCCGACACGCCCCCTCGAAAAACCCCGGGACTTACGCGAGTCCCGGGGCTCTGCGCGCGCCGGTAGGCCTATGGAACATAGGCGCACCGGCGCGCAAGGCCCTGCTCGCGTAAATCCGGGCAGATTTACGCGAGCAGGGCTTTTAAAATCCGCCCCAGAGTATCTATATTTTATAAAAAAAACCATAACATCTTTAATAACAATTCAAAGAGCGATAAGCATAATTAATACATTAATTTACCAAATAGAAACAATTTAAACATTATAATTTACAAAATGTATGCATATTTTATATGATTAATACATAAATATTAGCAGAGCACTTATATATCCATTACCACTAAATACAACATGTATACACACAAAAAATTAAAGCATTCAACATTGTATTACAAAAAAGACAAACATAAAAAGACCCCCAATAAAAAACCCCTCATTTATAAACGTATGACACAACCTCTGTGTATGTGTGCTGATTCCTTGTGCACACACACAAACTGTGAGACAGAGAAGATACAAACAAGGCTCAGGCTGGTGTTCATTGCAATCTGCCTCTGAAGTTTGTAGTAGTTGCAGATTAGAAGACAAGACAGCAGCATACAGAGTGAGAGAGTGTAAAGAGTGGCATTAAAACCCCACAAGTCATATAGTGTGGGGAAATCACAAACAGCACAGAAGCATCAAGATCCTTAAGACACAGAGTACAGTCAGGGTCTCACAAACACAAAGGCATCAAAACCTCCAAGGTATCATGACAGGGCAAAAGTAACTAACATTATTTGAATGAACAGCCCCAAACAGGGAAGGCACCAAAAGAGCAGGAAAAGCAGAACCAACAGTGATATGAATTTCCCAAAGCACCGCAAAATAGCAAAATGGTACCCATAGCAGTAGACGTTTTCCGAGGCACCATTAGAGAGCAAGGAATAGGCTGGGCAGTAAAGTGGCTGACTTTGACATAAAGGATTAGAGCCAAGAAAGAGGTGGGGGGAGGAAGGAGAAACATTGCTTTTCTTGTTTTTACATTTTATTTTGGAGACAAAACACCCTTTTTCATCTTGCCTTTTAACCATGCCAGCAGTCATTTGGCCTTCATTCCACCTTTATTAATGCGAAGAATATATCTAGACTGCTCTTCTAAAATGGTATTTTTAAACAATGTCCACAACTGTTGCATACTCTTAACCTTTATAGCTGCACCTTTAAGTTTTTTCTATTTTCCTCATTTTATCAGTCTCCCTTTTGAAAGTTTAGTGCTAGAGGTATAGATTTATTTATTGTCCTCCTTCCAGGCATTAAGTCAAATTTGATCATGTTATGATCATTATTGCCAAGTGTCCGAACCACTTTTACCTCTTGCAGCAAATACTGAGCTCACTAATAATTAGATCTAAAATGGCTCTCTCTCTTATTGGTTTCTGAACCAATTGCTCCATGAAGCATTCATTTATTCCATCCAGGAACTTTACCTCTCTAGCATGTCCTGATGTTATATTTACTCAGTAAATGCTGGGGTAATTTAATTCTTCCATTATTACTGTTTTGCCAAATTTGTTAGCTTCCCTAATTTATCTTAGCATTTCATCGTCCGTTTAATCATTTTGGCTATACTATTCCCCAACACACATGGGATTTCTACCCATAAAGATTCTATTGTGCATTTAGTCTTCTGCAAGATCTTTATCCTGTTGGACTCTGTGCCATCTCAAATATAAGGTAGCACCCCTCCCCCCACCAAGTTGATCCACCTATCATTGTGATATAATTTGTATCCTGGTATAGCACTGTCCCATTGGTTCTATTTCTTCCACCAGGGTGCCCAAAGAGAATACACAATAGAAAGTGCATAATAAAACAAGGCAAAAGAACAAAATCAAGACAGGACAGATAAACAAATCAACAAAACCATAAAGCCACTAAACTAGGGCCAGCAGGAAACAGGCATAATCAAGCAGACTAAGCAAACAAACAGACAGGTCTTACTCTTAATAGAAGGCCACTAAACTAGGGCTGCATACAAGGCAAGAACAAGACAGGCAAGGCAAGAGTTAAGACTATGGCCACCAGCAGGACCTGCAAACCATAAGAGATAACTGAGCAGCATGTAACTTGGCCCACTGAGGGCCCCTGCTGGCAGGAAGCAAGTACTGCACAAGAATGCTCACAGGTACATCAGGGGAGTGGCAGCAAGGCAGAGTGGCAGCAAGATCCCCAAGGTGCCACATAAGAAGTATGGCAGCAGGGATAGTGGCAGGAAGACCCACTAAGTGTGGCATCAGGAGCACGGCAGCTAGGCAGAATTGCAACAAGATCTTGTTTTTGGGTACTTGCCAGGTTCTTATGCCCTGGATTGGCCACTGTTGGAAACAGGATGCTGGGCTTGAATGACCCTGGGTCTGACCCAGTATGGCATTTTCTTATGTTCTTACAAGGTGCTTTCAATCATCTTGCCACTCACATGGAGATTTTGGAAAACCCAGCAAAGGCAGATTGATTTTCAAAAGTACAAACACGTCCATCAGCTCTGGTGCTAGCCTTGAATGATGAGGGATCTCAATGTCATCTGCCATTAAGAAGACACATTTGCTGAGCATGCTGGATGGTGGACAGAAAATATAATACCAAGCCATCTTAGCCAAGTCTGGTCAGACCACAGTTTGCCTAGTATGCTGGAGCATCTGTGTCCATGTCTTCGATGGGCTCTATTAGTGTGTTACTGAAATGTGTGCTGGGGTCTCCTTTGCTGAGGTGGGGTGAGGGTCTCTGATGCCAGCTGCTTTATTTATGACCTTTCTCAGCAGAGTCGGTTCTGTGGGTGAAATGTGGCTTTGGTGTATTGAGGTGAGGGAGGAAGTAAAGGCTGATTGGCTACTAGGGATGTGCAGAGCAAAAGCGACCCCGCGGGGAATCACATGACGTCGGTGCCACGTCGGAGTGACGCGGCGTCACGTGATTCCCCGCGAGTTCCCTCCGGCACCCTCGTTCGGCCCAAAAGGAACTTTTGGCCAGCTTGGGGGGGCCTCCTGACACCCCCAAGCTGGCCAAAAGTTCCTTTTGGGCCGAATGAGGATCCCGGAAGCGACCCCGCGGGGAATCACGTGACGTCGGCGCCACGTCGGAGTGACGCGGCGTCACGTGATTCCCCGTGAGTTCCCTCCGGCACCCTCGTTCAGCCCAAAAGGAACTTTTGGCCAGCGTTATGTTCAATACGAATGCACACCCCTATTGGCTACAGCTCATGCTCATCAATATTCTCTGGGGTGGATACTCTTCCTGTTCATGCACCATAGCTGGCAGTATCTCCTTCATATAAGTGAAATGCTGGGACTGGAGTATGAGACTCCTTTTCAGCCATGTATCACAAAACTGGAGTGCAGTAATCCATAAGAGCTATATGTGATGGGAGCAAAAGACCAATATACACTGATAGGGAGAGGGATCTTGGGGTAAAAGTGCCTGGTGATCTGAAGGCAGCGAAGCAATGTGACAATGTGATAGCTAAAGTCAGAAGAATGCTGGGCTGCTGAGAGAGAGGAATAACCCATAAGAAAAGGAGATGATGATGCCCTTGTACAGGTCCTTAGTGAGGCCTCACCTGGAATACTGCGTTCAGTTCTGGAGATCATATCTCAAAAAGGATAGCGACAAGATAGTGTGCAGTCTGTATCGGAAGACTTATAAGGAGATGCTGAAGGATCATATTTAGATAGGTATACCCTGGAGGAGAGGAGGTGTAGGGGAGATGTGAAACAGACCCTCAGATACCTGAAAGGTTTTAATAATGCACGATCTTCAAATCTTTTTTATTGGAAAGGAAACTATAGAACTAGGGAGTAATGAAATAAAACCCCAGGGTGAATAACTCAGAATCAATATCAGGAAATACTTCTTCATGGAGAGGGTGGTGGATACCTTGACTGCCCTTTCGGAAGATTTGGTGAGTACAAAAACAGTAAAGAAATTCAAAAGGGCATGGGGTAAACACTAGGGATGTGAATCGTGTCCTCGATCGTCTTAACGATCGATTTCGGCTGGGAGGGGGAGGGAATCGTATTGTTGCCGTTTGGGGGGGTAAAATATCGTGAAAAATCGTTAAAAATCGTTAAAAATCGAAAAATCGAAAAATCGAAAAATCGAAAAACCGGCACATTAAAACCCCCTAAAACCCACCCCCGACCCTTTAAATTAAATCCCCCACCCTCCCGAACCCCATCCCTCGCCGGAACATCGTTAAAAATCGAAAAATCGAAAAATCGAAAAACCGGCACACTAAAACCCCCTAAAACCCACCCCCGACCCTTTAAATTAAATCCCCCACCCTCCCGAACCCCCCCCCAAATAACTTAAATAACCTGCGGGTCCAGCGGCGGTCCGGAACGGGCTCCTGCTCCTCAATCTTGTCGTCTTCAGCCGGCGCCATTTTCCAAAATGGCGCCGAAAAATGGCGGCGGCCATAGACGAAAAAGATTGGACGGCAGGAGGTCCTTCCGGACCCCCGCTGGACTTTTGGCAAGTCTCGTGGGGGTCAGGAGGCCCCCCCACAAGCTGGCCAAAAGTTCCTGGAGGTCCAGCGGGGGTCAGGGAGCGATTTCCCGCCGCGAATCGTTTTCGTACGGAAAATGGCGCCGGCAGGAGATCGACTGCAGGAGGTCGTTCAGCGAGGCGCCGGAACCCTCGCTGAACGACCCTCCTGCAGTCGATCTCCTGCCGGCGCCATTTTCCGTACGAAACGATTCGCGGCGGGAAATCGCTCCCTGACCCCCGCTGGACCTCCAGGAACTTTTGGCCAGCTTGTGGGGGGCCTCCTGACCCCCACGAGACTTGCCAAAAGTCCAGCGGGGGTCCGGAAGGACCTCCTGCCGTCCAATCTTTTTCGTCTATGGCCGCCGCCATTTTCGGCGCCATTTTGGAAAATGGCGCCGGCTGAAGACGACAAGATTCAGGAGCAGGAGCCCGTTCCGGACCGCTGCCGTTCCGGACCGCCGCTGGACCCGCAGGTTATTTAAGTTATTTGGGGGGGGGGTTGGGGGGGGGGGGGGATTTAATTTAAAGGGTCGGGGGTGGGTTTTAGGGGGTTTTAGTGTGCCGGCTCACGATTCTAACGATTTATAACGATAAATCGTTAGAATCTGTATTGTATTGTGTTCCATAACGGTTTAAGACGATATTAAAATTATCGGACGATAATTTTAATCGTCCTAAAACGATTCACATCCCTAGTAAACACTGCGGAGGTTGGAAATAAAGAAAAGGGTTCATGGTGGTTACCCACACGGAGCGGCAGTAACTACCATACCAGTCCTGCCACAGAGGGTGAGGATTACTATTGTTATTTTGGACTCTACTGAGGTAAGGGGATAGCGCAGAGATTCCCAAACCTGTCCTGGGGATTCCTCAGCTAGTCAGGGTTTCAGGATATCCATAATGCATATTCATTGTGGATATCCTGAAAACCCGACTGGATGGGGGGTGCTCCAGAATAGGTTTGGAACCACTGGGATAGAGATTCTCCATTTGCCTTGTGTGCTCCGGCTAAGCTAAACACTCTTTCAGTGGGTTGTGAGCAAGTTTCTAAGCTGTGCTTCTTTAATAAAGTGCACCAGGGAGTGGAGGTGGTTAACACTAAATTTCTGTGTCATTCCCTCAGACAACTTGCCACGTACATATATAGCTGTGTATTTCTCTATTCGCTTTAATACAAGGAAATACACATTTGATTCTTGAGAAACAGACTTCAAGTAATTACTTGATGCATTTCTAATGATTCACAATGGATGCATGCCACTTATTTCACCACCATGCTGACAGTCTAGGCCTTTTCCTACCTGTTTTGCCTTACATGCCAAATCTCAACATGTTTTTCTAGCAACTTCATTTGGCTCTTTGATAGACTCAACGGGCAGCTTGTGGCTGCCTGGCTTTGGAGCATCCTCTGGTGCTTTTACGTGGCTCGGCTGCTGATGGCTGTCAGGCTGCCTTGCTTTTTCCAAACATAATTTCTTTTGAATTGCCTCGGAATCAGAGGGATTTCACAGCTCCTCGCATTTCTTTGAGAATAAAATCCTGAGCAAATTACTCTCAGAATCAGCACATGATGCAATATTTTTCACAAAAAAAACAGAACAGATTTCTTAAAGGAGCAATGCATTTTGCACATGCATGGCACATGCACACACACATATCACAAAGTAAAACTGGTAGAACTGGAGTACCGTATTATCCCCAAAACTGTTAGCAACAAAGCAAGATGCCTATAAATGAGAATATTCCCACACCATTGATATCTGTCTCCAAACAACTATTTTAAAAAAGCACACAAGACAGATGCCCACAGTCTTGATGCACAGGCAGCTTGAATGATATTTTTTTAAATCTTTTTTTTTTGTTATTGAAAAACCAACTAGTTGGATAGAGAAAACTGCTGGGGGAGGCTGCGGCTACGACCAGCAGCCAAAGGAAGCTGGTTCTGCCAACTGCTCACAGCCCCTTTCAGGATCCAAGCCTTGCATAATAATAATCCCGAAAATCATCAGCTCTAATTAAAGCTACGTTAAGCAGATAACTCTTCATCCCTGACGATACAAATAGTGACATTTGGATTTCTGACAATATACCTTTGTTGTACAATTGTTAGATCGCCTTCATAACTTGTCTGAATAGCAATTCATTCAAACAGGTTCACCAGCCTGGTCAGAATGTGAATCAGAAGTAAGACAACTTCTTCATCTCTCTATTACAATCTCAATACACTGGCTTGAAAAACATTCAGGCCTATACAGTAGAGTGCACTCAGCTGAGCGCATGGTTTAATCTGCGGTTGGAAGCACGTATTGGACGTGCATCCAAACTCCCCCCCCCCCCCCCCCCCCCCGAAACTAATAGCGCTCATCACATGCAAATGCCCAAGAGCAGGCATTAATTTCTGAGCATCCCAAAAAAGTGTACAGAAAGTACTGGTTTTCTGTACATCCTCCAACTTAATATTGTGCCGATATTGTCGGAGGAACCAAAAGGTTAAAAAAAAAAAAAGTGCGCGGGCGAGTCAAGTTAGGAAAATGGACGCTCAGTTTTACGAGCGTTCATTTTCCTAACCCGTGGCTGTGCTCAGGTTAGGGAAACGAGCACTTGTAAAATTGAGCTTTTGTTTTCCCAAACCCGCTGACAGCCACCTGTCCTGGGCTTCCCCACTGCTAAGGAGGCACAAGGGGTGCTATTGTCCCTAGTGCCTCCTTTTTAGCGTGACCCACTCAGTATCATGCATGCGCACAGGAGAGGTGATTGGGCAGTGTGTTAGGAAAGTGGGGGCTCAGCACTGAGCCCCCGCTTCCATGCTAGCTTACTGTATCGGCCTGTTTATTAAAGATGTGTGAGGAAATAACATGTTTTGTTTAGTTTTTTTTTTGTTTTGGGGAATGTTATACAAGTTTTGGTTCATTTAATATTTATTTTGGTTTGTTTGATTTTCTAAAGCAAAATAAGCAATAAATTAAAAATAAAAACCTCAAATCAAATGGTTCCCCCCACCTCACTACAGACCACACTTTCTCTTTCTGTGGGTCTTCAAAGTGATCCCCAGTCACTTTTATCCCATTGGCTCTTGGTTTGAAAATGGAGCCAGCCCACCCTGAGCCAGTGCCATTTTGTTGAACGGCCATTTTGTTTTACATTTGCGTGATGTATGGCTGTAAACCAAAATGGTGCCAGCCTCAGAGCCAGTTGGAGCCATTTTCAAACCAATAGCCGATGAGCCAGGCATGACTGAGGATTGTTCCTAACCCTTTCTATATTGGGGACCCCTACAGAGAGGGTAAGCATGTGCATTGGGCAGAGGTGGCTAAATGTTAAATTTCATTTCTCTTAGGTTTTATTTCATTGATTTTTTCAAATAAAAGTCAATGAAAAAAATGGATTTCAGGTGAGGGGGTGGTTTGTTTCATTTCTTAAAATGCAAGTATTTCATCACATTTTCCAATTGGGTTAAAAATGAATGCACGCTCCTAATTACCTCTCATATACTTAATATTCTTAATCACTAGAAACCCCTCTCTCCCCCCCTGTCATCTATACTCCCCTTATTGTTACCCTTATCTTTCCCACTCCCAACCTCTCTTTACCTTGTATTATAGTTTATGTATTATGTTTTATACAGGGTATAATTTATGCCTAACATACCCGTTTTATTGCTCCTCCTTTCACGTTATATATAGTTTGTTTTGCTTCCTTTTTGCTATTGTTCTATGTAAGGACCTTGCCCAATAGTTCTTAGTTGTATGTACACCGATACGATGTGCAAACGGTTATCGGTATAGAAGAAATTCGAAATAAAATAAATAAATATACTTGAATTTAGGTTTTATCAAACTTTTATGCATGACTTTAAGGATATTAAATTTTATTTTTGCATCACCGTTTCCTTCTCATTCTTTGTGCTTCAAGCTCAAGACTTCTTATTGGACTATGGCACCATGAGCCTTCATTCACAAATACCGTGTATTTTTCTCCTATTGTATATCATCCGCCCAACTCAGTACAGTCATTGTAGTGATGTTCTTTGGCCAGGGCCATAAACTATGGCTCTCTTGGCCATTAGGTTTCACTGTTGTGTAGTGGCTCCTCCCCCGGGATTGTGAATGCTTCCTCTGCAGCACCTGGATCCTCCGCATGGCAGAGTGCAGCTCTTCCCACTGAACCATGAAGCTGATCCCAATTAGTGAATTTTTTTTTTCGAAAAGTTTGTGAAGCAGTTTGTTGACGACATCAAAAGTTAACAGATTTGTTGAAAACAGAACATTTTTTAAACATTTTCCAATATCAATCATTCAAATTGTCTTGAAGATATTAGATTTTTCCCACATTTATCTGCAACTGGAAGATTTGATAGAGATTTTGGTAAAATAGCAAAACCCATGGCAAATTTGCTTCAAATCTGTCCAATTTTCCTCAGTTTCATTGTGAAATATTGACAGATTTTCCCAGAAAATCTAAGGAAATTATTCAAAATCCATCAAACTCAAGCCAGGCTGGATCATTTTCAAAATGGAACAAATTAAATTCATGCAAAATTTCATTGGAATCTCATTTCACTTTGAAAACACAAAGAAAGGGTCATAGCCTGGCCAGATGCCAGGGCCTGAGACACGAGGCCATGCCAGGGAAATTTCACAATGACTCCCCCACCCGCACATAATTACTGTTATGATGCTGCTTGCGGCTAGGCCACAAGCAGCCTCTCGCCTCTTTGCTGCCAGCCTTCCGACGCCATTCCTCGGGGCCCGGAGGCTGCCGACATCTCCGCCGCTGCCATCCACAGCGGGCTTCTGCCGACGCTTCTCTCCTGCGGCCTGGGAGCTGCTGCCATCTTCGCGGCCCGGAGGCTGCCGTCAAGCGCTGCCAGTCTCCATTTTTCGTGGCCTGGGACCCGCCGCCGACCAGGCCTTCTACATGGCCTGGAAGCCGCTGACGACCGGGCCTTCTATGCAGCCTGGGAGCCGCCGCTAACCAGGCCTTCTATGCGGCCTGGGAGCCGCCGCCGACTGGGCCTTCCACACGGCCTGGGAGCCGCCGTCCTTTTCCTCTTCAGTGGCCTAGAGGCCACCTTGAAACTCCTCTTCCGTGGCCCAGAGGCCACCGTCATCCGGGTCCTCTTCCGTGGCCAGGAGACTGCTCCGGAGCTCCTCTTCACATGGCAGTAAGCCGCCATCTATCTTCTGTTCTTCGTGGCAGGGAGCCACTCTCTTTGGGGCCTGCCTCCTCCTTCACTGCAGGACGTCACTGTCCCTGGTCCTGCCTTCTTCCTAGGCACATGGCCGCACCACCTCTCTTCTCTTAAAGGGCCAGCGGTGGGCAGTCCATCTTACCCAATCAAAAAAGATTCCCATCTGGTGTGTACTATCAGAGTTTTTCTGTTTTTACTGACAATCAGAAGCCCTAAGTATATTCTGATGTTATTCTGTGGAAATTTGGTTTTATATCTTTTTTATTTTGGTGACTGTAGTTTTTGGTTGATTATTTGTAATTGTTCTAATCATGTTCTATTACTTTTTGCATAAAATTATTTTATTAAGGTACTATTAGTATTTTGATAGCACTAATTTTATATTTCATTTTGAAAAACCAAACCTCTGTATGCACTTTCATCCCCCATGACCTCAACCCTCCTTCCTGCCCCATATAAAGGAAATAAATGGAAGGATATTGAATTAAATGTAGAGATAAACAGAGCCATTCAGGAATTTTCATTTCTTTTATGTTTTTACTGATTTTCAAAATTCATAGTGTTATAATACTTCCTAGTAGATGCTATGGTCTCCTATTTTTCCAGAGTATGTAAGTGAGTTAGTAGTGCACTTGTAGTGCTATATCAACAGTCTTTGATAAATAGACAGACAAGTTGAAGGTTCATCCCGTTTATTTTCTTCTCTCTTTAGAATAGTTCTGTCCAAGAAAATGTTTTATATATGTACGTACTATATATTTTTTACATGTTTCCAGTAATTAGCATTGGTCTTTTCTCTGCTCACTCATTCCCGTTGTCCTTCCCCTATCAGTTTCTCTCTCACTCTCATCCATTGTATCACCTTTGCAAACTGGTTTATCACAATCTTGTTAGCGTGAGTTGCAGACAGGCTTGATGTGAGGAAAGTGAATGAAAGAAGGGTCAGCAGTAAGGCAATGAAATAAAAACGCCTGCAAGTCCTTAGATCTATCAGTTTGAGTCTGATGCCTACTCTGAACCATGTACATAGTTGGGCCAATCGCTCTGTATCGCTCCATGGTGAGACCGCACCTTGAATTCTGTGTACAATTCTGGTCGCTGCATTTCAAAAAAGATATGGTATGATGGAGAAGGTACAGAGAAGGGCGACCAAAATGATAAAGGAGATGGAACAGTTCCCCTATGAGGAAAGACTAAAGAGGTTAGGACTTTTCAGCTTGGAGAAGAGACAGCTGAGGGGGGATATGATAGAGGTATTTAAAATCATGAGAGGTCTAGAATGGGTAAATGTGAATTGGTTATTTACTCTTTTGGATAATAAAAGGACTAGGGGGCACTCCATGAAGTTAGCATGTGGCACATTTAAAACTAATGGGAGAAAGTTCTTTTTCACTCAACGCACAATTAAACTCTGGAATTTGTTGCCAGAGAATATGGTTAGTAGGGATGTAAATCGTTTTTTGACGATTTAAAATATCGTCCGATATATTTTAAATCGTCAAAAATCGTTAGGGCCACGATACAATACCAATTCCCCCGATTTATCGTCAAAAAATCATAAATCGGGGGAAGGGGGAGGGCAGGAAAACCGGCACACTAAAACACCCTAAAACCCACCCCCGACCCTTTAAATTAAATCCCCCACCCTCCCGAACACCCCCCCCCAAATGCCTTAAATTACCTGGGGGTCCAGCGGCACACTAAAACACGGCACACTAAAACACGGCACGCTAAAACCCACCCCGACCCTTTAAATGAAATCCCCCACCCCAAATGCCTTAAATTACCTGGGGGTCCATAGCCTTAAATTACCTCCGTAGCGGCGGTCTGTAGCTAAATCGGGGGAAGGGGGAGAGCAGGAAAAGCGGCACACTAAATCGTGTGGTCTTCAGCCGGCGCCATTTTGCAAAATGGCCGCCGCAAAATGGCGGCGGCCATAGACCAAAACGATTCGACGCAGGAGGTCGTTCCGGACCCCCGCTGGACTTTTGGCAAGTCTTGTGGGGGTCAGGAGGCCCCCCCAAGCTGGCCAAAAGTTCCTGGGCGTCCAGCGGGCGTCCGGGAGCGATTTCCTGCCGCAAATCGTTTTCCGTACGGAAAATGGCGCCGGCAGTAGATCGACTGCAGGAGGTCGTTCAGAGAGGGTTCACTGTGGAAACACTGTGGACTGCGATAAAAGGACTAGAATCCTCATTAGGGGTAAAAATCGAGAAAGTAAATAAATCTGTTGACATGATTCATTCTCAGGTACAGACCCATGATACTGCTATTAAGAAAAATGTTGAACGTTTAATTGAGATTGAGAAGCAATGTGATACTTTGGGTAAAACAGATGTGGCTCTGATAAAAGGTCAAGAATTTAATTCTCGTAGATTGGAAAGTCTAGAGAATTATTCTAGAAGGTTAAACTTGAGAATATTAAATTTCCCTAAATCACCAACTATGTCTCCTATAGACATGTTAAGGAAATTTTATGTGGAAATACTTAAAGTGCCTCAAGAAACTATTCCCCCAATAACAAAAGCGTTCTATATACCTGTAAGAAATATTGAGAACCAAAATAACTTACCCCCAACATCAAATGTATTAGAAAATTTAACTGAATTTTTACAAGACTCTCAAATTACTGTTGAGAGTCATGCCACATTATTAGTAGTGTTCGCTCTAGAACCTGATAAAATATGGACCATGAAATTGTTTTTTCGTAGTGTAGAGAAAAAGTTTCTTGGTCAACAGATAACTATTTTTCCTGATCTTGCTAAGCCAACTCAATTGAGACGGAAAGCTTTTTTAATAAAAAAACAACAGGTATTAGCCCTTGGTGCTACCTTTATGTTGCAATATCCTTGCAAATGTTCGATAAAATTAGCTTCTATAAAATATATTTTCTTTAATCCTGATCAATTGGAAGGTTTTTTACAGAATAGAATAACCCCTACAAATATTTCTTCATAAATATCACGAGTGTTTCATTGGAATAAGAAATTAGCGGATATTAATTATTAAGCTGGTCATTTCCTAAGTAGTTAGTATCTATAATACAGTCCCCATTTGTGGTCTCATATTGAACAAATGTGTACTTTAATTATTAAGATGTATAATTATGATGTTATTTCTTCAACCAGTTCTAAATTTCTAATATGTCAATGTGGTTTGACTATATTGTCTGTAAAAACTATGAAAATAAAGAATTAAAAAAAACCAAAAAAAAAAAAACCTCTGGAATTTGTTGCCAGAGGATGTGGTTAGTGCAGTTAGTATAGCTGTGTTTAAAAAAGGATTGGATAAGTTCTTGGAGGAGAAGTTCATTACCTGCTATTAATTAAGTTGACTTAGAAAATAGCCACTGTTATTACTAGCAACTGTAACATGGAATAGACGTAGTTTTTGGGTACTTGCCAGGTTCTTATGGCCTGGATTGGCCAATGTTGGAAACAGGATGCTAGGCTTGATGGACCCTTGGTCTGACCCAGTATGGCATGTTCTTATGTTCTTATGTTCTTATATTCCACTGTAAGAGGGGCATTTGAAAGAGTTACAAGAGTCTACAGAACCTTGCACCCTATGCAGACTAATGTAACATTGCTCCTCTTACAGTGAGATATATATTAGGCATGTGCTTCATTTTATTTTATCGGGTCATGCTTCAGTTCGGGTTTCCCATGGGAAATAATTGGTTTTCCCATGTTTTTTTTTTTTTGTGTGTGTTTCAATTGCTTCATTGTTTGTGCGCACTAACTAGGGTTTAGTGAGCACTAACTCTATGTTAGTGCGTACTAAGTCATGTTAGTGCATGCTAACCGGTTTTCTAATTCAGGACTTAGGGTACACTAAAGGGTTGTTAGCGCGCACTAACTAAAAATGTTATCAATGTTAAAAATTGTCAATTGGGGGGCAGTTCATTAGCTAGAGGTATGGTTCTGCTTTCCCATTGGTTGTTTCCTTCTAAAGAGACAGTAAGGAGATAGCCAATGGGAATGCAGAAACATATCTCTAGCTACCGGTCTACTCCCCAATCGACTCATTTTGTAACTTATTGACCCTAAGACCTATTAGGGTGCACTAACTCTGGATTTAGAAAACTAGGTAGTGCGCACTAACAGGAGTTAATGTGCACTAATGGGAGTTAATATGCACTAACCTACTAACTACAGGTTAGTGCTTATTAACTCCCGTTAGTACTTGCCACTTGCCACTAACCTACTAACTACAAGTTAGTGCATATTAACTCCCATTAGTGCACACTAACATGAAAAACAAATTTTTTCCGAATTATCGGAAAAATTCCCTTTGTTTATCATTTTTCCCTGATTCATGATGAATTAGACAATTTTGTTGAAATTGTCTAATTTGTTTAAAACGAATGTACATCTCTAATATATAGTGTGTCAGATTTGTCTCTCTCTCTCTCCCTCTTCCTCCTCCCCCTCCTCCCCTGGTGTTCAGGATCCTTCTGGCCCAAAATCTCCAGACTTGCACCTTAACAGAACCAGTACTAAAGTTGTGCAGGCAACATGGTGCACATTGCCATGGTCAGCCTTGCAAAATTTGGGAGTTATGTATGTACATCTAGGCCTCCAAAAAAATAAAATGCCCATTCTCTGCCTCCTTATTCTTGACGTGTGTACTTCCCAGCTTCTTTAAAATTCACGTTGCTTGAGCATGGCCCACATATACATGTATAGGGCCATTTTTGTGTGAGCAATGTTTTTAAAATCTACCTGTTAGCTAGCACAGCCCAATCCAATTTGATAACTGCAGGCTTCACTAGACTCAAATCCAGTTTATGAGTCAAGGAGGAAGCCATCACTAAAACTGACTCAGTCTTATTTACCCCTCTGGAGCTGGTACTTCCTTCTTCCAGGTCTGTTGGCAGCTCAATTCCACAGGATCCCTTCATATTCTTCAAGGAGACCAGAGATGCTCCTGAAGACAGTGCCTGTGCCTGCACAGTATTAGAGGCAGAATTTGCTCCTGCTGTGGCACTCCTGACCAGTGACTCAATCAACAGCACTTCGGTTCTTGTAGGGATGCCTTGCACTAAAGCAGTCTATGACCCTGGTGCCCTGGGAACATCTTTTGCATTGGAACTGAGGGGGAACTTCCAACTCTGGGTATGCCTTGCTCTCCTCAGACCTACCTATGGACTGACCCAATATAGGTGTAGTAGAAGAATGAACAGCATAGGACGAGATCAAAGACTGATCCTCTGGTCTTGGTGCAGGAGATCCTGAGGGATAACTCCATGCTTTTCTCTTCTGTTTTGGTGGCATTGCAGGTAAAAGGAAACTAGAAAATAGGAAAGATTTAGAGAGCAATACAGATGATTCATCACCATCAAAGATCATTCCTGAAGTGGGTATCTCCCCCAAATCCTCTTCAGTAAAGACCAAAGCAAAGAACTCATGTAGCTTAGCTTCCCTCCTATGGTCCTGTTCTCCCTAAGTGCCCCTTCCAACTCTTCTCTCCCACCCATTCATCTAGTAGTCCAATTGCCTCTCTCATGTGCTTCTTGCTTTTGAAAAAGTTATTATTATTAGTTTTTGCCTCTATGGCAAATTTCTTCTCAAATTCTTTCCTGGCCTTCCTAACTTACTGGTACTTGTTTTCTTTCCTATTCCCCTCATTTAAATCTGCCTTCCATTTTTTGAAATGAGTTTTTATTTTTCTTTAGTAACTTCTTTCATGGCACCATTTAACCATGATGGCAGTCATGTGGTCATCCATCAGCATTTTTTAATGCATGGAATGTATTTTTATGTAGGTTTCCAAGATAGAATTTTTAAAACAATCTCCATGCTTCATTTAGTCTTTTGAACCTCACAACTTCTCCATAGTTTTACTTGATATCCTGCTTCCACTGATTATGTCAAGTTTGATTATTTAATGATAACTATTTCCAGGAGGCTCCACCACCTTTACTCTTTTTATGAGATCTGTCGTTCCACTGTAAACAGTAAATTAATTCAAAAGGGCATGTGATAAACACGGTGGATCCCTAAAGGCTAGAAGTTGGGAAAAAAAAAAGGGTGTGTGGGGTACGCGTATGCAGAGCGGCAGTTACAGCCTTTAACAGAGGCATGGGGATTACTATCCTTAACTAATTGGCCTTGATGCTTATGACATAACTGCAACATAGTTCTCCACTTCAAAGGCAGGAGGATAAACGGGCATTGGATTGAGACAATGACCAATGCTGGGCCCCAACTTGTATGGTCTGGGTACTAATACATAGACATTAGGAAAAAGCACAGGACTGCTTCTACTGCCAAGTCCTAAAGCAAAGCACATTGGAGCAGCGTGGTCTGAATTATCAAGAAAGCTGCTCACCCCGTAAAACATTGTTGCAGTAAATTTTGTTATGGGTTTAACAGTTGCTTGGTTTTGATTGTAAATATTACTACCCTTAACAGAAACATGGGAATAAACTGCACAGATCAGCAGTTATTACCCTCAACAGAAGCAAGGGGGTAGCCTGCACAGAGCGGCAGTTACTATTGCAAGAAACTTGCTGGGCAGACTGGATGTACCATTTGGCCTTTTTCTGCTGTCATTACTAGATCTAAAGTTATATAGAATCATGTTGTTTTTGAGTCATCTCCCCATGGAGATTAATTTCATGACCCCCTAGTTCTATTGTTTCCATTCCAACAGAAAAGAGTCAAAGTTTGTGCATATTAAACTTTTCAGATATCTGAAGATCTGTATCATATTTCCCCTACACTTCCTCTCCTCCAGGGTATACATATTCAGATCCTTCAGCCTTTCCTCATAAGTCTTCTGATACAGATTCCACACCATTTTGGCTGCCCTACTCTGGACCGCCTCCATCCTGTTTCTATCCTTTTTGAGATACGGGCTCCAGAACTGAACTTCAGGTGAGGCCTTGCCAAGGATCTATACAAGTGCATTATCACCTCCTTTTTCTTGCTGGTTATTCCTCTCTCTATGCAGCCCAGCATTCTTCTGGCTTTAGCTATCACCTTGTTGCATTACTTTGCTGCCTTCACTCCAAGGTCCCTTTCCCAGTCTGTACTCATTAGTCTTTCATTAGGATTACCATACTCCAGATACATGACTGCACGTCTTGGCATTGAATCCCAGCTAATTAAACCAACAGAGAAGCCAAGCAATGTTCCAAAATAATCAATCAATAGACAGAAAAGAAAATGCTTACAATACTGATCATTCACCTTCAAGAGTTTGTTCCTACTGAAAATATTTATAAATATTTTTAGAGCTGGTATCATATAGTAATTGTCTCCATCACTCTGGCAAATTGATTTTTTGATATAATCATCTATCAGCTCCTCCGCTGCCACATTTATTACATACAGGCTGATGCAATATCGGGCTCTCAGGTCAGCGTGCTGCTTAACACACAGTTAGTCGTGGTTTTTGGACATTCTAGACTTATGCCCGATGCAATTAGGGATTAGCACGTCCAAAACCTGCACCCAATTGAGCACATAGCTAATAGCGCTCATCACAATCAAATTCCATGTAGATGAGGCTATTAGCTATTACCCTCCAATGCCAAAAATTGCTGTAATGCCAAGGAGCCCATGCTGTGCTCAAGGGCTCACAAAAAAAAAAGCAAAAATTCCTGCTTTCTGTGATTCCTCTGATTAGTATCATCGCGATACTAAATCGAAGGAACCACAGAAAGCAGAATCATGCCGTGCTCAAGGGCTCATAAAAAAAAAGTCCTGCTTTCTGTGGTTCCTCCTATTAGTAGCATCATGATACAGTAGGTGGAACCACAGAAAGCAGCATCTCCATGGTCTGTCCCAAATGAAGGAGTAGCCTAGTGGTTAGTGCAGTGGGCTATGATCCAGGGAAACTAGGGTGCAAATCCTGCTCTTACTCCTTGTGAACTTGGGCAAGTCATTTTACCCTTCATTGCCTCAGGAATAAAATTAGATTGTAAGCCATTTGGGATAGGGAAATATCTATAATATCTGAATGTAATTTACTTTCATGTACACTTTGAAGTGCTGAAAGGTGAAATATAAAAATGTAAAAAAATAGATATTAAGTGTCGGGCACTCAATATTAATTTATTCACTCCACTTACTGCTGATTGGCCCATTCACTGTCACATGTCAGTGAAAGGCCCAATCCCCATTCAGAAGGCTGTCCTGAAAAATGATTGGTCCTTTCACTGACAAGTGAAAAGGTGGCAATGTCCTTTCGAGGATTACAAACTGGCAAAAAGACAGGAAACAGAGAGTAGGAATTAAATGACAATTTTCTCAGTGAAGGGAGTGGGCGTGGAGTGCCTCAGGGATATGTATTGGGACCCTTACTTTTCAATTTATTTATAAATGATCTGGAAAGAAATTTGATGAGTGAAGTAATCAAATTTGCAGATGATACAAAATTGTTTCAGAGTAGTTAAATCACAGCAGATTGTGATAAATTGCGAGGAAGATCTGTGGAACTGGAAAATGGGCATCAAAATGGCAGATGAATTTAATGTGGATAAGTGCAAGGTGTGATGCATATAGGGAAAATAACCCATGCTATAGTTACACAATGTTGGGTTCCATATTAGGTGCTACTACCCAGAAAGAGATCTAGGCATCATAGTGGATAACACATTGAAATCGTCGGTTCAGGTGTGCGCGCGGCAGTCAAAAAAGCAAACAAATGTTGGGAATTATTAGAAAGGAAATGATGAATAAAACGGAAAATGTCATAATGCCTCTGTATTGCTCCATGGTGAGGCCTGCACCTTGATACTGTGTACAATTCTGGCTGCCGCATCTCAAATAAGATATAGTTGCGATGGAGAAAGTACAGAGAAGGGCGACCAAAATGATAAGGGGAATGGAACAGCTCCCCATGATGAAAGACTAAAGAGGTTCGGACTTTTCAGCTTGGAGAAGAGACGGCTGAGGGGGGATATGATAGAGGTGTTTAAAATCATGGAAGGTCTAGAACGGGTAGATGTGAATCAGTTATTTACTCTTTCAGATAATAGAAAGACTAGGGGGCACTCCATGAAATTAGCATGTAGCACATTTAAAACTAATTGGAGAAAGTTCTTTTTCACTCAACGCACAATTAAACTCTGGAATTTGTTTGCCGGAGGATGTGGTTAGTGCAGTTAGTGAGCTGGGTTTAAAAAAGGATTGGATAAGTTCTTGGAGGAAAAGTCCATTACCTGCTATTAATTAATTAACTTAGAAAATAGCCACTACTATTACTAGAAACAGTAACATGGAATAGACTTAGTTTTTGGGTACTGCCAGGTTCTTAAGGCCTGGATTGGCCACTGTTGGAAACATCATATACCAGTAATCATGTATAATGGAAATCACAACCTGGACTACTGCAAGTTAACACAGGTAAAAACTACTAATAACAATCAAGTAAATAGAAACATGACAACAATTCCGCGAAAAGACTTTATCACAAATTGTCTATTTCTTTCATTTTTCTTAGTGAACATTCAATCCTTGAATTAAAAACTAAGTTCATATTAGATATTCTGGCAGAAGATAACCTGACTTCATTGCCATTACCGAGACATGGCTTAAAAGCCTGTGATAAGGTTATAGTAGAAATCAAAGATAACGTATAAGATAACACATTTTCCATACCAAGGGCCTCACGTAGAGGAGGGTGGACTTATGTTAATTATTAAAAACATTTAAAATGAAATTAGTTCCCATTTCATTTTAGTCAGAATTATGAAGTTGCCATTTTTATTCTAGTCAATTACAAATTTGTTTAGTGTACTGCCTTCCCGGCTCTTGGACCATAATGTATAGCCAATCATTGAATCCTTATAGCTAACATGACCCAATGAATACCCTCCATAATTCTTGGGGATTTCAATTTACATTTTGATGTGCAGCCATTAACATCATCTGCCAAACATTAATAGTAGCTTTGACTGTTTAGGATATAAAATTGATTCCACCAAACCTTCACACAAAGCTGGTCAATTGTTGGATGTAGTTTTCACCAACTCTAACATTAGTGAAAGAAATTCACACAAAATTCACACCGATCCCATGATCTGACCATTTCTTAATCAAAGCAAACATAGTGTTCAGTAAAAATAATTGTCAGCAATCTACCACAATCTCTCTTTAATTTTCGACCTCCCTTTAACATTGACGCAACTCAAAGTCTGTTGGAACAACAACTGCCCACGTTGGATTTTTCAAATATATCAAACGCAACACAATCTTGGCTTGCAACCATAAAACAAATAGCTAATGACCACAATCCGATAAAACAAAACACACAAAATAAAAAAAGTCAAACCCATGGTATAACAATAACATTAAAGAAATGAAACAAAAACTTAGGGCCAAAGAAAGAATATGGAGAAAGAATAAATGCACCTCACTCTCACAACTATCGAATAAGACTAGCCCTACAAAAAATTAATATACAATACTAAAAAAAAATATTACGGTACAAAATAGAAAAATTCTCAGGAAATCCAAAAGCTCTTTTTGATATAGTGAATAAACTAATAGCTGATTCAAATCAACCTGTGACAAATCCTAATCAAAATTCAGCCAGGAATTAGCATTATTTTTTAAAAAACAAAATCGATGTGATCAATTCTAGTCTTGATAAAACGATTACGCAAGAAGTTAAATTAAATAAATTTGATGTATCAATTTGGTCAGAATTTAAAGAATTTCTTTGGGATGAAACGATCAAATACATTCAGATTTAAAACCCTCGCTCAGCATCCAAAGATGAGATTTCCAATCTCAATGTTAAAACAGATGGTACACAAAAAAATCTAGACAATACATCTTTAATTATCACCAATCTCGAATCTCCCTTTTTTGGCAAAATCATTGAAAAAGTGGTTTTAAACAACTAAATGAACACCTCGAAACTAATGAGATTTTATACCCAACTCAGTTTGGCTTTCGAAAAAATCTAAATACAGAAACTTTACTCCCGTCCTTGCATGACTATGTCTTAAGAGGATTTGACACTGGAAAGACATTCTTACTGCTGATGATAGATCTCTGTGCAGCCTTTGATACTGTTGACCACAAAATCATGGTCAACAGACTAACCGAAATTGGAATTTGTAACAAACCATTAAAATGGTTAACATCTTTTATAAACAATAGAACATATCAAGTTAAAATTGACAATAGCTTTTCCGAAGACTTGAATCTTGACACTGGAGTACCGCAAGGCTCTGTGCTGTCCGCAAATTTATTTAATTATACGTACTTCCCCTTTGCCATTATTATCAGGACTCGGATTAAGTATTACTTGTATGCAGATGAAATACAGATCCTAGTCCCGGTTCCTGATACTAGTGAGAATGCTTTTCAAACTAATCTCACTCTATCTTAATGTAATTAAACAATTGTAATCAATTGAAACTCAGTATAACATTGCAGAGACAGAAAATAATAGTACTTGAAGAAAAATGTCACCAAACAGCAGTAATCTGACAATTACGAAACCATCAGATCAAGATGTTCTCTTCAATTAGAGATCTTGGTGTTAAAATAGATCAAGAACTGACCTTCAAAAATCATATAGCCACAAAACGAAAGAAGGATATTATAAATTGTTAATATTGAGGAGATTAAAACCCCTACTTAAATCAAAGGATTTCAGAACAGTACTTCAAACCTTAATCTTTTCATCAGTCGATTACAGTAATGCTTTGTTGCTTGGCCTTCCATACTCAACAATCCGACCTCTACAAATAATGCAAAATGCAGCAGCATGAATACTAACAGGTGCAAAAAGAAAAGAACACATCACCTCCTATACTTAAGGAGCTTCATTGGCTACCAGTCGAACAGCGTGCACAATTTAAGTCACTATGTATTTTACATAAGGCAATACACGGGGATAAGGTGGAATGGCTAAACGCCCTTATACGATTACATACACCTTAAAGAAACTTACATTCAGCCAATAAAGGCCTCTTATCCATTCCCTCAATAGTATCAGCAAAACTAACGGCAGTAAGAGAAAGAGCTTATATCTGGCCGGTCCAAAAATTTGAAACAGTCTACCTGTCGAGATACGACTAGAATCAAATATGGCAACTTTCAGAAAAAATGGTTTAAAACCTGGCTGTTTTACCAGGCATTCAATGAAGGCAACAGTACTTAAGTAGTATGAATCCATCATAGTAAAGACGATGACTAAGAATGTCTGTTGAACATCCCACACTATGGGGTAGATTTTTAAAGTTATATGCCGGCGTAGACTTGTTCGCGCAAACCGGCGCGAACAAATCTACGCCCAATTTTATAACATGCGCGTGCTGCCACGCGCATGTTATAAAATCCAGGGTTGGCACACACAAGGGGGTGCACAATTGTGCAACCTGCGTGCGCCAAGCCGAGCAGCCTGCCTCTGTTCCCTCCGAGGCCACTCCAAAATCGGAGGCACGCCATTCCCTGGCATGGGGGCTGGTTCGGATGCCTCGGCCACACCCCCGGAATGCCCCCAGGCCGGCACCATGCCCACCGCCTTGCCCCCGGAACGCCCCTGAATGCCGCGCCGCCCCCAAAACGCCCCTACTCCTCCGATAAGCTCCCAAGCAAAGCCTCGGGATTTACCCGTGACCCGGGGCTTTGCGCGTGCCGGCAGCCTATGCAAGTCTCCTGCGCGTGTAAATCTGCCTGGATTTACGTGCGCAGGGCTTTTAAAATCTGGCCCTATGCGTTTACATGTTTACGACATTATTTACAAAATGTATAAGAAGCAAATTTTAGAAATATTGTGTCATATTTCTTGGGTTAATTTGTTTTAAATATTTTAATTTATTATATATATATATACGGGCGGATTTTAAAAGCCTGCTCGCGTAAACCCGCCCGGATTTACACAAGCAGGGCCTTGCGCGCCTATTTTCCATAGGCCGCCGGCGCACGCAGAACCCCGGGACTCGCGTAAGTCCCGGGGGTTTTCTGAAAAGGGGCGTGTCAGGGGCGTCGCCGAGTGACGCCGCGTTTGGGGGCGTGACACGGCGTTTGGGGTGGGCCTGGGGCGTGGCGCCGGCCCGGGGGCGTTCTGGGGGCGTGGCCGCGCCCTACGAAACCGCCCCCGGGTCGGGTCTCGGCGCGCCAGCAGCCCACTGGCGCGCGTGGATTTACGTCTCCCTCCGGGAGGCGTAAATCCATGGATAAAGGTAGGGGGGGGTTTAGATAGGGCCGGGGGGTGGGTTAGGTAGAGGAAGGGAGGGGAAGGTGAGGGAGGGAACGGAGACAGGCTGCGCGGCTCGGCGCGCGCCGGCTGCCCAAAATCGGCAGCCTTGCGCGCGCCGATCCAGGATTTTAGAAGATACGCGCGGCTACGCGCGTATCTTATAAATTTTGTTTGCGCATGCTGCGCAAACAAAAGTACGCGATCGCGCAGTTTTTAAAAATCTACCCCATAGTGTGAACCGATATGATGCCATGCTAATACCGGTATAGAAATTTTAATAAATGAAAATGAAAATGAAAGGATGCTGGGCTTGTTGGACCCTTGGTCTGATCCAGTATGGCATGTTCTTATGGGAACATCCCTGCCAGGTGGGAGGGTGGGGAGGGAGCTCTGACCAGGCTGTTGTAGCTGCAGAGCCACTCTCCTGGGCGCCCGATGCAGAGCACTAGGGATGCACAAATTATCCATTGAGCGTCTCTTTTACCGCGCAACTCATTTGCCTATTGCATCGAGCGCCCAGGTGATGTGGATGTGCATGGGTTCAAAATTGTGCGCCCAGTTTGGACATACATTTTTATGCAATGATTTTGTATCCGCCTGATAGTGTATCTCCCACGTGAGTGAAACTGCTTTATTTCTTTTTTTATATATGCAAATAAAAACTTAAAAAAAATTTTTTTAAGGACTTCTTGTACTTATCTTTTTTCTTTGCCCAAGTCCATGAATAATCTCACTGATGTTTCACTTATTCATTCAATTCCAAAAGACCCTGGTAATGAAAGTTGAGGCTCGCTGATTTCAAATTGCCCAAGTAGGGGCTTGCTGGTTTCAAAAACGCCCAACATTGTAATGTTTCAGCAAATTAGATTGGCTGCATCACGGGCTTTTTTGTAGTTGCATTTGGGAAAACTCCTCATGGCATCAAGCTACTTGCATTTCTAGTCCTTTTTTTGTCTATTGATTGAATCTCAGCTGCCAAATCTTTGACCACTCTTTAAGCTGCATAGTTTAGAAAATACCAAATCCTTCCGTTCCAAAGTACACGTGTATGTTTCAGAATGTATGAATATTGACAATGGAAGGAAATGCATACTTTCTTTACTTATTTTATAAAAGATATGTGCACATATTTTAGGTGCATAAAAATTAGGGATGTGAATCGTTTTTTGACGATTTAAAATATCGTCCAATATATTTTAAATCGTCAAAAATCGTTAGAGTCGATATTTAATAGGAATTCCCCCGATTTATCGTCAAAAATCGTAAATCAGGGGAAGGGGGAGGGGAAGGGGGAGGGCGGGAAAACTGGCACACTAAAACATCCCTAAAACCCACCCCGACCCTTTAAAATAAATCCCCCACCTCCAGTGGGGGAGGTCCTGTTGTGATCTTCCACTCTCGGGCCACGGGTGCGTTGATGGCAAAATGGCGCCGGCCGTACGGCAACACGATTCGAGTGCAGGAGGTCGTTCCCGGACCCCAGCTGGACTTTTGGCAAGTCTTGTGGGGGTCAGGAGGCCCCACCAAGCTGGCCAAAAGTCCCTGGGGGTCCAGCGGGGGTCCGGGAGCGATCTCCTATGCTCGTCACGTCGGGGGATAGGAACCAAAATGGCGCCGGCGCCATTTTTCTATCAACGCACCCGTGGCCCGAGAGTGGAAGATCACAACGGGACCCCCCACTGGACCCCCAGGTAATTTAAGACATTTGGGGGGGGGGGTTCGGGAGGGTGGGGGATTTATTTTAAAGGGTCGGGGTGGGTTTTAGGGATGTTTTAGTGTGCAGGTTTTCCCGCCCTCCCCGATTTACGATTTACACGATATTTACAGAAACAAAACTGCGACGATTCGATTCCCTCCCCCCCAGCCGAAATCGATCGTTAAGACGATCGATCACACGATACACATCTCTAATAAAAATATAACATGTATGCCTGATTTATATACAGAGGCAGATATTTTATAAACTTTGTGTTTATACCATTTTGCAAATACTTACTTGTGCACATACTTCAAGTCACCAGTATGCTAATAGATAGAAGGTAAGGTTTGTCTTTTTGCGGATGACACTAAGATCTGCAACAGAGTGGACACGCCGGAAGGAGTGGAGAGAATGAGATGGGATCTAAGGAAACTGGAAGAGTGGTCAAAGATATGGCAGCTGAGATTCAATGCCACGAAGTGCAAAGTCATGCATATGGGGAGTGGAAATCCGAATGAACTGTATTCGATGGGGGGGGAAAGGCTGATGTGCACGGAGCAGGAGAGGGACCTTGGGGTGATAGTGTCTAATGATATGAAGTCTGCGAAACAATGCGACAAGGCGTTAGCAAAAGCCAGAAGAATGCTGGGCTGCATAGAGAGAGGAATATCGAGTAAGAAAAGAGAAGTGATGATTATTCCCTTGTACAGGTCCTTGGTGAGGCCTCACCTGGAGTACTGTGTTCAGTTCTGGAGACCGTATCTACAAAGAGACAAAGACAAGATGGAAGCGGTACAGAGAAGGGCGACCAGGAAGGTGGAGGATCTTCATCGGATGACATACGAGAAGAGATTGAAGAATCTAAATATGTACACCCTGGAGGAAAGGAGGAGCAGGGGTGATATGATTCAGACTTTCAGATACTTAAAAAACTTTAATGATCCAAAGACAACGACAAACCTTTTCCGTCGGAAAAAAATCAGCAGAACCAGAGGTCACGAGCTGAGGCTCCAGGGAGGAAGACTAAGAACCAATGTCAGGAAGTATTTCTTCACGGAAAGGGTGGTGGATGCCTGGAATGCCCTTCCGGAGGAAGTGGTGAAGTCTAAAACTGTGAAGGACTTCAAAGGGGCGTGGGTGAACACTGTGGATCCATCAAGTCTAGTGGGCGTAAATAAAGAGGAGGCAGCAAAACACTGCACGGAGCGGCAGTAGCCACAGAGGCATTCACGGAGCGGGATGCCAGTGGCCAGTAGTCGGTGTTCCACCTTCAGGCAGCAAAACACTGCACGGAGCGGCAGTAGCCACAGAGGCATTCACGGAGTGGGATGCCAGTGGCCAGTAGTCAGTGTTCCACCTTCAGGCAGCAAAACACTGCACGGAGCGGCAATAGCCACAGAGGCATTCACGGAGTGGGATGCCAGTGGCCAGTAGTCGGTGTTCCACCTTCAGGCAGCAAAACACTGCACGGAGCGGCAGTAGCCACAGAGGCATTCACGGAGTGGGATGCCAGTGGCCAGTAGTCGGTGTTCCACCTTCAGGCAGCAAAACACTGCACGGAGCGGCAGTAGCCACAGAGGCATTCACGGAGCGGGATGCCAGTGGCCAGTGGTTGGTGTTCCACCTTCACAGAGGGCTGCCATCTCCAAAAAAACAAAAAACAAAAACAAGAAACAAACAAACAAAGCAGGAGTGGGTAAGAGTATGGGGCAGGGGTGTGGCCTGCTTGTTGCGGCGGTTGCTACCCCTGATTGAGCTGGATGTTCACTGGAATGCGGATACGGCGCTGCTCTCTGCATGGTGGAGGGGTGGAAGGGAGTTGGGGCCGGAGGGTGCTGGAAGCCAATAGTGATGGGTGGGAGGGAGAAAAAAGGGTGGGAAAAAAAAAAATAAAATAAATGGATGAACTGCGTGGCTTGCTGGGCAGACTGGATGGGCCGTTTGGTCTTCTTCTGCCGTCATTTCTATGTTTCTATGTTTATGCCAGTCTGCCTAACTTATTCATTTATATTCCATTTTTTGGCACTTCAAAGCAGATTACATTTTGGTACGCTAGGTGTTTCCCTATCCCCAGAGGGCTCACCATGTAAGTTTGTAACTGAGGCAGCAAAGGGTAAAGTGACTTGTCCAAGGTCACAAGGAATGGCAGCGGGATTGTAAACACTGGTTTTCCTGGGTTTTTAGCACACTGCTCTAACCACAAGGCTACTCCTCCACTCCAAGTTCACCTCCAACTCACCTAGCCCCTCTAGCAAGTCACGTTGCCCCCCCCCCCCCACACACACACCAGTTAACCCAGGCCTTCCATCCAAAAAACTGCAAACAGACCAGTTTGATTTCACTTGCGTGAATCAGCAGGTGTAAAAATGACAAATGTTTGTTAATGTATATGTATGTATTTCTTACAATAGAGCAACTACCATTCCCTTAAACACCTCTAGCCTTCCCCTTTTAAATGCTGGTAATTATGTGCAACATATATCTATACTCTCAATGTTTATATATAGTATATCTCTGTGAATACATGCTACTTTTATGTGTGAAATACCTTTGAAAATATACTTCAAAATATTTACCTGAGGTAATGCAGAGTGAAGTGACTTGCCCAAGGTTACAAGGGGTGTCACCAGGATTTCAGTTGTGGCTTGCCTGTTTCACAGCCTATTGCTCTCACCACTAGGATAATTCTCAGCTGCAATCTTATTGTTTAGATTTCTGGCATATGCATATAGACATATAAAAATATGCTTTTTATTTCTTTTGACAACCTGCTTATTATTTTTAGTTGATGCAGATCATTTGAAATCATTTATATCTGTCTGCTCTGTATTTAAGAACATAAGAACATAAGGCTTGCCATACTGGGTCAGACCAAGGGTCCATCAAGCCCAGTATCTTGTTTCTAACAGTGGCCAAGCCAGGTCACAAATACCTGGCAGGATCCCAATGGGCAGACAAATTCCATGCTTCTTATCCCAGGGATAAGCAGTGGATTTCCCCAAGCCCACCTAAATAATTGTTTATGGACATTTCCTCCAGGAACTTGTCCAAACCTTTTTTTTTTTTTTTTTAGCTTTCACCACATCCTCTGGCAATGAATTCCAAAGCTTAAAACCACCTGAGCTACTTCAGCCCATATTATAACCTTTCTATCAGGCTACTCTAACTTTCCTGTTTGGCCAGTTTCTTTAGAAAATACCTTATTCCAAATCATGTGCTCCTAAGTGACTGGAAGTCTCCCCAAGTTTTAATTTCAATAGCTGTTCCATCTCCTTTTAAATATTAGCACCAGCAGAATAGCTCCCACCAGGGATAAAGTGAAACCTATCCCAATGAATGGCTTCCCTTTCTCCAAATTGTTCCTCATTTCTAAGAAATCTAAACCCCATCTTCCATGCACTGTCTCATCTACACATTGAGACTCTGGAGCTCAGGCTGCCTCTGCAGTGCTGCACGTGGAATGGGGAACGTTTTTTGAGAAATACAACCCTGGAGGTTCAGAACAGATCAGTGCATTCAACGGTAATATCAGACGATTCTTTCTATCATCACATTGTTCAACAGCAGCACTGCTCAATAGTATACTGTAAGTTAGAATATTGCATTGTGATTAGGTGGGAAAAGAATTCCATACACCAGTCTGAATATAAATTATCTTTTTCTGCATTATTTCTAAACAGAACAAAGTATGGTGATGTTCAGAAGAATATGTCTGCTCTTTCCTAGCAGAACTTTTATAGAGTATTTATTCCTATCATAAAGCTACTTGAAAGCAAGATCCACTATCCCTATTAAACATAAATTGTATCCTTATTATTTTGAAACTTGTTTGTACTCAGTACCACCCCTAAGTCCTCATGGGAGACATTTAATGTCAAAAGAAATGGTCTACAAAGACAATTGAAAATTGAAAAATGAGCTGAAAAGCCCTAGTAATATTCAATAATGCAGTTGCCCTATTC
Source organism: Rhinatrema bivittatum (assembly GCF_901001135.1). Classification (NCBI taxonomy): domain Eukaryota; kingdom Metazoa; phylum Chordata; class Amphibia; order Gymnophiona; family Rhinatrematidae; genus Rhinatrema; species Rhinatrema bivittatum. The sequence goes on from NC_042617.1 coordinate 343,788,256, forward strand.
AATATAGCTGCTGTCTTATAGTTAGCTGGCCAGCTGTAGCTGGTTAAGTTTAGCACAGCTCTTTGGCCCAATCAAATTTAGCCGGCTAACTCTGAATATCTGACTTAGGCCTGGATTTTCTAAGGTCGCAGACCTTAGAAAATCCAGCGGTAATGGGGGGCGGGGTGGCGAGGCGGGGGGCGGGTCTGCAAAAGCCGGCAGCGATCGCACCTTTGCGGTGCGATCGCTGCCGGCTTTCGCACCCAATAGCTCCATTGTAAAAGGTGGTGCTATTGGGCGCGAAACTGGCGGTGAAAAGGGCCCTTACCTTTTCGCCGTCAGCGACGTCTTCGCGGCGTCCGCCCCGGTGCCGCCCTGACTCCTCCCCTTCTGGTGTGGACGCCGCCCAGAACCTGCCCTGATCTAGGTATCGCATGCGAAAAGTCCCTTTTTGCGTGCAATCCCTTTTGAAAATGACCCCCTTAGCCAGCTAACTCATTTCTGCCCAGTTACATCCCTGGAATGCCCCTGGCTTATTTGGCTGAATTATACATGTCTAACTCATTATCTGGCTACAATTTAGTGGGATACATGCCCAAATATTCATTTAGAAGGCTAACTTCTGAGTTAGTTGGCTAAATGCTTTTGAATATGGACCTCTGTGTGTCTTCTAGGTTTTAGCGTTCCTAGCCCCTGTACTCTTTCTAGCACTTCTGGTGTGGCCTCCAAGGGAAAAGAGTAGGAGAACAGCTGGAGATGGTAAGTAAAGGTGGCTTTTTTAGTTCATTTTTTTTGATTGACTGCCATTTCAATTATTGGGTATTATGTGATGTGTTTGCTGTTTTGAAATATTTTATTGGTGTCTGGAGAATCTTTTATACTTTTTAAGAGTTTTTAATTGTTTTTGTTAGATGTTATTCTGTTCATCAGCTGTTTTATTCATATAGTTATAAATTATTTCTCTGTAGGGATCTATAGCAGCTTGGGTTTTTCTGTTTTCCTAATTGGAGGTGTATTGGTGTTTAGGGCCTGGTTTAATATTTGTAGTGTTGCCTTTTTATAGGTAGGATTGTTACCATTTGAGCGCATGCCATAATGCAGGTGTAACGTTTTGCACATTAAGTTTATGTGCATTATTGCAGATCCTGGTACTATGTTAGGTGCTATATTTCTGTTTCCAGTTCTGCATGCAGAGTAGTTTTTTTGGGGGTTTCCATTCCAGTTTCTGCCTCCATATTTGTAATTTGTAGTCTTTCTGTACTTAGTGAAGGTCGATTTGTGTGTATGACCAAGGTGAGGTATTTAACTAGCATGAAGACTAGTAAAATATCTCACCTTATTTGTTGTGTTTTCTCACATGCATTGGTGGTGAACTGCTGTCTTTTTGTAAGTAGAGCTATTGCACCTGGTAGTAGAGGGAGTTTGTGTTGCTGTTATTGAGATAACATCAGAATATCTTTTTTGTAGGGTGAGTTCTATGGGGAATGTTCCAGTTCTGCTTTACACCCATTACTGAGGGTCAGAGGTGGGAGTGGGGTTCCTGTGGATGAAAAGTGTACTTTTACATTTAGCTCCATGACGGTCATGTGTTCAATGTGTCACGCATGTGAGAATCATCTTTCAGGTGTGTCCCGACAGAAAAAAAGGTTGAGAACCCTTGTCTTAGAACAAAGTCAGTGCAATCTTCTGTAGGCATACCCTGATACTTTCCTCTTCAGTCATTAAAAAATGTAATGCTTTAAAATGTGTCAGTGTTTTTTCAGTGCTATATGTTAATAAATTCCAGACTATTTTGGTGAAAATAGGGTCTCGGTGCTGGGATCAGTCCCTTATTTATAACATTGTTCTTATGGGACAACTGTTTTTTCAGTTTAGAACAGTTTCACTTGAAGTGGTTTTCAGTAATCAATTGAGTCTTAAGTTTGATTACCTCCTGTAGTGTTGTAATGCATCAAAGACATTTTTATAAGAATGGTCTGTGCTGTACTTTAGAAAACAGTTTCTAACATGAAAAAATCAGTTCAGTATGCTAACCAAGATCAGATTTATATGCTAACTGGCAATTCAGGATACTGTTGACCCACCTTGATAAGGCAAATAAGAATCTGGTAAAAATCTGTCTATAAATTTAATTTAAACCGGACCCTTGATGTAGGGTCAACATATAGCTATCCATCTAAAAAATATTATCAAATAAAAAAACTTTACGTCTGCCGAAATTGTTGGCTGGAATATGAAATGTTGCCTTTACGCCCCTGTAAGTAACCATCACTGAGATTTCTCATGATCGCTGAGGCTCTTAATTTGAGTAAAGGCCCGGCAATCCAGATTAGATTCAGAAATACCAGGAACAGGTGGGTTTTAGTTCTTCTGTTCCTGTCTCCACCCCCCCCCCCCCCTCTGTCTAGGAGAATATTTGGGGTTTGCTCATCCTTAGCATAAACAATTATATCATACACACCTAGGAGGACTGGAAGTTTAGCTTCGTGTTTAGAACAGAACAGGGAGCTATATGACCTGGAAACCACCATTTCCTTTTCAACTCAACAAGGCTTCTATTCTGTGAAACTTGGATGTGTGCAAAATATATGCACAAGAGCAAATCTCTATGGGGGAAAGTCAAGATTCCCCTATGCTGGTCCACAAGTCTTTGCTGCAATGAGTAAAAATGCTATAGTCTGAATATAGCAGTGAATCATTCATTCATATGGCTCAAAATATTTGCTTAATTGAGGCCTGTATCTCTTGGTACTCATCTATAGATCTTGAACTCTTTAGAGCAGCGTTGGGTACATTAATGTGCAAGGTAACAGGTATTGCTCAGGTCATTATGTGTTGCAGTCTGGGAAGCTGCAGTCCAGGTGTGAACCCTTGAGCCGAACTACCCTGAAGGCAGAGTAGGTCGGGAGGCGGAGCCACAGGCAAAGGTCTTCACCCGGGAACCAGGAACCCCCCAGGAGGGGCCCGTAGGGTCCTAGAACCTTGGGACTTAGGAGCACAGTAACAGTCTCTATAGAAAGAAGGCCTGGGCAAGGAGTAAACCACAGAGTCCAGTAACAGAGAGCTGGAAGGCCCGGCGTGAGCGGGGCGGAAGAAGACCAGATAGAGTCTCTAGCTTGCTGTGAATAGAAACAGACTGTGAGCAAGCCCGGGGTCTGTAGTATGCAGTGAAGCAGAGCAGAGAGAACCGGAGCAGAGTCTGTAGCGTATTGTAGACTGTAGCACACTGAAAGCAGGACTGGAGTCTGTAGCGGGCAACAGAGCTGGAACGGATGGTGAGTAGGAACGGAGACGAACCCCAGTCAGGCTGGCAGCCAGTAGAAGCAGTATCAGGAACCGGCAAGGGTCGGAGGCTGGCGGCGATGAGAAGCGGAATCAGGAACAAGCTGGAGTCAATGGCTGGCGGCAAGCAGAAGCGGAGTCGGGCACACGCTGAGGTCGGTGGCAGGCGGCAGGCAGAAGCGGAGTCAGGAACAAGTTGAGGTCAATGGCAGGCGGCAGGCAGAAGCGGAGTCGAGAACAAGCGGAGGTCAATGGCAGGCGGCAGGCAGAAGCGGAGTCGGGCACACGCTGAGGTCGGTGGCAGGCGGCAGGCAGAAGCGGAGTCAGGAACAAGTTGAGGTCAATGGCAGGCGGCAGGCAGAAGCGGAGTCGAGAACAAGCGGAGGTCAATGGCAGGCGGCAGGCAGAAGCGGAGTCAGGAACAAGCTGTGGTCAACCGGAACGTGGAACAGACGAAGCGCAACTAAGAACTACTAACAGTAGCGACCCTCGTTGCAAGGCAATGAGAAGGCAGGCGAGCGCCGGTTAAATCAGGCTTGGGGCGTGGCGTCGTTAACCCAGGCGGGGCCAGACCTCCGGTGGCCGTGCGTCCATAATGTGCGTCCTTGCGCGCGCGCGCGTGGCAGCAGAGCGATGATCTGGCAATGGCGGACGCCCTGAAGGCCCAGCGGAACCGCGGGAGCGGCGTTTCCACCACTGGAGGTGAGCACAAAGCAGAGCAGATAGAGGGGAAGTGGTGGAGACCGTAACATTATGCTAATTGTCTCTTCTACAATCATTTCTATTTAAGTTAAATTGTTTGCTATGCGGAGCATATTGTAAAACTATTACAAATCATAGCAATGGTACAGTAAGAACTGCGCTGAGGCAATGGCACACAATACATTCCTCGGCTATTGACAGACAGAATCTGAGATCCTATCATTGCACTTCCTCAGGGTAAAGCCTTTTTTTTAACTCCCTCAGTCCCTCACGTCCTCTATCATCCAAGCTGTAACACAGTCCCACTAGTGATACCATCTGATAAATGCTGTAGTTAGTTCTGCAGCCTACATCACATTTAACTTTCAGGCACTCAGCTGCTATTTTTCATTTCTTCTGTATCTTTCCTTTAATCTCTTTCTTCTAAAAAAAAAAAAAAGAAGAAGAAAAAGAAGAAGAAAATGGCAACAAACACAGCATGCAGTGCATAATAATATCACTATACCCACAGTATCTGAATGTAATCCTCTTTGAAGTGCCTGAGAACGCGGAATTATAAATCAAATTGAATAAATAAATAAATACAATCTAAAACATATTCCAGATCACACAACAGAAAGAAACCTTGCTGATGTCTTGCCAGTTTAATAGATTGCGTGCATCTTGTTTTTAAAAATGGCACAGAGACAGCATTTTTAAATTTATGATTACATTAGCCATGCACATCTGTAACCTCTAATATTCTGTGTAAAAATACTAAGGTGTGGACATGCGTCAGAAAAGAGGAAAGGAGGGGAAAACAGTTGAGCTGTAAATGAAATTTGGAACATGGAGAAATGACTAATGACAGCATGGGCAAGGAGGAGGCCCCTCCGTTGGTCGGATTCGGTAAATTGAAGAGAAGAGGCTGGGATTTCAGGAGTTAGAAGAGGCAGGCTTAGTAAATTCAGGTGGCAGAGTGGAGATGTTCAGTCAGTAAAGGTTAAAGAAAATGGATGCAAGAATGAATAATACAGTGGAAGAAGAATAGAGATATAGAAGGAATGAATAACATGGCAGGTTAAAGGCAGGCAAATTTAAACTGACCTTGACTGAAAAGGGCAGTCCAGTATCAATAGGGTCATGGCGGCTGGCACTAGATCAGAGATGGGGAAGAAAATGGTAGAAATGTATTGGGACCCCTACCATATAGATGTGTCCCCTTTTGAATAGGACATATTGTGTGTAGGACGGAACCGGTGTCATCCACATGCGGGAGCACCCCTTTGGGAAGTTGCCGGAATCAGCTGCATAGTGAGGGGATAAAGTGAATCCCAGAGTTTCCAGGAGGCAGGATGAAAAGCATGGAGTCACACACAGCATTCAGCTGCTCTGGGCAGGGGAGCAGCTGCGGAGACCCATGGCAAGGGTCTGTAGGCTAGCTCCCTCTTCAAAAAGGTTTAAGAAGAAGAAAGCAAATCTAAAGCTTTCCAGACCTATTTTCTTTTACAATCCTAGGGTGACTGAGGAGAGGTAAGAGCTTCCCAGGAGTGGGGAATCAGGGTGGAGTCATGGCGACTCATTGAGATGCACAGTACTGCTGCTCCGGCATTTATATTCCTGTGAAGAGAATTACCTTGGAAAATAATGGCTCTGAAACAGAAAGGAAAGTTTAGAAGTTACCCCTCGACTTCTACAATCCCTCCAGGGCAGAAAACCATCAAGCAGTGTGCAGTCAAGCTGGTAAATTTGGGCATGAGAGGTCCGGCGGCCGGGTCACAGGAAGGAGACTGTGACCCATCCTCAGAAGCAATATCCCTCAGCCCGTTGGACGAACAACTACCCCCAGCTGCAAGAGCAACATCGACTCCTCGTCTGAACGGAAACCCAGAGTTGGTTAGCCAAGGAAGTCAGGCTGAGGGGGAGACTTCGATAGAAAGGCAATTGCAGCACTCCGAGGGAGTCAGAGATGTACTCACTGGAGGTGGAAACCTGAACAGAGGGGAAGGATAGGATGTAAGCAGAGGAGGTGTGAGTACTGTCCTTACAACTCCCATTTGTCCCAGTGAGTTATTAACAACGTGTAAGCCGGAGGTAGTAACACTGGATTTTCTCTGGTCTTTGACTTCAGCAATGGTTAAGTCTTTAACAGATTGCTCTGAGAAAATTAATTTGCTGGCAACTCAAATGGAAATCATGAATAAGAACTCTGAGGTTTATAAGCAGGAAGTGATAGAGAAGTTCCGGATTGTTGAAAAAGATGTTCAGCAAATAAAGAAAATTCAAACAACAATTATTCAAGACTGTAGGGCTCTAAACCGCAAGGTTGAAAATATTGAGAACGCATTGAGACATTTAAATCTAAGAATTTTAAATTTTCTCAGGGTGATGGGGGAAATTCCTCATATGACGATTAAAAGATACTTCACCGAAGTATTAGAAATTTCCTCAGATCAATCCCCACCCCTGGATAAAGTTTACTTTCTTCCTGTGCATAAATATCAAAATCAACAGATCTCTTCTAATGTAATGAATAACCTGACTGTTTTTTTGGAAGCATCCTATGAAGTTGTTGAGAGGACTACGTAGTTAATCTCCTTTTTTAACAAGAAAGATCTAGGAGATATAATGTGAGCATATTTCAAGAAACCTAATGCAGAATTCATGGGTTCCTGTATTAGGATATTTCCAGACCTCACGAAGTCAACTCAATTGAAAAGGAAAAACTTTCTAGCTTTAAAACAAGAGACCTTAGAAGCAGGACCAGTGCAAGGGGATTTGGTGCCCTAGGCGAGCCTTCTCCCTTGCGCCCCCCCCCCCCCCCCCCGGGTCGTGCCGTCACCCCCAGTTTCGGCCCCGATTCCTACTCATTCTCGATCACGCCCGCTGACTGTGTGGTTTTCCGGGTCATGAGCAGGTTGGGCACTGCTCGCGGCCCCATATGGCTCACACCCAGTGGTGCACCAAGGGTCTTCAGTGCCCGGGGGCCAATGCATTTGTGTGCCTCTCCAGCATCCCCCCTTAATCCTTCTTGTACTAATGCTTAAGGTCACAGAAAATCAATGGTGTCTCTAGACAGAAGAATTGTTTGGGGGGGGGGGAGCCAAAATGACATTTCTTCATCACACCCACCTCTATAGCATGGATCCTGCTTTAAAATTGGTTATTAAAAGAAAAGTGTTAATAAAAAAAGTCCAAAGGGTCTTCTGCGTAATTTTAAAAAGCTGGCCAGTTTCACACTATAAAATTATTTGGTAGCCTCATTCAACTAATTCTATATGGCTATGAGAGTGAAGTCTGGAATATATCGGAAGGGACAGAATGTCAATACAAATCCTGCACCTCCAGTTCTGTAACTCTGTGCATCCACTGAAATTCCCCCAAACAATGGAGCTTGGATGTTTCCCTTAGAGTTCATCGTACTAAAAGATATTTTCAAATTCTGGTGTCACCTCACAGTAACAGCAGCACAAACACCTTCCACTGCCAGGCACATTGTGAACTAACACAAAACCCCGCAAAAAAGACACTCAAAATCTATACTGCAATCCCATCGTAACATAACAGTAATAACACCAAGGACTCAAACAACAATAACCCTACCTTTGAAAAAGCAAGGGTAAATATTACACTGCGTCCTAGAATACCCATATACCACCTACTGAAGAAACAAAACAAACCTGATTGCTATAGATCCCTATACAGACACTATATGCTAGCAGAATCTCTCATCATGGTCACACACATAGAGCAGAGACAGACCCTCACCAAATACAGAATAAAGCCACATAAAGTATAAATAGAAATGTGCAGACAAAAACTGAACTGTAAAACGCATCACTACAGACTCTATACAGTGTAACAATGGAAAAACAAAAATTTCACCATTCCTCGTGAAACAAATCAATAAAATCAAGATATATAAATCATTAATCATAATTATAAAACCATACAAATAAAATAATTTCAAAACAGCTGATGGAACAGAATATCCAATAATTAAAGACTCATGCAAATTTTGAAAGCTTTACCAAACACCAATAAAATATTTCAAACAGCAGACACATTACATACTACCCAGTAATTAAAATGGTAGTCAATCAAGAAAAGTGAACTTAAAAAGCCACCTTTACTTATCCTCTCCAGCAGTTCTCCTACTCCTTTCCCTTGCAGGCCGCAGCAGTAGATGCTGAAGCTGTCCTCACAGTCCTCTTCCTTAGGGACCACAACCAGTCTCTTCTCTCTCTCTCACACACACACACACCAGTCACACCATCAGCACCAGTTTCTATCTCTCACACAGCAATCATCTCCCCAACCAGTCTCTTTCTCTCACACCCACACAAGCACACACATACCAGTCATCTCCCTGATCAGTCTCTCTCTCACACATACACATGTCACCTCTCTGGCCAGTCTCTCTCAAACACACAATGCTCTGGCTCTCTCTTACTTACACACAGGCTTTCAATCACACACATGCTCTCTCTGTTTCACTTACACACAAGCTCTCAATCACACACATGTTCTATCTCACTTACAAACAGGCTCAATCACACACATGCCCTCTCTCACAGCCACAAGCCAGCCAAAAACATGCTCCATCTCTCTCGCACACACACAAGCACCCTCCCTGACTCACATATACACCACACACATACAGAAGCACCCTCCCTGTCTCACTTACATGAAGCACCCTCCCTGTCTCACATACACATTACACTCTCACAGAAGCACCTTGCTTTTAGACTTGCAGCATTTTTTCATTTTTACTAAAAGTGAAAGTGATGCTTCCAACCATTAAATAAGAAAACCTCATTCCTATCAGAAGGCGAAATGACACCCTTTCTTCAGGTTCTGTCCTCCCAAGGACAGCCACCCACACCATACAGCTTCTCTTGTTTTACGCTTTCAGGCAATAAAGCAAGTGTCTTTCTTCAAACTATCAATCGTATGATTATTCATGTGGGAGATATGGAACAGAAAGACATCCTTAGTCAGCTTCCCTTTTAAATGGGAAGATTCCAGTCTTAGTCATTTAAAAATATACAATGGCACGAATGAGCCCTAAGACTGGCTCCATAGTATGACATGAAAATGGCACCTTCTCAGAGCTATCTATTGCCATTTTATTATTTAGTCATATCTTTCTTTGTACGGTCGTACTAGAAAATGGCACCAGCCAGCCCTGAGAGGCGCCATTTTGATGTCATACTATGGTGCCAAGCTGGCCATTGCCGTTTTGATATCATATTATGGCACAATCTTAGAACTGACTAGCGCTATTGCTGGCCATGCGATTGATATCAGGGCAGAAAGTGATGGGCATTCCTCCTGCCTTTCTGGACCCCTGTGGGCGGAGTAAGTGGAGACTGGAGCGGTTCCTGACCCAGAGACCATTCTTGGAAGCAGGAGGAGGCACAGGGGGGCCTTGGAAGGACTTATTCAATTTGTTTTTGGTGTTTGGGATATTTTATAATGTTAATTTTATTTCTACAAAGAAACAGAAACAAAATATTCAACTAAATGAAACCAGAAGGAAAGAAAAACAAAAGAAAAAACCCCAAAACTAAATTTTTAGGCTGCTCACCCCTATAATCTATCTCCCTTCATGAGATTTGTACAAAGTTCTCTCAACCTGGCTTGATGTTACCCAGGTAGAGAGTCCATCAAGCTAGGTTGAGAGAACATTGTACAAATCTCATCGTTGTGTGAGTTCCTTACTCCAAAGGACAATAATCTTCACAAGAGTGTACTGTTCTGTTCGCACATCTCACTCTGCATGTCAAAGTGGCTCCTAACCCCTACACTACTACCTAAACCTCACCTCAAATTACTAAGTGGGCCTCCTATAGAGATATAAGTAGTTAGCTACTTATATAGAAAAGCCTTATAGATAAACTCTCTCTCTCACTCTCTCTCATTGTGGTATTACTGCATTGTGGTATTACTGCAAAGTGTGAAAAATTTTATTACTTTGAGGTAATAGCTATGTGAAGCACTAAGATAGCCTATTTATCACAATGTGCACTATTACCATAAAACATGCCCCTCTTCCTATCGCATGCAATAGTTTGATGAATCTAGGCCTAAATCAGAGTTTCTCAAGGCTGTCCTGGGGACCCTACAAGTATTCAGGATATCTACAATGAATATGCATGAGATAAATTTGCATGGGCTGAGTCTCCATGTTATACAAAATTATCTCATGCATATTCATTGTGCATGAGATAATTAAATAATGAGATATCCTGAAACCTTGCTAGGCTTTGGGAAGCCCTAATCTAAGTTCATACCCAAGGAAATAAAGGATAAAGTGAATTGCCCAAGGTTATAAGGAGCAGTGGTTGGATTTGAACCCTGGCTTGTGTGGATTTCAGCCCACTGCTCTAACTACTAGGTTACACCTCCACTCCATAAAACTATAGTGAGACTGGCATGAATAGCCTAAGGCACCATGACAGGGGCAAAGAAACACAAACAGTGGTGAGAACACCCCAAGGCAACATGAGAAGAGGAAGAGGCACCAACAACAGTGTCACAAACACCCCAAGGCACCTTAGGAGTAGCAAAACAGCTCTCACAGTGGCATGAACACTCCAGGGCACTATCAGGGGGGACAAATCAGTCCAGAGGCAGGGGCTCTCCATGACAACCTGAGAGGTGCAAAGGGTACCATCAAAAGTGGCATGAACCAAAAGACGTAAGAAATGCCATGCTGGGGCAGACCAAGCTTCATCAAGCCCAGCATCCTCCCTCCAACAGTAGCCAACTTGGATTGCAAGTACCTGGCAGAGTCCAAAAAGTAGATCTATTTCGTTAACACTCCCAGGGATGGTAATAGCTTTCTTTCGTCTCCCTGGCTAATCATGTTGTATGAACGTTTCCTCCAGGAACGTGTACAAAGCTCTTTTAAATCCCACTATGCTAGTCACCTTGACCATGCCCTCTGGCAATAAATGTATATATTTTATTTAGTTAGTTTTACTGTTTATATGCCGCTATATCCACAACTAGCCAATGCACTGAGTGAAAAAGTACTTTCTATGACTTGTTTGAAATCTGTTAGTTTCAGGGAGTATCCTCTTGATATAGTATTATTTGAGAGGATAAATAACCTTCCTTTATTTCCCTGTTGCACTCCACTTACGATTTGCTAAATTTCTATCATGACCCCTTTCAGCCCTCTCTTTTGCAAGCTGAGGACCTCTAATGTATGTAGCCTCTCATCATAGGGGAACCGTTCCATCCCCTTTACGTTTTTTTGCCTTCTTTTGCATTTTTTTTCTAAATATGCTATATCTTATTTTTTTCTGATGAAGTGCCTAGAACTTGTAACAACAATCAAGGTATAGTTGCACCATGGCTCAATACAGAGGCAGTATGCTATATTCTAATTTATTCTCCATTCCTTCTTGGATCATTCCTACCATTCGGTTTGCTCTTTTTGACTGCTACCGCACACTGAGTTTAATATATTATCCACAAAGACTCCAAGGTCCTTTTCCTGAGTAATGACTCCCAAGGAGAACCCAGCATTGTTTACCTGTAGTTGAGATTATTTTTCCCTTTGTGCATCATTGTTGCACTTTTCCACATTAAATTTAATCTGCCATTTAGACGCCCAATCTCCTAGTCTCACAAGTTCCTTTTGCAGTTCCTTGCAATCTGCTGCTGTTTAGTAACTGAATAATTTCATGTCATCTGCAAATCTGATCATCTCAGTTGTTCCTTTTCCCAGATCATTTATGAATATGTTTAACAGCACAGGTTCCAGTACTGATCCCTGAGATTTTGTTAGCCAAATTAAGGGGCGGATTTTAAGAGCCCTGCTCGCGTAAATCCGCCCCATAGGCTTACCGGCGCGAGCACAGCACCTGGACTCGCGTAAGTCCAGGGGTTTTTCGAGGGGGGCGTGTCGGGGGTGTGTCGGATCGGTGCGGCGTTTTGGGGGCGGGATGCGGCGTTTCGGGGGCGGGCCCGGGGGCGTGGCCGCGCCCTCCGGAACCACCCCCAGGTCGCGTCTCAGCGCGCTAGCGGCCCGCTGGCGCGCGGGGATTTACTTCTCCCTCCGGGAGGCGTAAATCCCCCGACAAAGGTAGGGGGGGTCTAGATAGGGCCGGGGGGGTGGGTTAGATAGAGGAAGGGAGGGGAAGGTGAGGGGAGGGCGAAAGCGAGTTCCCTCCGAGGCCGCTCCGATTTCGGAGTGGCCTTGGAGGGAACGGCGGCAGGCTGCGCGGCTCGGCGCTCGCCGGCTACACGACATTGGCAGCCTTGAGCGCGCCGATCCTGGATTTTAGCTGATACGCGCGGCTACGCGCGTATCTACTAAAATCAAGTGTACTTTTGTTTGCGCCTGGTGCGCCAACAAAAGTACGCGAAGGCGCTCTTTCTTAAAATCTACCCCTATGAGTTTCATCTCAGAAGTACAAAGACATCCTTGAATGCATTGATGTTTGACCTTCACCATGAGCAGAATACGCTCTTTAATTCTATATTAGTCTTTCTAGACTTCATCACCACATTCGATACAATAAACCATTAAGTACTACCCAATGAATTATCTAATTTAGGAATTGGTGGTATGGCCTGGTTTGGGCTATATTTTTACCTTCAAGAAAGAACAAAGGTCACTTTAGGGGATTCTTTTTCTGCACCATCTCCATTATATAGTCAAGTCCCTTTGACTTTATTTTAGCTCCTCTACTGTTCAATATTTATATTTATTTCTATTTGGAATTGCATCTTGACTTATTGAACTGAATGTGAGTGTCCAAAACAGGTGGACAACATTAAAAATACAGTAAAATACAATATCACAAACAATTCATAAATACAGAACAAAGTACAATTCATAAAAAATGTTGAATAGAAAATCAAAGTAAAACATTAAGTATCATTTATAAACAATTCATAAAATATTAGTAGAAAATAAGAACTTAAGAATTGCTATGCTGGGTCAGACCAAGATCAATCAAGCCCAGCATCCTATCTCCAACAGTGGCCAATCCAACTACCTGGAAGATCCCATAAAATAGATCTAATTCCTGTTACTCACTCCCAAGGAAAGGAATAGCTTTATTTAGTCTACCTGGCTTATAATGTGTTATGGACTTTTCCTCCAGGAACTTGTCCATACTCTTTTAAACCCCGCTATGCTCATCACCTTGCTCACATCCACTGGCAATAGATTCCACAGTTTGTTAGTGTGCTGAGTGAAAAGGTACTTTATACAATCTGTTTTGAATCTGCTGGTTGTTAGATTCATGGAGTGTCCCCTTGTTTTAGTATTATTTGAAAGGGTAAATAACTGTTCTTTATTTGCATGTTTCAGCTATTGCAAAAGTAGAACCTTGGGCCGAGGGGGAGTTGGCGCAGAGTTGGCTGAAGCAGAGGCCCAACTGGAGCTTCACCAATACCAGCCCTCATTCGCCTTAGGTTGAACCCTCGGGTGCCGGGGCTGGCTGGATGTAGGCGCGGGCCTTTGTGGAGGTGAAGATCCATCACGTGGAAGAAGTTACGGACCAGCACAGTAAGGGAATGTGGAGTCAGGTCAAGCCGCAGTCAGGACAGGCAGCAGGTAATTAGTGTCAGGTCCAGGCTGTGGTCAAGGCGGGCAAAGTTCTCTCAGAGATGAGATTCAGGCAGGTTCCTTATTCTCTTTCTCTGTCAGATGGATCCCTGATGGGAGAGTTCCACTCTGGAACAAGCAGCTCCACTTGTTCCTTTCTCTAGGGGAGGAAGAAGGGGCAGCAAAACCTTCCTCCCAAATCTTCAGAACAAAGTTCTTCCTCCCCCACCTGAGGTAACACACCAGAAGGTCCTGGTACTGGGTCACCACCATTCCCCTGTCCTCAAAGAGGTGGCAGAGGAGCTTATCTTCCCTAGCCTGGGACTCTCAGAGAGAGGATTCCCCCCTACCCTCTGCCCAAGCATTGTCCAGGGGTCCCACCAGGCGCCTTACAAATTAAAGTCCTTTTACAAAAGACAAAAATCAACCCATAGACCCTACCCACCAGGAAGTGGATAAGCAGGGCAGATCCTCAACCTGTCTCACAGACTCCAAGCAGGGTTTGCTAAGCCCTAAGAGAAGGCCCAAAAATCTGAACAAGGAAAAAAACCACCTCCAGACTTCCTCTAAACCTCACAACTTAACTACACTGGCCCCAGAGCTCACAGGAGAGAGCTGCTTATAAAACCTCACAGAGGGGACGGCCATTCCAGCCCCCTCAAAGGGAGGGGCTGTACAGGATGGTGCCTCCCCCTACTCACTATCCTATGCTACACCAGCTGAAAAAACAGGAGTACCCAGGGCCTAATACTAATGTGCATGGAGGGGCCATTCTATGTTGTTTGTAGAAACCAACTTGCAAAGAACTTCACGTGCCAGTTTTCACAGAATTCTGAATTAATGTTCTGCTTTGCATGATCATGCATCACAGCAACTCTTTAATTCACAGTTTAGTAGAGGATATTTAGCAAACGTGTTTGCAGTAGGTGCCAATGTGTGAAAATGTGCAAAGCACCAATATTTTGCCTTTGGCCTCCTTTGTGAAAAAAGCTTTGTTTAGTACATATGCCTCCAAGAATGGTTTGAAATTTTCTTAAATATAACAATACATGATAATTTTAAAAAGACAGGCAGGATGATAGATGGCTTGATACTAGGTGTTGTGTCTGTGAACCCTTGGGCCAAGGTGAGATTGACTCTACCTGCAAGGAGGAGCACTGCAGGTTCTCATCATTGGCAGGAGGACCCAGGCGAAGCAGAGACTGGTCAGGACCTCCACCTGTACCAGCCCATGTTCCCCTCAGGTAGAGCCTTTGGGTGCCGCGGCCTGGCAGGACTTAGGTGGGTCTCTGCTGGTGACAGAAGAGAAGGTCCGGTGTTAGCTAGGGTCGAAGGCAGGTGGTAGTCAGGTGTATCTGGGTTCCAGACAGATGTCAGGGGAAGGCAGCGGTCAGGTGTATCCGAATTCCAGACAGAGGACAAACCAGGTATCCATCTGAAAGAGAGAAAGAGGGCCAGCTAGGTTGAGGTTGGCAAGGCAAGGGCTAGAACAAGTGGGCAATGAAGGATAGCACAGACTGGAGACAGGCGAAAGGAAGACAGGAACAGCTGGGAAGCACCACACACTAGGGATGTGAATCGTTTTTTGACGATTTAAAAAAATCGTCAGATATTTTTTAAATCGTCAAAAATTGTTAAGAGTCACGATACAATAGAAATTCCCCTGATTTATCGTGAAAAATCGTAAATCGGGGGAGGGCGGGGAAAACCGGCACACCAAAACAACCCCTAAACCCACCCCGAACCTATAAAACTAATCCCTTACCTTCCCCCACCCTCTCGAACCCCCCCACAAACTTTTTACGAGTACCTGGTGGTCCAGTGGGGGTGCGGGGACCGATCTTCCGTTCTCGATCCATTGGCGCCATTTTGGCTGCCACTCAAAAATGGTGCCGATGGCCCGATAAAAAAAAAAACCCACCCGACCCTTTAAAAATGACCCCTTAGCTTCCCCACCCTCCCGATCCCCCCAAAACATTTTTAAATTATCTGGTGGTCTAGTGGTAGTCCCGGGAGCGATCTCCCGCTCTCAGGCCGTCGGCTGCCACTCATAAAGATGGCACCGATGGCCCTTTGCCCTTACCATATGATAGGGTATCCGTGCCATTGGCTGGCCCCTGTCACATGGTAGGAGCACTGGCTGGCCGGCACCGTCTTTAAAGATGGCCGCCGCTGTCGTAA
Source organism: Rhinatrema bivittatum (assembly GCF_901001135.1). Lineage (NCBI taxonomy): Eukaryota > Metazoa > Chordata > Amphibia > Gymnophiona > Rhinatrematidae > Rhinatrema > Rhinatrema bivittatum. Next base: position 343,803,950 of record NC_042617.1, read on the forward strand.
AGATTTATTTTCACTAGGTGAAAATAAATAATAAAATTCTGGCTTTTTCAACTCGTGGCATGTAAACAATTCCATGTATTGGGGAAAAGAAGTTTTACTCCAAATTTGTGCCTTTCTCAAAATAATACATTGAAACTTTGCTACTTTGAATTAAGACTGTGCACGAGCATATGCTTCCCTTCTAGCTTACTATTGAATCAAGAGATTATGAAATGTTAGATATTGTTTGAACATTTATAAACAGATCAAAGTTCAAAGTTTTAACATGATATTTCCATTAAAATACTCTTACTACTCTGTCTTACTTTAACATTCTGTGCTCCTATAGTGCTAGTAATCTATGTGTAACATATTTCTCTCTGACTTTTCCATCTCACATCACTATTGTTATTCAAATGTGCCTCCCCATCCCCCATCCCCAGCTATAAAATCCATTGCACAGTCTTCCTTTCCTTTTTAATCCCTGTTAATAGTTTAAATCTGTCTTGTCTTGTGTACTGTAATGCTTTGCTTTCTCTTCTGCCTTGTTCCCACCTCACTGCTCACAGAGTCAGCCTCAGTTCGAGGTTCATTTTCCACATTCATTTTCACACATTGCTCGTCTTCTCCACTGGCTATCACCTATGTCATATCTCGTTTCCGATTTATGCTCCCATCCTTCATGGCTTCAGACTATCAATACCACCTAAATCCTCAAATGCTCACTCCACTCAGCTACTCGCCATTGATTCACGATGCCATCTATACCCTGTGCTAAATCCTTCACTGCACATTCCATTTCCTGGCCAGTGTTTCATGATATTTAATGGGGTTGTGCATTCATTTTGAAATGACAAGGAAAGTCTTAACATTTTTGTATCGTTTCAAAACAAAACGAAGAAAACAAATTACCAATGAAATTCATTTTATTTTTGTTTTGCTTTCTGTTCTGTGCACACAATTTGCAAATTGTGCACCTAATAGTGCAAGCAATATTAATTTTGTGTGTGCTTTTTGCATTTTATGTGCCTATTTTGCAAACTGCGCACATGGAAATGGAAAACAAAAAAATTCCAAAAGAAAACAAAGCAGAAAACTCCTGCAGTCTCCCTCTGAAATGAAATGAATCCAGTAAAAATGAATCGGTGTGCACACCCTCATTAATGCTGCATATATCGGGGTTATTTTCAAACTGTTTACATTGGAACAAAGTCCACAAGGACGGTATAGCCACATACTTTGCACTAATTTTCATAGAGAAAGTGTGTGTGTACTTTCACTTTCATTGAATCCATGGACATTCTTTTTGTGCAGGTTGTTGTTTTCATGGAAAATAGCATGGGTAGTCTGGAAAATGTTATGCATGTGTATTATTGTTTTATCCCCCCCCCCCCCCCTAAGGAAGCATCTGGACATGCCTCCTTCAAATGCAACTAGGAGGGTGCACACTGTGGACAACATGTGCACTGTTAGCCATACCGAGGGAGGGAAATTTCAGATAGCAAAGTTATGCACAAAAATTGCTATTTACTAGGGATGTCTGTAGAAAATACTTTTGATCTGCATTTTTTTTTTGTGTTTGTTTGGCTCAATGATTCATTTTATTTAGTTCAGGTCCCAAACTTTCCTTCATTTATCTTGTTCGTTCATTAGTTTTCTATTGAAATCAGTGGGGGAAGGAATGTATCTTATTTTGGGCTCTAACATTGGGGTTTTCTATCTAAGTTTAATGAAACTTGCAAGCAGGTATCAATAGCAGTGGGAACAGCACCCCAAGGGTTGCAAAATGGCACCAAGAGTGGCATGAATAGGCCAAGGCACCATGACAGGAACAAAACAGAACCAATGGAGGCATGAATAGTAGAGATGTGAATTGGTTCCAGCATCGTTTCCGGTATCGTGTTCGTAGAACCGTGGGAAATCTTTGTTTCCCATGGTTCTGACCGCTTTTTTTTTTTCGGTTGTCCCGAGCCGAAAAAACCCCCCCACCCCGACCCTTTAAATCTAATTATTTAGAATCCCCCACCCTCCCGACCCCCCCAAAACTTTCCTAAAGTGCCTGGTGGTCCAGTGGGGGTCCCGGGAGCGATCTCCATGTGATAGGGTCCAGCCAATGGCACCGATAGCCCCTGTCACATGGTAAGGGCAAAGGGCCATGGGCGCCATTTTGATTAGTGGCAGCCGATGGCCCGAGAATGGGTGATCGCTCCCGGGACCCCCCGCTGGACTACCAGGTAGTTTAGGAAAGTTTTGGGGGGGTCGGGAGGGTGGGGGATTCTAAATAATTAGATTTAGAGGGTCGGGGTGGGTTTGGGGTTTTTTCTTTCTGTGTGCTCTTTATTCCCCCCCCCCACCAAAACAATAAGTAGGGTTTTCCTATTGCTTTTAGGGCCCCCCCCCCCGATACTTGACGGATTAGAAAATATTGTATGATATTTTTATCCGTCAGAAAAATGATGTACATCCCTAATGAACAGTTCATGGCTACATGACAGGGGCAAAGCACGGAAAATGGCAAGAACATTTCAAGCCATCTTGAGAAGGGCAAAAGCAGTATCAACAACAATAACATGAACACCCTAAGGCAGCAAAAGAGGGGGAAAGTTGTATTAACAGTGGCAAGGCACCATAAAAGGGGAAAGGCAGTATCAAAAATGGCATGATGTGCTGTGAAAGGGGTAAAGTGATACCAACAGAGACAAGAACACCCAGAGGCATGATAAGAGTGGAAAAGCAGAATCAACAGTCGTATAAACACCCACCAGTGATCTTCAGACGGTATGATCTGTTATAACAGCTGATGCGGAGAGAAGCCACACAAAGCTCAAAGTCCTGGATTTCAAAAATACTGACTTGGATGAAAAGGGGAAGTATGTAGAGGAGATACTGGAAGGCTGAGAGATGATAGATGAAGTGAAGCAACAGTGGGCCAAAGGAGAAATCTATAATAATGGTGGCTAGTCTTTATGTAAGAAAAGTAAGAGGAAAAGGAAACTGATATGATTTTGTAAATAGGTGGCTGAAAAAATAATCAGTATTCAGAAAATACAAAGGATCTCAAAAAGCAAAACACAGGGCAGAATACCTGATAAAGTTTAAAGAAACAAGGAAAGTAATCAGGAAGGCAAAAAACTCAAGTGGCATAAAGGATTGCTAAGGCGGTAAAGCGAGGTGACAAAACATTTCTCAGATATGTCAGAGGAAGACTAAAGGGAGAATTGTAAGTCTGAAAGGTGACTAGGAGCAACATGTGGAAAGAGATGAGGAAAACCCAGAAATATTGAACAATTACTTCTGTTTGGTGTTCGTTAAAGAAGACCTTGAAGGAAGACTGCTGCTGCTTGGCAAGTGTACGGATGAGTGTTGGTTAGATACCGCCTCATGTATAGAAGAGAGTGTTTGGGTAGAACCAGCAAAACTAAAAGTGGATAAGTCCATGGTGCCAGATGAAGTCCATCTCAGGATACAAAAGTGGGCTCGGAGAGGCGCTGATGGGTTCACTGAAGGACCTGTTCAATAGATCCTTAGAGATGGGGATGGTGCCACAAGAATGGAGAAGGGCGGTTGTGGTTCCGCTTCACAAAAGGGGTAGCAAGAGGAGGTTGGAAACTACAGGCTGGTGAGCCTTACTTCAGGGGTGCAAAATTAATGCACACTCTTTGAAGGGGAGGAAAGGATAATGATCTAAAATCCAGTGGGTTGCAAGACCAGAGGCAGCATGGTGTTACCAGAAGAAAGTCATGTCAAATGAATTTAACTAGAGAATTAGATCAAGGGCAGGCACTTGATCTGGTTTACTTGTATTTCAGCAAAACTTTAGATAATGTCCCTACGGAATTGTTTACATGTTATTAATAATCCTTTATTTTATATGTGAGTTTACCTGGTATGTTATTTTATTTATGAATGTTTTTATGTAAACAGATCTTGTGATATTCACAAGGAATGACAGTATCTAAATCATTAAAATAAATAAATGTCCTGCACAGGAGGTTCATGAATAAAATGAACAGCCTGGGAGTTGGTCCCGAGGTGATCGAATGGTTTAGAAACTAGGGATGTATAGAGGGACGCCATACGTTGCATTCAGGATTCGTATTCATTGGGGGGACAGATACGTTGCATTCGGCAAGAGGTCCCCCGATACGTTTATAAGTTAATTCTTATTCGTTTCCCGGCTAAAATTAAATTAACTACAACCCCCCACCCTCCTAACCCCCCCAAGACTTACCAAAACTCCTTGGTGGTCCAGCGGGGGGTCCAGGAGCCATCTCCTGCACTCACACCCTCGGCTGCCGGTATCCAAATTTGACCTACTATGTCACAAGGGCTACCGGTGCCATTGGTCAGCCCCTGTCACATGGTAGGAACAATGGATGGCCGGCACCATCTTGTGCTCCTACCATGTGACAGGGGCTGACCAATGGCACCGGTAGCCCCTGTGACATAGTAAGGGCAAAGGCTATCATTGCCATTTTGAATACTGGCAGCCGACGGCCCGAGTGCAGGAGGTCGCTCCCGGACCCCCACTGGACTTTTGGCAAGTCTTGTGGGGGTCAGGAGGGTCCCCCAAGACTTGCCAAAAGTCCCTGGTGGTCCAGCAGGGGTCCGGGAGCGATTTCCTGCACTCGGGCACTGGCGAACAAATCTGCACCCGCACACAGGTTTTAAAATCTGCCCCCTAGTGTTTAAATGTCTCCAAATTTCAGCCAGCTACAATAAATGATTTTATGTCTGTGGATGTAAACCCCTAGATGGAAATTGCGCTGAATACGATGGAGAGCTTCACACCTCTCCTCTCATTTTGTGACATAACTCCAACCTTATAGTTCTGATTTGTTTGTTCTTATAGGGTATTCTGATTAACAGCCCAGGATACTGATATCCCAAATATCATAAACTTGCCATGAACAGTTTTCTCCTGGTGGATGAAAAGCTGTTTGTTTTTCAAGGCAGACAAAAGATTTCTAGGACACTTTCCAACACTTCCATCAATGCAAGTCAGATTAATGCTATCTTTTTGTCCTTATAGGACAGTGTGACTGGCACTCCTATGAACAATATTTGCACAAATCTTCCATAAACAGATTTCTTTTTAAGAATGAAAATCTGCTTGTTATTCCAGGCAGAAAATTGTGAGGTACCTCATGATACCGCATTGAGACAATTTAATAATATAGGTGATATGAGAGTCAATACTGGGTGTTCATGAGTTTTTAAGGCAAGAAGGTAAATAATCTTCTCTTAAAGAAATATTAACAATTTTGGTCAGCTCGCTAACAAGTTCTTCATCTGAGCATTTTAGCAGCCAGGCAAGGGTCTAAATCACAGGGTGTTATTCTTATTTTCACCAGATACAGTTTTAGCTCTTCCTGAGTCAGAATCCTAAGAGTTAGATTTTTAAAGGTGCATGTGTGCATCCATGTACGTGAGCTTCCTGGTGTGCACACATGGACATGCTGATTTTATAACATGCACACACATGCACGCCAGATTTTGTAATGCGGGCGGCGCTCACAAGGGGGGAGACTTCCGTAATTTTCGCACGGCGATGCATCCCGGCCTTCCCCAGTTCCCTCCCAGTCCGCTCCAATTAAAGAGCGGACTGGGAGGGAACTTCCCTACCCCCCTACCTAACCGCCCTTACCCTCTCCTCCCCACCCCACTACCTTTTTTCTTTTTTTATTCTTGTTCTGCAACTTGCTTCAGCTCCTGAGCTCTGTCCCGGCCTGCTCCCGCCCTGCCCCTCCCTGCCCAGAACACTCCCCCAGCCTGACCCTTGCAGGAAGGCTGGCACGTGCATATACTGGCCTTTATGCACGTGGCCAGGCCTTGTGGAAAATTGGCTTGGCGCAAGCAAGGCCCAGCCACACGCGTAAAGGCCCAGATTTTACGAGCGCAGCCAATTTAAAATCTACCTGTAAATGTTTTGACAATTGTAGGGGACAATGTAAAGTAGTTAAAATCTGGGGGAACAACAAAGTGATTTCCCATTTAGCTCTTCCTGTTTACAAAAAATAAAATATTTTAAATTTTTCTAATCTGCCTCCCCTCTTATTGACAACCTTTTTTATATTGACGCTAATAATGTAATGACCTTCATAATAGGCACCATCGATCTGTGTTACCACATGATTTTACTCTGGTTTATATATAATCATTGGTCGTAATACTCAATTTTTTATAAATTTTTTCTTGCATTTAAAATCTCACTGCTGTGAATTGCATTTCAAATAAAGACAATCTCTTCAACTTATCTTAAGTTGTAATCGCTGAAACCTTGAAAATATGCTGCAAAACTGAGCTTTGAATGCGATGCCCGCTACAATACAATTTGACAAGTCCGACGCAGAACCACTTTTCAAGGGCCAGAAAAGTGTCAATTTTATCCAAACCTTAAATACAATCTATATAAATAAAAATGTAAATGTTAGTTTGTTCAAAATCTTAAATCTTCGAAAGTTCTTCACCGATTGCTTTGAAATTTTGACACAACGTTGCATTCGAATACGCGCGTGTTTTTATATACCTATATTATATAGATGTCACACCTGTGACAGGTAAAAACATGCTTTTTTGGAAAAACAGCGCCATCTGTTGGACTTCTACTTAAAGCAACTTAAAGCTGGACTTAAAGCAACACACGCTATCTACAATATAAATGGGCTCTGACTGACGGACCGCAAATGCGCAGTAGAGAGCTCTGCACTACGTGCTGGGTGTCACAGAGGAGGGGAGGAGGAAAGGGCAGAGGAGTCACCGCTCCGAGAAATGGCTCAGCCCGTCCCTCCACCACTGGGGAAGGGGGGAGGGAGTAGGGACTGCCGGACAGTTACACAGAGGAGGAGGAAAGGGTGAAAGAATCGCCGAGCCAGTCCGTCCACCGCCGGGGAAGGGGGGGAGGGAGTTGGGACAGCCAGAGCAGAGCTAATGCACATTGTGAAATTAAACCAGACTGAGCCACGGCAACGCGTGGCTGGGTACAGCTAGTATAAAAATAAATGTAAAAATCACACTTACTCATGAGTGCTAGCATTCTCAGCTAAAGGCGACGCTTCATAGGAAATGATGTTTAACCAGAAAAAGCTTGTATCAACCTTTCCTCTTTAATGGGACTAAACTGTCAATCAACTGGCATCAAGAATGTTGCATAAAAAAATCTTTAGCTTTTCGCAATAGGATTGAGCTGCCAGTCAAATGACGTTATACATATTGCATCAAAAAGGCCTTAAGCTTGTATAATTCCTCATTATAATAGTGAATACCAGTCTATAACATTATTCAAACCATGAGGATGAACAGTGTTTAAGTGAAAAATCAATTTTTGTTCTCTTAAATTTAGAAAAATTTTCAGATCTCTCCCCCGTAGATTCGAATGAATCTTCTCTATAACCCGCCACTTCTGATCCTTAAATTGATGGCCTTGCTGGATACAATGTATTACCATAGGTGCTTGTTCTTTCTGTGTTTGTATGCAGCTCCGATGTTCAATTAAGCATTTCCGAATAGGATGCTGTGTTCTTCCCATGTATAATTTTGAACAAGGACAAACTATCATATAAATATAACATTAGATGTAGTGCAATCTCTGTACTCTAGTAATTTATGTCGTAGGGATGTGAATCGTTTTTTGACGATTTAAAATATCGTCCGATATATTTTAAATCGTCAAAAATCGTTAGGGCCACGATACAATACCAATTCCCCCGATTTATCGTCAAAAAATCGTAAATCGGGGGAAGGGGGAGGGCAGGAAAACCGGCACACTAAAACACCCTAAAACCCACCCCCAACCCTTTAAATTAAATCCCCCACCCTCCCGAACCCCCCCCCCCCAATGCCTGAAATTACCTGGGGGTCCAGCGGCACACTAAAACACGGCACACTAAAACCCCCTAAAACCCACCCCGACCCTTTAAATTAAATCCCCCACCCTCCCGGACCCCCCCCCCCCAAATGCCTTAAATTACCTGGGGGTCCGTAGCCTTAAATTACCTCCGTAGCGGCGGTCCGTAGCTAAATCAGGGGAAGGGGGAGAGCAGGAAAAGCGGCACACTAAATTGTGTAGTCTTCAGCCGGCGCCATTTTGCAAAATGGCCGCCGCAAAATGGCGGCAGCCATAGATCAAAACGATTCGACGCAGGAGGTCGTTCCGGACCCCCGCTGGACTTTTGGCAAGTCTTGTGGGGGTCAGGAGGCCACCCCAAGCTGGCCAAAAGTTCCTGGGGGTCCAGCGGGGGTCCGGGAGCGATTTCCTGCTGCGAATCGTTTTCCGTACGGAAAATGGCGCCGGCCATACGCGTATGGCCGGCGGGGGTCCAGAACCCTTGCTGAACGACCTCCTGCAGTCGATCTCCTGCCGGCGCCATTTTCCGTATGGAAAACGATTCGCGGCAGGAAATCGCTCCCGGACCCCCGCTGGACCCCCAGGAACTTTTGGCCAGCTTGGGGGGGCCTCCTGACCCCCACAAGACTTGCCAAAAGTCCAGTGGGGGTCCGGAACGACCTCCTGCGTCGAATCGTTTGGTCTATGGCCGCCGCCATTTTGCGGCGGCCATTTTGCAAAATGGCGCCGGCTGAAGACTACACGATTTAGTGTGCCGCTTTTCCTGCTGTCCCCCTTCCCCCGATTTAGCTATGGACCGCGGCTACGGAGGTAATTTAAGGCTACGGACCCCCAGGTAATTTAAGGCATTTGGGGGGGGGGTTCGGGAGGGTGGGGGATTTAATTTAAAGGGTCGGGGTGGGTTTTAGTGTGCCATGTTTTAGTGTGTCGCTGGACCCCCAGGTAATTTAAGGCATTTGGGGGGGGGGGGGGTTTGGGAGGGGGGGATTTAATTTAAAGGGTCGGGGGTGGGTTTTAGGGGGTTTTAGTGTGCCGGCTCACGATTTTAACGATTTTCACGATACTTTACACACTCAAACGGCAACAATACGATTCCCTCCCCCTCCCAGCCGAAATCGATCGTTAAGACGATCGAGGACACGATTCACATCTCTATTATGTCGTGTACCTGCGTTATTTTCCAAATAACTACCTTTGATAGTCTGATCACATACTGAACAATTTTGGCAAGGCCAATGACCAATCGGGCATCCACTGTCCAAATTTAGGCAACTTTGCATCATTGAATGTACTAGATAGTCACTAATACTTTTGCCATGGGTGTAAGCCATCAGTGATGCTTCAGAAAAAATAGAATATGTCTGTAAGACTGGCCAGTACCAATGTATGAGGGAAGCCACAGATGCTGATCTGGAAGACTACCTTAATGTATATACAATGGAACTCATTTCTTCGTTATTTACATTATCCAGTAGAAGCTATTGCCTCTCAGCATGACAAGCTCTTTTATACACACGTTTAATGAGGTGCTTTGGATAACCATGCTCCAGCAATCTTCTAAAAAGTGTATCCGCCTGGATTACAAATTCAGTTTTTGTGGAACATAAACAGCATAACCTTAAAATTTGTCCTACTGGTAGTTTCCTTTTTAATCGATAAGAGTGTAAGCTATTAAAATGGAGCATTGTGTTTCTGTCACTTGTTTTTCTATTTATACTGTAAATCGGTGTGAAATTCTGAATCGAATATCAGTATAGAATAATAAATATTTATTTATTTTATTTATTTAAAATCTTTTCTATACCGTCGTTAAGCTAGTTGCCGTCACAACGGTTCACAATAAGGCACATAATTTCAAACTTAAATGTGTTGAGTTATATTAACTAAACAGGTGCCACCAAATACTTTAACATAGTTTCATATTAAATATTACTTAGTGGTTGTGATAAGTCATGTCTACTTTAAGTATATCGGCTATAAGATAAATTAACACTTAAGTCTTGTCCTCTGTTGTTGCAATCTAATAGAGGTAAAGTAAAATAAAATATACACACACACACCATTGGAGTAAGCTGATGTGTGTGTGGGAGTTCTTCGGACTGCATCATACAATTCCCTGGATTCGTTCCCTTTCAGGCCTATCCTGTAAAGTGCGGCCGTGTTTACCCTGCTCCTAAGCCACTTCTAACTCACGTTCCGGCCGCGTTAGCCCTTCCTGCGATCCCGAATCCCCTTTAACCTACTTCTACCGCGTCCTAAATTCCCCGGGTAACCCCTTCCGCCCGCGGCATGTATATTGCATGCAAACGAGCGAATTAGCTCGATATTGCATGCAAACGAGCCAATTAGCTATTCCCCTAGCATCCCGTAACCCGCGCTGTGACTAACGCTACCTTTCCCTGCTGTTTTGTCGCGCGTTTAACCTGCAAACTTACCGCCTACCCTGACCCAGGCGGTAGAGGCATGGGTAAGGGTAGGTGGCAAGCTTTCCCCCAGACCCCGCTCACCTGCCCCCGCCGCGATCATGGGTGCCGGTCTCCGTGGCAGCCCCAGTCCTCTCCCCTGCTCCCGAAGCCAAAAAAAAAAAAAAAAAAGTGAAAAAAACGTTGCAGCCCCCCTCCGATGTCCGGACTGGGGCTGCCACGGAGACTGCAACGGCAAAGCGACTTTTCAGTGTCCCCCCTCCTCTCGGAGCAGGGCGGCTTTTGCTCCGGGAGGAGGGGGGACACTGACAGCGCAGAAGCAACGGCGAAGACAGCGGCGAAACGACTTCTCAGTGTCCCCCCTCCTCTCGGAGCAGGGCGCGAAAAGCCGCCCTGCTCTGGGAGTAGGGGGGACACTGACAGCGGCGAAGCTTTCCCCCAGCCCGGCCACCTGCAAAAAATTTAAAAACTTACTTTTTACAGCCATCTGCAGGAACCCGATCTGGCTCCCGTAGCTCCTCCCGAAGACAAAGATGGCCGCCTGCACGGGGAAAGCGTGCAATTGGCCGCTCAAGACGTGACATCGTGACGTCACGTCTTCAGCGGCCAATTGCACGCTTTCCCGTGCAGGCGGCCATCTTTGTCTTCGGGAGGAGCTACGGAGCCAGGTCGTGTTCCTGCAGATGGCTGTAAAAAGTAAGTTTTGCTTGCGTCCAAAAGCGACTTACTTTTGGGATCTTGACAGATCCCAAAAGTAAGTCGCTTTTGGAAAAAAACCAAAATTGTCAATTTTGAAAAAAAAAAAAATTGCTTTTTTTTTTTTTTAGTTTCGCCGCTCAGTTTCGTCGCTTGTCGGGTCCGGGTTTGGGGTTGGGGGTCCGGGTCGGGTCGGGTTCGGGCTTCGCCGGGTCGGGTTCGGGCTTTGCCGCTCAGTTTCGCCGCTGTCATCTCTTCTCCCCTCTCCCGGAGCAGGGCGCGAAAAGCAGCCTTGCTCCGGGAGGAGGAAGAACAGACTGACAGCGGTCCGGTTGGGGGTCCGGGTCGGGTTCGGGCTGGGGGAAAGCTTCGCCGCTGTCTCTTCTCCCCTCCTCCCGGAGCAAGGCTGCTTTTCGCACCCTGCTTCGGGAGGAAGGGAGGGGGGACTGGCAGTCCCGACTTCTGGTATCTGTCATTTCCATTTGAAATGACAGATACCAGCGTGGCGTGAAGCCTTAGGCCCGCGCACCCAGGATCCTGGATAGGCGCTCTATCCAGTGTCCTGGGTTGCGCGGGCCTAAGGCTTTTCGGACGCGGCTTACATTTGCATATAATTAGGCTTCAGGATCGAGCGGTAGATGAGCTGCACTGTGCGGGCGGTAACCGCGGGTGCCGTAGGCACTAACGCAGCTCTTCCTACCGCTCGGTACTGGATAGGCCTGAAATTGTGATATGCTTGCTTAAATAGCCATGTTTTTAAACTTTTTTTGAATGCTTTGATGTCTCTTTGTGTTCTGATTTCTAAAGGCATTGTGTTCCATATTATAGGTCCTGCCAGGGATAGGGCCCTATCCCTTACTTGAGTTAGTCTGGCTGTTTTTACTGAGGGAATAGTTAGTAGGGCTTTGTTTGCTGATCTCAAGTTTCTATTAGGGACGTGTACCTGAAGGGCTGTGTTCAGCCATTCTGCCTTTTCGTCGTGTATTAATTTATGTATGGTGCAAAGAGTCTTGTATTGAATTCTTTGTTCAATGGGTAGCCAGAGTAGTTCAATTAGGGTTTTGGTGATATGGTCTCTTTTACTTTTACCGGTATATTATTCTCCTTTTTGATGGCAATGTCCAAAATGTTAATAGTACTGAAGTCATGGGTCATTGTAAAATGTAGATTCTCATCTAAAGTATTTAGCTAATCTACAAAAGAAAAAAGGCTAAATTCATCAGAATGCTACAGGAAGAAAATGTCATCAATGTATCTTATCCACATAGAAACTTAATGGAAAACTGAAGCTGGGTAAAAATACTGTTCTTCAAAGGTTGCTATATATAGATTAACTAAATCTGGGGTCATGGTGGCCCCCATAGCTGTACTGTGGATTTGTTTATAGAAAATGTTATCAAAACAAAAATAATTCTCATATAAGCCAAAGTGGCCAAAGATAGCAAACATTTTGTAGATATCCATTGGGGACATGGTCTCTTATCCAATGTTTCTCGAATAACCAGAAGGGCTTGGTCCTGAGGAATACTGATGTTCAAAGCTTTTATGTCGAAAGTGATAAGATATGCCTGCTGTACATTAGTTACTGTATCCAAAATCCTCAACATGTGTTTGGTGTGTTTGGGCCAAATGCACAAAGGGTTGTAAAAATCGATCTACAAAGATCAACAAAGGTTCCAGTACAGACCCTATTGCTGTCACTATGGGTCTACTTGGAGGATGATTTATCTTTGTGAATTTTTGGCACCATATAAATGGTAGGTGTGTGTGGAAATTCAGTAACTAAAAAAGTGGCCTCTTTTTGTGTGAGAAAACCTTGGGTCTGCCCGACTTCAACCTTCTCCATTATACTTTGTTGTAAAAATGGACAGGAATGTTTTTCCAGCATTATATAATTAGTACTATCTGCCAACTGTTGTTGTACTTCTTTTATTTTGAATTACTATAGTACCTCCCTTGTCCGCTTGTTTATCACAATGGAGGAATCCGATGCAAGGGTATGTAAGGCTGAATATTCAGACTTCACAAGATTGCATTGTGGTTTTTCTGTTGAGCCCTCTAAAATACTTAGATTATGCAAAATTAAATCCATATATGTTTTACTATGAGGATCTATGGCTCCTGGAGGTATCCATGTAGATTTAGGATGAACTACTGACTTATCACAGTGTGCTGAATATTGCGAAAATACAAAATAATTTGCAATTTTCTAAAAAAACAAAACAGGTTTTGTTGACACAAAAAAGGATCATAATGTTGGTATAAAACATATGAAAATCATTCCAGGGTGCACAGAGGAATTAATTGCAAATTTGATATGACTGATGAATTTCTATCATTTGAATCAATGAATGGTACCAACAAGAGGAGTTGATTTGAACAGAGCGCTATCTCTAGCTAGCTTCAAACAAGCTTAGCTAGTGACTCTCTTTCTCTCCTGCAGTAACAGCTGAAGTTGTGCGTTACAATCCGCAATAATATACTATGGGGCGGATTTTAAAAGGTGCGCGAATAGCCTACTTTTGTTTGCGCTCCAGGCGCAAACAAAAGTACGCTGGATTTTAGTAGATACGCGTGGAGCCGCGCGTATCTGCTAAAAACCTGGATCGGCGCGCGCAAGGCTATGGATTTTGTATAGCCGGCGCGCGCCGAGCCGCGCAGCCTACCCCCGTTCCCTCCAAGGCCGCTCCAAAATCGGAGCGGCCTCGGAGGGAACTTTCCTTTGCCCTCCCCTCACCTTCCCCTCCCTTCCCCTACCTAACCCACCCGCCCGGCCCTGTCTAAACCCCCCCCTTACCTTTGTCGGGGGATTTACGCCTCCCGGAGGGAGGCGTAAATCCCCGCGCGCCAGCGGGCCTCCTGCGCGCTGGGCCGCGACCTGGGGGCGGGTTCGGAGGGCGCGGCCACGCCCCCGGACCGCCCCAGGCCGTAGCCACGCCCCCGTACCCGCCCCCAAAACGCTGCCGACACACCCCCGAAACGCCGCGACGACCGGGCCCGCCCCCGACACGCCCCCCTCGGAGAACCCTGGGACTTACGCGAGTCCTGGGGCTCTGCGCGCGCCGGGAGGCCTATGTAAAATAGGCTTCCCGGCGCGCAGGGCCCTGCTCGCGTAAATCCGCCCGGTTTTGGGCGGATTTACGCGAGCAGGGCTCTGAAAATCCGCCCCTATGTGCATTAAAAGAAATAATATGCAGTAACTCTTCAATTTGCCTAACCACACATTTCCGCTATATTTATAGTAATGTGATGAATCTAGGGGTCAGTGTGTAGCACACAGGAACTTTTTATTTGAAAATCACCTTCTTCTAGGTAGGCTTTGCAGTTAAGCACCTGAGGGACCAATGTAATAAGCTGCAGTAGGCCTGTTGCGGATTTGCGTGCGTGGCATTACATGCATTTTTATGGGGCAATCTTACTCATGTATGTAATTAACATGGTTAGCGTGTAAAAACCATGCAGAAAAACCCGCTCAGAAAGCTGCAACTGGTTTAACACAAGTCCATGTTAATGCCATGCAAAGGAGGCAGTTAACTATTCATGGTCAGAGAGCGGCGCTGGTGTAAGTGCGGGTTTTCTAAATGGGTTCTTAAGCGCCTGGGGGTCAGGGCAGGAGTTAAGTTTAAGCGCCTGTCTGGAGGTCGAAAAATTAAGCAGCAGAAACCAAAAGAGAGGTCGGAGAGGGAGCAGGCACATGTCAGAAAGGATGAATGCTTTTGTAGCCCCTTCCAAATCTCTGCTGCATATCCCTCACTTACTGGCGTCTGCCATTATAGCTCCCACACGGCCGGTGACAGATCATGAAGGGGTGAGATATTGCTCTACCCACCTTCAGCCGCACTGCCGGCTGTCATAAAGGCTTTCAACCGAGAATCAATCATGGGTCACCACATTAATGCGGGGTTATGCACAGTTTATTGCATAGGGCCTTCAGCACACATTTTAGTGTGCATATTTGCACGGATATTTGTTTTGCATGGATTTTCTGCATGTATCTCATTTGTATGCCATCCCCTTATTACATCATGCCGAGGCGCCTGCTTTTGCCTCACGTGGTAAGAAAAATACACGCAGACAACTAGCTCTGGTTTCAATGCAGGTCTTAGTGCTTTGGCCCCTGACAATTTACTCCTGAATCCTTGTACATTAATAAAGCACATCAAGCTATGCTAAAAACATAATTTAGGGGCCTGCTTTCCGGGAGTAAAATTCTGCATGTTCACATTGATTTGGGCCGCGAATCATCATCCTTACCATGCGTAACAACTTTTTGTTTTAATTTGTTGCTTTTTTTTTTTTTTTTTTTAATGAATAAGTAAAGGGATTTGTCGAGAATGGTCAGGGCTCCCATCGTGATTCTATATGTTGCTAAATTTGCACAAATATGTTTGTATTCCTGTCCTCATAAAGAAAAGATTTTTTTTTTCCTTTGGAAATGCAATATGGATGCTCTTTTGTTTCTGTGGTCGAGGAGCCTTGATGAACTTCATGATTTATTTTGTGCACAGATTAATGGATGCGACAGTAATTTCATTACACAAATAAACATGAAAGTCCCTTGCTTTATACTTTGAACAGGAGAATTAGTGATGTTTTTTTCAAACCACAATAGTTAGACATGACTGACGCTCTCTTTTACATTTTAGTATTTGTCATTCAAGATTATTATGAGAGAACCTCCCTGCCAGTCAATATTTTAGCCTGCTGAAGTTGTGCTCCGCTAAAACTTTGAACTCCAAGAATGGGAACTAGATGCATATAGCCCTGTAAATGTGTACTGCAGACATTTAAGAGAACACTTTATTCCGGTAGATCACCTCTGCTGTATAATATACCTCTTACAAATACCAAAGATCATTATTAATGTATTTATGCCGAAAATTTCTAATTATGTGGCAAAGATCAGAAAACCGAGGCGCATCTTGCAGTTTTATGATTTTTTATTTTTTTTTACAAAATCTCCTATAATCACCTATTTCCAGAAACAGATACATTTTGGGGTCGATTTTAAGACTCTGGCACCGATTTTATAATATGCGTGTGACACCGTATGCATGTTATAAAATACAATGACCGCATGCACATGCCTGCCAGATTTTAACATCCGCATATGCATATGCGGGATTTTCAAATTACACGCAGTGACATGATCGCCCTTTCTCCAGTTCCCTTCCAGTCCACTCCAATTAAGGAGTGGACTGGGCGGAAACTTCCCTACCCCTAACCCTGTCCTTCCTTCCTCTTCCCCTCTCTTCCCCGACTCCTAATCTAACCCTACCTAGCCTCAATTTTTAAATTTTTATACTTACTACTCCTTGGGAGAGGAAGCATACCCCACGTGCTGGCCGGCTGCTGGTGCGCGCTTCCCCAGGACAGCATCTAATGGCACTGTCCCGGCCCACCCCCGCCCTGCTCTTCACAGCCCAGACCCCCCCCCCCCCCCCCGGCCCATCCCTTTTGAAAAGCCCATCACATTGGCCCATAATGGGGGTTACATGTGTGGCTGGCCATTCCGAGAATGTGTGCAGCACGCACAGGGCCCTGCCATATGTGTTACCCCTGTAATTTATGCGTGCAGGGCTTTTCAAATTTACTTGTTTGTGCTTCCTCTGCTTTAAAGTTCATGAATTCACAACGTGGTATAGTGGGACTTAGAAGACTTCACAGAACTTAAGAACATAAGATATGCCATACTAGGTCAGACCAAGGGTTCATAAAGCCCAGTATCCTGTGTCCAACAGTGGCCACCCAAGTCACAAGTACCTGGCAAGTACCCAAACATTAAATGAATAGATCCCAAGCTACTAAATCGTATTAATTAATAGCAGTTTATGGACTTCTGCTCTATGAACGTATTCAAACTTTTTTTAAACCCAGTTACACTAACTGCCGTAACCACGCCATCTGGCAGTGAATTCCAGAGCTTAATTATGCACTGAGTGAAAAAAAATTTTCTCCAATTAGTTTTAAATGTGCCACATGTTAACTTCATGGAGTGCCCCCTAGTACTTCTATTATCCGAAAGAGTAAAAAACCGATTCACATTTACCCATTCTAGACCCCTCATGATTTTAAAAACCTCTATCATATCCCCCCTCAGCCGTCTCTTTTCCAAGCTGAACAGCCCTAACCTCTTTACTTTTTCCTCATAGGGGAACTGTTCCATTCCCCTTTATCATTTTGGTCGCCCTTCTCTGTACCTTCTCCATCAGACTTGGAAGAATTTGAATAAAAGAGAAAGATTCAAACAGCAGGGACAGCCATTGGGGAGGGAGGAAAAGATTCATACAGCAGGGATATTTTTTTTAAGTTGTTAAATGATGTTTCTTATGTGACACTTTATTCTGCTTTTAAAAAATTATTGAAAGCAATTGTCTTAAGTCATCAGTTTGTTTCTTAGTATGATTTTACCATTTTATAATCCCACTAGGTTTTACCTTTGACTTATCCACAGGTGACAGATAAATCTTGATTTTTGGGCCCAAAAAATACCCTTGACTTATACATGTGATCGACACGAGTATATAAGGTAATTAACTCCAGCACATTCACCCCAGCAGACAGTGCCATTTTGGTGTATGCAATAGGGATGTGAATCGTGTCCTCGATCGTCTTAACGATCGATTTCGGCTGGGAGGGGGAGGGAATCGTATTGTTGCCGTTTGGGGGGGTAAAATATCGTGAAAAATCGTGAAAAATCGAAAAATCGAAAAATCGAAAAACCGGCACATTAAAACCTCCTAAAACCCACCCCCGACCCTTTAAATTAAATCCCCCACCCTCCCGAACCCCCCCCAAATGACTTAAATAACCTGCGGGTCCAGCGGCGGTCCGGAACGGCAGCGGTCCGGAACGGGCTCCTGCTCCTCAATCTTGTTGTCTTCAGCCGGCGCCATTTTCCAAAATGGCGCCGAAAAATGGCGGCGGCCATAGACGAACACGATTGGACGGCAGGAGGTCCTTCCGGACCCCCGCTGGACTTTTGGCAAGTCTCGTGGGGGTCAGGAGGCCCCCCACAAGCTGGCCAAAAGTTCCTGGAGGTCCAGCGGGGGTCAGGGAGCGATTTCCCGCCGCGAATCGTTTTCGTACGGAAAATGGCACCGGCAGGAGATCGACTGCAGGAGGTCGTTAAGCGAGGGTTCCGGCGCCTCGCTGAACAACCTCCTGCAGTCGATCTCCTGCCGGTGCCATTTTCCGTACGAAAACGATTCGCGGCGGGAAATCGCTCCCTGACCCCCGCTGGACCTCCAGGAACTTTTGGCCAGCTTGTGGGGGGCCTCCTGACCCCCACGAGACTTGCCAAAAGTCCAGCGGGGGTCCGGAAGGACCTCCTGCCATCCAATCGTGTTCGTCTATGGCCGCCGCCATTTTTCGCCGCCATTTTGGAAAATGGCGCCGGCTGAAGACAACAAGATTGAGGAGCAGGAGCCCGTTCCGGACCGCTGCCGTTCCGGACCGCCGCTGGACCCGCAGGTTATTTAAGTCATTTGGGGGGGGTTCGGGAGGGTGGGGGATTTAATTTAAAGGGTCGGGGGTGGGTTTTAGGGGGTTTTAGTGTGCCGGCTCACGATTCTAACGATTTATAACGATAAATCGTTAGAATCTCTATTGTATTGTGTTCCATAACGGTTTAAGACGATATTAAAATTATCGGACGATAATTTTAATCGTCCTAAAACTATTCACATCCCTAGTATGCAATGCCTGGCCTTTGGGTCGTGTCTCAGCATCGGGCCTGGGTTCTGGCCTAGACCCTGACATCGGAACTTGCCTCCGGGTCAGATCATGTGTCAGACCTCGGTCTGGTGTCGGGACCTGGCCTCTGGGTCAGTTCACGGCAATGGGCTCAGGTATGGGCCAAGGCTCCAGAATTGGGACCCAGGGTCACAGTGTTGGGCCTAGATCCAGACCAAGGCCCTTGTGTCGTAACCCGGCATCTGGGTTGTGTCATGGCATCTGGCCTGGGTCCAGGCCGAGGCCCTGGTGTTGGGACCTGGCCTCAGGGTCAGGCTGAAGCCATGGCCTTGAGTAGGCCAAGGTCGCGGCCACCTACTCTGCTATCGATTTATTCAAGGCCGGGGGTTTGGCCTGGGCCTATGCCGAAGCTGGTGGATCCCCACCAATCTGGGTATATGTGAGCCAGGAGGGGATCCGACCCCAGCATATTTTCATATGGTCAGGAGGCCCCAGAAGTCCTCGGTTTCAGTTTTTGGCAGTTTTCTGTTGGGGGGGGGGGGGGGCGAGTTAATTGATTCAATTTTTTTCCTCACAAAAGAAACCGAATCAAATAATCCATGAACTGAGGTTCATGGAAAAAAAAACCTCCCGAAAACAAACCAAAAACATTTTTTTTTCTCCTGCACATCCCTATTGTTCAGTCTTTTCCCTTCTTCCATTCCTCAGACTGGCTGACTGTTACCCCTGGCCTTGGTTTTTCTCTCTTAACGAAACACCTTGTATTTGAAAATGTGAAGCATGTTGCCTTGATCTGAGCCTAGAGGGACGTGTCCCAGTTTAACTAAATTGTCCCCTAGCTGATGTTTGAAATGTCGATATAGCAGGTGAATCACATGGGTAAAGAGCATGCTTCTAACACCAGCTAAGAGAGACAAGAAGAGCTGAAACGGGAGCAGAGCTGGTGCAAGGGTATTTGGTGCCCTAGATGAACCTTAGAGCTTTAAAACCCCCTCCTTGGTCCTTCCCACACACAATTAAAAATTAAGCATTTATAACAATGACTACATAAGGTATATCAAAATCATTAAATAATAATAATAATTCTAATCATTTTTCAAAATGTTTCAAACACCAATACATTATTTCAAAACAGCAGACCCAATTAATATTAATACGGATGAAAAATATCCCTGGGAACGTTTGATTTCTAGATGCCCTTAGAATGTTGTGGATAAGCGAGTGGCGCAGGAGATTGCCGGGGGGGGCTTGTTTGCACAGTTTTTCTCCTCTCTCTCACACATGCACACACTGCTAACATTCACACACAGATTCTGTCTTTCATATACATGCTCGCACTCACACACACATGCACACTCACACACACACACACATATACATATACATGCGCACACACACAGACACAAACCCAGTCTTTCTCCAGTTTGCCTAGACCCCTCTAGTACTTCACGCTGAATGTTCAGTTTACTCAGAACTCCACACAAAAACTGCAGACAGCAGACTCGTTCCATTTCACTTGCACAAGTCAATTAGCAAATGTAAAAGTGTCCAGAAAAGTTTGGATATAAATATGCATATAATTGTGTACAAAATGTGCAATACCATTTGTACATCTGAACCCACCCTGGAACACCCATAGACTGCCTCTTTTTTCCCCAGTAAAAGTAAGCTTGAAACTTAAAATATACATGTGCTCTCAACGTTTCTTAAAGCACACGCACAAACATGTTGCTTACGCATGCACATGTGTGAGGTCTAACCCCCATCCCAGGAAGACCCAACATGCCTCCTCTTTTTGACCAGCTCAACTTGAGAGTCAATTTTTAAAAGGAGCGCGTGTGCGCCATTAAATGCGTTTGTGGGCGCGTGCAACAAAGTATTTAATATCGTGCACACATGATGTAAAATATGCATACATTTGCGCCAAAATGTACGTGCGTATATGCGTGCAGATCCACGCGCGTTCTACACAGGCACGCGTTTATCTGCACGCACGTATGCGCGTGCAAATGCAAAGGTGGGGCTTCCTGGTCATGAGTGTGTCTTGTAAAAATGCCAGCATAAGTCAGGCAGCCAAATTTCACAACCAGGGACGTCACCCATCTGGCGTCCCTGGTGGTGGCTAATGAGGGATACCTCTGCCCAGTGCCTGGGAAGAGGAGGAACCTTTGCCAGCTGAGAAGAGCCTGGAAGGAGCTGCAGCATTCATTTCACCAGTGGACTTCTTACCAACGTGGTGAAGTAGAATGTAATTACTGTGATTATCTAAGCTAGTGCATAAAGGGGGCACTGGGGCGGGGGCTGGGGGGGGGGGTGTAAAGGTATAGCTATGCCTGGGAGGGGGGCGGGGTCACAAGTGGCCACCATTTAGTGTGATATTAAATATGGGGACAATGATGGTTTAACCTGACATAACTAGCATGGATATTCATTGGCTACTATGTAATACTAGGTTACAGACATACAGCAGGCCAGATTTACATGGAAAGACTGAAGCCTTATAGGCGCAAGTATAATAACGCTGTAAGGAAGAGATGGTGCTTACTTTCTCAGGGATTAGAAAATAGTTTCATGCTAATATCTCAAGCAAAACCTCTCAAGCCAGTCCTCAGGGGACACCTAGGCAGTCAGGTTTTTCAGATTACCCACAGTGAATATGCATGAGACAGTCGGACATGCACTGCTGCCATTCTCTGCAAATCTGTATCATGCATGCTCCTGGAGGACCTCCTGAAAGCCTGCCTGCCTTGATGGGCCCCAAGGGCTGGCTTGAGAAGCACTGACTTATAGGATAGCAAACCATTTAGAAGGCAATAAGAAGGCAGAGATTAGGACCAGGTGCAGGGTTCCTGGTACTCCGCAAGGATATTCCCACTAGCTGCACTGCGCAGCTACGCGACTAGCGACCTGGGGCATCATGGCCCTTCATGGAGGCTACATGTTCAGGTATATTTTAGGGGCAGGTGCCAGCACACCACTTCTATATGCATTAATGGATTGCCAAAAGCCACTGCTCAAATCACATAGTAGTTATGGTGGTCACATTACCAGCTACAGATCCCACTCAGTGTTCACATCCTATTTCTTTCCTATAGATTGAGGACCTCAAGAAGGCAGCCCAGTAGCTGCACCTCCGGAAGAGGAGGTGGCTCGATCGGCTGCATGCTCAGTGGGATGGGGGTGGTAGTAAGTACATATTCAAGCCTACTGGAAACTGACCCCACAACAAGAAAATGTATCTGTACCGATAACTGGACATCCTTCTCACACATGCATTTATTTTAAGGTGCTTATGAAAAGAGGGTGAAATGAAGCACCAGCCCCAGCAACCGCACAAGCAGCAGCCACCGATCACCAGCAAGGGAGAAAGCTGAGCAGCTGGAGCCACCCCTCACAGAAGAGGCACACCCTGGGCCTAGAGCTGGTCCAGATCCCATTCCCATTCCCATAGGGCATCCTCCCTGTTTTGCCCAGTGAGATAGGGATGCAGGGACCCAAACGGGCCAGCCTTTGTTGGTCGAGATAGGCAATGTATAGCCCTCTGCTTTGTCCACTAACCTCACCTGTCCCAGCTGAGCAGCCAAGAGGTGGGAGTTTCATTCTTTCCTGAGGGGGATGGCAATGGAGCAGAGGGCATTGCATGCCTACCAAAGGAGGGTGCTTGTGACGCCGGATGGCACCTTCGGGGCTTACAGCTCCTTGGAGCAGCTGTTAAGGATCCCGGGTAGCAGGATGCAACTTTCCTGAGCATGCTCCTAACACCAGCTGACAGGACCAAGCTGGACATCAGTGGGAGATGAGATCTGTGGTCTAAGGATGGATGTCTATGGCCTACAACAGGTGGTGAGAAAGGAATTCTGGGTCCTCCAGGAAGTGGTGCATGATGAGATGAGAAATATTCAGGATTCCATAGATGCCCAGACTGAGGTATGGAGGGAATTGCTCCAGAGAATGCGACCCTGGCAGCCACCACCACCAGCACTACCCTTCCACTTCATAGGACACTGTATGTATCCACCTACAGAATTTGCTGCAACAGCAGGTTGGATGTTCCCTTCCCAGCCTGCAGCTCCTCCAGCACTAGTGGCTGCACTGCCATTTCAAGGCATCCATCCACCACTTCCTTTGATGGGACTACCACCACCACCACCACCTCCTTCCATGCAGCATGAGACCTCACCACCAATGCCACCAGCTAAGGGAGAAGCATCCACCTCTTGCAGGTGTTGAATCATCATCTGATGCTGATTCGTCTTTGCCTTCATAGATGGCGTCATCTTCTGATCCATCCATAGCATTGCTAATACCACATTTCAGGAATGACTTCCTGACATTTCTA
The DNA here is from genome assembly GCF_901001135.1 of Rhinatrema bivittatum. NCBI lineage: Eukaryota > Metazoa > Chordata > Amphibia > Gymnophiona > Rhinatrematidae > Rhinatrema > Rhinatrema bivittatum. The sequence continues at coordinate 343,826,928 of NC_042617.1, forward strand.
GTGGAATTGACTCCCAGGCATCCTTTACCCATTTCACTACCAAATCAATGTCTGGTTTCATCAGGTTCCCTCCTTTTGTTAACTTTGCTTGCCCACAACACATCCATTGTTGCCACATATGTTGCAATTGGTCCTTGAAAGGCTTGATGAGACAGACATCTAACAGCTGGAGCATTGATGTCAGACCTCCTGGATCCACTGCTAATGTGATTGCCATTTTCTTTGCATCATCCTTCACATCCTCTGTTATATGTACATGGAACATATCCCACATCAATAGTGATGGTTGTTTTCTTAGCCCCGTGTCTGGTCACCTACCCCACACATCGCATAGCCACCATTTATTCCTGCCTTATCCATCCAGCCTTTAGAATGAACCCAAACAGTTACACCTGCTGGAATTTTTAGGTTCGTCGGCATTGTTTTCCACTTGAATATTACCACCAGACGCAGTTTTTTGCCCATCTACCAGGCAAGACAGGACCACCGTTAAATGGATCTTTTCATGACCAGTTGTTTTACAAGTATGGTCTTCTCACCAACGCCAGCTACAGTATGATTGCCAGGCATACCAAATGTCATTGGTATCAGGCCTAGGTCCTGGCCTAGGCCCTGGCATCGGGAACTGGCCTCTGGGTCAGGTTGTAGCTTCGGGCCTAGTCCAGGCCAATGCCCCAGTGTCAGGACCCAGCCTCTGGGTCAGGTTATGGCGTCGAGCCTGGGTCCGGGTGTCAGAACCCAGCCTTTTTTTGGATACTTGATGGATAACTTGTTTTTAGTTTTTTTGTTTAATTTTTGGGGGTCTTGGCTGAGGCCCTGGCATCGGCCCATGCCTCCGCTAAGAACCTGGTGTCATGTTCGGGCCTAGGCCATAGCCCCTGCTTTGGGCCTCGGCTTATGCTCTAGGCGAAGCCCTGGCTTTGGGCCTAGACCTAGGCCTGAATAATTAGTTTAAAATGAAATGAACAAATAAAATTCATTTCATTTCGGGGAGCCCCCGATTCATTTCTGGCCCTCCAAATGAAACTAATTAACCTTATTCGTCATGTTTTACGGCTTCGTTTTAAACAAATGCACATCCCTATTGAACAAGAGAAAAATTGCTTCCTCTCTTTAATTATTCAAACCAGTATTTGGTGTGTTAAAGACTCCTTTGTTCTTGTTTCATTTGTTTATTTAAACCTAAGCTAGCAGTTAGAAATAGGAGAGGTGGATATTTTTTCTATCCTCTGAGAACAGTTGGGGTTTTTATTTTTCTATTTTTAAGCAGTGGAAGGATATCATCAGATATACAGTGAACTAGCATTCTGATGTCCAACATTCTTGTACATTTACACTAATTCAGATAGGTTATACTTTTTGCCAAACAAATGTTCATCATGGGTTGCATTTTCCAAAACTGCTGTGACCTTAATCTGTCATTTTGACAGCCTCGATTTGGGGAAATTCTCAGCTGCACACTTAGGTGCCTGTTTACTGAAGGTTTCCTTCCATATGTCTATGGGAAAAATGATGAGTAAATAGGTTCCTTAGGCACCTACGTTCTCCTGAAAATGCACCTAAATCTAGGAAGCTGGAATGTGGCACTTAGATTTAGGGAGCTCAGACTTGGGTTCCCAAATTTAGATAGTGCTGAAAATTAGTGCAAACTCCCTAAGTTCTCTGCCAAGAATCCCTGAACTCGCACTCACCTACCCCATGTAAAGAATGTTTGCTGTTTGATCTCCCATCATGCCCGATTTCTTTTAAGGAAATTTCTTTTGTTTATTTTTTATTTATTTCCTAAAGTTATAACCCATCGTCTTACCAGACTTTGGAGTTTGGGCATTCCCTGACCCTCTTTCCACTATCCTGCAGTCTGATCTCTTTCAAAGAAAGATCACTTCCACCCCTCACCCCTTCAACAGGTAACATCTCTCAAACCTACCCACCCTCTCACTTGTCCAACCTCTCAAGGAAAGCCTCTTCCAATGAGTGCTGACATTCCTTAATCCCTCTATACTCCAGAATCAATCCCCTCCAAGCTGAGCTGGGAGGAGGACACAAGCTTACCTCCTCCAAATGCATCATCCATTGTTGATTTTATGCTAAAGTGCTGTTAGAGAAACACTGGACCCTGAGCTTGGAGAATAAAGGTCTGTTTTCTTTCCTTCCATCTCAGTTTGGGGAGCAATTCTGGGAGATGTCAGCCCTTGGGGAGTTTTACTGGAAAGAGATTGGGTTGATGGGAGGGTGGGAGAGGATTTGGTTGATGATGGAACTCTTGTAGAGGCTTTATTTTTATAAATGAGATTGGATGGAAGGAAGGATTATGGGGGTGCTAAGAGAGGGAACTGGGAAGGATTATTTATTTATTTAGTTCATGCCTTTTCATTGTAGCTCAAGATGAGTTCCAATTGGGCACTATAGGTATTTCCCTGTCCCCAGAGGGCTCACTATCTAACAGGGGCATTCATCAAATCGTGCTAGGGCTTAGAGTGCATCAAGCTAGGGTGAGACTACATAGTGCAAATCTCATCTTTGTGTACCTTTCTTCACTCCAAATCACATCAAATCTTCAGTGATGTGTACTGTACTGTGCTCTTCGTACATCTGATTGTGCATGTAAAACTGCCCCTCAAACACTAGACCACCACCAAAACCTCACCTCAAATTACTAATTGACTCTCCTACATTTATAAATAGTTGTCTAATGAGATCCTTATAAAGAGGTTCTCTCTCTCCCTCTCTCTCACACACAAACCATGAGCAGAAGTAAAATGCCTATGTGAAGCACTAAATAGCACACATTGCAGTATGTCAAAAATTACCCTAACCACACCCCTTTTTTTTATCATGGGCACTATTCATGCGAAATTTATAGCAAACCTGGGCTGGTCAAAGTTTGGCCTGCCATCACAGTGCTTAGATTTGGACGGCCAGTACTGTGGCAGTGGCTAGCACTGAAAATAAATGCTGAGAGCCAAACTCACGATTCTCATCCTATTCCAACTTTAGGCTTGCTCAGGTTTTTCCTTCCTAAATGTTCTTAGGTTCCTGTACCCTTTGAAAATTGATTCCTTTTGCAGCCACTTTTCCCAACCACGATAACATGCACATAACTTTGAAAATACCCAAAATATGTGTATTGTTTTCTCCCCGACTTAACCCCTGCCCTGGGAATGTTCCCGCCACAATGTGGGTAAAAGTGGGCATTTTCTCTTCTTCGCGAAGGCAATTTTCAACAGTGTGCGTGTCAGTGGGTACGTGTGCAAGCCGACATGTATAAAAGATGTGGCAGCAGCCGCGCAGTTTATAAAATATCATGTATATCTTTTACGAAAGTACGTGTGAATATGTAACACCTGGTTTTAAAATAAAACACCTGCATGTATTTTATGCATGGAGATTTACCCCTGTGCATAAATTCTCCCTGTCTCCAAATTTGCTAGACCAGAAGTCTCAGGGGGGGGGGGGGGGGGGATACGTGTGACAAGGAACTCGACCTTATACATCCTGACCCAAATTACAAAGCCACCGTATAGAGACCGAGGGCATCAATGATCCAGAAATTATTAATTGCCATCATTTACTACAGCAGGGCAATGCACTCTAGAGTAGTGAAGACTGTAGGGATTCTTTTCCTGTTGACTGTGGCAAAACCGAGAATATGTGCCTGCTTTCTGCAGCCTGTGCATTTTCCCCCATGCCTACGGTACCGTCCACTGAAAGGGAGAAACGGAATGTAATCGCATGGAACAGAGCCGAAATGAGATGCCATGAGCAGCCAGCTCGGCCTAGGAGAGGTTTCTTGATTAAGGAGACACTGCCAATTCCTCTTCCGTCTGCAATTTATTTTGCAGGGAGCATTGCAATCACCCCTCACCAGCAGCAAAAAGGCTTTTGATTATTTATTCCCTGAGCAGAAGAAGCCAGATAAATACCTGGACTTTATTACTCTGCTGCCACACAGAGTAATAAAAACCGCTATGTGCTTCCCCGACATTAGAGAATACCTAGGAGACTTGAAGATGTCATGTGCCAGGGCTTCCACACCTGCACTGGACCGAGCACCATTGCTGGGAGGCACTCCCCATCCTGCCCACCTATTTTATACAGAGGGAGATGATGGTATATCACCTAGACAGCAGCAATTGGGCACCCCTAGTTAGCCAAGTGGTCCTCACCTGCCAGGAAGTATTGCGTTATATAGAGAAAAGTAGCCTGAGTTTTTTCACTAAGGGCTGTAGTTAACCTACACATTCCCTCTGAGATTAATGAGCCTGGTATGCTGTCATCTCACTAAATATCGCCAGACCTGAAAACTCGTATAGTCAATCAGAGTAACGGCTCCATCCACTTGTATTGCACCAGCTGTCTGTTCACTCCCAGGCTCCTTCTCTAAGCCAATTGCCCTTTAGGACGTGGAGCGATTGGGTCACAGGACCATAGATCTATAGCAAAGCGCCATGTGCTTCAATTGCTTGCTGTATATTTTGCTTTCTTTCTCTCCTTCTCCTACCTCATCCAAACACATTCCCCTTGGCCTAATCAGATCAAATTGCATTAAGCCGCTGAAAGCTTTTTGCTGTTGTGATCAATTACAATCAGTCGTGTCATCGCAGTCTCTCCTAATCACTTGTGCTCCAGCCAAGGTCTATGCAGAGCCACATTATCAGCTGCCTTATCATCCATTAACCTGAATTTAGTTCACAAGCCCCTTGATACCTGATAAAATTGTTTCGTATATATTTGTAACCACTGTTATATGCCGGGAGTTGTTTAAGCTCTGGGTGAATGCTTGAATTCAGGGGTTCTCAATTCAGTCTGCAGAGTCGTCTTGTTTTTAAAGTAAATTAATCTAGCCCGTGGGCCAAGCGTTTGCAAGTATATCTGCTGGAGAATCATGGTAGACAACTGTGGAAACCACTAGGCCTATGGGTGGCCCTTGAGAGCAGGAGTGGAGGACATCTGGTTTAAAAAGATTTATCTGTTCATAAGTTATAATATTAATATTTTTAATATTTTCTAGACTGCCATTCCAATTTCAGCTTTAGGTGGTTTACAGTGTTTTTATCAAGGCATGAAAACCCTGTCCCAAAGATCTTGTAATCAAAATGATAACTTGAATTGTTAGGAGATATATTGACTTGCCAAAGGTCACAAGAAGTGGGATTTGAACCTTGTTGCCTGCTGCATAATCCTTTGCTTTAACAAAGTAGGGTATTCCTCCACTCTTTATAAAGCAAAGGAGTTTTTGTACATTCAAATGTTTTTTTAAACAGTATTCATTTTGTCTGGGAGGATACTACTATTATATAGTACAATATATTGTATTTATTTACAGTTCTTAGAAGCCGCCTCACTGGCCATGAAAATGGAGGTGCCCAAAACGGTGTACAATATTAAAATAAAATAAAAAAAAGCAATACAAATAAAAACAAAAAATATACAAACGCTATAAAGGAACCAGACGTCAGAATACAGACAACTTCTCCCTATTCCTTCAACCATGCATAGCATACAGAGTAAATGTCAGCAGAAAAAGAGCAAGTGGCCCATCCAGTCTGCCCAGCAAGTTTTCTTTCTTTTTTTTTTTTTTTTAAGGATAGTAACTACTGCTCCATGCAGGTTACCCTCATGCTTTCTGTTAAGGGCAATAACTGCCTCTCAGTGGAGGTTACCCCTATGCTTTCTATTAAGGGTAGTAACTGTGACTCTGTGAAGGTTACCCCATGCCTTCTGTTAAGGGTAGTAACTGCTACTCAGTGCAGGTTACCCCCATGCCTTCTGTTGAGGGAAATAACTGCGGCTCCATGCAGATTACCCCCATGCCTTCTATTGAGGGAAGTAATTGCTGTTCCATAGAGATGTGAATCGTGTGATCGATCGTCTTAACGATCGATTTTGGCTGGGGGGGGAGGCAATCTGATCGTCGCGGGTTTTTTTTTTTTTTTTAAATCGTTTAAATCGTAAATCGGGGGAGGGCGAGAAAACCGGCACACTAAAACAACCCTAAAACCCACCCCGACCCTTTAAAATAAATCCCCCACCCTCCCGAACCCCCCCAAAATGTTTTAAATTACCTGGGTCCAGTGGGGGGGTCCCGGTGTGATCTTCCACTCTCGGGCCACTGCTGCGTTAATAGAAATGGCGCCGGCGCCATTTTGGTTCCTGTCCCCCGACGTCACAAGTGCAGGAGATCGCTCCCGGACCCCGCTGGACCCCCAGGGACTTTTGGCCAGCTTGGGGGGGCCTCCTGACCCCCACAAGACTTGCCAAAAGTCCAGCGGGGGTCCGGGAACGACCTCTTGCACTCGTTGCCATATTGCAAAATGGCGCCGGCCGTATGGCCATATTGCCGTATTGCAAAATGGCACCGGCCGTTCCCTCCGAGGCCGCTCCGATTTCGGAGCGGCCTCGGAGGGAACGGGGGTAGGCTGCGCGGCTTGGCGCGCGCCGGCTATACGGAATCGATAGCCTTGCGCGCGCCGATCCAGGATTTTAGCGGATACGCGAGCAAAAGTACGCCAAATCGCGCGGTTTGAAAATCTACCCCTTAATGTTTTTTCAATTGTGTCATCTATTGGTCGTCATGGTGGGAAAAGCCCCCTCTTTATGATGTCACTCCTTTGGGCCTTTAAAAGGCCACTTCTTCTATTGCTCCAGGCCTTCACAAGGTCTTCAGGTCATGTGTTCTTCCATGGAGTTCCTGGCCTTCAACGTCCTCCATATTCCTTGTCTCTTGTTCTTATTCCTGGTTTGGTGGTCCTGTCTTTTTCTCCTGAGTTCCAGAGGTCTCCTGTTTCTGTCTTCCTCATCTGAGGTCCAAGTCTGGTGTTCCTGTCTTTGTCTTTTGAGTTCTTCAGTCTTCAGTCCAAGTCTTCAGTCTTCAGTCAAGTCCAGAGTCCTTGTCCTTGATTTTAGAGTCCAAGTTCTGAGTTCCTGGGTCCAAGTACTTGTTCCAGCCTCCTGCCTGTTCTGAGGCTTCATCTTATTCTAAGTCTTTAGAACCTTTGCTTATCTTGAATCTTCTGACTCTTCAGTCTTTTTTTGTCATGAATGTCCAGATTCCTCAGCCTTCATCTGACCTATGCTCAAGCTGTCCCTAAATGGTTATTCTGCAGGGGTTTACAGAGTGGCTGGAGGGCTACCCCAGAGATCAGGATGGGTTGCTGGTTCTCATCAGTGATGTTTTAGATCCTGGTTAATTTGTTCTTTTAAGTCGTCAAGCATTCCTGTTCCAAGTCTGCAAGTGTTCCTGTTTCAAGTCTTCAGCTTGAGCTTTCAGTCCATCCCAAGTCTCCAACTTCAGCCTAACCCATGCCTGGATACGCTTGCCTGCCAGCAGTGTGGACCTTGGCCAGCTCCGAGATTGTGTCGGTCTCGTTGCGGCAAAGAGGCTCACGCTCCTGAGCACCCTCTCACAACACGTGCAGAGAATTCAGAATCCCCCTGCTTCTAGAAGGTGCTGCAGCTAAAATGTCCCAATCAACATCCAGCAAATTGAAATCCGCTAGCAGTAGCACCTTCCCTTTCACAGCAATCCTGCAAATATCCTCCATTTAATCTCTATCCATCTCCTCTGACTGTGATGAAGGTCTGTATATTACAACAATATAAATAATGTAGCAGCTATACTACTCAGAAAAAAAAAAGAATATCTCCTCCAAAAGAGAAAATGTTTAATTTAATTTTAATCTCTTTATCGTGCCCCAAATTAAACATGAAACTTGTAAGCAATAGAGTCAACCATCAAGTCTTCAAACCTAGTTACTGTTGAGCTGGCTAGGTAGCTTATTGGCAATTACTGTGTGCTATCAAGCGGTGAACTTGAGTTGTATATCCCAGTCAGGTCTGCCATTCTCCCAGTGGGCTGGGGATCCCTCAGAGACAGTGTTCACAGGCCTCGGGAACAATGGGGGCAGGTTCTCGACTATTGCTCAATTGCAACACCGTGTGACAAGACTTAGGGTCCGTGAGCTATATTCCAGAGGCAGCCTGAGGACAGATGATGGGGCTGAGTTGGGGATTTAAAGGAAAAGTAGGAGAAACCTCCCAAAGTCATAATGAAGGAAAGATCAAGGTACCATATCTTAACTCTCTCTCCAACTGAGCTGCAAGTGTAAGGGAGTAAGACGAAAACTCCCAAAGTGAGCTATTGTCCCTTCATTCACATCTCATAAACATTTGTAATTCAGTTCAAATTAACAAAATCCCTGTGTTCACCTACCTCCTGCTCAAAACAAGGAGATAGGCTAGAAATAAAAAAATATATCAGACAGTGTTTCCCTAACCTCTTTCACCAGGCAAAAGTTGTGGCAAAATAGAGGTTGTATTTTGTTTTGTTCTCTTAATAATTATTGAGCTCACAAATTTCAAACTGGTGCTAATTCTACTGTTTTTTCTGCATTTGTAACCATGTGTAAGCAACATATCTGCAGATGTATTTTTCTGTGTAAAAGTGTGCAATTACACTGACTTGCCAGGATTTTCACCCTAGCTTTGCTAAACTTTTAGCTTTCTTTCTCTTTATGCAATATAATAAACATATATTTTGTAATTGATTCTGTGAGAAAAAGATATATATATTTTTAAATAACCAGTATTTTGGTACCAAGAATGGCTAAAAATGTGTTTTAAAACTGTCAGTCCTGAAAACGTTTGCTTCACATTTGGGGGTGAGGTTCTGGAGTTTTGGGGGAGCGTGTGATAATTAAGCAGGTAGAGACAAATGTAGGCAGTAAAGATGCCTGTGTCCCATTGGCAGGGCAAAAAAACCCTCAAAAAACAGCCTGGAAATTTTGTGCAATGGATTGTAGAGGGCTACCCTGAAAGATATATATGGTGCTCCAAATTGCTTATTTATGGCACTTAGTTTCATTGCCGTTGGGAATTAATTTAAAAAAAAAATGTATGCAACTTGGGATCAAATTAAAATGATTAATGACATCACACTATTGCCTACTATAGGGAAAAAAAAATTCACAATTTGCCAAAAGCTACAGAAAAAAAAAGTACAAAAATCCCCCTGAAATGAAATAATGACTATTTTGCATAAGTTCTGGTACAATTAGATACAGTTTTGCTTTATCCTGAATTAAGAATTAATTTGTTGAACAAAGAAACCAGATGCCTTTTTTTTTTTTAAAGAGGGTTAGAAAGGCACTGGGAGATAAACTGAATTACCCAAGGTCACACAGAGTGTCAGGGCAGGGTCTCAAACTCAGTTCGAGATCTTCTGGTGAGTGTTAGCCCACTAATTGCTTAGCCAATCCTCCTCCAGACGGCATGTGTCTTGCGAATAAAGAAAAGGGGGAAATAATTGATAGATCTCTATAGAGGCAAGAGCTTTGAATAATTAGTGTGACTAGAAAATAGATGCAAAGATGCATCCATTGTCATCTGTACGACCACTGTTGTATAACATGCAGGCTAATAATATGTAACCCTTTATTTCACGGACTTCATGGTATTCCCAGGGCACACAAAAGAATTTCTTTTGGGCCTATCTTCTTTTGCCACTTCCCCACTGTTAACAAGCCCCAAGGAGTGAATTCCTTCTATGGGTGAAAGGCTTAAACGTTTAGGCCCAGGCGGTGAACTGGAATCCTCCCTTAGGTGTTTTACTGCCCCCTTTGGTGTTGTTAGTGCTGTAGAAATAGGGAAGACATGATGCAGGTGTTCAAAAGAAACTTTACTTCGATTTAGCAGAATTAAAATAAATGTCCAATCACGTCTTCTTTACATTTGTGTACCCTGTGTGCTTACAAGCTAGACAACTTTCCTTTTTCCTCTGTGCAGGTGTCCTTTTCACTACTCTCTGGTAGCCACTTACCCCCTTAATAGTCTGAGGGGCAAGGGTCCCAGCCAGGAAGGAAAACCTATTGAAGGGATCCCCTTTCTCCTGAAAACGTATCCACCAGAGTCCCAGTTGTGGTTTCCAATTCTATCTTGAACTCTTCTCTTCTGGACTCCTTCTGTTGTTGACCTCTTAGGGGAAAAGGTCCTTTTCTGGATACCAGTAGGGCTTTCACAACCCCACCACACAGTGAGGGGGGTGGTACAGAAACCTCTTCACTGAAAACACAACTCTTCATAAAATCCAAAGCTTCACACAGGGTGAGGAGTCACTGTAGCCCTCTCACTATACAGTAGGGATGTGAATCGTTTTTCTGACGATTGAAAATATTGTACGATATTTTCAAAGTCGTCAGAAATCAGGAGCTCCCCGAAACTGATAGGAAAACCCCACAAAATTGTTCGTGGGGTTCTCTTATCGTTTTGGGGGAGGGTGGGAAAAACGGCACACAAAAAACAACCCCTAAACCCACCCCGACCCTTTAAAACAGATCCCTTAGCTTCCCCCACCCTCCCGACCCCCCCACCAAACTTTTTTAAAGTACCTAGTGGTCCTTGGGGGTCGCGGGAGCAATCTCCCGTTCTCGGGCCGTCGGCTGCCACTAATAAAAATGGCGCTGATGGCCTTTGCCCTTACCATATGACAGGGTATCTGTGCCATTGGCTGGCTCCTGTCACATGGTAGGAGCACTGGATGGCCCGCAGCATTTTTAAAGATGGCGCCGGCCATCCATTATTCCTACCATGTGACAGGGGCCGGCCAATGGCACGGATACCCTGTCACAGGGTAAGGGCAAAGGGCCATCGGCGCCATTTTTATTAGTGGCAGCCAACGGCCCGAGAGCGGGAGATCGCTCCTGGGACTCCGCTGGACCACCAGGTACTTTTAAAAAGTTTTTTTGGCGGGGTCGGGAGGGTGGGGGAAGCTAAGGGATCTGTTTTAAAGGGTCGGGGTGGATTTTTTGTTTATTGGCTCAGGTGCAGCCGATAAAAAAAAAACCGATCAGACCGCACGAAAAAAATTTCACGATGTGAATCGGAACCGGAATCAGAACCGATTCTGGTTCCGATTCACATCTCCACTGTACAGGTCTTCTCCCTCCTGTCCTTTGGTTACTGAGGTTGCCTCACCAGCAGGATCAGGAATCACCTGGCCACAACCACAATCTTGTAAAAAACGTCTTTCTAAAGTGCTTCCTACTCCAAAGAAGTGTTAGCCCCTATTAAGCAAGGAGTCCACTGGAACTGAGAAATTCCCAATCCAAACACAATTCAGGAGAAAAAAAAATCAGCTCCTAACATCAAAATCCAAACTAAACTAACCACACAAATTAAGGCTCTGATCCCCACTTCTGGACAAGGACTGAACCATTACAGGGGGAAGGTGCTGCAGGAAATAGTCTGCCCTACCCATTCTCACCTACAAGAGCAGGGATCTATGGCCACCTAATGGGAGACCAGGGGGTCCCACATATATATTTTATTCATAAAATAAAGGACATTTTTTTTTAATCTATAGTACAAGACAGTAACTATTAGAACATACTTCTTAACTAACTCCAATTTACCAGAACCAGTTCTGTTTTTTAAAATTTCTTCCATAGGAATTCTGGGATTTGTTGTTTTGCTCTTTCATATAAGAAGAAGGGATTGCAACTCTCAGAATGCTTGCATCAGGTTTGTCAATTGGCTCCATTTCCACTGGTGAGGCTGCCCCAGATTCTAGCAGAAGAGGGAGGGACTTCAATTACATCTCATTTCCGGTCCCTTCCCACCTGCAGACTTGATCACTACCTCCTTACAATGTTATCATTTGACCCAAGTTAATCTAGCTCTGGGCTTGGCCCATTGCATCTATAGATGCAGTACAATATAGTTCCATGTCAAGGGGGGATAAGCTGAGCCAATTTTAGTTTTACCCCATTGCATGCTACTGAAGGTTAGGCAGGCTGGATTCAGGTATTCCCCCAACAGGAGTGATACAAAACTTCAGGACAGAACAGGACAATGTCTTCTGCCTGACCAGCCCCTTACTCCTTGGGTTGGGCCCACAGGTTCTGGGGGCTGGCAGGACTTTCCTGGCATAGTACATGATAACAATCAGGCAGGACAGGAGCCAGAGACAAGGCTGGAACTGGAGGCAGGATTTGGCAACAGGCAGGAGCTGGAGACAAGAGCTGGAACTGGAGGCAAGGCTTGGGCTGGAGACAGGGAAGGCTTGGGCTGGAAATAAGTATGATCTGGCAACAGGCAAGAGCTGGAGACAAGGGCTGGAACTGGAGACGGGCAGGTCAAGACAATGACTGGACAGGATAGGACATAGGATCAAGGAAATACAAACACAGGTATCCAGGAACTAAAGTATAGCAAGGAGCATATAAGAAAACAAGGAAGCATATGCTAGGGGGCCTAAGTAGACCATAAAGCAGAATCAGGAGATACTAGAAACACAAAGACCATAAGACAGGGCAAGATGGCCAAGGAGGTCTCAGGACAAGAAAAGAAGGCTGAGGAGGACAGAGGACAGGACTAGAAGGCCAAGAATGCCACAAGGCAAGGCAGGAAGGCCAAGCAGACCACAGGACAAGGCAGAAAGGCTGACCAGGCCACAAGGCAAGGAAAGAAGGCCAAGTAGGTCACAGGACAAGGCAGGAAGGCTGAGTAGGCCACAAAACAAGGCATAGCAAGAAGGCCAAAAGGGCCATGCAGAAGCAAGGTAAAGTAAGATGTGCAAATGCAAGGAGCTAAGGTGACTCAATGAAGAGGCACCGAGTAGTGAGAGAGGCAAGGCTAAATAGAGCTGGCCTTGCTGAGTCATGGCAGCATCAAGAAGGTGACTAGTACAGGAGAGAGGGTGGCTCTGTGAGGACCCCTGCTGGTGGGGAGGCTGCCTAGCACCCATGATTGTGACACATACATGGAAATGTAATCCTGATATTTGGGGGAGAAATCAGACTACATTTCCATGCATACAATGGGATCAAACCAGAAGAGTTCATCTTGACTCCACTGGCATGGAGTTAAATGGTTTCCCTATATATATATATTTATTTATACAGCAGAATTAGTACCAGTTTCTTTAGGAAAAGAAGGATTGTATATTCACAGATGAAATGGGAGAAAACCAAAATTAGATCAACCTGTTCATGGTTTCTTACCATTGTGACTCCTCCAGTCCTGCAAAGCACCACGTGCTGACATTGAAATTGCAGAAGTCCCTGGGCTACTATTCCCAGAAGCTTCCTCTTGGTATGGGCAACCATGTATCATCTCTGGGTGTATTATAGCAGGACCTTCTGCAAGCAGCATTGTCCAGTGACAGCATCAGGAAGGCTGCTACCAAAGGACGACCTATGGGCTTTTGTCCTTGAAGTCCTTTCAGTCCATTGAGTGTGTTTATTCTGTCCCAACTTTTATATTTATTTACTTTGTTCCCATGGTTACCCTGACTAACATTGATCTCTAGGATCAGTCTATTTCTCTGTTTTGTTTTTTTTCAATAGCTCTCTTTGGATCATTTCTATCTGCAACGTGGACTTCTGGCCCAAAATGTCCTCATCCTTTCTTGCTTCTTCTATTCCTCACCTCTATTTTTTCATTTTTCCCTTCCCAAATTCTCTCCCTTCCACTTCTGTTCATGCTTCCACATATGGTTAATCCTATCATCCTAATTATTGTCTCCACAGTTTATAAGCTACGGTACCCCTGCTTGACAGGTCAGAATGTTGCCAATCTCATAGTTGCTTCTTCACTTTTCAATTTCTTCCTGTCTTTTACATTCTTTTTTCTTGCATCCATAAAAACATGGCTCCCACTGCATAATTCTGCTATGTCAAATGTTCTTTCATTGTTACTCCCAATCTTCACCCATGTTCCACTTTCCTCAGGACATGAAGGTAAGATGGGCTTTGTCTCCTCCTTATCCTCTTCCTGCCCCTCCCCTGTATCCCTGGATTCTTCTTTTCATCCTTACTTTTCTTGAATTCTGCTATTTCCATTCCACTCATCCATTCTGGATCTTAGCAGTCATTATCTACTATCCTGCTAACCTTTTTACCTCCTTTTTTGATGATCTGATTTATCCAAGTATCTTGGAAATATGTGGAATACAAATTTGGAAATTAAATTACATTAAATCTTGACATCTTCCTGGATTCTTTTCCAGATTTATTCTCAATTTCATCTTTAGAGATTTCAAAATTCATCTGCACATTTCCTCCCCAGCCAACCATCTCCCAATTCTCATCCTTTTCGTTTCCTCTTTCCTACTACCCCTCCACCATCCCCTCCACACACACACACACACACACACACACACACACACACACAAACACACACACATGCTCGACAGGACATATTGACACCCTGTGCTTTAGACACCATTCTATCTTTCTCCTCTCTCCCCTTCACCACTCACTTCTCTAATTTTCAGTCTCCTGACTCTTCTATTCCAACCCTTTCATTTTCAGTGCGCCTCCATCACAGAACCCGTGATCTTGATTTGATGCCATTTGCTGCTTTTACTCATTCCTGTCTACCCCACCCTACCTTCTAGTCCCTGGATACCTTCTCTATATCTTTACTTTACCTCAACTTTGCTATGCAGTCCTCTTTGTCTACCCTTTATTTTGTCATTCTACCCATTCATCTTAGATCCTCTCTTCAATACTGGATTGCGTCTCTCTCTTTGTCTACAGCAGTGCTCACTTTGTTGTGCTGAGGGAAAGGGGAAAAAATCCAATTACTTGTTAATAGACTTTCTTTTGGCATTCTTGTTGTCAATCAAGGTGGACCTAATTGTCCTTATCTGTTGACATCTTATATGTCTCAAGTGTGTCCTTCTGATTCTCTCAGCATACAACCTTCCTCCTTTTCAGTTCACTCTCTCCATAATGTCTCAGAAATTATTTTTTGAAAGCCAGGCACATTATTTCACCTCTAGAGCCTTATCCAACCTCTCTCCTTTGCAGAAACCCAGGGGACAATATTCAGCTGCTGAGCAGCTCGGCTAGTTAGCCGGATAATTTTATCCGGCTAACTAGCAAGGTATATTCAGGGGCATGGTTGCGCCACTGAATATTCCTGGCTATTTAATTTGAGCCAGATATGTTTATCAGACTACCTTTAGGACAGGTCAGTGGCACGAACAGAATTAGCAGGGTAAATTATCCTGCTAACTCTGAATATCAGAGATAAATGGACAATTTATCCAGCTAACTCCACTCTTCCCCAGAATGCCCCTGACTTATCCGGCTAAATTACTTAGTTATCTCTAAATATGCTGGTATTGCCATTTAGACGGATAACTTTTCAGTTATCCGTCTAAATGGCTTTTGAACGTCGACCTCCTAGAACTCTTTCTTTTTTTTTGTCTTAAATTTCTTCATCTCCTGTTTCTTAAAGCATATTTCCTGTCAACTTCAAGAGAAAATAAATTAGAGGCAACGCTGCCACAACAAATAGCACCAAACCACAGAGACACAGGAGTATTGTTCTAAAATGATAAAGATAAATAATATATAAGTGCATAAATAAACAATACATAAAAATATTGAGGGTATGCAAACCCAAATATTTATTGGAATAATAGACAACAGTTAAACTTATCAATTTAATAATAGAAAAACACATAGAAAATTATGAATTTAAACCCGGCATGACCATGGTTCCGCGACAATGCCTGTATCAAAGATAAAAATTGTATTTAGTCTGTTCAAAACAGCAATAAGAGAGCATAAGAAAGTAGATGAATGACAGATCACCTATAAGAATTAAAAAAAAGCTAAAATGATTGATATACTTCTTGATTGATATACTTCATGAAAAAAACAGAGACCAGGGAAACATTTTCAGAAGAGCCTGGACAGCATTGCATATATACATACCTATCCAATTATACAAGAAGCCAAGGGATATATTCATACAAAGGTCTGGTCTCATTAGCTCTTGCTTCAGCAGCAACTCCCTCAGGATCTGCTCATGCACTCAGTGGGGTAAAACCAAGACTGGATTAGCCTGACTATTGGAGCTTGTTGACAAACCGAGGCTGGAATTGGGAGGTGACCACCTAGGATTTGCTTCCATTTGAACGGAATCTATAAGAGAAAACAGCATGAATGAAAAAGGAGATTCATCATTAAATATAAACTGTAGTGAATGCTTTTGTGGTGGGAGGGGTAGGGGGAGGGGGTAAAAGAACCCCAGTCCTGTACATTATTGACCAGTATCCCTCATCTACCTGGGTGAAGTAGAATTCTACATTTTCCCCTATAAGGATGCACAGGACAACTGGCATTTAACATGGCCTTTCTTTTGATGCTTAAGTCTTTCTTCAAATGGTTCTGTCTCTTAACATCTTAACACAATTTGTTAAGATGCACTTATGAATCTTTTTCAATGCTGGTCAACAAATGGGATGTTGGAAAGAATTATATAAGAGGGATTATTGTCCATCTGTCTATCCATAGGCAAAATAACTCTCTATAAAAAGGACAGAAATGAATCAGATTTGTCATGTAGGAAGAAAATAGTTTGGAAACCAGAAACATTAGGTTAGTATGTTTGTTCTGAGAAACAAGCCTCGCAAAAAAGTCCCTCTACTTTATAAGAGAAATGGTTAGAATTGTAGCACGTTGGCAACTGCTCCCCCACACTTCCAAAGTAAAATACACACAAACCAACCCACATCTACAAACATTGCACATACACAGCAGCCAGCTCCCCCCACATACACACATAGCTCCATACACAAAACATGAACCCCCACACCTCCACAGACAAATATATTCACACCCAACACATTCCTACAACCTCTCATCCACTACACCCACACTCCATACATCTATATCCCCCATGCATCTAAAGCTATATCCCTACTCACTCATGCACACACACAATCTCACTATGCACCCCCAGTCACCTGCAACACACACACATATACCCCTTCATATACACCACATACACACACAAAACCACCTGCCCTTTTCTTCCCCATCACTCACACATTTCTACACACCCACATAAACTCACAACCCACACACTTCTGCCACCCGACACCCATTCCTCACACACAAACCCACAACTCACACCTCCCTATACATCTCCCACACAGACATTCCACCTATCCTCCTACCCTCCACAAATATACAAACACAATCCCACACACCTCGCCTGCATCCCACAAGCTCTCATACCCCCCAATTCCCCAAACAAAATCACCACCACAACTGCACCCCTCCTACACACACACACACGCGCACATATAAACTCAAACCTTCTACAAGTTAATGTCAGAAAACATCCCCAAAGTCATGCTTCTCCATGCTTTCTCTACTTGCTACCAATTAGCATGGCAAGATCCCTGGCTGACTTATCACAATAAAGCTTTGCTATACTGTATTTTCGTTCTGTTTTATGATTTTACATATTTTTTAAACAAGTTTAATAATATTTTAAAAATAAGTAATGGACTTCAGTGACTAAAGCATTTTCCTGACTGTCGGTGCACGCCTAGGGAGAAGATTTAACTCAGTCAGAGCTTCATTTGACAGTAAGTTTTCTGTTCAGAGGGAATTCTTGAAGTTATAATATAAACTATGTTTGGTTTAGAGTTATAATGAGGTTTTAAATCCTAAGGGCTTCTCGACAATAAATATACTTCCCATAGACTCTTGTTTGTCATATATGTATGTCTTGGCTAGATTGTAAACTCCATGGTCTCTTATGCGTATCTGTACAGTGCTGTGTATGTCTAGTATTGCTTTAGAAATGATAAATCGTAGTGGCAATGGTAGAAGAGTTTTGCTTGATATTATTTACATAAAGAAAAAGACATGAAATATCTTGAACAGTTAGGTGGGCTTTTGCAAGAAATCAGTGTGCTGTGAATTCAAAGGAACATTCTTATTAGCCTACATATTCCGTCATGTATTAATTTTTTAGAGAAAGATTATGGCCATGACGGAACAGTCACTGTACAGCTCTCTCACCTCCAGTCCCCTGGGTCTACAGAAATCCTACTGTCATGCAGCCTGTGTTCTGTTTTATTCTTCAAAAGAATATCAGGCAGTGAGGAACTGGCGGCACGTTAACTCACCAGGAGTTTTATGCCTTGCAAACCTTTGCCTTCAGAGATTAAACTTTGGAGCTGCACATTGGTCATTTGCACATTTCCGCTCACAGACAATAATGAAATGCAGCAGATTTTTCGCAAATAGCTCCATTTGATATTCCTTTCATGTATTCTCTGCTCCTGAACCTCTTTTATTTTTTTCCCGCAGATCTCTGTGCACCTGGAAAGGGAGGCAGAGTGAAAAGGAGCAAATGTCTGTGTTTTCTTTCCGTGCTTTACAAATCCAAGCTACAACTGTCAAGCTGACAATCTCAAACAATAATCAAAAACACGTTTTGCTTTCGGTCTTATAAGTGCCGTAGGCGAGTTTTCAAGGAGGTGCTAACAACTCCCAAAGAAGAGCTCATATTAAATATTTGATCCAGCCAGATATGCACGCAATAGACATGCAACTTATGCTCAAGCAGAGTCAATATTCAATATTAATATGTCACAGAAACAAATTTTGAGATATATGTATTGAGTTCTAGTAGCTATATTGGGACAGAAGGAAACTGGTTTAATTATCACAACCTACAAAGGCTTGACAAATAGATAGGTTGATAGATACAGAAAAACATGGTGCTGAAATAGTTTTGTATTTCACTCTTACTAGTTATAGCACAGAAAACAATGCTAAATCTAATCATATCAACTCTTACAGTTATCACAAACAATCTCTAATTTTAATCTTGAATAACTTCAGGGCATGATGCACTTAGAATTCAGGCAAGTGATATAAAGGAAGAATCCTGGCACTTTGTAAACCTTTTTAATTTTTCTTTTCTGATCCATTATTCATAAAAAGGCCAACCTTCAAAACTGACTGCAGTGCACCATTTGCGCACACAAGTAGGCCCACGGAGGTTTATACTAGTATTTTATAAACTGTGTAGCAGGAATTGCATAGTTTATAATGTATAAACACCACAAGTGCAGCAAAGTTTCTTGATGGTCTTAGTTATAAATGTATTAAAGTTTTAGTGTACGGCAACTCCACTGTATTATAAGCAGTTCCTTATAGGGTCCCCCGACACGGACCCCGTGTTTCGCCAGACAGGCTGCGTCGGGAGAGACAATATATTTAATGACACCAATTGGTGTTCAAAGCTGTAACATTTCACAGGGAGCGCCATTAAAACTATTGTCCCTCCCGACGCAGCCTGTCTGGCGAAACAAGGGGTCCGTGTCAGGGGCCCCTATAAGGAACCGCTTATAATACAGTGGAGTTGCCGTACTCTAAAAATGTAATAAATTTATAACTAAGACCATCAAGAAACTTTGCTGTACTTGTGGTGTTTATACTAATATTGCTGAGTGCAGTGTGTGCTCTAGTACTATCTCTGCATTATAGTTTATAATGTACCACATATTTCTACCTCAAAGGCAATTCTTTGAAAATCACCTCAAAAAGCAATAAAGATGTCAGATAGGCCCCAGTACCTAAATGAGGTGCCTTTTTACAAAATTGGCTCCTCTATGACTCAAATCAGTCTCTCATTGAGGGCATCTCTGGTCTTCAGAAGTTGGAATTCGATTTTGTAAGTATTCTCATATTTTGATGCTTGCATTAAACATCTTTCAGGGAGGGTCATTCTCAAAGCCATTTCCGCTGGTCAAAACAGTGCATTACCCACAGAAATGGGCTTTTTTCAAAAATATGTGCTCATCTGCATGTATTTTTACCTGCAGTCTGAAGAGGCATTGTTTTGTGAGTGGATTTTGGAATTGCATGCGTATTTTTGTGTTTTCAAAAGTATGTGTGCATTTTTCCCTAAAAAACAATCAATGCACATACTAGCAGATGCTTTATAATTGCGATGTCAGTGGAATAATTCGCAAAGGGAAAGTAAGCATGTACTCTCTTGCCATAAATTGTTGTACAGTGTGCAGGTAGAAAGTACCTATAGACTTTACGCTCATGCAGGCAACTACAAAATGACCCCTTTAGTTTATTAGGGATCCATTAAAAAAAGGCTGATTTTCTAAATTAGGTTCCTAAATTAAGGGAGATTTTTAGCTAAACTCTAAATTTTCAGCTGAAAACTCACATTTGATCCCTAAAATTAAGCCTGAAATTCATTTGCCTAGATTTAGGCACCCAAATCTAGGGCTGAAAATCAAGCTAAACACCTATCATTTTTTCCCACATCCAAACTCCAACCCCATAGCTGTCTACTTGTTAAATGACTAAATATAGTAGCTTAGTGGTCAATCTTCAAAAAGTTTGTAGGGCAAGTTTTAGCATTAGCCGGACAAAACTTGAAATTAGAATATTCCCTCTGCTCTTTGGCTACATTTTGTTCAGGTAATGAGTTGCCTGGCCAAACTATGACCTAGATAAAAAAAAGGCAGCACTGGGGATTTTCCTGGGATGCTTCCCTTTGTCCAGGCAGTACTGATATTCGGCAGTGCCTGGACAAGGTTAGCAGGGTAAATCTGGTCAGACAAATACTCATCCTAAAGTTATCTTGGTGTGCTCAGAGAAACACCGACTATTATGCATGTTTACCTGTTATTCTACCTCACACACATTGTGGACTTTGTGTGATACAATTTTTTTTTAAATAAATTAAAAATAAAATATAGGCCACCTAATGAAATTAGATAGCCTTACTTAAGGAGCTCAGTCCTAGTCAGTTTTTAAAGGGGTCAGGAAGGTGTCTAACTCCTAGAGTTAGGCACCTCAACCCGTTGAAAACTGACCTCTGATTACATAAGTCTGTGCTCGGCCTGACTCCTGCTCCTTCGGCTGACTGAAACTAGGAATGCCATGGAGACAGCCCTCAAAGTCCCTGGGAAGGAAAGAGTTCTGGGTTCATGCTTCAGTCTGTGCCTCTCTGCCAAGGACCGTGTTGGTCAGGCATTGTTGGTGGTGGTGGAAGGGGCGCATTAATGAGGAAAATCCCCCAGTAGTTGTGAATGAAATCTCATAAATCCTAACCAGGCAGGGCTCCAGGCACTTTGGATTAAGAAGCACAGAAAACAACCGGTAAAAAATAATTAAAATTGGAATAACAAAATTTACCAATATTATTTTTTCTTACAAATAGGCAATATTTGAACATTTCATAATACCTAGTTTCCTGCTTTAACCAAATGGGAATTCACCTATTGTTGATCACTGAGAAAACTGAAACAACAAATCATATACAGTAAGTGTTATGACCTCATATAGTTGGAGATGCCGACTGCACTCATTTGTCGGAGTGACTGAAGTCTTATTTGATCATGTCAAGGTTTATAATCATTGGTCATACGAATAGGATGTCATTTTTTAATCTTGCAGATAAAATCACAACTCTCAGCTAGGAGTGATGGTGACTCTTCAATGGCAGCCCGACACTGTGACAGTGTTTTGAAATCTGTGTCAGGAGCACACAAAACACCTCGTGTTAATATATCTATGCCCAGTGAAATTTAAAGCAGCAACAAAGAAAACTCATGTCTATACACAGCCACAGTGCGATGACACATAGAGAAATCAATTAGGATAAGAATTAAATTCAATTAAAGTCTTTGTAAACTTGTCACAGCAATATGTATATTCTTATGATGAATGTAGATACATTTTCTATTGAAGATGCTAGAAGTAAAAAATTAAAATAATGCATAAAGTAAGTGGCTTATACTTAGATGAATTGATTTTCACATTGTCGGCGACCAGACCTCTAGATTAGGCATGCAGGCATGGCCGCCTTTTTATAACCAATGATTATAAACCTTGAAGCGATCAAATAAGACTTCAGTCATTCCAACAAATGAGTACAATTGGCATCTCCAACTATATGAGGTCATAACACTTACTGGTTACAGTTTATGGTTGATTCAGTTGTCTCAGTGATCAACAATAAGTGAATTCTCATTTGGTTGTATTGGTAATATTCTCCATGTAGGTTATCTATAGTTTAGTATAGCTTCCTTCTTTGGCATAGAAATATGCTCTGGCTTAAAAGCATTCATTATGTGGATTTCTTTTTGTTATAAATACATCATTTTACTCACAATTCCAAATCATTAAATATTTGAGCATGCTACACCAATACCTCTTAATCCAGATGTAACCTCAGTTTTTGAAGTCTTCACTCCTATAGAAATAACCGCCAGTTCTTATTTACTTAACCCTATTCTGTAGACGTAAACTTTTCATGAAGACTGTAATCTGTAAACACCTGTATTTATTATAAGAATTTGTATTTACTATTTATATTTATTATTTAGCCATTAACATTGTTCTGTTACCACTTGGTACTATTTCTCTCCTTTACCTCAAACTCTAAGTTCCTACTAAGTTAGCCATGTTATTTATACCCAATTGTTGGATGTAATTGTACATTTGTTTAATTGTTCAATCTGTTTGATGTAATTTTCTGTTCCTTGTTCTGTGTAAACCGAAGTGGTATGCACAAATGCATGAACTCCGGTATATAAAAGCCTTTAAATAAATAAATAAATAAATAAATAATAAAAACTGGTTTTTGTCTCTGTCTTTTTTGTCTGTAATGCTTAATATTAGAAATGTACATGGAACATGTTTTTGATTTAGTTTGTTCATTTGGTTCATTAGGATTACTAATTCATTTTGTTCGATTCGGGAGCCAACTAAATTATTCATTTATTCGTGCCTTTTATTTTCCATTAAAGTTAACAGGGAAGCAATACATTCTGTTTGAGGCTCTAAAATTGGGGTTTTCCCATCCAGTTTTGGTGTAACTTTCAAGCAGACATCAGCTGCAGAGAGAACAGCACGCCAAGTGGTACCAAGAGTGGCCTAAATAGCCCAAGACACCAAAGCAGTAGAGGAGTAGCCTAGTGGTTAGAGCAGCAGATTTTAAACCAGAGAGACCAGGGTCAAATCCCACTGCCACTCTATGTGACCCTGGGCAAGTCACTTTACTCTCTGTTGCCTCAGGTACAAACTTAGGCCTGGATTTATCAATGCACTAAATACCGCATGTGATAGGAAAAGGGGCATGTTTTATGGTAATAGGCTGTATATTGCAAAGTGCACTATCTTAGTGCTTCACATAGGTATTACCACAGACTGCAATAATTTTTTTGCAGTAAGTACCACAATTCTTACCTACAACCACTGGGGGGGGGGGGGGGGGGGGGGGGGAGAGAGAGAGAAATGAGATTTGTGCAATGTTCTCTAAACCTAGCTTGATGTTACCCAGGTAGAGAATCCATCAAGCTAGGTTGAGAGAACATTGCATAAATCTCATCTTTGTGTGAGTTTTCTCACTCCGAAGGTCATCAAATCTTCACAAGAGTGCACTCTTCTGTTCATACGTCACACTCTGCATGTCTAAGTGGCCCCTAACCCCTACACTAATACCTAAACCTCACCTCGAGTAGCTAGGTGGATCTCCTATAGAGGTATAAATACCTACCTAATATGAGTGCATTAAAGCTAGTTTCTCGCTCTCTCTCTCTCTTTCTTTCTTTCTGCTTAAAATAGTGACAATGCTATTTGTGAAAACATTGCAAAGTGCATTAAAGCCATATCACATGGCTTAACGCAAATGAAAAAGGTGTAGTTTAAACTGTGCGATATGGCTTCACAAAGCTAGCCCACTTGGCCAGAAATCCCACCCCAAACTCCTCCCCTTTTCCTAATTTGAATCGCACTATGTGTTATGGTGCTTTCGCATGCGTTAAAGGTGTTTTAGCATGAGTTAAAGGTGTTTTTCGCATGCAAAAATGCCATATAGCACTTTGATAAATGACCCCCTTAGATTGTAAGTCCTCTCGGGACAGAGAAATAACTACAGTAAAGGAGGAAAGGAGGAACAGATGTGATATGATACAGACTTTCAGATACTTGAAAGGTTTTAATGATCCAAAGACAATGACAAACCTTTTCCGTTGCAAAAAGAATAAGCAGAACCAGGGGTCACGATTTAAAACTACAGGGAGGAAGACTCAGAACCAATGTCAGGAAGTATTTCTTCATGGAGAGGGTGGTGGATGCCTGGAATGCCCTTCCAGAGGAAGTGGTGAAGACCAAAACTGTGAAGGATTTCAAAGAGACATGGGATAAACACTGTGGATCCATAAAGTCTAGAGGATGTGAATGAAGTGAAGAGGCATGGGGGCGGCTTGCAGGAATGACGGCTACTACCTGGAGATTAATATCCTTATTAGAGATGTGAATCGTGTGATCGATCGTCTTAACGATCGATTTTGGCTGGGGGGGGGGGGGGGAATCTGATCGTCGCGGTTTTGTTTTTTTTAAATCGTAAATCGGGGGAGGGCGGGAAAACCGGCACACTAAAACAACCCTAAAACCCACCCAGACCCTTTAAATTAAATCCCCCACCCTCCCGAACCCCCCCAAAATGTTTTAAATTACCTGGGGTCCAGTGGGGGGGGGGTCCCGGTGTGATCTTCCACTCTCGGGCCACGGCTGCGTTAATAGAAATGGCGCCGGCGCTACCTTTGCCCTGTCATATGAACAGGGCAAAGGTAGCGCCGGCGCCATTTTGGTTCTTGTCCCCCGACATCACAAGCGCAGGAGATCGCTCCCAGACCCCCGCTGGACCCCCAGGGACTTTTGGCCAGCTTGGGGGGGGCTCCTGACCCCCACAAGACTTGCCAAAAGTCCAGCGGGGGTCCGGGAGCGACCTCCTGCACTCGGGCCATATTGCAAAATGGCGCCAGCCGTATGGCCGTATTGCAAAATGGCGCCGTCCATATTGCCGGCGCCATTTTGCAATACGGCAATATGGCCCGAGTGCAGGAGGTCGCTCCCAGACCCCCGCTGGACCCCCAGGGACTTTTGGCCAGCTTGGGGGGGGGGGGCCTCCTGACCCCCACAAGACTTGCCAAAAGTCCAGCGGGGGTCCGGGAGCGATCTCTTGCGCTCATGACGTCGGGGGACAGGAACCAAAATGGCGCCGACAGGGCAAAGGTAGCGCCGGCGCCATTTCTATTAACGCAGCCGTGGCTCGAGAGTGGAAGATCACACCGGTACCCCCCCACTGGACCCCAGGTAATTTAAAACATTTTGGAGGGGGGTTCGGGAGGGTGGGAGATTTATTTTAAAGGGTTGGGGTGGGTTTTAGGGTTGTTTTAGTGTGCCGGTTTTCCCGCCCTCGCCCTTCCCCCTCCCCGATTTACGATTTTTGACGATAAATCAGGGGAATTCCTATTGTATCACGCCTCTAACGATTTTTGATGATTTAAAATATATCGGACGATATTTTAAATCGTCAAAAAACGATTCATATCCCTAATCCTTATTCAATAAACATATACATAGTTAATGCGACTCCAACATTGCTCTATGCTTCAACGGCAAGAGGAAATGTGAAAAAAAGGCTTCACATCCATAAAAAAGAGGGGAGTAGCTTGCTTGATACGGCGGTTACTACTCCAAACGAAATAAGCCTGATACTTCACTTTAAATGATATCCAGCATAGTTCTCTGTTTCAATGGCAGGGGGAATGATGAAAAGATGATTTATATTTGGACAACAGCCAGCAAGGATTGAGTTGCACAGGCTGGATAAACATGCATGGGAGTAGCTTGCTATGACGGCGGTTACTACCCCTAAACAATTAGCTAGATACTTCACTTAGATGCAGCTCCAGCACTGATACCCCTAACCAATTAGCTAGATACTTCGCTTAGATGCAGCTCCAGCACTGCTAACTACATCGATGGCAGGGGTGGAAGGGAAATAGATCGATGGTGGGGGTGGAAGGGAAATAGATCAATGGCGGGGTGGAAGGGAAATAGAACAAAAAGTCATTTACAAGGGACAAAAGTAACAGATAAGTATGGGGGGGGGGGGAGGGGAAATGAAAGCTTGCTGGGCAGACTGGATGGACCGTTTGATCTTCTTCTGCTGTCATTTCTATGTTTCTATGTTTCTATTTATTTATTTATTTAGATTAATATTCCGCTTTTTGCACTTTTACCTGAATGTAATCCGCTTTGAAGTGCTGAGAAGCAGAATAATAATAAATAAATAAATAAACCATGTCATGAACATTCCAAAGCACCATGAGAGTGGCAACAAGCTCCAACAATAGTGACATAATCAGCCAAGGCACCAAAAGATCATAAAAAGCTGCCCGAGAGTTGCATGAACCCCCAAAGGCATTATGAGAGGGGGAAAAGTAATCTCAAGACTCTAGTACAGGGTAAAATCAGTACAAAAAATGGCTTGAGTAGCCCAAGGCATTGTGAGAGGGGTAAAGAGCACCAATAATGGTGACATGGAAGTCCCAAGGCATCAAAAGAGAGGCAAAGGTACCAACAAGAGAGGAATGAACACCCCAAAACGCCAAAAGAGAATTAAAACATTATCAACAAGGGAATGAAGACCCCCAGGGCACTGCGAAAAAGGTAAAGGGCACCATAAAAGTACCCTGAAAGACTCCAAGGCAGCAACAGCACAAAGATTCTGAAGCACTGCAAGAAGAGTCAAAAGCATCATGAGAAGTGATCTGAAGCCAAAGAAAAGAAGATCTGTAATGGTTCCAATGTGCAAATTAGGGATGTGAATCGTTTTTTGACGATTTAAAATATCGTCCGATATTTTTTAAATCGTCAAAAATCGTTAAAGAGTGCGATATAATAGAAATTCCCCTGATTTATCGTTAAAAATTGTTAATCGGATTTGTGTCCACTAACGGGAGTTATTTGGGGGGAGGGCGGGAAAACCGGCACACCAAAACAACCTCTAAACCCATCCCGACTCTTTAAAACTAATCCCTTACCTTCCCCCACCCTCCCAAACCCCCCCAAAACATTTTAAAATCACCTGGTGGTCCAGTGGAAACCCCGGGACCGATCGCCTGCTCTCGGGCCATCGGCTGCCACTAATAAAAATGGCGCAGATGGCCCGATAAAAAAAAAACCCACCCGACCATTTAAAACTGACCCCTTAGCCTCCCCCACCCTCCCGACCCCCCCAAAACGTTTTAAAATTACCTGGTGGTCCAGTGGGGGCGCCGGGAGTGATCTCCCGCTCTCGGGCCGTCGGCTGCCACTAATAAAAATGGCGCCGATGGCCCTTTGCCCTTACCATGTGACAGGGTATCCGTGCCATTGGCTGGCCCCTGTCACATGGTAGGAGCACTGGATGGCCGGCACCATCCAGGTCAGGGTCAGGGTGGGTGTTTTGTTTATCAGATCGGACGCAGCTGATAAACAAAAAACCAATCGGGCCGGACGATAAAAATTATAAGATTTGAACCGGAACCGAACCAATTCCGGTTCTGATTCACATCTCTAGTATAAATCAGAACTTAGATCTAAGTATAGAGAAAAAGACTAATGAAACCATTTAGAAGCCAGAGGAAGGTGATCTTACTATTCCTATGCAGAGAAATCCAGAGGAGAAGGTATGCAATTGTATGTAGTTTCCCTATGGCATTATTGGCAGAATGGACTGTGAGTTCAGGTTTGGAGATCAACTTCCTCTTTCTGTGCTGAGGTAAAAACAGCCCAATGCTGCAAAAATGTCCAGCACCAATTTCCCTTCCTTTTGTGGACAGAGAAAATGTGGCATACAGAAGAATGCCTCAATGCCACTCTGGCCCCCAAGTCCTTCAGAATAAATAAATAAATGAGGCTCAGATATTGGATAGCGTTAGGCCAGTAAGTAGTTCATAGCTCAAAAGAATCAGGTCTTCCCCTCAGTTGGTTTACTTGGAAATGCAGTGTAAATTGGATGGTATAATCCATCAAAAGTGAAATACCAGACAAGACCAATAGTTCATAAGCACCATAAAATAATTTGACAAGAATGTTTAAAGAAAGAGTCCAAGAGGTCATGAAATTGTTAGAGCTATGGATAATGGATAATGTCCATACAGTACACCCAAAGGATTCAAACAACAGTATGGTTGATTGGATCAGGTTGGCAAATTGTCTGTGTCAGTTTAACCAATGCCAACACCCAATGTATTAAGCCTGATTCTTCACTTTGAATGCATATACAGCGTTACTCTCTGCTTCAACTAAAGGGAGAAATGTGGAAAAGAGGATTTACATTCAGACAACATCCAACAAGGCATTGATCTGTGAGTCTGGGTAAACAAGCATCGGGGTAACTTGCTTGATGCGGCGGTTACTACCCATAACCATTAAGCCTTATGCTCACCTTTGATGCAACTCCAACATTGCTCTCTGCATCAATGGCAGGGGGTGGCAGGAAATTTGAATCAAACAGTTACAAACAAGGGCCCTGAACTTGGTGGTCAGTGAAACAGATAAGTATGGGAAAATAAGTGTGGGAGCTTGCTGGGCAGACTGGATGGGCCGATTGGTCTTTTTATGCAGTCATTTTTATGTTTCTTTTTTTTATTAATAGTTTTTTAAATTTATATTTTATTGCATTTTTCATTTAATACAAGAAATTTTGTCCATGTGTTTTACATAATCCAGAAGATTTCTCATTCTTCATAGTCCTTCAAAATTAATATAATCTGGTCATGTTCACATTAAACTGCACACAAGGTAATAATGGAGACCAAGAATTGAATAGAGCAGATATATAAAGAAAATACTTTTAACATTCATATTACTTGCTGAACTCTGTAAGGTGTCACCTCTACTTCTATATACCAACACCATTTTGGGGGGACTTAGGATCTTGATGAGAATCTAAATACGTACGTAATTGCATTGGGTCAGTAAATGCATACTTAGTGTCTCTGCTAAGCAGTATACAACGACAGGGAAAATGTAAAATAAACTTTACACCTCTTTTAGTAACTTCCCCCCTCATTGCAATAAATGTTTTCCTCCTTAATTGTGTTGTTCTCACTATATCTGGAAATATTGAATTGATTGTCCATATAACTTTAATTTCTAGTATCTAAAGTAATGCTTCAGGATATTACCTCTCTCAAACAAAGAAATAAACTGTACTAACAAAGTTGCTCTATTACTTATATCCATTTCAAAGGACTTCTCCAAAAAGTCTGTTAGATTCAGGCTTATATCTTCTTGGTTTTCTTGGCGAGAAATACTTTCTCCCACAGGTAAACGTTGTGATAGATAATAAATCGCTGAAATAGCTGGTATAGCTCCGGGAGAGTATTTTAATATATTTATTAAATAGCTTTTCAATAATTGCATTGGAGCCAGCAATTTAGTTTTAGGGAAATTTAAAAATCTCAAATTTGCCCTCTTCGCCTGATTTTCAAAAAGCTCCATTTTATTCTCAACCATTTTCTCTGATTTTATCAGGTTCATTTGTACCTCCTCAATTTCTTTCACTTTTCCTTCCATAGTTTCCATTTGTTTTTCCATAGCTGTCGTTTTCTCTTCTACTTTGTAGGTTTTAATCATTGCTTCCTGAACAGTTACTGTTAGTGTATTTATGGTTTTCTGCATTGCAATCAAAATATTTCTAATTTCTTCTAAAGAAGGAACAAGAGGAGAGGTAGAGCTGAATAGGGATATATTGTTCATCGTTACTCTTCCTACCTCCAAAACGCCTTCACCACTCTTCCCCAGCTGTTCCGGGCGATGTTGCACCAAAGTTTCGTGGCTCCTGGAATCCGTTTCCAACGGATTCACCGAAGAGAGTTCTCCTTCTCTTCTCTGGTCGCCACTCATTACTGGAGCATTATTAACAGAAAGTTCAGGTAATTCAAAGATACTTGACCTCCTCATCGGTGGATCGGGAACTGTTGAAAATCCCGGGCTTAGAGATGTTTCCAGTGTCAGGGGACTCGGTAGCTGCTCCTTGCCTGCCCCAGCGACCACAGCTTCCGGGTTACTCGTTGGCATCCTGGCAAAGGCTGCCTCTATCCTCAGTTGTCGCAGATCCTGATCAGATGTAGAAGTAACTTCTCTTACCCGAGCTTTTTTCTTTTGTGTGAGGCATTTTTCTGACAAAAGCAACAATTCAGGAAAATTTGCCTCGAGGAAAAAATTGTAGGCAACAGGGAGCTTCAGCCTGTGCATCCTTACAGGTCAGCGGCCATCTTGGTCTCCCCATTTCTATGTTTCTATGTAAAAACCAAATCAGTAGGAGAGGAGACAAAAAAACACTCTAAGGTGCTAAAAGAGGGGCAAAGCAAAATGAACACAAGTGTTAAAATACCCACCTCATATGTAACAAGCAACACAGGGGCCGATGCAATACAGTGTGCTCAGCCGAGCGCACTGTATAACCTGCACTCCTAATGCAATAGGGAGATTAGCGCCTATTTAACCCGCGTCCAACGCGGAGTGAATATAATAGCGCTCATCACATGCAAATGCATGTGAATGAGGCTATTACTCATTCACTCCACATGCAAAAAAATAAATGTGCGTCTCAGAGCAGGTAAAATGTGCATCTCAGGGCAGGTAAAAGAGATACAGAAAAGCAGAAATAAACTGCTTTTCTATACTTCTTTTCTTAAGTAAAAAATTAAAAAAAAATAACTCGGCAGACTGCCGAGTTATGAAGACCGACGCTGGTAAACTCAGCATCGGTTTTCATAACCGGCCATCTGCCAGTAATGAAAATGGCCGTTGATAAACTCAGCATCCGTTTTCATTACTGGCAGCCGGTCGGATATGAAAACCGACGCCGAGTTTACCGGCGTCGGTCTTCAGAACCGGCAGCCGTGGCGGGGTCGCGTTAGCATGGAGGTGTTAAGGTCCCGCAAGCGACTCTAGCACCTCCTTGCTAGCGCGACCCCTAATTTGAATATTGCATTGCGCCCCCCCCCCTTGCGAGCACCATGCGTGGGTTAGGAAAGCGGGCGCTGACTTTTCAGCGCCCCGCTTTCCACGATTTATATTGCATCGGCACCACAGTAAGTAAAGTGACATGATCATCTGCAGACACCAAAAGGGGAGCAAAGCAATGCTGACTGTGGTAGAAAAACCTCAAGGCACAATAATCGAGGACAAGTAACCCAAAGAGAGCAATGAACAGCCCAAGGCACCAAAAGAGGAGCAAAGCAACACCAGCAATGACATGAACCCAGAGGCACCAAACAAATGGCTAAGACCAACAACAAATGTGGCATTAAGGCCCCAAAGTTCCTAAAAAGGGTACCTTGAGTTCTTCTGCTCTCATTACAATGAGAGAATACTGGGAGCAGTAGCTGCCACCTGTGTTAGTGATTAAGCAGGATCTGTGAGTATTGCTTTGCTGGGGAATTTTTGTGACATAAAGCTTGGGAGAGAAGATTGATTGTTGGGTAGTTATTTCTATGGAAATTTTTTGTCTTTAGAATTTAAAAACTAGATTATTTCTGTATCTTTTTGCCCATCCTCCCTCTCTGAATCCCACCCATCCATAGCACATTCTCTGATTTATAGACTGTTAAAAGGACAAGAGAGTTATTTTCACAGCAAGGGTCAATTAGGGACTTGGATAAAACAAGGGAATAACTCTGCTCTCAAATAGATTAATGGCTGTCCCTTTGCTGGTCATTAACAACTAACATAAAATGCACCAAATATATATATAAGGGACTTTACATTAGATTAAGCATTTCTACTCCCTTGGCAACCTTAAATTATTAACAATTAAATAATATTAAGATACAGACAGCAGTCCAGCATTGAGATGGGAATTATTTGGTCTTCTGTACCGAGTGCCACATATATGATTCTCCACCAGCCTTTTGTGCAGCTGTATGTGTGCACCCTGGGCAAAGAGCTCCCGGCTCTCAGAGGATGAGTACGATCTCTGGAGGCCAGAGTGTCAGACCTGTAGGAGCTGAGATGTACATAGAGGAGACCTTCAAGTACATAGTATAGTGGTCCAACTTCCAATATGACAGCCTCTGTACTATCTTAGAGGAAGAAGGTCACCTAAAAGGAAACCATCACCCTGGTGTGGTAGGAAATGATTTTGTAGCTAGTACTGCCCTCTAGGGGATGCAGTATCCTCTCACACTGAGGAGATATCTTTAGGGCTGAGTGCCCATGGAAGAAGAACTGGGACAGTCATTGTAGTTGGCAATTCAATCATTAGAGACATGGATAGTTGGGTGGCTGGTGGGCATGAGGATAGCTTAGTAACTTACCTGCCTGGTGCAAAGGTAGCAGTTCTCATGTGCTACCTAGATAGGATTTTAGACAGCTTGCTATTTTGATATATATGGGCAATATTTATAAAGTAATCAATAGTCTTCACACTCCAGCAGACACTCCTGCTACAACTCGGACCACACTCATCCTCCTGCTACAACTTGGACCACACTCATCCTCCTGCTACCACTCGGACCACACTCAACATTCAGCCACCACTCGGACCACACTCATCCTCCTGCTACAACTCGGACCACACTCAACATTCAGCCACCACTCAGACCACACTCATGTTCCTGCTACAACTCGGATCACACTCAACATTCAGCCACCACTCGGACCACACTCATCCTCCTGCTACAACTCAGACCACACTCATCCTCCTGCTACAACTCGGACCACACTCAACATTCAGCCACCACTCGGACCACACTCATCCTCCTGCTACAACTCAGACCACACTCAACATTCAGCCACCACTCGGACCACACTCATCCTCCTGCTACAACTCGGACCACACTCATCCTCCTGCTACAACTCGGTCTTCCCTCATCCTCCAGCAACCACCACTCGGTCCTCCTTCAGCCTCATTCAACTTCATGTTTCTCATTTCTCATATACTCGTAGGACCCCTGAGAAAAAAGATAACAGCTACATACAGCCACTGAGTTCTAGAAGAAGTAGAAGAAAAAAAAACCAACAAAGAATAAGAAGGAAAAACATCTCCCGATCTCGACCTTCATTCACCCCTCCTTCGGCTGAGAATCTATCGATTACTAACGGAATGTACCCGCTCTCCTTTTGACCAATGAGTCCCACTCAATTTCCAGAAACCTATAGAAAAACCTATAGAACAACTTCCAGCATCCACCTTTCAGACTGCACTCAACCTCCAGCATCCACCACTCGGTCTGCACTCAACCTCCAGCATCCACCACTCGGACTGCACTCAACCTCCAGCATCCACCACTCGGACCCTTCAGTCTCTTTCAACTTCCTGTTCTCTTCTCCCATTTTTCCTCTCTTCCTCTCCCTCACCCAATCAAAGATGGTGACATTCAACAACCCTCATCTACAAAATAGACACAGCCACCTTATAAACATCCCCCTATTGAAGAACAACAAAAACTTACTTTGTCTCACCTTCCTTCTCATCAACGCTCAGTCCTTGTCCAAAAAACACATGTTAATTTCCGACATACTACAAGAAAACAATCCTGACTTCTTTGCCATAACTGAATCCTGGTTAAAAAACACCGACCAAGTAATTCTGAACCACCTTACCCACAATGACTACGATACCTTTTCAATTCCCCGTAATTACAAAAGAGGAGGAGACCTGCTACTCATTATAAGAAAACACTTTTCTATGAAAATAATCCCACATAACCTCCCAAAACAATTTGAAGTTACTCTCTTCGACTCCCAATATCTACAAATCTGCCCTGTATATTGCCCACCCAAACTGCTAGACAGCAACATCTCCCCGCTCATTGAATTTCTTATTTCAAACATCAACACAAAGAAACCTTCTATCATCCTTGGAGACTTCAACCTCCACACAGATGCCAACCCCTGTTCTCCAAGCTGTGAAACCCTACTAGACATGCTGTCAAGTCTAAACTTCATCCTTCAGGTGAACAACCCTACTCACAAAGCAGGTCACACACTTGACCTGATTTTCACCAATAACTTCTTCACGAACACTTCCATTTCTCACAACCCAGTTCCATGGTCTGACCACCATCTCTTACGCTGCAACTCTCAAACAAACTACAACAACACAACAAATAATAATTCTACAAAAATATCCTTCAAATTCTGTCCTCCTTTTCAAACTAATCTTCTCCTTCAAGAGCTAGGACTTCAACTAGCGAATCTAGATTTATCAAACATAAACAACGCTATCCATTCCTGGTCTGCAATCACTGAAACAACCGCTAACATCATTAAACCCGGAGAAGATCAAACGTCTAAAGAACAAAATGAAATTCAAAACCCCTGGTTTAACACCACCCTAAAAAACATGAAATCAGCTCTCAGGAAAACAGAGAAAGAATGGCAAAAAAATAAGCTACCTGCTACACAACAAAAATACCGTACACAATTAGCGGCCTACAAAAAATCAATCCAAAACACAAAACGGAACTACTACGGCTTTAAAATTATTAATTCCTCTAACAAACCCAAATCCTTGTTCAACTTTGTAAATAACCTCATTTCTGATATCTCCACCTCCAACGCAACTATCACCAATAAAAACCTAAGCCAAGATTTAGCCTTCTTCTTTAAGGACAAAATCTCCAAAATTACAGATACCTTTAACTCCACTTCAAGCTTCAATTTTCAATCATCAACAATTAACATCCATCCGTGGCTCGATTTCAGACCTATCTCCATCATAGAAACAGAAAAAATGCTGAAGAAAATCAACCCTGCATGACACGAACTTGACACCATTCCCACCAGAGTACTTAAAGAAATCGCTTATCCTTTAGCTCCAACAATTTCAGCAATCATCAACAAGTCACTCGAGGAAGGAGAGCTGCCTTCCAAGTTAAAAATCGCCACCATCACACCTTTATTAAAGAAAAAAAACCTCAACCCAGATGACCTAAACAACTACCGCCCAATTTCCAACCTACCCTTCTTCGCCAAAATGATAGAGAAGGCAGCTTTGAAACAACTGAACGAACATCTAGACGATAACAAAATTCTCTTTCCCTCCCAATTCGGCTTCAGAAAAAACCACAGCACTGAAACCCTCCTACTTAACCTCTCCAATACCATCCTAAGAGGACTTGACAACAAAAAAGGATACCTTCTGATTCTTTTAGACCTCTCTGCAGCCTTCAACACAGTGGATCATAAAATTCTTATTTCCTGTCTAGAATCCATAGGACTAGCTGGCAAGACTCTTAGTTGGTTTACATCCTTCCTCAATAATAGACACTTCAACGTTTCTCACAACAATTGCTCATCGAACCCCATCCCCCTCGAAACAGGTGTGCCACAAGGATCAGCACTTTCACCCATCTTATTCAACATCTACCTTACCCCTCTTTGCCATCTCCTCTCAAGACTTGACATAACATATTACATGTATGCCGATGATATACAATTCCTCATACCAATTTCCTCCTCGATAGAAGATGCTATGTCTAAAGCAGCCTCACACCTGGACACAATCAGAAACATGCTAATTCATCTTAAACTATGTCTAAATACCAGCAAAACTGAATGTATCCTAATTGCCAAAAAAAATCCTGATCATAAAACAATTCCACCCTTCCTCTTTGACAAGACCCTCGTACATCTTAAAGAGAGCGTTAAAGACCTGGGATTTTGGTTAGACATTGCCCTAAACTTCAAGAAACACATCACTACAAAAATAAAAGAAGGCTTCTACAAATTTCAAATTTTAAAACATCTAAAACCACTGCTTCACCCCCATGATTTCAAAACCATCCTACAAGCCCTCCTATTTTCCAGTTTGGACTACTGCAACTCCCTTTTGATTGGCCTTCCAAAATCTTCTTTGAGACCCTTGCAGCTCCTTCAGAACGCTGCAGCCAGAGTACTAACAGGTAAAAGAAAGGCCGATCATATTAATCTCAATCAATTACAGTGGCTCCCCATTGAAAAAAGAGTAGAATTCAAAGTTCTCTCTATTCTTCACAATGCATTATACAAAGCCGATTACTCCGCCTTTGATGACATCATTCATTTACATTGCTCTCATCGAACAACAAGATCTACTAGTAAAATTCAACTAGTAATTCCCTCACTTCCACAGGCCAAATTATCCTCCACCAGAAACAGAGCCCTTTCCATTATTGGCCCAAAACTTTGGAATTCATTACCTCATTTCCTCACCAATCAAGAAAATCCTTCAAAAAAGACCTAAAATCCTGGCTACTCAGCCAATCTTTTAAAGACTGCACTCTATGACTTAAAGTATATTAACATAGCCTGCTATCTTTCAATATCCCCCTCATTCAATTTCCCTGTTTCATGATGCAGATGTCCTCTGTTTTTGATGTTCCCAGATATTTCTGTCCACCTACCCAGGGTTTCCACCCTGTGTTATCCTGTTATATTCATTCTCTTGTTATGTTTTTTGCTCATTACTGTTAATTTTTGAAATTTTTAAATTTCAAACATCGTTCAATGTATCATGTTGTTTTTTGTATGTAAACCAGAGTGAAGGCAACTCTGCTATACCTCGGTATATAAAAAATGCTAAATAAATAAATAAACAGGGAGAAACAAGGAAACCAGGGTTAAAAAGCACCCAAAATTGGAAATGTTCTAGCCCTGAGGGAATGTGCAACTTTTAGCTCAAATATTTTAAACTTTTCAAGAGATAATAAATTGCAAAAATAATTTGATCAGACAGACAAAACTAATGCCACAATGCCACAGTGCTTAATAACAGGAAGAACACTTCTCCTTTCTAAGGAAGACCCAAGCATTATTTCCAAAAATTAATGACCATTAACATGCCTACCTACAATCTATGTTGCTCATAGTAATAGATGCAGTTAGAATATACAACCATACTAACTCTGATACCATTATGGCAAATTGGCACTATAACAGAAGAGGAAAAAAAGAGGAGCTTATGGAGATTGTAGAGGAAAGACAATGAATGAAATACATTTCTTTCACCAAGTCTTGCTGAGTACCTTCATGTGGTAACCTCATTATATACTGTCTAGACCAAATTTCAGTCAGACGACTATAGCTACTGAAGTATGAAATGAATGAAAAGGAGAAATTAATGGTGGCCACAGGCCATCTAGGGTAAAATGGTGCCCATTCTAGGCTTAAGTACCAGGGCTAATGATGAAGTACCAAATCTTTAGGTGAAGACAATATCTCTTGGAGTAGCTAGAGACCAGGACCACTACAGTAAGAGAGAGATCACAGAAGCTAAAGAAAAAAATTAAGAGGACTAACTAAAGTTAGTTGAACCCTAAACTTAAAAATCAGATACTGTACTGTTACTTTTATGCCAAAAACTTGGAATTTAATTCTGTATGGTATGCAGAGAAAAGCACATCAAAAAAAGGAAGAAAGTAAAATATTAGGGATGTGTAGCTGCCAATTTTTTTTTCAGTTTGTTTTTTTGTTTTGGGGGGATTTTTTTTGTTTTTCAGTTTTTTTTCAGTTTTTTTTTTTCAGTTTGGTGTGTTTGCCAAACTGAAGAAACATTAAACCTAAAAAACCTCCAAAACAACACAAAAAAACCCAACCCAAAACAAAAAATACCTGAACCGATTTAAAAAAAAAAAAAAAAAAAAAAAGGGTCTCCCAAAGCTATGGAAACCCCCTTCTGCCCTGAAAAAATGTAAACCTAGGGCTTGTACCTGTTTGGCTGGGCCTCTCCAAACCCCTCCGATCCCCACTCCTCGTCCAAATAACTAATCCGGAAAAACCGGAGCCTGACCAGGATCTGCCTGGATCCATTCCTCCATTTAAAGGTGCCAGGGCTGGGGAGCTCCCACCCTGGCCCCCATTTACCCCTTCCCACAGAACCTGGTCCTTTAAAAATGGTGCCATCCACCTGGAGAATGATGTCACTTCAGTGCTTTCCTCTAGTGTGGCTGGCAGCATTATGATGATGGCTGACTCCAGGCTAGCCCCAAGCAGGCCCTAGCTGGGCTGGATTAGATTTTTGGGCTGGCAGTGGGGGTTGGAAGAGCCTGGGGAGTCCCAGCTGGGCAGGCTGAGGCCCCTGGTTTACATTCTGTTGGGCAGAAGGGCATTTCCAGGGCCGCTAGAGGCCCTTGATTTAAAAAAAAAATGTAAACTTTATGAATATGAGCAAACCCCAGATTTTCAGGTACTTTTGTAGGTGGCTATTTTGGTTTGTTCCATTTTTAACAAACTGAAAATGGTCTTATTCAATGCATTATTTCGCATTCATTTGAAATGAAAGCATATCGCTACAAAATATGAAAAGAAAAGCTGAAAAAGGCAACAGATGGAAATTTAAGATCTTTAATTGGAGATATTAAAAAGCACAGGTATCTAAGGGGGTCATTTATCAAAGTGCGATATGTGGTTTTCGCATGCAAAAAATGCTTTTAACGCATGCAAAAATGCCATTAACACATGCAAAAGCACCATAACGTTTGGTGCGATGCAAATGATAAAAAGGGGAGGATATTGGGGGCAGGAATTTTAGCCAAGTGGGCTGGGCTCACAGTTTTGCGAAGCTGTATCACACAGCTTTAATGCAAATTTTACCTACACCTTTTTCATTTGCGTAAAGCTGTGCAATAGGGCTTTATCGCAGTTCCGATGTTTGTTGCACATGCCGTTTTAAGCTCCTGGAGAGCCAGTCAAGCTATCAGGGCCCTCCCCTTAAACATGGTCCCCCCAGTGGTTGTATGTAGGAAATACAACAATTCTGGCACTTATTGCAAAATGTGAAAATAGTATTGCAATTTGCACTAAGATAGCGTTTTGCATAGGTATTATGAAATTTCTACTATGTTTCTCACCCTAGCTAGGGTGAGATAATATAGTGCAAAATTTCATCTTTGTTAGACTCTCGCAAAGGAGAGCTTCCTTAGAGAAAAACAAAGCAAATCTGAAAACATCTCTCTGACTGAAGACTACAACATAAAGGAATTTGAGCAGGAATGTGTCTATAAATATCTAGGAGTAGACAAAGGTGAAACACTCTGTCAAAAACCACTGAGATAAAAGGTTAGCCAAGACTACTGCAGGAAGCTGAAACTGATATTGAAAAGTGCTTTGTCAGCATGAAAAATGATGCAAGCTATATGAGTCCCTGTAATCTCATATAGCTTGGAACTCATAGACTGGTCTGGCCCACAATGATCTTGAAAAATTGGATGGAGGACAACAAAACTTCCTCCATGCCCCCCAGGTAATCTATTAGAACCAGTGTATGCCAAGATTGTTCATCTCTACTGTTGAAGTCCGTATGGGTCTTATAGAAATAGATTTACACATACAGAGCCATTGTCATAGGCATACTTAATGGCATTAACAGAACCACATGCCCAAACAGTGCTGAAGTATAAAAATGAATGGCCACCATCTGTCTCCATTCTTAATCTTGAACAGGCATTCTGGGAAATAGAAGAAAAGAACGAGACTGTACTAGTCTACTAGTGGAAAGAAGCAACAGAATTTGCAAGAAATTCTGAAGGTAAAAAACAATTTGCAGAAGCACACACAGAATGTGAAGTGCAAAGAATTACTTCTGAAAACCCATGTAGATCAAATCCTGATACAGCAAGGGCTAAGGCGCGGTGAACTTAGATCTAGGTATGAGAGATTATCACAGGATAGTGGACTAAGAACAAGATGAGTCACTGCTAGCACAGAAAAAAATGAGAATGCAGACTCGTACAGATTCCGGAAAACTGAACTGGAAATGGTTATACATCTTGACACTGGGTGTGATGTGTTGTTGACATAAGGCCTACAGGCAGAAAAGCACAACAAGCCACTGGAAACTGTGTAAACATTGTAACTTTGCTGTACCAGAAAAAAAGAACTGGTATTATGACTCTGTGATCATCTGGGGCAGTCCTATTCCAACTAATACAAATCTTGATGCTGGACATAGCAGTAATGGAGAAAAGCACAAGAATGTCATTGCTGATAGACGTGGCCATATCAAGTGACTATGGATCATATGGAGAGGCAGAAGATCTTTAATTCACTCTTGAAATGGATGATATTCCCCTCTATCTTGGCTAACTGTATCTGCATGTGAAAATGGTAGTGAGGGTACCGATAGGGATTACCTGCTTTCTGTATGTTGTCCAATAGGGAAATTTGCAATTGGAAGCTTAGAGATGCAACATTTGCTTAAATCTCATGAATATGCTTAAATCTCATGCTCTCCTTGATCTGCAGGGGTCATCCAGCACAATCATTTCCCTGAAACACCGTGTCAACACCTTTAATGTTGCCTGCCTCTTACTACAGGATGGAAATGTGGTAAAACATCCCAGGGTCAATACCGAAAAACTGTCTGTTTATCTAAGTTAGCCGGATAGACATAACTTAGATGGGATATTCAGCAGCACGGCTATGCTGCTGATTATTTATTTAGCTTTAACTTAGCTTTTCTTAATTTCTGTAACCTCCACGACGTCTCCGATGTGGAATACATAACAAAATATACAAAATATCTTTTATAACATAATACAATTTCCAGCTAATTTTGGAGGCATACTCAACAGTGCAGTCACACTATTGAATATAGCTGGCTATCTTAATTAGTTGGCTGGCTAACTATAGCTGGCTAACTTTGGGACAGCTCTTTGACTCGACCAGATTTAGCTGGCTAAGTCATCTAGCTAACTCTGAATATTGGATAACGGCAAACTCAATTCCTCCCAGTTATGCCCCTGAACCATCCCTAACTTATCTGGCTAAATTCTAGCTGCCTAACATATTAACCGGCTAGAATTTATCTAGCTAAAGGCTGAATATAGCTGGATATGTCATTTAGATGGATAATTATAAATTTATCCATCTAAATGGCTTTTGAATATGGTGCTCGTAATATTTTTAATGTTATGTAAACCTTCCATAAAATCATAGCTAAATGCAAGCATTTCAGTTAAACATGTTGCAGCATCACTTTTAATAATAAGGTGGTTTGACAGGGTCTTTTATAAGCTATTGACAGGCAACTAAAAATGTATTTTTGTAGAGATTTAGTGCAAGGCATGGGCTCACATTGTCATTTCTAACCATGGCAGGCCATGGTTTCAAGCATCACACACCAATGTTTTCTTTAGTGTGCTGCTGGAGAGAACAGGGAAGCTGAAGTGTGATGCTGAAAGCTATTTTCTAGTGATCAGCCACAGGAGACAGAATATCCCCGTAGAAAGCACTACTTAGACAGATACATCTTAACAATCTAAGTTTAAACCTGCTATTGAGCTTTTCTAACTTAGCTGCACAAGTTATCTGTCTAAGGCTGAATATCGCTTCATAGTGCCAACCCGATCCACCCATTGCCAACCCACAACTTATCTGGCTAACTAGACAGCCGGATAAGTGACTTATCCGGCTGTCTAGTGGCCGTTGAACATAACCGGATATTCAGTGCAGGCTAGATTGCCAGATAAGTCGTATTTATCCAGCGGTCAACCTCCCCATCTGCTCCATTGTGATTTGCTGCTGAGATGGGGTTGGGAAGAACTACTTGCTTGTCACTTCACTAGGAAAAGGACTAGGAGGCCAGCTTTGGACAGAGACTTCTGCTTTCATTGCTTTCCTGCTGCTGCTTTGATTGAAGGGTGGGGTTGCTAGAATTGGCAGAAACTATTAGTAGCCTCTCCCCTGAGACCAATGCTAATAGGTTCTTTTTTTCAAATTATGCAGCATTCCACTGTTGTTAGGCCATCAGTAATTTCTATCTACTGATGGCCTTACAACAGTGAATCCATTCTCTAGCTATACAGTGAATCAACACCTCTGGTATCTTCTGGGATCTCCTCTCTCTCTCTCTCTCTGGATTCTTGGGTGCTAATGCTGGGGCTGGAGTTAAGGATAGACTAGAAGGGAAAATTCCAGGGGCGTCTTTCACACTCCACTAGCTGCTCTTTCTGGTGGGGGAGGGGGGGGGGAGTGCTCTTGGCCACAGAATTATTACTTTCTGTCTCCTGTGTCTCATCACAAGAAGAAAGCATGCTATTTATAGTTACCAGACTCCCTTAACCCTCCAGAGCTATTAGAAATTCTGCTTCCTCTGAGACCGACAATCCCTCATGTGATTCATCTGAACCAGTGCTTTTTCTAAGTATCTCATTGCTGATGCCACCTTCCATTGACTCTAACTTCTTCTGGCCCTGTACCATAGGGACAAAGATGGAAGCAGATAAAGATGGAAGCAGACAAAGATGGAAGCAGACAAAGATGGAAGCAGCCCTGCCTCTGCTTCCTCATGCTAAATAAAGCTCTCTTTATCTTGATCATGGGATTCCTGGCCTTCTCAATAGTGCTGTCTTCAGTAGCATTGCTTGTGCTGGCCCTAAGTCTCTAAGGCAGAGAATGAAAAACCTATTCTCTCCCTTTGCTATTGTTGTTCCCACTAGTGCCATGCCCTCCTTTTCCTACCTGTGGAATGATAGAATTTAAAACACTCAGTCACTAATTGTGGCTAAGGGTTTTGGGTGTTACAATGTAGTGTACTATACTGTGTACACAAGTGCTAGTGTGGACTCACACAGAAAGCAGAAAAGACAAGTCACTTTTGTTACAAAGTGTGCTCCATACTGCTTGTTCACTGTTTAGATTTTCACTAGTAACTGGCACAGTGTGTGTGGAAAAAGAATCTCTCACACACACATAGACACTGCACTCAGTCTATATTGACTCCTTTTTCAACACAAAGAAAGTCAGAAAGAAGAAACAAAAGAAAAGCTTTTGTTATACCTGGTCAGAGTCACTGCAGCTTAGGTATACCACTGCTGGTAAACACACACCTGTCTATGCACTGGAAACCGAGACATATTCTTGCTAACTGCCTTTTCACTGATACAGTAACTGTAAACAGTCAGAATAAAATGCATTGTCTCCTCTCACACAGCGACACTGTGACAACAAAAAACAGCACAGCCCACCTTGCTCCTTTTGCAAATCTCTTTTTTGGCTTCCAAAAGAGCTTCAAAAATCACACTTTCTCTCTCTGAAATCCAAGAGGTAAATGCTTCAAAACTATGACTGCCTCAAAGTTGCTTTCAGTTTCAGGTTTAAAAAAAAATGAGGAAGTCATTGTCAATCCATGCAGCTGACAGCTGAGATTGGCTGGTTGAAAAAGTACTTTATCTTGATTGGTTCTCCTCCTTTGCAATACCTTCCCATCCTTGCCACAATATGTCTGGCTTGCCTTGCTCTGAAAGCAATGCAGTTTTCCTTGCCCCTTAGACTTGAATGGGATCAAATGACATTGTTGTTATTTTTGGAGGTTCCATCCATTTGTTTAATTTGGAATGGAAAGAACAAAAAATGGCCTTTTCAATTCAGATTAGGGATGTGCAGGCCAAAGAATTGTGTTTTAATTGGGGGGAGGAGAGATTATTGGGGGGGGGGTATTTTAATTTGTTTGTTTTTCTGTTTGTTTAATGCTTATTTAGGTTTGGTTTATTTCCTAAACCAAAATATACATTTAAAAAAATCCCCAAAAGAAATAAAAAATGAAACGGGCTTCCATGAGACTCCCCAAGAAAGCTGCAGGGCCTGGACCTACCTAGTTGTGCTGAGCTGAGACTAATTGGGGTTTCCCTGAACCTCTCCTATCTCCTTCCTTTCCTACCTACAAAAAAAAAATAAAATAAATAAAGCCATGAGGTCCAGGCCTACACAGATGGGCTGAACCTAGCCAAGCCAGGACCTCCCTGAACCCCTTCAATCCCCCTCCTACCCATGAAAACTTTGCTGGATTTTGGGTCCTCCTCAGCCCTCACTTATTCCTTCCATGGGGCAGGAGCAATACCCACTTGCTTCCTCCCTGATCTGATCCTTTTGAAAATGGTGCCATGGCTCTGAAGCTGGAGCCATTAGTAATGCCACTTTGGCAGCAGCCTCAGGGAAAGCCGGTATCATTATGATATACATTTTATAAAGCCTTAAAACATAATGGCACCAGCTGGTCCTGAGATTGGTGCCATAGTGATGTCAGTTTGGTGCCAGCTCAGGGCCATTGGTGCCATTTTCAAAAGGCATTGCTCTTTTCCCTTTCTTTCTTGGGGACTCCAATGGAAGGGGTAAATAGGGGCCGATGAGTTACCCAGCCCAGCAAATGTTTTGGAAGCAAGTAGAGGGCTCAGAAATGCCTGGTGGGGTCAAAGATGGACTTGATTCAGCCCATCTAAGTTGGCTGGGTTCCACGGCTTTCTTTGCTGGGCAAGAAGAGGATCAGAGGATCCAGGGAAGCCCTGGTTCGGTTTTGCCCATACCAACTGGATAGGCCAAGGCTTTGCAGCTTTCTTGGGAGGTGGGGTAGGAATTGGAGAACTTCAAGGAGCCCATAGTTAGCAGAGACAGAGGCTGAGAAGGCCATTTTTTTTTTTTTACAAAATGGAATGAAAATACTCAAAAGAGTTGGGGGTATTGTCATGCAAGGCTATATTTGTTGCAGATATGCCATTTGTTTAAAATGAATGCTC
This sequence comes from Rhinatrema bivittatum, assembly GCF_901001135.1. Lineage (NCBI taxonomy): Eukaryota > Metazoa > Chordata > Amphibia > Gymnophiona > Rhinatrematidae > Rhinatrema > Rhinatrema bivittatum. The sequence goes on from NC_042617.1 coordinate 343,871,053, forward strand.
ATCCCTAGTTTGAATTTTCCATTCATTCCAAATTAATTCACATCCCTAATAATCAGTATCGGATCTCATCTCCAGAGGTCATTGAAACCAGCATCATAGAATTGGAGGCCATAATATTCCAAGCCAAGAGAGACAGGCTGAGCCAGAGGATAAAATGAAAATGTTAGTGCTGAAAATGAGAACAAAGAAAGCTTATTGAATGTTGATAAACTGTTGATGAGAAATGCTGTCTACCATGGAATATTTGAAGTGCAATATAAATGTGATGACAAAATGAAGTGATTGTGGTGTTATAATGTTTGCATTATTGAATTAAATTTAAAAGAAGAAGACAACTACAAATCAAAGTTTTTGAGGATACGTTTGAAACTGACTTCTGCAGGTAAAGTAATGCTCTACTCTCAGTGATGACCCTATAGGAAATTGCATGAACAAAATATGCATCACATTACATGCATTTGTACTGCATGCACATATTTTTATGTGCTTAGGGGAAAGGCATTCCAGGGGGGAAGAGTCTGGGTAGGGTTGGGACCTGTACGCATACCTTTTGATTTTAACAAAATCAATACACGTAAATTCTCTTGGCAGCACTATGTGCACCAATTAGTGTAATTGCAAGCAGATTTTGCTGATTTTAAAACCAAAATGCAATGCATAGGTTTGATATGAAAATTGGTGTAACTTGGTTGCATCGCGACCCACAAATTTATGTGACCTGTTATGAAATTACCCCCAAAATGGATAAATTGTAACCCCCATCACTTCTAAGGGGGATTTAACTTCATTAACTTTCAAAGGCCCATTTTCCCTATTGGAATTGGAGCAAGAAATGAAGTCATCTGGCGACCGTAGCACTAACTAATGGCAAGGCAGCTTTTAAAATGTCCAGGGGTCAACCAAAGGCCAGGTGCATTGTGTTGCATAACCTCCACAAAGAAATTAAATGAGCTCGGCAGCTGAATAGGCAGGGAAAAGACAGACAACAGTACAGGAAGTGTGGCCTTTCTTTCATGCACCCGGGACCCAGACAGTGAGTATTGTCCCGCCTACCAGTGACATCAGAGCTGGCGGCAGGGTGAAGAGTCGGTCAATGCTTTCCATCACACTGGTGGCAGTAGGATGCCGAGACAGCAGGCAAGATCCAGGGAGTCTGGTTTCTATCTTCTGGCCTTCCTGGACAGTGAGTGTTGTCTCTGCCTACCAGAGCAAACAGGAGCAAGAGGGGTTCATTGCCGTTTGGGATTCCCTTAGTTTATGAATGGGATAAATGGATTTGTTTGGGGTGAGTTGTTATCTTTCCTCCTAGCCCTTGGTGACAGAAGGGATGGGGATAGGAAATGTTGTTTTAGTGTATATTGTGATAGTTGCATTTAATGATATTTTTTAAATGTTTGTGCATTATTTATTGTATTAGGTATTATTTATTGTATTAGGTATTACTTATTGTAAGCCTTTCTGAGTTGTTTTTGGAGGAGGGTGGCATATAAATATTAAATGAAATAAAAGAAAGATCTGCACCAGACTGAACCATGCAAAGTGGCCAAATCAGAGAGGTTTCTCATGGAAGTGTGGACAGGTTGAAAAAATGTTAAAAGTTTGACCTGCTTGTGGGAGCACTCATGTCCTTGGAAGAGCCCTCCTGACCAGGCTGAAGAAGCAGGCAGGCAAACTAAATAAATAAAAGGAATAAAATAAAAGTAAAAAGAGAAAAGAAGCAAAATGAATTAAAGGAAAAGCAGTGCAGCAAGCCCAATTGCATGGAACAAGACAGCTGCCCCTCGGGACTCCCAGTAATTCACTGGGGCATAGGGGAGAAAGATGGTTTCTAAGCTTTTGGGGCAACAAGGACACATAAAAAATGTAAGTTCGTTGTTGAGACCGGTCATGACTACAAGCTAACCTGTTTTCCTCTCAGTGCTTTTCTTGTCTCAGCCTTGTTTGGTCCCATAGACTCCTTCATTGTGTGGTATGGAGGTGCAAAGGTTGTGCTAGGTAGGGGCATGTTGGGGGGAGTGATGGGGATAAGAGAGCTTCTGAGATGGAAACTACTTCATCCCCCCCGAGGAATGGACCATCCCTACAAATCTGCATTCAGCTTAGTGGTTAAACGAATCTATGCACCTCTTGATGACGTTCTTGTTTTGTAGGTAGGGAGGACTGGAGCCCTATGTGTCTCAGATGGCCATAGTCATGGGGAAGCTAGAGGCAGGAAGATCTGTTTTAGGAAAACAGAGGCAAATGGTCGAAGAGGACAGAGTGATGGAGGCCAGGATCCTTGGATCAGTTTTGGAATTGTCTGGTACTCAAGAAATGGTGCATTGGAAGAGGCAGCCAAAGCAGAGGCAAGTTTTTCTTCTTCCTCTATGGTAGTCATCCTGGTTAAGCCATGTTTAGTAATTTTAGGCAATCTTTGGGAAGCTATTACTGCTGTGGAGAAATCTTTGATGGCTCATATTAGTAACAGACTTTTCTGTTTTTAAGAAATGTTTGAAGACATGGCTTTTTTAATTAGCTTATGAGAGTAATGTTTAAGTTAAGGCAGTAGCTTACTTCAGAACCTGGATTAATGAGTGAGGCCTTATTTTCATTTTATTTTATTTTTTGTTCAATTTTTATTTGTTTTCTATTTTTAAACCTATGTATTTTAATATTGTATTTATTATATTTAATCTTGATATTATTCATTATGTATTTTATAATTTATCTATTTATTATTATGCTCTTATTTGTTTTATTTTGTAAACTGTTTTGATTGGGCACAGAACGATGGTATATACATATAATAAGTTAAATAAATAAATAATATTTCAAGCCAGATTCAAAATTCAACAGGCAAAGTTACTGATTTAGGGGGTACATTAACTTAGCAGGATACAATTACAAATATCACTTGTTATTTGAGTTCGTCACGCAATAAAAAAGTAGTTATGTTTAGGCAAATAAACCAAATATCGCTTTGTGTGATATTTTATCTCTTTTTGTGATATTTTATGGCTTTACATTCTATTATTTTTTCAATTATAATGTAACCCTTTTTCAGGGAATATATCTAATTCCAAAGGGCCATTAAAGAATTTCTTAAACGGGGCTAGTTCCTCCAATAGTTTCTCAACTCTTATGTATCCAATGGGTGGATTCTTTTTGTGTGGGAAAGGCTAACCGTCTGGGCCCAGACACTGGAAACCTTCTGTGCATGTGTGTCTTAACATTGCTGATTGGGACAAGTACCCAAAATGACATTTCCTCATATCACACCTACCTCCATAGAATGGCCCCCCTGCTTTAAAATTGGCTATAAAAAAAAGTCTTAATAAGAAAGTCCAAAAGGTCTTCTGCATAATTTTAAAAAGCTGGCTAGGTTCACACTTATAGAAGAACTACTATTAAAATTATTTGATAGCTTCTTTCAACTAATTCTGCATGGCTATGAGAGTGAAGTCTGGAATGTACACAGGAAGAAAAAGAATGTCAATATAAATCCTGTACCTCTAGTTCTGTGCATCCACAGAAATCCCCCCAACAATGGGACTTAGATGTTTCTCTTACAGCTTATCATACAAAAAGGTATTTTCAAATTCTGGTGTCATCTCCCAGTAATAGCAGCACAAACACCTTCCACTGCAAGACATGTTGTGAACACAAAACCCCTCAAAAAAGATACTCAAAATCTGTACAGCAAACCTATCATGCAAAAGTAGTAACACCAAAGACTCAAACAACAAGAACCCTAACTGTGAAAAAGTACAGATAAATATTACACTGGGCCCAGAATACCAATACACCATCTGCTGGGGAAACAAAACAAACCAAAATGCAGCCCTACACAGACACTACATACTAGCAGAATCTCTCCCTTTGGTCACACACACAGAGCAGACAGACCTTCACCAAATATAGAATAAAGGATCACAAATTAGAACCAGCAATATGCAGATAAAAACTGAAATGGAAACCCCAAGTAGCCAGACTCTGTGTGTAACAATGGAAAAACAGAATCACCATGCCTCATAAAACAAATAAAATCAAGAAAAATAAAGCAGCAATTATAATTTTAAAACCATACTAATAAAAGAATATTTTAAAATTACTGACAAATAAAATAATTTCTATTAATTAAAATCATATACATTTTTAAACATTTCCCAAGCACCATAATATATTTTTAAACAGCACATATATCAAATAACATCCAATAATTAAAACTAATAAGGATAAAAAAAAAGATGCCCTTGCTGTCCATACCTGGGAAATCTTGATTTCCAGTCACCCTGAGATTGTCAAGGACTAGGGAAGTACACAAACTTTATTCTTTCTCTCTCAAACATACTCACAGGAAACTGGAAGTCCCAGCTCTCACAAAAAAACATAAATTCCCTCTCTATGCTATATAAAATCATGACAAATCTTCTGCATTTCCCTGCAACTAATTCAGCCTGATACTGAATGTATACAGATACTATTCTAAATACTGTCCTTCTAGCTATAAATGAAACAAAAGGTCAGGAAATACTTGGAACTCACACTCTTTTCCCTCACTACAAAATAACAAACCACTGATTTCTTCGTACTGCTATTTAATTATTATTCTACAGACTATGGCTATGAGGAATGCTCCCATCTATCTGCAACTGCTCTTTCCTTTGTAGAGGCAGCCATGTGGCTGGGGTAAGAACCTCACCTCATTGCTATGTCCTTCTGTCTTTGCCTCGCTCTGCCTGTCTGATGGTACACAAAAGACAACCTTTCTTTTATATCTAATTTAAAAAGATCATTAGCAATCGATCCCCTGCTCCTCATTGACTCTGGTCCGGGATTACACCCCAAGGGGTAGATTTTATAAATTTACGTGCGCACGTACTTTTGTTCACGCACCAGGCGCGAACAAAAGTATGCTGGATTTTATAAGATACTCGCATAGCCGTATAAAATCCAGGGTTGGCGCGCACAAGGGGGTGCACATTTGTGCAACTTGCGCGCGCCGAGTCCTGTGCACGCTGCCCGGAGCGGCCTCGGAGGAAACTTTCTTTCTAACCCCCCCCCCCCCCCCCGCACCTTCCCTTCCCTTCCCCTGCCTAACCCACCCCCCGGCCCTATCTAGACCCCCCCCTACATTTATCGGAAAAGTTACTACTGCCCCGACAGGCCGCTGTGTCGGGGCAGTCGGCCACGCCCCAGACCGCCCACACGCCCCTGGACATGCCCCCGATCCCAAACCGTGCCCCCTGGCCCTCGACCGCCCCTTTTTGCAAGCCCTGGGACTTTCGCTCATCCCGGGGCTTGCGTGCGCCGCCAAGCCTATGCGAAATAGGCTCGGCGCATGCAGGGGGGGGGGGGTTTGGGGTAGGTTTTCGGGGGGAATGCGTTTATCTTACGTGCGTACCCCTTTGAAAATCTACCCCCAAGTCCTTATTCCAAGAACTGCCATAGGTCTATTCAACTCAAAATTTTCCTTATGTGGAAATATCCATTTAATCCTAGCAATTGTAGCCAGGTCTACTTGGTGTCACTGCAGTTTAGGGGATAATACCACTGGCTTCCAGCCATGGCACCCCCTCCCCCCTTTTGTAGTGGAGCCAGAGGGTAATTTAACATTTGCATAGGTGAGAAGGACTTCTGTAGGCTTCAAATGAAAGAATTTGCATTGGTCTCTCTCTGTCTTAACCAACAAAGGTACTGCCAAGTAATTCACATGTCACCATTTGCATTTATGGTTCTCCCCTTTGCAATTTAATTCATCTTTGCTAGTCAGAGCAAGAACAAATTAAGCTTCTGGCATGGGGATTGGAAAAGACTGGAAGATGCTGCACTCCCTTAGCTCGGTGCCTGGGAGCATTGACCCCCCCACCCCCCTCGGTATGCCACTGGGCCCCACGATTGTTACCTCTCTCACCAAATTCTGTGTTCCACTAAGAATTAGATCTAAAATAGATCCCTCCCTCTTTCGTTGCTTCCTGAATCAATTTCTCCATGAAGCAGTCATTTATTCCATCCAGGAACTTTACATCTCTAGCATGTCCTGATGTTACATTTACCTAGTCAATATTGGGGTAATTGAAATTTCCCATTATTTCTGCACTGCCAAGTTGGTTAGCTTCCATGATTTCTCTTAGCATTTCATCTTCGTACTATCATTTTGGCCAGGTTAATTCACTCACGCACACTTCTACCCTCTCCTTTCCACTCCCCTCATCTACTTCCTCACTCTTCCTTTCCTTTTCCTCTTCTTCAGTCACTCACCCCCTCCCCTTTTCTCTCACTCAACCCCCTTTCTTCACTCTGTTTCCTTCCTTTCCAGTCACTCACCCATCCCTCACTCTTACCCTCAAACCCTTCCCTACCCCTCAGTCACTCAATACCCTCCCTCACCTCTCAGTTACTCACCACCCTCACCCCCTTCTCTCCCCTCTCCTCTTTCTATCCCCCCTCTTCCCCTTTCCTTGTCTTTCCTTCCCTCACTCATACCCTTTTAATCTCTCTCAGTCGCAAATCACCATAAGACTCACCCCCTCCTCCCAGTGGTTCTTTTCTTCTTCCTGTTGGCCAGGTTCAGGACGCCCACCAGCAGGTCATCATTGGGCCTACCACTAGGATTCTAGTGCCTAGTTCCCTCTATCTCATATGCACAGGCTCTCACAAACTAACATATTCTCCCTCTCTCATACATGTACGCAAATGCTCCCCATCTCACACACACATGCACATGCTCACACATGCAAGCTCGGTTTGACCGTAAGGGTGGTTCCGGGGGCTGTGAACACATAATATATTGTAAAACACCCAATAATTAAGGATAAAAAAAAAGATGCCCTTGCTGTCCATCCCTGGGAAATCTTGATTTCCAGTCACCCTGAGAGGGGAGGTGCACAAACTTTATTATTTCTCTCTCAAACATACTCACAGTAAATTGGAAGTCCCAGCTCTCACAAAAAAACAAATTCCTTCTCTATGCTATATAAAATCATGACAAATCTTCTGAATTTCCCTGCAACTAAGTCAGCCTGATACTGAATGTATACAGATACTATTCTAAATACTGTCCTAGCTATAAATGAAACAAAAGGTCAGGAAATACTTGGAACTCACACTCTTTTCCCTCACTACAAAATAACAAACCACTGATTTCTTCACACTGCTATTTAATTATTATTCTACAGACTATGGCTATGAGGAATGCTCCCATCTATCTATAACTGCTCTTTCCTTTGTAGAGGCAGCCATGTGGCTGGGGTAAGAACCTCACCTCAATGCTATATCCTTTTGTCTTTGCCTCGCTCTGCCTGTCTGATGGTACACAAAAGACAACCTTTCTTTTATATCTAATTTAAAAAGATCATTAGCAATTGATCCCCTGCTCCTCATTGACTCTGGTCCGGGATTACACCCCAAGTTCTTATTCTAAGAACTGCCATAGGTCCATTCAACTCAAATTTTTCCTTATGTGGAAATATCTATTTAATCCTAGCAATTGTAGCCAGGTCTACTTGGTGTCACTGCAGTTTAGGGGATAATACCACTAGCTTCCTGCCATGGCACCCCCCCCCTTTTGTAGTGGAGCCAGAGGGTAATTTAACATTTGCATAGGTGAGAAGGACTTCTGTAGCCTTCAAAGGAAAGAATTTGCATTGGCCCCTCTCTGTCTCAACCAACAAAGGTACTGCCAAGTAATTCACATGTCACCATTTGCATTTATGGTTCTCCCCTTTGCAATTTAATTCACTTTTGCACTGATTTCTTCGCACTGCTATTTAATTATTATACGCACATGCTCCCTCTCTCCCAAACACACATACACATGTTCCCTCTCTCTCATACACATATACACACATACTCCCTTTTTGTCATGTACACATGCTTACACAAACTTTCCCTCTATCTCATACACATATGCTGTCACAAATATAGCACAAACTCCCTCTCATTCACACATGCACATATTACCTCTCTCTCATTTACACATAGTTACACAAATGCTCCTTTTCTCACATGCACACAGGCTCTCACACATATACATGCTCTCACACACATATACATACAGGCTCCTTCTCTCTCATACACACATGCTCATACAAATGTTCACTGTCTCTCATATACACACTCACACTCATCCTTCTCACCTGGCCTGTTCCTCTCATGGAATCTGAGGGAGCATGGGGGTGTGTCCCATGGGGGTGTGTCCCATGGCCTCCTCCTGACTCAGACTGCTGGCGGATTAGGGTGTGTCAGTGGCCCCACGGCTTCTTGATTTCTTCCGCTGTTAGGTTGAGTTGCACCATTTGTGGCCTCTTCTTGATTCTGGTGGCTGGCAGATAAGAGTGTGCCAGCGATCCAATGGACCTTTTCTTCAGGCACTGTGAGATGAGGACCACAGCAGACTTGATGGGCTTCTTCACACTCAATAACTGCTAGAGGCCCATGTGCTTAGAGCTAAGGATGCATCTGAGAGGAGAGGATCACCTTGCTGGTGGCTGAAAGGAATCAGTAAGTTTTTGCTTGGGACATTGTCTTTTTTTAAAGTATTGGGGCAAAGTTAACCATTTGGGAATATTATTTAGTGTGTTTGTGCTTTTAATAGTCAGTAAGGCAGTGAATAAACAAGTTAGACTATATTTTTAAATAATAAGACAGCTAGTAAGTAGTAGGTAGTGTGTTTATTTTTAAAAGTCTGTAAGGCAGCTAGTAAGCAGAACTGAGTGTTTATATTTAAAAAAAAAACAAAACAACACAACCCCCCCCCCAAAAAAAAAAAAAAGTAGCCAGAAGTTAGAAATAAGATAGGAGCAGTGTATACCTAAGTAAAAAGGTTGAAAAGTTCAGCTCAGTTACTCACCTTGGAAAGGTGCTGAGGTAGTGTGATTTGGTTTGAATAGGGACCAACATTTGTTAATCAAGAGAGCAGTGAGTCACTCTGGCTGACTAACTGAAGTTAGACTGTTAGTATTTCACGCGTCACCTAGATAGATTTTAGATAGTGCTGGGGAGGAGCCGGCTGTCGTGGTATATGTGGGCACCAATGACATAGGTAAATGTGGGAGGGAGGTTCTGGAAGCCAAATTTAGGCTCTTAGGTAGAAAGCTTAAATCCAGAACCTCCAGAGTAGCTTTCTCTGAAATGCTCCATGTTCCACGCGCAGGTCACCAGAGGCAGGCAGAGCTCCGGAGTCTCAATGCATGGATGAGACGATGGTACAAGGAAGAGGGATTCAATTTTGTTAGGAACTGGGGAACCTTTTGGGGAAGGGGTAGTCTCTTCCGAAGGGATGGGCTGCACCTTAACCAGGGTGGAACCAGACTGCTGGCGCTAACCTTTAAAAAGGAGATAGAGCAGCTTTTAAACTAGAATAAAGGGGAAAGCCGACAGTCGCTCAGCAGCGCATGGTTCGGAGAGAGGTATCTTCAAAGGATACTAATGATGCATTAGAATTAGGGCATCCCGACAGTGAGGTTCCAATAATAAGAAAAGTAGTCCAAGTGCCTGTAACTAAAAACTCACCTGAGCTAAAAAATTCTAACTTATCCCTATCAATTAAAAAGCAGAATGAAAATACAAACAAAAAACAAACTTTGAAATGTTTGTATGCTAATGCCAGAAGTCTAAGAAGTAAGATGGGAGAATTAGAATGTATAGCAGTGAATGATGACATAGACTTAATTGGCATCTCAGAGACATGGTGGAAGGAGGATAACCAATGGGACAGTGCTATACCGGGGTACAAATTATATCGCAATGACAGAGAGGAGCACTCGGGAGGCAGTGTGGCGCTTTATGTCCGAGATGGCATAGAATCCAACAGGATAAACATCCTGCATGAGACTAAATGCAAAATTGAATCTTTATGGGTAGAAATCCCTTGTGTGTCGGGAAAGACTATAGTGATAGGAGTATACTACAGTCCACCTGGTCAAGATGGTGAGATGGACAGTGAAATGCTAAGAGAAATTCGGGAAGCTAACCAAATTGGTAGTCCGGTAATAATGGGAGACTTCAATTACCCCAATATTGACTGGGTAAATGTATCATCGGGACATGCTAGAGAGATAATGTTCCTGGATGGAATAAATGATAGCTTTATGGAGCAATTGGTGCAGGAACCGACGAGAGAGGGAGCAATTTTAGATCTAATTCTCAGTGGAGCACAGGACTTGGTGAGAGAGGTAACGGTGGTGGGGCCACTTGGCAATAGTTATCATAAAATGATAAAATTTGAATTAATGACTGGAAGAGGAACAGTATGCAAATCCATGTCTCTCATGCTAAACTTTCAAAAGGGAAACTTTGATAAAATGAGAAAAATTGTTAGAAAAAACCTGAAAGGAGCAGCTACAAAAGTAAACAATGTGCAAGAGGCATGGTCATTGTTAAAAAATACCATTCTAGAAGCACAGTCCAGATATATTTCACACATTATGAAAGGTGGAAAGAAGGCAAAACGATTACCAGCATGGTTAAAAGGGGAGGTGAAAGAAGCTATTTTAGCCAAAAGATCTTCATTCAAAAATTGGAAGAAGGATTCAACAGAAGAAAATAGGATAATGCATAAACATTGGCAAGTTAAATGTAAGACATTGATAAGACAGGCTAAGAGAGAATTTGAAAAGAAGTTGGCCATAGAGGCAAAAACTCACAGTAAAAACCTTTTTAAATATATCCGAAGCAGAAAGCCTGTGAGGGAGTCAGTTGGACCGTTAGATGATCGAGGGGTTAAAGGGGCACTTAGAGAAGATAAGGCCATCGTGGAAAGATTAAATGATTTCTTTGCTTCGGTGTTTACTGAAGAGGATGTTGGGGAGGTACCCGTACTGGAGAAGGTTTTCATGGGCAATGATTCAGATGGACTGAATCAAATCACGGTGAACCTAGAAGATGTGGTAGACCTGATTGACAAACTGAAGAGTAGTAAATCACCTGGACCGAATAGTATACACCCCAGAGTTCTGAAGGAACTAAAAAATGAAATTTCAGACCTATTAGTAAAAATTTGTAACCTATCATTAAAATCATCCATTGTACCTGAAGACTGGAGGATAGCTATTGTAACTCCAATATTTAAAAAGGGCTCCAGGGGCGATCTGGGAAACTACAGACTGGTTAGCCTGACTTCAGTGCCAGGAAAAATAGTGGAAAGTGTTCTAAACATCAAAATCACAGAACATATAGGAAGACATGGTTTAATGGAACAAAGTCAGCAAGGCTTTATCCAAGTCAAGTCTTGCCTCACAAATCTGCTTCACTTTTTTGAAGGAGTTAATAAACATGTGGATAAAGGTGAACCGGTAGATGTAGTATACTTGGATTTTCAGAAGGCGTTTGACAAAGTTCCTCATGAGAGGCTTCTAGGAAAAGTAAAAAGTCATGGGATAGGTGGCGATGTCCTTTCGTGGATTACAAACTGGCTAAAAGACAGGAAACAGAGAGTAGGATTAAATGGACAATTTTCTCGGTGGAAGGGAGTGAACAGTGGAGTGCCTCAGGGATCTGTATTAGGACCCTTACTTTTCAATATATTTATAAATGATCTGGAAAGAAATATGACGAGTGAGATAATCAAATTTGCAGATGATACAAAATTGTTCAGTGTAGTTAAATCACAAGCAGATTGTGATAAATTGCAGGAAGACCTTATAAGACTGGAAAATTGGGCATCAAAATGGCAGATGAAATTTAATGTGGATAAGTGCAAGGTGATGTATATAGGGAAAAATAACCCATGCTATAATTACACAATGTTAGGTTTCATATTAGGTGCTACAACCCAAGAAAGAGATCTAGGCGTCATAGTGGATAACACATTGAAATCGGTTCAGTGTGCTGCGGCAGTCAAGAAAGCAAACAGAATGTTGAGAATTATTAGAAAGGGAATGGTGAATAAAACGGAAAATGTCATAATGCCTCGGTATCACTCCATGGTGAGACCACACCTTGAATACTGTGTACAATTCTGGTCGCCGCATCTCAAAAAAGATATAATTGCAATGGAGAAGGTACAGAGAAGGGCTACCAAAATGATAAGGGGAATGGAACAGCTCCCCTATGAGGAAAGACTAAAGAGGTTAGGACTTTTCAGCTTGGAGAAGAGACGGCTGAGGGGGGATATGATAGAGGTGTTTAAAATCATGAGAGGTCTAGAATGGGTAGATGTGAATCGGTTATTTACGCTTTCAGATAATAGAAATACTATGGGGCACTCCATGAAGTTAGCATGTGGCACATTTAAAACTAATCGGAGAAAGTTCTTTTTTTACTCAACGCACAATTAAACTCTGGAATTTGTTGCCAGAGGATGTGGTTAGTGCAGTTGGTATAGCTGTGTTTAAAAAAGGATTGGATAAGTTCTTGGAGGAGAAGTCCATTACCTGCTATTAATTAAGCTGACTTAGAAAATAGCCACTGCTATTACTAGCAATGGTATGGAATAGACTTAGTTTTTTGGGTACTTGCCAGGTTCTTATGGCCTGGATTGGCCACTGTTAGAAACAGGATGCTGGGCTTCATGGACCCTTGGTCTGACCCAGTATGGCATGTTCTTATGTTTTGCTCTGATTCCTTAGGCATGCAGCCTGATAGCATACTCTCCCATCTTCCTTCCTTGCAGGGCCCAGGTGATATCTTCATTTGGGCATCCTTCTGCAGCAAGGCCCGGAGTTTTCAGAAGAGCTCCCAGTAGGTACTAAAAAAAATATACACTAGAAGGCCCCCAGGTGCCCCATAAAACCCAGTGCCTGGGGACCGTGGGTCCCCATCCCCCCCTCTCGGTATGCACTGCGTCAATACCATCCTTCTGCAGGTCTGGAAGTCTTTTGCAGCAGGCAACCCCAAGTCCAGCATCTTGTGTGAGTACCACATCCAAAGAAGTCCATGATTTTCTGCAAAGGGCGGGGTCAGAGGGGCCATCTACCCCCCAACAAAGAAATCAAGAGGTGGAAGCGGGATATGAAAATATTCTAAAGCAGTTACAGAGAAGTGTAGTAAGCTGGAAAATGCACGCAGGCAGCAGGGCCCATCCTGTCTGAAGACTCCCCGTGCATGGAGAATGCTAGCCATATAAGCAGACCTCCTTTAACATTGGACATTGGTTGATCTCATTCATGTGACTGATGTATCCAGGTATACCCAACTGATAAATATGTCTTCCAGTTTTTTATTTTAAAATCGGCGTGAAGTTTGCTAGTTCTGACCCTTGTGAAAACATACAAGTTCATCAGAAAACGCCAAAAGGAAGCATATGGCTGAAACATCAATGTCAGGGCAGAATATTTGAATACCAGTTGAGCGAAAGGCCCCTTTTTCAGCACACTTCAGCAAGATAAGTAATTTTTCAACTCTGTTATTCTTTGATATAACTAATTTTTTCCATAAGAACTTTAAATATCCCTTTATTGGGGATTAAGTGCTTATATATATAGATTAGCCTCACCAGAGTGTTTTCACATACCATAAGATATATGATCAAAATATTTTGGCATATGATTGAATCAAGCTGAATCCTAACATTGATTAAGCCATTTGGGTTTTATATGCTGACGACCAAGAATTGCATTGACAGATATGAATATTCTAAATCACTACAACACATGTTTTAACTGTTAATAATATGCTTAACTTTCTACCACTTTGTGTTAGCTTCTGTTCATTTAGAGATTCCTTGAAACCTAAAATTTGACCAGGGAGGGAGAGGGGCGGGCCTAAACCTTTGCGCACAACTATATGCTGACTTAATTCTTTGGCTGTCAAACACACACACACACACACACACACACACACACACACACACACACACACACAATGATTCATAGCAGAGAAAACCCAAAGTCAACAGTCTAGTCTGAGATTGGGGCACCTCTCACCCTGGGCACAACGATATAGTCTACCTTGTACAATATATTATCTGTTGTTTCCATTTTTTCTGAATGGTGAGGTTATTTTGTTTTATTTTATGATCATTACTTTTATTTAATGTATTACCTGAGTATTTTGGATATATGCAGATTTTTAAAAATTTGCTGTAACTCACCTTGGACCAATGTGGACAAAGTGCAGATAAAATATGACTGTAGGAATAAATAAATTACTGTTATGTTGTAGCTAACTTCTTTTCCTAAAAGACACAATGCAAGCCGTACCCAACACAAAGCCAAAAAGGAAAAAAGGACTGGGATATTACTGCAGAACTCAGTGCATTTATCAAGGCCTGGGCTAAGTCCTTCTACCTAACTCTAAATATTCTTCTCCACCCTAGCCTTCGTGTTTTCTATTGTTCTTTCTTCTTTTGTTTCTTGCTTTTCCATAGAATGCTTTGCTTTTTTTTGTCTTCTACCTTTAATTGAATGCTTTTCTTACCATTTTCTGATGCTGTATCTTTCTTCTTAATGTCTATTCCGGATCCGAGTATACACAGAGCTTCCTGGTACAACAACCCCTCCTCGTCAATAATTCCTCTGAAGTGATAGTGTAGATCCATCTGATTATCCTTACAAGACTAAGTGGCCACTATACCACAAAAATAGTCCTACAGAACCAGAAACAGATTAGCCTATGCTTTTGATTTCAATTTCATACTAACCCATTTTTCTGAAGAAAAATGGGTTAGTATGTATTTTATTTAACGCACAACCATCTCAACTTATTTGTTATGTTAAATAATAATTTAGGGATTGCCAAATAATGCCATAGAACTAAATACATTTATTAGAATAAAAACTGCATGCCTGTATTCAGAGATCAAACAGAAAGGGTTAAGCAAATTCAGTACTGACAACCCTAAAAGCAGTTCTCTTGGTGTGTGTTGTTGGCTGCTCCACGGGGCATAGCAGATGTTGTGTCTGGTACTAAGAAGGACCCAGGAGGTGTGAGCTGTCAATCATCTTCTTTTTTTTTTTTTTCAGCAAACAGTCTGCACCATGGATAAGAAGCAGGACTAAAGCAATCTGTCTCAGCTGGGGTGTGCAAGGTATCAATAACCCTTGGCAGGAGTTTTGGGAGCCTTGCTGGAATTAAACCAGCCCTACTGACCAGCTGCTTAGCAAGTTAACAAGCTCCTATTCACAGCTTCCCATCCCTTCAGCACAACACACAGTGCAACTGGAGAGCGACCCCATCGAAAGCCTAGGTCAGTGTACAAACTGGGTGGTGAAATGAATTTTGAGCTTTGCGGTGTGCTTTTTAAAATCTTTTACAGAATAAATGTGGTAAGTATGCTCCCTCACAGACATTTTATACGTACACATCTGCAATAAGCAGAGGAACTGGCAACTGGGCATCTTGTTATATAGTCTTAAATTATAAGTTATAGATGCGTATGCACTAGCATTAAAAATGAATAAAGAAAATACGTGTGCAATGTTTGTGCAAGTCTATTTTAACGTAATCTCAACCTATACACATAAAAAAGCAAAATCACAATGAGAACTGGTCTTTTGTGATATATTTAGACTGAATACTAATGGTTTTATAAAACTACTAGTAAAAATAATCAAAGATCAGCAAATTACTGTCCATTATCTGCTGATTACAGAGTTCTTCAAGGTGAATGCATTGGTGCTTAAATGCATTGCAATGGATTTGGGATAGATTTTAATGGAATTAAAGGTGAGAAGCAGGAGGCCGCAAGATGACGTCGTTTGCATGTACAACAGGATCACTTGGGGCTGACAGACTTGTGTATTTGTCCATTGCTGAACTGACAAACCCTCTATGAGGCATGACACACTTTGGAACCCAGATTTTTCCTAGACTACATCAGTAGGAAAACCTCTTTGACAACCAAGTTCTTCTTATTTGTTCACCTCTACCATGTCACACTACTGGGGTCCTTTGTTTCCAGAATAATATTGTCATTATTAAACATATCAAGCACGTGCCCTAAAGTTTTCTGCCAGTGACATGGTGTACAAGGAGGCACTCTCATCAGCTTCTGACAATTTAATATTGTTCCTCCCGGATCTGAATAATTCAACAATGCTATCAGCCACTGAAGGCCTCTCAAAGCATGGAGTTTCAAGCGGGGAAAGCTTCTCTCTTCTCTGCGAGCATGGCAGCTGGGGCTCCCGCAGATAGCTTTAAAGACAGATATAATAAAACCCTGGGAGGGAGTGGGTCGACACAGGAGCATGAAATGGACGAGATGAAGCCCCTTTGTCATAGTCAAACAGGCTGTAAAGTTACTATAGTAACATACAGCACTTAGCTCCAGGTGGGTTGGCTTAATCTCCCTTAACCAACAACAACCACCAAAAAAAATAAGCTAAGGAAAACCAAACCTCTAATTTATTATAGCTGCCTCATGCAAATATTTTCCAAGACATTATTTTTGATTTAGGCTTTCTTCATAAGATGCTGAGTGACTGTTTCTCTGAGTTCCATTGGTCCATGTGCTTCCTCCAGGGTAAGTGCTAGGTCTGATCAGCTCTAGCACAGCTAGACACAAAGACAGACAAGGCAAGACTGCATAATACTAATGTATCTGATTTACATCGGTAAGAAAATTCCAGCTTTGTTGCTACAGATTGGACTGGATTAGGTTGGATAGAATTTGGAGATTCACTTACTTGCCTTTCCAAACCAAAGCGCAAGTTTCCCAGAAGGCTCACAGTCTTAAGATGGTGAAGGACAACTTCCAAAGTCATTAAGAAGAGTAAATGGCAATATGCCCGTAGAAATTGGCTATCTGAAAATTGCCCTTCCTCAATATGGCTAAAATTATGCATGCTATTCCACAATGTACTTATTCGTAACAACAGTCAGGGGAGCACATTTTGGGTGAGATTGGAAACTAATACACATAGCACACTTTTGTAGAAAGACCCCTAATGCACATTCAGGCACTGAATGTGCATTAGGGGCACTGTATCGGCACATTCAGGCTGATACAGTGCAGTGCGCTCTGGCATAGCGCACTGTTAGCCCGCGTTTGGTCACTCATTTTTGACGCGCTATTGTTACCCCTTATACAGTAAGGGGTAATAGCGCTTTGAAAACATGCGGCCAACACCCCCGAAACTAATAGCTTCCGCAACACGCAAATGCATGTTGATGACCCTATTAGTTATTCCCGCGTGATACAGAAAGTAAAATGTGCAGCCAAGCCACATATTTTACTTTCAGAAATTAACACCTGCCCAAAGGCTGGCTTTAATTTCTGCCGGCACTGGGAATGTGTACAGAAAAGAGGAAAAAACTGCTTTTCTGTCCACCCTCCGACTTAATATCATAGCGTTATTAAGTCGGAGGCCCCAAAAATTTAAAAAAATAAAAAATTTAAAAAAAAAAAAAATTTAAATCGGCCGGTGGCCCACGGGTCGGAAGACGGACACTCAATTATGCCAGCGTCTGTTTTCCGAACCCGTGGCTGTCAGCGGGTTTGAGAACCGATGCCAGTACAATTGAACGTCGGCTGTCAAACCCGCTGACAGCCGCCGCTTCTCTCAAAAAGGAGGCGCTAGGGACGCGCTAGTGTCCCTAGCACCTCCTTTTACTGTGGGCCCTCATTTACATACTCAATCTCGCGCCCAGGAGAGTGGCCTGGGCATGCATTGGGAGAGCGGGCGCTCGCCTCGGAGTGCCTGCTCTCCCGCGAATTTTACAGTATCGGCCCGATTGTCAGTAAGTAAACCCCACTGAGATTAATGGGAGGCCTGTTTACTGCAATGCACATCAATTCTCATTAGCAATTTTGGTAAATAGGCCGCACTGATTGTATTTTCAAGTCTTCACATGTTATTTCCATGTGAAAACTACCAGCAGAATAAGCAAGAGCATCATTCCATAGGTACTTTGTACCCAAAGGGAAAATTCATGCAGACTTTCTCTTTCAAACTTGGTGCAGAGTCTATGGGTAAAAAATATCCCCAGAGTTTGTCCCAAAGTGAAAAGTCTGAAAATGACCCCCAGAAGGGGTTCTCTAATTTTATCTATGTGGGCAAAACTATTTTGAAAGCAAAGCCCCAGAACAAATTAACATAATAAGCTTTTCTTACTCTGCATAACATGCATCTCAACCTTCAAAAAAAGACTAAAGACATGGATATTCATACAAGCATTCCCGGACTCCAACTGATTTAGCTCATCCACGCCACTCCTTATCTCCGCCCACACTATAATCAATTATCTCCACTATGGTTTTTACATGTTTGAATTATAATCTGTTCTTTCTCTTCCTCCCCGCCAAGTTTTAATTACCCTGTTATATGTAACTGCTTTTTCCGCACCACTGTTTTAGTTTATGTTTCACGATGCACCCTTGTTCTATGTGAACCAGCATGATGTGACTGCGATCTCGAATGCCGGTATATAAAAACCTGAAATAAATAAGATTGCATTGGTAAATTCGACGTGGGGGATAGAGTTCGTGAACAGCAGTTGATTAATTTGGGATGTCACCTCCAACAAACAAATAAAGATAGTGGTGAAAATTAAACTGTCAGGGCAAAAAGAAGTTGTGGCTGGCCTCAAACCAGCAGATTGCTGGGGCAAGAGGCTGGAGCCCTGCCCTCGAATGGCTCTGACTAACTGGAGCTGAGCGTACAAGAAAGACTTAATTACAGTCCAAAAGCAAGGCCTATGACCAGGTTGGATCTCAGAGCTTCTAGAGTGGTGCTGGTAATCCAGGAAGGCATTCCTATCAATCTGAGGGTTAGAGAGCCAAGTTTCAAGAACTCAAAGGAGATCCATGAAGTCTTGTACCTGAAAATGTGTGTTATTTGCACCTGTCTAGTTCAAGTACTGAGATACTGTGCAACTGGACCAGACAGGAATGTGAGTGTTGTGCCTGAAGCTGCTAAAACTGAATCTGAGAACTCCGCTGGTCTCTGAAAGAAGAAAATCTGTTTTCTGTGAAATCCTGCAAAGCATAAACCAAGGTGTGGTTGTATTTCTGTTACGTGCATACCTGAATAAAGCCAATCTTTGAATTCTGAACAGAGTGGACTAAGCTTTCAAGGGGCCCCAAACCTGACAAAAATAGACAAATATGGGGTTAATTTTCAAAGGGTTTAGGAGCTAGGCTCCGAAATTGGCCCTTTTGAAAATTTACTAAGGCTGAATGCCTAAATGTAGGCTCTTATGGTAACCGGGCCCCTAAATTTAAGAGGTTAAAAAGTGGATGGTTATAGGGGTGATGTTAGATAGGGAAATACAAAGTTAGTCATTTAGCATGGATTTTCAGAACTAGGCACCTAATTTAGGATCCTAAATCTAGGCAAATGTATATCAAGGCCTAATTTAGATGCCTACAGTTTAGGATCGGAAATTTATATGATTTTTCCAGCAAATAAATTTAGCCCTAAGTTTGGCTAAAAATAGTCTCCAAACTTAGGGCCTCATTTTCTAAAGTATCATAGGCCTGTAATACTTTAGGGAATGAGGGGCGGGGGGCCGAAACGGGGGGTGGGCCTGCGCTAGCGGCAGCGATCGCACCGTCGCGGTGCGATCGCTGCCGGTTTTGCAACCAATAGCGCCACCATAGAAGGTGTAGCTATTAGGCGCGAACCTGGACGCGAAAAGGGCCTTACCTTTTCGTCGTCCACGGCGTCTTCGCAGAGTTGGCCCCGGTGACGCCCCGACTCCTCCTCTTCCGGGGCCGACTCCGCCCCCATTTTGGTATCACACGCGATAAGGGACTTTTTGCGTGCGAAACATCCCTTATCACGTGCGATCCGATTAGAAAATGAGGCCCTTAGGCACCTAACATGGGTACTCCAAGATGATGCTCCACCCTGCTCTCTCTGTTGCCTTTTGTTCTTTTCCTATTTTTTCATTAACCATTACTTCATCTGCTCCTCTTCTGCTTCGGATTGCTTTATTTCCAGATTTTATTACATGGGTGATTGGGGTCTTTTATCCTTTCATGGCTTACTGTGTTTAATTTCAGTGGTTTTGCTTGGGAGGGGGGGAGGGGAGGGGAGAGCAATCTGTGCCTTCCCCGTATTTAGTTTAAATACCGGTCTACATTTATGTAATTCTATTCTTGCACTTCATGGGCCCTTCGGTTACTGTTACCTCTTTCGCCCTTTTTTTTCATTTCCAGCTCTTCCCATATGTGGTTACTTATACAATCATCTTCATTTTACTTTCTGTTTTTCACTCTTTGTCTCGAATATATGCTTTTACCTTTGCAGCGTATTATAGCTATATTCTGAATCTTTTGCCGCACACATCTGCTCTCTAAGTCCTTTCTCAATTACCCATATACCTCCATGAGAATCTAGTAGGAAAAAGAGATTATATTTTATTTAAAATGCACATCCACAATTAAATATGTGTTGCACATTTTGGCTATGACAACTGGGCTGTGGATTCAAATTCAGGCCAGCAGATTGAGGGTCATTTTCAAAGCCATTTTTGATTTGTCTGCATAAATGGTCTTTTATAAAATTACCCACTCAATACGTGGGTAAACTTATGCACATGTCCTAGATGCGTGCAACTTCACCCACAGTGGTCAGAGGTGGTTCTCGGGTCAGAGTTAGGGAGAGGCTGGTATTTGCACACATAGTTTTGCATTTTCAAAAGCAGGCAGGTATATTTTCCTGGAAAACAAAGTTTGTGCATCAATTAGCAGATGTAACTGTGTTGGTAGCTTTGCTGGAATATTTTTCAAAGGGAAATTACACACATATGTTCCTTTAAAAAAATTAGTGTAAAGTCTGGGTAATTGCCTTAAACTCTATGCATGTTGTTATAAAATTACTACTACTACTTAACATTTCTATAGCGCTACACGACATACGCAGTGCTGCACAAACATTCAAAAAGACAGTCCCTGCTAAATAGAGCTTACAATCATAAGACAAACAAGGAGGACAAGAGACTTGGGATATTTCTTAAAGCAAAACAATGGTTAGAAAAGAAAAGAAATACTAAAAGCAGACAATCAGGCATAAGATTTAAATGTGGTTTCAAAAAGGTGAGTCTTTAGATGTGATGGCGAGAGAGGGAGCTTGACGCACCAGTTCAGGAAGACTATTCCAAGCACCCGGCGCAGCCAGGTGAAAAGCACGGAGTTGGGAATTGGTGGTAGAGGAGAAGGGCACAGACAGGAGTAACTTATCCAAAGAGCGGTGTGCACGAGGAGGGTTTAGAGAGAGATAAGAGAGGAGAGGAAGTGAGGTGTTGCCGAGTGAAGGCATTACCCTTATAAAAATCACCTGGGAGAATATAAGTTCAGACCTATTAAAACTTCTCCATGTTTTTGTTTTTACAATGGATCTTCATCTTAGAAATAAAGGCTGAATGTTGATAAGCAATGCCAACAAATATTTAAAAACCAAAAGAGGATCTGAAACTAAGAGCTTATCAGACAGGAGTACCTGGCTAGTCTTCACTGCAGCACATTATTTTCTCTCAGAGCTATATGATCAATGGAGGCCACATTTACAGGGCTGCTTGCACATCAGAAGCCCAACAGCTAGACTGTAGAGATCATGGTCATGATAGCAATTTGATTCCTGGCTGTGGGCTCTTTTCAGAAAGTGACTGAGAACAAAAACTGGCATTAGCCAGCTCTCTGTCTACAGTTGTGTCACCCCCATTTTTTACATGTCCACCTTCCCCGATTTACATACTTCCTCTCTATGCATGAGATAGTCAATATCCCTTATTTCCTTGGGCTGCAGATGGCAGTCATGTTTAGTACTTCTCACAAATCTTTACATATATTGTGATTGAAAACTGTTTTTAATGGCTGCGGTGGCCAAATTTCCTGCATTCTTGTCATTAATATCCTTTCTATAACTGTGTTAGTCTGAATTTATTTGAGTATGTGGTAATTAATGGCTAGGATGAGTAATTCTTGAGGTTGAGTTTGATCTTGCCTTTTTGTTTTTGCAGTACTTTTATTGGAATGCGTTAGCTTTGCATGTTATTAGTATTCTATACATAATTGTTATTGTTAAAATTAATTTTACATGATGCTACATTATTATGTGTAACTCACCTTGGGGGTTCCTCAAATGATAAGGCAAGAGATCAAACTGAATTAAATAATTACATTTATCAAAACAGAGTTTATTACATGAGCAAATATCCCAACAGAGAGACAGGTCACAGCTCTTGTGAGGTGGTCTGTGCTGCACAGCCATGTGATAGTAGATATCAGTCACACCTTTGTGAATATCTTAGGAGCAATAAGGAAGATGAAGGAAGGATGGCAGCTAGAGGGGAGAAACAGAACTATTGTTGCAGCCAGTGGTGCTAACCTGAAAAAGGCAGTGGAAGATGTGGCTGTTAGCAGATCTGTTGTTTTGTACAGTTGCTGCACCTGGTGACAAAGGATACCATGGGGGCCAAGGAGGAACATGGCAGCTTATTGCTGAAGGAACTAATAGAGAGATGTAGGAAAATGGTGGGACATTTTCACCAGAGCATGAAGGGTGGACACTACAGCAGTTCTATGAAGCAGGCAAGAGTGGGAGCACCTTTGCACTGGCTCATTCAGGATGTAGGCATCAGGTAAAATTCCACTTAGAAAGGTAAGGCAACAGACATCCCTTCAGGACTTGCTTCTAGAAAGCAAGATAGGTGTGGTTTTCCCCTTCGGCCATCATGAGTAACTACACATGGCACAGGTAATACAAGACTTGAAGCCCTTCAAGGATGCCATAGAGGATCTCAGGGCAAAAAAGCCACTCTAGGTGAGATCATCCCCAAAGTCAATTTTCTGGAGGAACTGGCACTAGCTGAGAAAAATTGTGAACTTGTGATGCCCACTGCCATTGAGAATGCACCTGAGATGCTGCTGTTCATGGACTCCTTACAGAAGCAGGGGACAGATAGGCTCAAGCCCCTTACTAGGAAGGATATTTTTACATGCTGACCACACTGTGTGTCTCTTGAATGAAAGGGAGTATCTCCCTCTGGTCCAACAGTCTAATTCAATGGAAAGAGATACTGGTGGCTAGGGGTGCAAGAATGGGCATGCCAAAGGCAGAGGGGCAGTGGGGATGCAGAACTGGAAAGAGTGGGCACTCCACACAGTACTGTCAGCATGAGCAGCACCCTGTCAGCTACCACTTCCTCCTCTGCCCCTATGAGGCCACCACAGAATAGGATCTCCTGGCATAGGCTATAGTTACAGTGGCTATCAGTGGAGGAGTTTTTTTCTCCTCTAGCAAAATAAATCCCTGCACAAATTTCAGTCACATGCTATTTCACAGAGCTTGCCAGGGATATTAATATATTAGGCACACAAGTCTAAAGTCTGGCCAGACCTGACCAAGGTGGTCCACCATTCCCCTTCTTCCCACCAACCAACTTGCCTAGAGAATGTGCATTCTTAATGGTAGTGGGCGTCATGAGTCCACATTATTCTTAGCAAGTGCCAGAATTGGCGAAAAAGTTGGTCTACATTAAAATACAACTTCCACTGTTAGTTTTCCCTGAACTTTCATTTGAGTGGCAAAAGGATTTAATGTTTGGTGACAGTGAACCAAAACCCATAGTTTTTGCCCTCAGTGCCTTGCTGTGTTGTTGCCTGTTGCCCCTTTTAATGCTGTTGCCCAGTCCGCTCATTGTGCCCTGTCACTTTCCTGGTTCAGCCCCATGCTGTATTGTTCCAGCCTGCTTCTGGTCCTTTCATGGTGCTTTTGAGAACTCCTACCACTGCTGGTACCTTAACCTCTCTCACAGGGCCTCAAGGTTTTGATGCTGCTATGCTTGCTTCCTTATCTCTCATGCTATGTCTTGAAGTGTATATACCACTGTGCTTGATGCCTTATCCCTCACTCTATGCCTTGGGATTTTGATGGCACTTTTCTTGTTGCATTACACTCACTCTATCACTTGGGGTGTTTATGTCACTATTGCTGGTGACTTTATCCCTTCTCATCATGCCTTGTGGTTTCCATGCCACTCTACTTACTGTCTTACATCTCATGCTATGCCTTGGGGTATTTATGCCATTGTCTTAGCTGTCTTACCCTTACTCTATACATTGGGGGTTTTGATGCCACTTTATTTACTGCCTTATCCCTAACCCAATGCCTTGGAGTGTTTATTCCACTGTCGGTGTTGCCTTTCTCCTTTTTTGGTGCCTTGGGATGTTCTTGTCACTGTTGTTGCTCCTTTGTTCCTCTTATGGTTCAATGGTCTGTTCATAGCACTGTTAATTCTGCTTTGCCCCTGTGATGGTGCCTTGGGCATTTCAAGCGGTTCTTGGTGCCACTTTGTTCCACTTTTGTTGTCTGAGAGTGCAGTTTATCATCTGCTGATGCCTACCTGCAAGTTTCAAATCAATTGAATAGAAATCCTTACTAATGTTAGAACCCAAAATAGAATGCTTTCCTCATTGACTTTAATGGAAAACTAATAATGCAAATAAACAGAAAAAATGTTTTCATTAGAAATAAATGAAAGTAATCATGGAGGCAGACAATACAAAATAGAAAAGCAAACCACATTTTTTTTCTGCACACATCCCTCAGCTTCTGTGTTTAAATTAATTGCTAACTGTTTTTCTCTTATTTTAAACTATCCCATCTTGTACAGCAGTCATAGCATCAATTCTTGACCAGGGATTATGTCACAGCTCCTGAATTTGGACAGTGGACTGGAATTCTTTCTCCTTGAGTCCTGAACATTGCCTCTCTAGTAACTCATCCCCCTTCCAGCTCAAGAAGTAGATAGCAAGCTCAGGAATTAAACCTGGGATTTCCACATTGCAGATCACAGTAATGTTATTAAACTAGCAAACCAGTTCCAAACTATTTGTTCTATGTGTTACTTTGGGGCTGACTGGTCTGGAAATGGCACCCTGAGGCTTCCTAGTCTGGAATTTTGCTCAATTTGCTATTTGTCTACCTGATTCTGGATGCCTTTCACCCAGCTTAATACTACTCACCTAGTTGCACAAGCAAAAATTAGTCAGTACTGACTGGGCTAATAGCTTCCTAGCTTGCTCATACACCATGGATATTACTACTAGTACATATCAGTTTGGCAGCCTTATTTTCAATATTCTGTGTAAGTCATCAAATTTGAATGTATGTTGGCCTGCAAAGATCTATGGCAGAAGCCATACAGTTCATAAAATACTGCATATTTCTGCCCCCAAAATATGTTTCAGTAAGTGTATATATTTATAGTGTAGGAAAACACATACTTTCTCTGTATATTTTTCATTTGCCCTTATTAACGGCCTGAAGGAGATTACTTATGAGGCAATACAGATGTTGATCAATAGATCTTTAATGGAGGAGGTAGTTCCAACTTATCTGAAATTAGCAACTGTAAGACTTGTGCAAACAAATCCAAAATTGTTACTTGATCTAGTCCTGAATTATAGGCCTATAACAAACTTTCTTACACTACGAAAGTTTTTAGAAAGATGGGTTCTTTTCCAGTTGAATGATTATCATGATGAACATTCTGTGTTGGCCCTTGGAGCAATATAGTTTTTGGAAAAACCATGGAACAGAGACACATTTGCTATCTTTGCTAGACATGCTATTGCAGAATTAGACTGGGGCTGTTCTGGCAAATAGGTGAAATTGGATATTGTGTCCGCTTTTGGTACTTTAAATCATGGGAAGCTAATGGCACGTCTAGCAGAGATAGGAATGGGGGATCATTCCACAGTGGTTTGTCTTTTTTATTGGATCGGAAACAGTGTGTGGAAATTGAGGGAAATTGATCTGAATGGAGGCCAGTTTTTTATGGGGTTCCACAGGGTTCTGCATTGTCCCCTGTAATATTTAATTAATATCTGAGGCTATTGTATATTGTTTTTAATTCTTTGGGTTTGAACTTTTTAATGTATGTAGATGATATACAATTTTTAATTACTTGTGATAGAAAGGAAGTGCTTTTGTCACCATTAATGACTGGCTTTTATCAAATGATTTAATGTTAAACATGGCAAAGAGTAAAGACCATCCTTTTATAGGTGGGGAGTAATTCTTCGCAGATAGATCTAGCGTTATCTATGAAACCACAATTAACAAGTTTGCTCAGCAGTGGGTTTTATAAATTGCGAGTGCTGACTGCTGAGGCCGCTTAAGCAGTTCCTGGCTATCGAGATGTTCAGGTCTCTCTTGCAGGCCATATTGATTGGAAATCTTGACTATTGTAATGGTTTATATATTGGTTTACTACAGACCCATCTCAGAGCCATATCTCAGATTTAAGTGGAACACCGTGATTATGCCAAGAGATGTAATTCCAGGCTCTCCTGCGCTGGGGGAAAGTTTCCTTTCAAGGTCCTCACATTGCTCTTATATCTCTCACTTTTAAGTCCTTTATACACAGCACTGATAATCACTGCACCGATGATCATCACAGTCACGACTCAAAAAGCCGCTGAGTTGTTAGTGGTTTCCAACATTTCACTTTTTACGGATAAGGTGCAAATCATGATTTCAAGTATTTACAGCTGTGTACTTCATTATTTAAGATGTTACAAGTTCTTGTAGTAAGTTTGTGACTTCTTTCAGTCTTTATTAAATCTGATGTCAAAGCCAATTGATTCAATTCTTTCAATAAATGATTTCTCATAGTCTTTCTAATGTTCAAGATGTTAAATCATTCAATTTCCTTCTTATGTTGGTTTATATTTTCCCTCCCATTTGATATAGCACAAGCTAGTAGCTTTCCTCCTAATGTAATGATGTTTCAAAGGTGGAATTTATTTGGTGCAATCATTTCTATCTCTTACCTCCCTCCTGTAATTTTCTCTTTAGAACTTCTCAGTTTCTTCATTGCACTTGAAAGGCACAAGTCCTTCAGTATCATGAAGATCCCTGTAGCTCCTGTTCTCCTCATCGTTTGTAGATGTTTGTGAGCCTGGTTGGGATCCATTCCACCTCCTTTCCCCCCCTCTCTCTTTCTTCCTCTCATTAGGATGGCTGGAAGTCATCCTCTCCTTGAAGCTTGGGGATCTCAGGGCCATCTTGCATGAAGAGAGCCTCTCCCAGGTGATAGCAGTGCAGGAATTGAACAAGCTTCACTGAGTCCCGAGTAATGGGCACTCCAAATGCAAACACTTAATCACAGATTAAAGAGTGGAATGATAGGATGGAAAGAAACTTTAATCCAAAAGAAAGAAGTCCATGGAGGTTTAAGTTAAATCAGAGCTCAGCACAAGACATGCTGTCTCCTCCAAAACAAAAGGGGAATCCACAAGGCAAAATGGAGCACTGGTTCTATGTGCCAGAGGGACCTACCACTGCTAGCTTACTCATGGGGGAGCTGCAAAACCAACAATTTACCACTAAGTCTCTCCCCATACCAACTGATAGATTCTTTTACCTAAGCTCCAGTAGGGGACTAAGAGGATCCCTACATAAAGAATGCACATACTCTGCCTCTGAAAATACTTGTGCATGCAATTGCAATCACCAGTTTGCCAATACCTCCAGCACTTCGCCTTGACTCCCACCACTGAACCCAAAACTCTCATTCCAAACTGCAGACAAAAGACAAGTGCAATTCCAGAACTAAAATAACAGATGTAAAAGAATACAGACATGTATGATGCTTACAAAATAGCAACTTATGTGAAAACTGAATTCCACTCCAGAAGGCCACTGAACCGTCCCTTTCTTTCCCCATTAACGTTTTTCGTGTGCCACCTCAAGTTTGCGCATACTCGTGACATTTCCAAAATAGCAAATACCCGTGCGCATGCTACTTGCTTGCGCATATGCCAGTTTTGTGTGTGGAAACCTTTAGAAAATTCACTCACAGCACTGTACAGATATTTATTTAAAAAAAAAAAAAACAGTCGCTACCTCATGAAGCTTACAGACCGGTCAAGACAAAATGCTTTCACTATGTCATTCTCAGAATCACTGCAGCTATCTGGATGCATAACATACCATCCAGAAAGGAACACTGCGGACCTATGTGGACAGACCATTTGTCCACTCTGGCTGGCAGTGGGATATGTACTTCTGATCCCCTGATCTCGGTGTAGACACCCGTGAGCTTTCCCTGTGGTCGGCGATTTCAGCTGCTCCATAAGCATTAACGTTCCTTGGAATACTGTCATTCCCCATGAAGGCCGGGCTCTCTTGCACATGTCAGGAAATGTAGCTTATCCTGGACCCTGCCTTCATCTATTTTGCACTAGACACCAACATTTTAACTAAATTGAGAGGCTTTTTTCCACCACCCCTCCCCCGCCAATTTATTTTATTGTGCAATGAAAGAAAAAGTCGATAATTTCCAGAGAGAGAGAGAGAGAGAAGGGAGAGATGCCAGAAAAATAATCATGGACTGATAGTGTTTCAGTTAGGAGACTGGAGACCTTCGGGAAAATTTCAAAGAAACATGTGTGAGACAGCACAGTAGAGCCTTGGTCCCTCCATTTCCCGTTATGTTACATCAGGGTCACGGGAGGTGTTTTATTAACACAGTCAACAATAATATGATTTAATATCATGATTTTTATTAGTAGGAAGAGCTCGAGTGAGAGACTACTAATTATTTTTCAGCCTGAGGGGCATTTTTCCCCTGAAATGACTGTTAATTTGATCATTGTCGTGCCGTTCTCAGATTTACATGAACTTATTTCAGAGTGACACATGGTTAAGAACCAGACTAAGACTGTGGCTTTATTAATAGTTTCCAGCAAGTGTGTTCAAAAGTGCTAACCATGTGGGTGTAGGGATGATATCGATAGCACTCAGAGGGTTGAATCTGTTTGCAAGTAGCTAGCCTGCAGCCCTTTCATCTGATTTTTTTTTCCCTTTGTTCGTGCGGCAAGATGTTAAGCCTGCCAGGATGAAATAAAATCCCAGTGAAACGAGGACAGTGTTCTCTCAGATCTCAAGGAGGTGGCATTTTTTTTTTTTTTTTAGAAACATTGTTTTCTGCTTGCAGACTGAACCCTAGTAAAGCCAACCAGCAAATAATTTTCAGAAACTATGATGGTGGCATCTATAAACTGACACTTTAAATGGGCAGGGATGCATGGTAGGTGGTCATAACTTTACTTTAAATGGCTTTAAAAGAGTGCCATTATGCGTTTTTCTGTAAATTTGTTTCTTACTATTCATTTCCTCAAGTGGCTTTTATCAACCTTGTTTGAATTTGGAAATAATAAAATAGTACCAATGAAAACCAGCCCCCCGCCCCCCCCAAAAAAAAAACTTAGCACAATTATTGCATATTGATGACATTGATTAACCGTAAGACAACCAATACAGAAAAATCAAAGTATGATATCATTATTTCAAGTAGATCAATGGGTTGTTTCATTAAAGACATAGTGCAGGAAGCTCACTTTCTGCTGAAATTCATTGTTCGCTAGGGGTGTGCATTCGTTTTCGACGTATTGTGAATCCGCAACGTATATGCCATATTCGTTGTATTCGTGGGAGTTCCGAAACGTATGGCGAACCCCCACGAATACAACGGATCACCAACGAATAGGCCCCCTACTCTCCTGACCCCCCCAAGACTTGCCAAAAGTACCTGGTGGTCCAATGGGGTTCCTGGAGCGATCTCCTGCACTCGGGCTGTCAGCTGCCAGTATTCAAAATGGCACCAATAGCCCCTGTGACATAGTAAGGGCAAGTCTTGGGGGGGGGGGGAAACTCCTGACCCCCCCCAAGACTTGCCAAAAGCCCTGGTGGTCCAGCGGGGGTCCTGGAGCGATCTCCTGCATGCGGGTCATCGACTGTCAGTATTCAGAAAGGGGCTGATAGCCTTTGCCCTTACTATGTCACAGGGGCTATCAGCGCCATTTTGAATACCAGCAGACGACAGATCGAGTGCAGGAGATCTCTCCAGGAACCCTGTTGGACCACCAGATACTTTTGGCAAGTCTTGGGGGGGGGGGGTCAGGAGGGTGGGGGGTTGTAAATAAATAACTTTAAAGGGTTGGGATGGGGTTTTTTCGGGGGATCAAATGTATTTTTGACATATGAATGGATCGGGGGCCCCCGAGAACAGATGCAACAGATTTGGGCCACTACGAATCCGAATCCCGAAAGGGACGAATCCGTCCCTGCTGCACATTCCTATTGTTCGCAGCATGCTAACAAATGCCGCATACTCGCTGCAGAAATTTTTTTAATAATGTTTTTACTGTAAATGTGATTTATTTTATGGTAGCTTAGTTCATCTTTTAGCTGCGAATGTCTTACTGTAAACCGCTTAGATGGGCAGATTCCTATCCTATTTGAGGTATATAAAAAACTTTTAAACAAATAAATGCTATAGTATATTGACTTTCAGGACTAGTACAGTTCTTCCTTGCTTCTTCTGAAGGTTGAGTCTGCACAATCTGACAACATGCACAAAAAAGTAAGGGCCTGCATGTAAAAAATACCCATCTCATTTTGGTTTTCGTTTATTTTAACCTTTTTTTTTTTCTTTTGTTTTGTGTTTCATGGTTTTGCTTTAGCATGCAGCAAATGATTGGTGTGTGTGTGTGCTAAAACAAACAAAAAAGAAACAAAACAAGTTTTATTTTGATTTATCATAGTGCTATTTCAGATTGGAAATGCTCCAAAATGCACTTATTTATTTACATTTTCTTATTGACCCCATCCCCGATTTCAAGGCATTTCATTGTTGATTCCACGCTGTGTTAAAATGAATGCACATCCCTAAAAAAATAATGCACGTAGACATAGAAAAAAAACTGGGCAGTGTGAGTTGAAGTAAAGACTTGGTGGGTCCGGGGTGCCTTGTGCCTGAGACTTGTAGTGCAAGCAGATTTTACTTGGTCTGCCCACTGCTGCATAGTCCATTTTTGGCTTCATTTCTTTGATGCCTACTTTTTTCAGCCTCCCTCTTGAAAACAAGACGCCCTCCCTTCCTTGACATAATGCACATGAGGAAAGGGGAGGAGGCAAGCTACTGAGCAGGCCCCCTAAATGCCCCCTAAACCTCGAAGAGCAAGCCTATATGTGAGACTGAATAGTTAGTGCCACCTTGTAAAACCTTCACCTAAAGTCAGAGGGGGAAACTACTGTCAGATTTCCTTTTTCAAGAAATGGATAAAGGTCACACTGGTGTTTTGGTCCAATTGGGACCTCACGTCCGCATTTGACACTGTAGTTAATGGGCTGTTATTATCTAGACTTGCTCAGATACAGCTGGGGGGGGGGGGGCAGTATTAATGTGGTTTCAATCATTTTTACCAGGTAGAATGAAGTGTGTAAAATCCAGAGGGGATTCCTCAGATTGGTAAAATCTGGTGTTCCTCAGGACTCGGTCTTTATCTCCTGTGTTGTTTAATATGTATCTGCAGCCCTTGTGTGAGGTTATCCAGGAGTTGGGGCTCTTTTATCTTGTTTATGCAGATAACCCTTCAATTCTATATTCCAGTTCAGGTAAATTATCCTGTAGGAGAATTTCATTCCAAGAAATGTATAGAGACAGTGGAGGCTTGGTTGAGGGAGCATTTCTTAATGCTTAATGTTGCAAATACCTCTGGATTATGGGTTAGTAAGGATAAATTGACTTATTTACCATTGTTGGAATATACAGTATTGCAAATTTCGGTGGTGAATGTTGCCTGAAATTTGGGGGTCTGTGATTAAAATGGCCTTTTTTAAGCTGAAATTGTTAAAGCCCCTAAAATGGCTTTTGCCTGATGATTTATTCTGATCTGTTTTACAAACTATACTTTATAGGCAGTTAGATTAATGTAATGGGTTGCATTCAAAAGCATTGCGGGCATTACAACTGACCGAACGTGCTGTGGATTGCCTTTTGTTGGGAGTAGCATGCAATAAACATATTTTCTCTGTCATGCATAGCCTTCACTGACTTCTGATTGGGTTGAGAGGTAGATTTAAAATTGGGGTTTTGGTTCACGTTCTTTGGCAGCTTGTCTTGAGTGGTATATTCCACAACACCAACTGAAATCAGTTAGTGCTCAGTTGTTGAAGGTGCCCTCGCCATGGAACGATCTGGTTCATTATCATACTTTGCCCCAGTTTTTTGGAATGTATTGCCTTTGGCACTGTGAGTAGAGAAGGATATAAAAAGCTTTCAAAAACAAGTGAAGGCATTAGATTTTGATGAGGCATGTGGAAGGCTTGTTTACCTGTGCATTTTAAATCTTATGTTTATTTATTTATTTATTTATTTATTTAGAGATTTTTATATACCGCAGTACGTAATGATATACATCACCGCGGTTTACAATTAACAATAAATTAGCAACAGGCTTTACAAATGACAGTATTAATAAGTATTAATTAGTATTAATTACAAAAAACAGGACTGACGGAAAACAGGCTGTACAGACCGTAGACCATCCATTAGTAGAATGTTTAACATACAAAAATGAAATTGAAGTAACTAAACATCATTTACGAACCAACACTATAACCATAGAGTATATAATACAATAACGGTGCTGAGAGGGAATACAAGTTCAATATTGAACAGAGGATAATTCTATTATATAAAATCAATTAAAATATCATAATCAGGGATAGAGCGGGCGTATGGGAGAGAAAGAATTTTGGGGAGAGATAGTGGGTAGAAGGGACATGGAGCAGGGAGTTAGAGGGGGGTAGCAAATTGAATGGCATTTCAGTTTAATTGGATATCATAGTGTGAACGCTAGTTCAAATAACCACGTTTTGAGGCCTTGTTTGAATTTCTTATGGCAGGGTTCCAGACGCAGATCAGTGGGCATCTTGTTCCATAAGTTGATTCCCGCTATGGAGAAAGCGCGGTCTCTTGTGGTCACGTGTTTGATATGTTTAATTGGCGCTTTTATATTTTTTTTGATATGTTAATTGGCGTGTTTGATATGTTTTATGGTTGTGCTTGATAAATGTTATTATGATGTTTGCTGCACTGAACAAGGGGGAAGCAGCGGATTGTAAGTCGTTTTAACAAATATACAAATAAATAAATAAAAATAAACACTGACATGAATCAAGGCATATTGAGTTTCTCTTAGATGTTTGATAGAACTCCCTTTCCACTTTTCTTTTCTGAACAGAAAAGGGGAACACACTTCCTCAGGGGATCTGTCTGAGGGCCGATGCAACATAGTGCGCTCAGCTCAGCTTAGTGCAAAGCTTGACACGTGGTTGGATGCACGTTTTGGATGCACTAGAATAACTCCCGATGTAGTAATGGGATTAGTGGGTCCAAAACGCACGTCCAAACAAGTGCATAGCTAATAGCACTCATCACATATAAATGCCAAGGAGATGAGGTTATTAGCTATTAACCCCATTGCAAAAAACTGCAGTGCACCCGATACACACATTTTAACATGGAAAATTTAAAGTCAGCCCCAGAACTGGTGTTAAGTCTTTCCGTATGTCAAAGTCTCAACTAAAAAAACAAAAATACTGCTTTTCTGTGGTTCCTCATACTTAGTATCATCACGATACTATGTAGGAGGAACCACAGAAAGCAGAATCATGAAAAAATAAAAAGGCTTAACGGAAAAAAAATTTTGGGGATCACAATATACAACCACAATATATATATATATTGTGTGAGTGTACTGTGCCAGTAAATTACCTGTCGTGGGATAAAATGGACGCTCTGTTGAGCATCCATTTTCGTAACCCACACACAGCATACATTTCCTTGGCACCCAATGCCGAGGATGCACTAGGGACACACAATTTATTCCTAGCGCATCCTTTTTAGCACGGCAGCTCATTTGAGTATTGCATTGGGTGCCCGGAAGAGGAGGATGCGTGTTTTGAAAAAAATGGGCGCTCAGTTTGGACACACATTTTTTTGCGCATGATGTTCAATTGGCCCCTGAGAGAGTCATTTAAGAGTCATCTGTTCTTTAAGAAGCCATTAATGATTATTTAAACAACCATTTGATTTATTTATATTTTTAGCCCAGTTCATATAGAGGATGTGATACTCTTGCAATATTTGATTTATTGTTTATTGTTTTTTTTTAATCAGTGTAATTAGCAGACCTTTAAGATCATCAAACTAGGGATTAAAATAGTTTTGGGAAATTTTATATTTTTAATCTAGGTTTTCCTGTAATTAATTAGATCCTGATGATGCACATCTGGTATGCACTATTCAAATGATAATAATAATAATAATAATATATTATTTATTCTTTGAAGGATTAATTTTAATTTTAATGACTTTTATAATGTATTTGTCATTTTGTTTGTTATGTATTTGTGTGCTGTATTTTTGCTTCGAATTTTGATTGTGCTAAGTATGCATTTTTTTTTTATGTGTTTAAGCATTTTTGATGCTGCAAGCTGCTTTCTACACTATTGGTAGAAAGATGGGCTAGCAAGTTTAAACAAATAATAATAAGAACATGCCATACTGGGCCAGACCAAGGGTCCATCAAGCCCAGCATCCTGTTTCCAACAGTGGCCAATCCAGGCCATAAGAACCTGTCCTGACAAGTACCCGTCCTGACAAGTACCCAAAAACTAAGTCTATCCCATGCTACTGTTGCTAATAATAGCAGTGGCTATTTTCTAAGGGGTAGATTTTATAAATCTACGCCCGCGCATACTTTTGTTCGTGCACCAGCGTGAACAAAAGTACGCGGGATTTTAAAAGATACGCATGTAGCCGCACGTATCTTATAAAATCCGGGGTCGGCGCGCGCAAGGGGGTGCACATTTGTGAGCCCTGTGCGCGTTGCCCGTTCCCTCCATCCCCCACACCTTACCCTCCCTTCCCCTACCTAATCCACTCCCGGGCCCTATCTAAACCCCCCCAACTGTGTTTTAAAAGTTACGCCTGCCAGAAGCAGGTGTAACTCTCGCGCGCCAGCGGGCTCCTGGCGCGCGATTCCCCGGCCCATGACCCATTTTGGAGGCTTTGGCCATGCACCCGAAACGCCCCCGGCCGGCACCACACCCCCGACACGCCCCCGACATGCCCCTTAGCGAAGCCCCAGGACTTATGCGCGTCCCGGGGCACGTGCAGGGGGGTTTTGAAAGGGTTACTCACATAACTTATGCGCCTAACCCTATTAAAATCCGGCTGTAAGTCAACTTAATTAACATCAGGTAATGGACTTCTCCTCCAAGAACTTATCCAATCCTTTTTTAAATCCAGCTACACTAAGGAGCGCGAATAGCCTACTTTTGTTTGTGCTCCAGGCGCAAACAAAAGTACGCTGGATTTTAGTAGATACGCGCGGAGCCGCGCGTATCTGCTAAAAACCTGGATCGGCGCGCGCAAGGCTATGGATTTTGTATAGCCGGCGCGCGCCGAGCCGTGCAGCCTACCCCCATTCCCTCCAAGGCCGCTCCGAAATCGGAGCGGCCTTGGAGGGAATCCTCTAACGCCCTCCCCTCACCTTCCCCTCCCTTCCTCTACCTAACCCACCCGCCCGGCCCTGTCTACACCTCCCCCTTACCTTTCTCCGGGGATTTACGCCTCCCGGAGGAAGGAGTAAATCCCCGCGCGCGAGCAGGCCTCCTGCGCGCCGGGCAGCGACCTGGGGGCGGGTATGGAGGGCGTGGCCACGCCCCCGGGCCGTAGCCATGCCCCCATACCCGCCCCCAAAACGCTGCCGACACGCCCCTGAAACGCCACGACGACCGGGCCCGCCCCCCGACACCGCCCCCCTCGGAGAACCCCGGACTTACGCGAGTCCCGGGGCTCTGCGCGCGCCGGTAGGCCTATGTAAAATAGGCTTCCCGGCGCGCAGGGCCCTGCTCGCCTAAATCCGCCCGGTTTTGGGCAGATTTAGGCGAGCAGGGCTCTTAAAATCCGCCCCTAACTGCACTAACCCACATCCTCTGGCAACAAATTCCAGAGTTTAATTGTGCGTTGAGTGAAAAAGAACTTTCTCCGTTTAGTCTTAAATGTGCCCCATGCTAACTTCATGGCGTGCCCCCTAGTCTTTCTACTATCTGAAAGAGTAAATAACTGATTCACATTAACCCATTCTAGACCTCTCATGATTTTAAACACCTCTATCATATCCCCCCTCAGCCGTCTCTTCTCCAAGCTGAAAAGTCCTAACCTCTTTAGTCTTTCCTCATAGGGGAGCTGTTCCATCCTCTTTATCATTTTGGTAGCCCTTCTCTGTACTTTCTCCATCGCAACTATATCTTTTTTGAGATGCGGCGACCAGAATTGTACACAGTATTCAAGGTGCGGTCTCACCATGGAGTGATACAGAGGCGTTATGACATTTTCCGTTTTATTCACCATTCCCTTTCTAATAATTCCCAACATTCTGTTTGCTTTTTTGACTGCCGCAGCACACTGAACCGACGATTTCAATGTGTTATCCACTTTCTTGGGTGCTAGCTCCTAATATGGAACCTAACATTGTGTAACTATAGCATGGGTTATTTTTCCCTATATGCATCACCTTGCACTTATCCACATTAAACTTCATCTGCCATTTGGATGCCCAATTTTTCAGTCTCAGAAACTCTTCCTGCAATTTATCACAATCTGCTTGTGATTTAACTACTCTGAACAATTTTGTATCATCTGCATATTTGATTACCTCATTTGTCGTATTTCTTTCCAGATCATTTATAAATATATTGAAAAGTACAGGTCCCAATACAGATCCCTGAGGCACTCCATTGCCCACTCCCTTCCATTGAGAAAATTGTCCATTTAATCCTACTCTTTGTTTCCTGTCTTTTAGCCAGTTTGTAAGCCACGAAAGGACATCGCCACCTATCCCATGACTTTTTACTTTTGCTAGAAGCCTCTCATGAGGAACTTTGTCAAACGCCTTCTGAAAATCCAAATATACTACATCTACTGGTTTACCTTTATCTACATGTTTATTAACTCCTTCAAAAAAGTGAAACAGATTTGTGAGGCAAGACTTGCCTTGGGTAAAGCAATGCTGACTTTGTTCCATTAAACCATGTCTTTCTAAATGTTCTGTGATTCTGATATTTACAACACTTTCCACTATTTTTCCTGGCACCGAAGTCAGGCTAACCGATCTGTAGTTTCCCGGATCACCTCTGGAGCCCTTTTTAAATATTGGGGTTACATTAGCCACCCTCCAGTCTTCAGGTACAATGGATGATTTTAATGATAGGTTACAAATTTTTACTAATAGGTCTGAAATTTCATTTTTTAGTTCCTTCAGAATCCTGGGGTGTATACCATCCAGTCCAGGTGATTTTCTACTCTTCAGTTTGTCAATCAAGCCTACCACATCTTCTAGGTTCACAATGATTTGGTTCAGTCCATCACAATCATCACCCATGAAAACCTTCTCCAGGACGGGTACGTCCCCAACATCCTCTTCAGTAAACACCGAAGAAAAGAAATCATTTAATCTTTCCATAATGGCCTTATCTTCTCTAAGTGCCCCTTTAACCCCTCAATCATCTAACGGTCCAACTGACTCCCTCACAGGCTTTCTGCTTCGGATATATTTTAAAAAGTTTTTATTGTGAGTTTTTGCCTCTACTGCCAACTTCTTTTCAAATTCTCTCTTAGCCTGTCTTATCAATTTCGTACATTTAACTTGCAACGCTTATGCATTATCCTATTTTCTTCTGTTGGATCCTTCTTCCAATTTTTGAATGAAGATCTTTTGGCTAAAATAGCTTCTTTCACCTCCCCTTTTATCCATGCCGGTGATCGTTTTGCCTTCTTTCCACCTTTCTTAATGTGTGGAATACATCTGGACTGTGCTTCTAGGATGGTATTTTTTAACAATGACCATGCCTCTTGCACTTTTTACATTTGTAGCTGCTCCTTTCAGTTTTTTTCTATTTTTCTCATTTTATCAAAGTTTCCCTTTTGAAATTTTAGCACGAGAGCCGTGGATTTGCTTACTGTCCCCCTTCCAGTCATTAATTCAAATTTGATCATATTATGATCACTATTGCCAAGTGGCCCCACAACAGTTACCTCTCTCACCAAATCCTGTGCGCCACTGAGAATTAGATCTAAAATTGCTCCCTCTCTTGTCGGTTCCTGAACCAATTGCTCCATAAAGCTGTCATTTATTCCATCCAGGAACTTTATCTCTCTAGCATGTCCTGATGATACATTTACCAAGTCAATATTGGGGTAAATTGAAATCTCCCATTATTACCGCACTGCCAATTTGGTTAGCTTCCCTAATTTGTCTTAGCATTTCATTGTCCATCTCACCATCTTGACCATGTTATGACTCTGCACTTACCAACGCAGCATGGATCCGCCGATGTTCTTCACAGCAGGAGCTGCAGTCAGCTGTTTCCTCTCTTTACCGTGGCAGGGAGCCGCGGACCTCGGGACTTCAGTGCGGCCGGAGTCACCGCCGCCGATGTCATCATCACTTTGCGGCCTGGAGGCTTCAGTCCCCAGGTTTTCCTGGCAGCTGGAGCTACCCTCGGTGCCTCCAGCAGTGGCAGGAGCTGCTGCTGACTTCGGGGCCTGTGCAGAGGCCCGGCTTAAAAAAGTTGCCATACTAGGTCAGACCGAGGGTCCATCAAGCCCAGCATCCTGTTTCCAACAGTGGCCAAACCAGGCCACAAGCACCTGGCAATTACCCAAACACTAAGAAGATCCCATGCTACTGATGCAATTAATAGCAGTGGCTATTCCCTAAGTAAAGTTGATTAATAGCCGTTAATGGATTTCTCTTCCAAGAACTTATCCAAACCTTTTTTGAACCCAGCTACACTAACTGCACTAACCACATCCTCTGGCAACAAATTTCAGAGCTTAATTGTGCCTTGAGTGAAAAAGATTTTTTTCCGATTAGTCTTAAATGTGCTACTTGCTAACTTCATGGAATGCCCCCTAGTCCTTCTATTATTCGAAAGTGTAAATAACCGAGTCACATCTACTCATTCAAGACCTTTCATGATCGTAAAGACCTCTATCATATCCCCCTCAGCCATCTCTTCTCCAAGCTGAACAGCCCTAACCTCTTCAGCCTTTCCTCATGGGGAGCTGTTCCATTCCCCTTTTCATTTTGGTCGCCCTTCTCTGTACCTTCTTCATCGCAATTATATCTTTTTTGAGATGCGGTGACCAGAATTGTACACTGTATTCAAGGTGTTTTACATTTTTTAAAATAAATATTTGAATTTTATTATTGAACACCACTTTGAACGATTTATTTTAAATCAGGAAAGAGGTCCTGTACATTTTATTAAATAAAAAATAAATACAATGAGAGATGGAATGGAGGTCTGGGTCTCTGGTGC
This sequence comes from Rhinatrema bivittatum, assembly GCF_901001135.1. Taxonomy (NCBI): domain Eukaryota; kingdom Metazoa; phylum Chordata; class Amphibia; order Gymnophiona; family Rhinatrematidae; genus Rhinatrema; species Rhinatrema bivittatum. The sequence goes on from NC_042617.1 coordinate 343,910,106, forward strand.
ACTGCAGTGAGGACCAGGGGGTGAATGGCAGATGCTGAGGCCGCTGGGAAGGTTGAAGTGAAGCTGGGTGTTGTATCCTGCTTGTAAATGAAATTAGCAGAGTTCATGATTCCTGCACTGAACTCCAGAAAGAAACTAGCAATGATCTGTGCTGTTTTAACATAACGTCTCATCTCCCCTTGGAGCAGTGTCTGCTGATATCCTGTAAATCTCATACTCCATAGTCACTCTGTTCTTTTCTAGGTAGCATTCGTTGTCAGGCTCAAAAGAAACCAAAAGCCCTGCTCGGTTCTCCTGGTTTCTGAAAGAGCAATAGGTTCAGTTCAAGACACAGGACTATTCATGCCCTAGCAGCAGCTTACCCTTCTTGTTAGTCACACCTGTTCACAGTGAGTGACGTGACCTGGTGTGATCTTCTCCTCTGTCTGTGCGCAGGTGTGATGACTGGCTTCCTGTCAGCTACTTCCTATGGCATGATACTTTGTAGCCGGAAGCGAAGGGGTAAAACCCTCTCGTGCCTTGCAGAGTTAGGAAATCATGAATTCTGAATATCTGTTATACATGTGAATTACCGAAGCACCTCCTTACTCTGGCAGAGTAATCCTCATTGAGGTGACCCGCCAAATGCTATGATAGAGGAGGCCTCTGTGAGCCCTTGGTACCAGAAACTGCTCAGTGTGTTTGCAATGAGTTATAGGATGTGTACAGGAAAGAAATGTAAATGGATTTCATGGAACAATCATTTTTAGGTTGCTAAGAGATCTTTGGATATTTATAAGAAATAACAGTGTGGATCTAGTAATTGAGATCATGTGATTCAGATTCCCAGGAGAAGGCATCGTGCCTCTGTTTCTGTGACATCCTCTGTCGACATCCTCTGTCGACAGGCTTCTCCCTGCACTGCTCCTGCAGTATGGCTGCTGGCCATGGTTCTGCATAACTTCCTGCTTCCTGTCTCCTAGGGCACGGGCCGCACCTCCTTCACTGATTTAAAGGGCCAGCTTCCTTCTCCAGGGCATCTCCTGATCTTCAGCCCTATATTAGGGCCCAGCTTCCAGTCCTTAGTGGCCTTCGCAAGGAATTAGTTCCTTTCCAGGTCTTCTTATCTTTACTCCTGCTGGCATTTCCTGTTCTTCATGATATCCCTCATTGCTCTTCATGTTTCTGGTCTTTTCTGGATTATCCCTTGTCTTCCTGATATCTTGTGGTTTTCCTGATGTTCCTTCCTGATGCCTCATCTCTGCTTCTGCTTACTGGACCCTTGGTTCCTCATTGCTACCTTCTCTGGTGTGTCATGTCGTGTCTCATCACCTCGTGGCATGGGCCTGCCTTCTCGCTCACAGCACTAGTCTCTGGAGGGTCATCTTCACTTGAAATCAAGTCTCATCTTGGTCCCATGTTTCATGCCTAAAGCCAAGTCTTGTCTTGGCCCCCTACCCTATGTTCAAAGTCAAGTCTCATCTTGGTCCCTTACCCTGGAAATTGTCTTGGCCCTCGATGTTCTGGTGGCTGCTCCGTCCATGCCTAAGACTCTGACTGAACCTGTGCCATTCCAGCATGGTCCGCGACCAGCCATCTGCGGCTGTGTAGGGCGTGCCTTGGTACAAGCTTCTACTGAATCTTCGCCATATTCCTGCTTCAATTACCATGTATTCGTCTGGAGTCCGTTTCGCTCTCAAGCGTGGTCCGTGACCAGCCCATGGGGTCTGCCAGTGTCAGTGGGCTGTGTAGGGCATGCTGCATGGCAGCCTCAACCCAGTACTTGACATTGTTCCTGAAACTTGATCCTGAGTCTTCATGCTCAAGTTTCTCGTCTGAGTCTTCACATCCCAAGCTTCTCGTCTGAGTCTGCACGCCCCAAGTCTCCTGTCTCAGTCTTCATGTTCCAGAGTCTTTGTGCATCCTTGTCTCCTGTCCGGCCTACTGCCATTGCCATTCCCAGCAGCAGGTCCGAAAGGGCTTGGAGTAGTCGGAGGACCACTCAGAGACCAACCAAGTGTGGTTGGTCTCACTGAGGTATGCAGGTCGGCAGGGGCCTGGGCTTGGCCTTGACCCCGACATGGATCTGTCTCACCAGCCTCAGTGTTCCCCAGAGCTCCTCTCTGGGTTCACCGAGGTCCAAGGGCACACATCTATTCTCGCACAGCAGCTGCTCATGGCATCTCTTGCTACATCTAGCCAAAGCCTGTGTGCACATAACAGATCGTGAAGGCCTCCTAAGGCCCCCTTCTGTAACAGACCAGGTGGACAGTATAATAGTAATCAATGCATCGGAGAGCTTGGATAGCATGACCTCCTAGCAGGAAGTGACAAATGTGAGGAGGAGGAAGAGGATAGAACTGGTGCCAGCCATGTATCCAGCCACTTTCTGGATGGAGCCACTAGTCAGAAAATGAAGGGCTGTCACCATATTCACCTTTACGGTATATTTACACACAGGGTGATCAAATACAACTCTCTATAGTCTTGTCATGAATTCACACAAATCTTAGAGAGCCAAACTGTATATATAAAACATACAAAATTTATTCAAAATATCACACATGTAAACCTACATAGACAATAAAACTAAGCTAGCACACTCACACATTCATACCCACAAATTAAAAAAATATGTCTTTTTGAGATACAAATTTCAAACATTGACATCAGTTCTTATTAATTTCACAAATGCTCATAGATTATATCAATTAATAATTGCATATGTCACATGCACAAGGGACCTTTAAGGTTATACGTTCTCCTCTCTTTCGTCACTGTGATCCTGCCTTTTTCATGTGAAAATCCTCTTCACTTGACAGCATGTAGCAGGAAACAGATTGAGGAGACAAGAAAAGCTGCTAGTGGAAGCTGGAAGGCTTCTCTCAGTTCTGCAAACTGAATTCCTGTAGAAGTATTAAGTAACACAGGATTTTTCTTGGAAGACCCTTTGCTGTATGGGTATCGGCCATTTACTCCCAGAAGAGACTAAGGATGGTTTAGAACATCAGGGACTTTTACTGATAACACAAGTTCTCAAAGCAAGAAACAGGTTCTACAAGCTTCTTCCATTAATCCCTTCTTTTCTTCCATGATCATTCCCACCATACCACCTACTTGTGATCCTTTGTATAGCATAGCAACCATCTACAAGTTAAACTTATCATGACAACTGCCAGCCCCTTAAGTATAGGTTTTTATTACTTAAATTAATGTAATTGTAATTTAAAGGGTTACAGTGGTGGTTCATTTGACCTAATTTGGACTGAGAAAAATATATGAAGATTAGTGATTGGGTGTGAGTGTGTTAAAATTTCCAAGCCTTTGTGAATGAATGTATTTTGTTCTTGGTTTGGCAGATAACAAGAGAAAAGCCATCATACTGAGGCTTCCGAGGTAACAATCCATTGCTTTCCCCAGCCGGCAACTCTACCACCATTAAGCAGAGGACAACAGGGACTCATGGTCCCTGAGTGATTTGCAGGAGAAGCATAAAAGCTATGAGGGTCCTGGCAGGGACTCCATACCAGCCCCTTAGTAGTTTTACATATGAATGGATCTAGTATGCCCATGGCTGCCTTTGTATTTATGTAGTTGCATGGGTGATGTGCATGCTCATGTAAATGTCATCCATTAAGATAATTTGTTGCTTTAATTATAGCTGACCCAGTGAATTAAAGACCTTAAGAAATTAACTACAGTTTCTCCTTCCCCTGTGCTTAGGAGGAAACTCCAAGATGCTCCAGATAAGACCTAAGAATTTAAATTGTGGGAAAATAGGCTTAGAATGAATACTTACACTACAAGCATCATATTTAGTCATGTTTAATGATATGTAAACAATCACAGCAGTGAACAATATGCCTATTAAAAGCAATTATTATATTAACATAATGTGAAAACTTGAATAATTTGAACAATTAAGTACTTTACATTGCACAATTATATATACTGTACAGCAAGTATGCTTTTATACTGGCTCAGGATTTCCATGCTAAAATACGTCATTTGATTTAATTAAATTTAAGCTGATAGTATATCTACCAAGTTTTCTGTGTGGAAGTGAGAACAGGCAAGAGGGTAGAATGTTGTCATTCAGAGTTCAAAAGCGCACAGTCTCAAGCCCTTAAACAGACAGAAGGAATGGACTCGCAAATAAGGCAGTCGTGTGCATGTCATCTCCGCCTTTTCAAGTCTGTTTACAGACAACTTTGCAGCTGCCAACAGAGCTGTGTAAGTCACATGGAAAGGATATTCATACTGGGGTAAATTTTCAAAGGTATGCGCGGGCATCCATCTGCACGTGCTACCCGGCGTGTACACATGGATGCCCGATTTTATAATGTGCGTGCATGCTATAAAATTGGGTGTCGGTGCGGGCAAGGGGGTGTACACTAGTGCATCTTGAGCGCTCAACGCCCGCGGGCTTCCCCCATTCCCTTCCCCCTAATCTAACCTTCCCACCCTTTCCCCTAACCCTCCTGCCCCCTAGCCCTATCCTAACCCCCCCCAATTCCTTTAACTTACCTTTAGCGCCTGTTCCTTTAACTTACCTTTAGCGCCGGCAGCCTGCCTGCATGCAGTCCTCCAACTCAGCGTCAAATGGCTGCTGTGCCAGAGGCCTCTGGCCCGCCCCATCCCCTGGACTGCCCCGCCCCCTACCTGCCCCTTTTTCGAAGCCCCATGACTTAGACACGTCCTGGGGCTTTACGCGTGTCACCGGGTCTTTATAAAATAAACCCGGCGCGAGTAACCCCCCCACGCACATAAATCCTCTGGATATACACACGTAGGCCTTATAAAATCCGGCCCATTGAGTTCTGTGTTCAAATGGTTTGTCTGGCTAAGTCTGAGATAGCCAGACAAACTGCATGATTTGAATGTTTTGCCATTCAGACTGCTGCAGATTTAGCTAGTTTCTTCCCTTTTCTCCTCTGTGTCTGTTTGTCATAGTTCCTCTTGCCTACTCTGGATTTCCCTCAAATTTCATATGCCTTCATAGTAGACTATTGGGGTCAGTGCTGAGAGGCAGAAAGATGAAGACAGCAGCTGAGGTAAGGAGTGGAGGATTTGCTTAAAACTTGTTTAGAAATCCTTTTTTTTTTTTTTGGATTGTGGTGACTTCTTGTGCCCTGTGACCCTTTTCATGCCTTTTCTGCTGTCTTCTGTTGCATTTTTTGAGTGAAGGCATGTGTGCTCTTTGGGATTGTTTGACCTTTTCTAGTCACTAACAATTCTATAACTTGAATGATACGAACAGATTATGAGTTGCTGAGTGTAACTAGGCACAACTGTGCACGATGTGTGAGCGTGGCGAGAATGGTTACAATGTGGAATGTGCCTGAAGGCCAAAAGGAGTAGGTACAGTGGTCAGGAGGGTAAAAGGGTCTAATGTTAGTACTGGGAGAATGAGTAGGGAGAAGGAGGAAGGCCAGAGATCTGGGAGGATGGGTAATGAGGAGCACATACTCTTCCTGCCTTCCCACCACCATTGTACAGAAAATGCTTTATGGATGAGGAAGATGTCATGCTGCTGTAGATAGTAGTCAAAAATTACAATGATTTATATGGCCAACAGTCCACAAGAATTTCCAATTCATCCAAACAAAAGATCTGGTGAGCCTTCCCAGTCAAGATTGCCTAAGACGTTCAGCCGAACACGTGAAGTATTGCTTCTGGGTTGCAAGACATACGTATTTTTTAGCTCAAAGTTTTCCATTTTTAGCTCAAGATGAGTTATATTAAGGTATGGTAAGTACTTCCCTTTCCCCATAGGACTTACAATCTGAAGTAATTTTCAAAGGATTTACGTTCAAAAATATGGCATATATGCACGTATGCAAAGCATACGCGTGCACAGTTGATTTTAAAAAAAGGATGACATATGCGCCTATATTCGCTTTCCTGAACAAAATGATGTGTGAACAAAGAGGTGGGCATGATTAGAAATTTTGGGCATAATTTGCTATTTTATAAAAAAAATGTACATGCGAACATCATCAAGACTGCATGAATACTTTTACTACTTGCATTCTCTGGCTTCTCCCAGTGAGTGGACACTGCAGCAAGCCAGAAGGAGAGGCAGAAGAGGTAGAGGGTGGGCAATCAGGAAATCATAGTGCTTGCCTAGAACCTTGTTCGCCTGGTACCTTTAATTTTATCTGGTATTGCTAGTTTTCTTTGGGGGAATCTTGTAGTGAATAGCAGAGCATGCCTAAGAGGGCATGGGGTATACTAAGAACATAAGAAATGCCATACTGAGTCAGACCAAGGGTTCATCAAGCCCAGTGTCCTGTTTCCAACAGTGGCCAATCCAAGTCAAAAGTACCTGGCAAGTACCCAAACATTAGATAGATCACAAGCTACTATTGCTTATTAATTACCGTAATAGCAGTTTATGAATTTAACCTCTAGGAACATATCCAATCCATCAATTTCCAGTATCGTAATAGGGACACTTAAACCCTCCCTTTGCTGTTGAGATAACTGGGGAAATTGAATATAAGCCAAAAATCCCTCTCTGTACTCGTCAGAAATTATACCCTATTAAAATTTCAGTAACTACCTCAGAATCATGAACTAAGTTACCACAAGGAGTCCTCATCCCTATAATATAATTTCTAGGTTGCACATTCCTAACCAATCTAGCTATCATCCTTTTCGATCTGTTAACATAACAAAGCATTCTGGTGCACAAAGCTCTTTGATGTAACAATGATTTAGTTGCCCTCTTATGGATTCCTGAGATGTCTTAGATTCTGAAGTGATAATCCTAATATGTTGATGCTTAACTTCTTCTGATTGCTTAGAAAGACTCAAAAATTCAGCATCCCTAACTTTATTTCTATAAGCTACGTAGGATATAATTTCACCCCTTATCCATCGCTTTCCCTACTAACCATAAGACATCTGGGGCTTTCTCCCAGGATTTATACACTCAAAAAATTGCTTCCATGTCTTGATATAAATAAGAATTAAAATGCCATTTTAAATGCTTGGGAGGGCTGCGTCCTTAAACAAAGTACCACAGAGATAGTTGTATAATCAGAAATTGAGATGACACCAATATTTGAGGATCTCACTTGTGAAAATAAAGCTGAAGAAAGAAATAATCTAAATGAGAATAATGACTGTGAGGAGATGAACATAATGTTTAATCATATTCCCTTGCATGTAGTATTCTTCAAATATTTAATAATTGCAATTCCTGCATTAAAAATGGAAGCCCTATTATCTTGTCCCTCCCCCCAGAAAGATTGCTCTTTCTAAGAGGAATAGCATCTACTTCTGTATTGTGCACTAAATTAAAATCCCCTCCGAAAAATAATTATATAGTCTAAAAATGATGCTACTGTGGTAACAAATTGAGAAAAAAAGGCAATAGCTATACCGATTTGGTGTATGGATGTTACCTAATAAATATTTTCTATTATATAGGTACTGCTAACAAACACAAATCTACCATGAGGGTCCTTTACTGTTTTCTCATTTACAAAGGTTAAAGCTTCGTGAAATAAAGTAACTATAGTACACTGGATCATACTGGGGGGGGGGGGGGGGGGGCTCATTGGCAGGAGAAATAAATTCCAAAATGACAATAATTAACTTAGGGATGCTTACGGCACAACGATTAAGGAAGGAAAGAGAAGCGAGGAGGAGGAGATACAGAGAGGATACAGGACCAGGGCATCGTTTCTGGATCTGTCTGAGGAGCAAGTCTTGCGCAGATTCAGGTTTAACCAGGATACCAAACTATATTCCACCAGTTAGAGCAGGACCTGCACCTTCCACCAGGAGAGGCCACATCTTGCCAGGACGCCTCAAGGTCACTACAGCCCTGGCCTTTTTGGCACCTGGTACCTTCCAGACATTTGTAGGGGTCACAGCTTGAATAAGTCATTCAGCCACCTCCATACATAATGAGTGGTTTTTGGCTTCTTTTCTCTGGAAAACACATCACTGTATATCTTTTCCTTGGAGAAGATAGCATCAATAAGAAATTATGAGTGGGTTCTACCATATTGCATGTTTCTACTGGGTTTTGGGATTCATTGATTTCACTCACATCCCTATAAAGGCATCAGAGGGTGAGGAGGCCACCTACTGCAAACACAAGGGCTTCCACTCCCTCAATATGCTGGTGATTTGCGATGCCAAGGCTATCATCATGGATGTAGTGCCTAGGCTACCAGGATCTTGTCACAATGCATACAAATTTAGATGGACATCACCCCAGGGCCAAGAGGCTCACTCCAGCCTCTATCTGGGAACAGTCCTGCTGCCTACCACCATAGGATATCTCACTCAGCTCTTCTCTGTCTTCTTCCTTACTGGTGACGGAGGATATCCACTCAAAACCTGGCTCATGATCTTGCTGCTGGCATACCCACACACTGAGCAGATGTGCGCTACAATAAGGCCCGCTGCCAGACCAGGGCAGTCACTGAGAAACATTTTTGCCTACTTAAAAACATGTTTCTGCAGCCTGGACAGATCTGAGGAATGTCTGCCCTACAATCTCACCATAGCCTCTGCGATCTCTCTGGCCTGTCGCATACTTTGTAATCTTGCCAAAACTAGAGGCCTTCTTCCTCCACCGCGACTACATAATCATGTTGATGAGGAGGAGGCATATTTAGTTTATTATTTATTTATTAAAAATTGTTATGATTCACCTATGCTAGGCAAAGTACAAACAATAATAACATATATTCATGCAGCAACAAACAACACATAACAAATGAAGTTTCAACTAAAATTGAGCAGAATAATGAAGCTGCAATAAATCAAATACTGCTGAGGAGTTGCAAGAGATATATTGCCAGACTCACCATCAAGCTGTAGAGGAAAGGAACACCCGATTCAAAGACATTTTCAGCGATGAAGGTGCATTTACTTAGTTGACAATGATGATGTTTGTGCATAGAAAGCTATACTTTATTCCTTCCTGGGTAGTCCTCTCTTTTTGGGAGGTAGCTCCAGTACCAGTCTGGTGCTCCTCCACAGCGGTGTCCGGTCACTACTCATAGTGCCTTCAGAGGGAATAGACACTGAGGATGGCGACAGGGGATGAAAACTGCAAAAGGGCTGTGGGGGTGGACAGGAGCTCATGAGAGCTGGCATCGGGGGAGGGGGGCCAGAGGCTAAAAGCTTGCGAGCTGTGGTGTGCCTCTCCTCTTCAGCAGCAACACATTCCATACTGGCTACGGTTGGCAGGGTGGCATCCAGTGGATCCCTCCAGACAGTGGTCATGCCCTGCAGTTCTGCCAAAGTCCTGGATCTCCTGATGGATGCCCTGAGTTTCCTCATGCTCCACTTCCCTCAGAACCTGAATGCCCTGCCTTAGGCCTGCAATATGGTCTGCTACTCTAGCATTTAATTGTAGCCTATGGCTTTCTGCCTGCATGCAAGGCACCTCTTCTTCTCTACCGGAGAAGTTGCCTTCTTCGACAAGCCTGGCCTCCTCCTCATCTCCCGCATGCTCCAGTACCTTTGGAGTAGGTGGCTGGGTGTAGATGGCCCTCAGCTTCTCCTCCTCCAACAGAGTCTGACAGCACTCTGCATCTGTGTTGCGTTTGTGCCTGTTCTTGCCCTCGCTCCACCCTCTCTACCTCTGAGGCGACTCCCTTCGGGTCTCATGGACAGTTGCTGCCGCGGCTTCTCCTTGCCATTTCTTCCGGAGTCCCCGGGCTGGTCTGACGCTGTGGATCCACCATGTTCCTGATGATGTAGGGCGCGCGCGCGCTCTGAAGATTGCACCAGCAAGGGCGCGAACCTCGGGGGTGTCCCCCCATAGTGACGTCAACATAAAAGGTCTTTGCTTACGCTTGCATATTGAGTTAGCAATAGGTTTGATTGCAGGGATCATTCCGACCCGCTTCATCCTTCGCTGCTCTGACTCTTCGAACTTACCAGGGGTACCCGCTCTTCGGGGGCCCCGCTCTCTCCTCTTGTTTTCAGATTGCTAAAACAGGATCCGGTACTCGCTCCTCGAGGGCCTACGTCCCTGAACGCTCAGAAGACTCCCTACTGCCTGGAAGCGATCGCAGCTGTGAACATTGTGAGTTTCCTTTCCAGTCGCATATAGGAACCGGTACTCGCTCCTCGAGGGCCCATGTTCCTAGAACTGAAGACTCTCTTCTGTCTAAGACGCTATCGCAGGTACGGAGATCATGAGTTATTACAGATTGCAGATAGGAACCAGTACTCACTCCTCGAGGGCCTATATTCCTACAACCTTACGAAGACTCACTTCTATTTCAGAAGTTATTTCATATACAGATATTGTGAGTTCTTATTACAGTCTGCCTAGAAACCATTACAGAGAAAATTAACTGTGAGTTACCATCGCTCTCTCAGAGCTATTCCTGGAACCAGGTACTCGCTCCTCGAGGGCCTTACTCTCTCCAGCAACTGAGCTTTATTATATCTATGTGAGTGTATCATCTACCTCTGGTTATGTATCCAGCATACCCTGCCTACTCACTATGAGTCTCTCTCTACAGATCAGCTAACCCGGAGATTGCAGTTCCAGGATCTGAGGGACTTCAGCCCTGACGGGCACATCAGCTCATTACTGCCACCTCTGGTGGTTCTACTAACTGTCTAATAAAAAACTATCTGTGTCTGTCTCCATACTCCAGCCTAGTCGATGGTCCCTCTCTTGATATCCTCGAGGGCGCTGTCATCTGCCATCGACCCAAGGATTCACCATTCTACATTAGAGTGCTCATCTCTCACTCTTCAAGAGCTGAATACAACAAACTGCTACCTTACAGTCTACCCTCAACTGTTGCTAACATCTTCTTCCTCAGGAACTGTATCATAACCATTTGCTACTTCTTAGCAGGAACCATACAGAGGGCCTACACCTCCCTCTAGGGAGACTCTCGTATATCAGGTTGCCACTCTGTACGGAGATTCATAACAGATACTATTTCCTCCTCTCTGGAAGAACAGATCTTTATGGTTGCTGACTCTCCTCTCTGGGGAGCAACTCCATAGCAGCTCTTATTACAGATTGCTACGCAGCAGTCCTAACCTATAACAGACTGTTAACTCTTAGCAGAACTCTAACAGATTGATCATTCCGCCTCCTGGCGGGGTAAGCCATAACAGACTGCTAACCCCTCTCTTCTACAGGAGTCAGATTACAACAGATTGCTACTCCGCCCTCCTGGCGGGGAAATTGCTAACAGATTGCTAACTCCGTCCCCCTGGTGGGATGATCGACAACAGATTGCTACTCCCTAGCAGGATCGATAACAGATTGCTAACTCCCTAGCAGGATCGATATCAATCTGCAACCATAGTACTTTCATTCTCCTCTCTGTCAGCCTGGACTTGACCCTGTCTCCTCCACATCCTCACTGTCTTCCTCCAGGTTTACTAGTAGCACTTGTGCATACCATCTAGGCCTTCCAAGGCCACTGGTTCTGGGACCATCAGATTCTTGGCTAGTCTCTTCCCCTGCAAAAAGGTAAAAGTATGCACACTGTCATTATACACTCTCAGACTGGTGCAGAAAGATGCGTTCAGTCAAATGCATAGATTTACCTGCATTTCAATCATCAATGTAAACCTTACTGCTGATGCAGGAAGACGTTTTACAGTCACAAAAGGTGCATTCAAAAATGTGAGTACTGCTTAGCACCCTCACATGGAAATCCCATATAAATGAGGACATTAAGCAGTACTGTTTGATTCAGAGAGGTGAGCTGGCCCCAATCCAATTTTTATCAAAGCTGGAAACTTTACACCTGGTCAGAGGTGGAGTAAGTTTTCCAGCTTTGCTGTGCTGGCATTTAATCCAAGGAACAGGTGTAAACAAAAGGTTTTTCTTTCTCTGGCCAGATAGCCAAATAAGTCCATACTTTTCTGGCTAATTAGCAGCACTAATAAAGGCCAGATAGCTGGATAAGTCTGTACTTATCTGGCTAAGTGGCAGTGCTAACTGCAGCCAGATAGTCAGATAAGACTATTTATATGGCTAAATAGTAGTGACTAACAAGATGGCCACTGGGAGAAGAGAATAGCACAAACTGGGAGGGCTGGATAGATAGTGCAAGCAGTTCAGAGCGCCATCTGAAGGCCATAGGTGAATTTGGCAATGGATCCTCACACTCCACAACCAACACCATGACTTGGTTTATGCTGGGGGTAGAATGATGCTAAACATAGTCTTTTAGCCAAGCAAATAAGGGTAAGCGAAAACACACCAGCGAATAGCAGCAGAAAAGGAGATGTGCTTCACAATAAATTGCAACGTGCAGATAAGATTTATAGGAAGCTTTATCAAAACCTTTTCTTTTTTTTATCAGATAGACACAGTTCATAGTTGCGGTTCACAGGATGAAATAAAGTAGGGCCCTCCCACACGGGCTTTTCACATGCAAAATTAGGTTCTTCATTTCTAAGACAAAGTCCTCCACAGGCAGCACAGATAATGACTTGATTTCTACTGGAAGTGGCGTGAGGCTTCTGGAAAACTGTCAAGACAGGGCTTGGCAAAGTACAAGATAGGGTTCAAAGTTACAGCTGTCAGGCTGATAGGCACGGGACATGAAGCACAGGTATTTTCTCATTCAATGCAAAGCTTAATAACACAAGGTAACAGGTTCTCTTCACCTTCCTTAGCTTGATGATATTCAACCAGCTTACTTAGCCGAAAAAGAAAAGATGTATAAGCTCTCCAACAGGACAGAACCCAATTCAAGACTAGGTCAACCTCTTTTTCCCTCTACAGACATTTGGCAAAGCTCTTCTGGGAGAAAATTCCATAGGGTAGGTGCTGCTCCTGAGATGGACCATCAGATTGTTGGATCTGTTCTTTTGCAATTTCTTTGGCCAACGAAATGTAACAGAGGCACCAAATGAGGATCTTAGTGGTCTAGAAGGCATGTATAAATGAAGCCTTTTCATAAAGTAAATAGGTGCATCTCCTTTTAGAGCCTTGGAACTAAGTGTCAGTATTTTGAATTTGGTTCTGTAGTGGACTGGTAATCAATATAGTTTGTTTTAGAACAGGTGTGATATGGTCATGTGGCTTGTAGCCTTCTAGCAGCTATGCAGAAGAGTTTTCTGTTATTTGGAGTCTGAGGAGGTCCTATCTGTTAGATCTTTGTATAGTCCATTACAGTAAACTAGCCTTGCGATTCCCTGTGATTAGGTTTGTCTTTTCGATGAAAAGGCATTGTCTTCATAAGTTATGTAATTGGAAGAGGCAACTCTTTACTGTTGCCTGGATTTGTGGGATCATGGTTGGCCCCAAGGGAAGCAAGACTCTAATGCTTTCTACCTGTGTTTTTACTGGGACTCATAGGTTTCTAATGGGATTTTCATATAAGGGACTTGTCCTTGCATGTTTTGGATCCATAGTATATTCATTTTCTTTGGAATCATTTGGAGTTTGTTGTTTTTAATCAATTCTTGGATGGCTCTGAGACATGTACTTATTTCTTTTTTGTAGTAGTTGACTGATCCATGTCCATAAGTAGTACGAGCTGGACATCAGCCTCATAGATGTAAGCTTTTATATCAAAGGTCCAAATTAGGAGAAAGGGGAGGAGCAAGATGGTGACATGATTGTGGGCATGTTGGCTGCTGAGCATTCTCTTTTTTTCTTCTGAGTTTTACTTTCAAGGTGCCGTCTAAATGTAAGAGAAAGGTGAATTGCCTCCTGAGTCTTCTTACCTTTCTGGTCAGCAGCCTATTGCAGCATTCATGTCCCTGAAGACTACAGTGTAAGGGGCTGGTGTCCCCCTTGTGAACAGCAGTGAATGAGCACCTGTTTCACCATGGGAGGTTGTTTTTTTCAGCCTTTGAGATCAGTGTCCCCTGCTGGCAGAGAAATGTGGTCTTCCCTGCAGTCCTGTTGAGGCATCCATGGATGATGCCATTGAGTTAGCCATGGTGGAAGGGGCTACTCAATGGCATTCGGTGACAGCTTATCTGATTTCTCTGTTGTTGACGGAAGCTGATGGGAGGGATGGTTCCAACTTGTGCTCTTCCTCCTTCTTTGCTGGTTGATGGATGTGATTTGGAGGCAACTTTGGGATTGTCTCCCTTATCATTGTTATAGCTGGAACACTTTGCTCCTCTTGGCGAGTTTTCTTTGAATCTAGTAAAGCCCATGGTGGTGCTAGGTTGATTATAGACTGCACTGTCAAGATAGATTCTTTGTCTGCTAACTTTGATCCTATGGTGAAGGAACACATGGATCAAATTTTGGAAGTTAGGAAGATTACACAGGTAGAAGCTGATATAAAGGATATCCATAGTTTCAATGCTGTTATGGTGAAGGACTGAAATGCTCTCTCCAGGAAGATTGAGTTGTTAGAAAATCAACCAGGATAGACATCTGAACATTCGCTTGTTAAACTTTCCAAAAATTATGAGTGAAATGCTATACAGTACTTTAAAAAAATACTTCCTAGAGGTGTTACATTTTGAGCCTGACCAAATTCCCTCTATTAATAAATTGCATTTCTTGCCTAGATTAGCCTGTTCTACTGCTCAACAAAATTAAATGGTTCAGCCCTTCACAGAACTGTTTAATCAGACAACTTTTGGCGAATTTGTGACTGGAGGTTAAGGAGCATTTTACCTTAATAGTATATTTTATTAGTGAGCACTATATTAGTAATGAAACTATATTTCAAGAACTTGAATTCTTTGTTTTTTTGGTCAAGTTGTAAGGATTTTTCCAGACATAGCTAAAATAACTCAGGAAAGAAGAAAGGGCTTTCTTAATTTAAGGCAGGGAGCTATTTCCTTGGGTGTTTCATTTTCTTTGTGTTATTCTTGTAAATATCATAAAATATAATAATGATTGTTTTATCTTTTTTTGTTCCTGAGCAACTAAACTATTTTCTGGACTAAAAAAAAAAATCTTTGTTATCTTCTATAGCTCCCAGTCAAGCCTAGATGGATCTTTTATAGTAACCTAGTCCTTCCATTCTATGCTAGTTCTTCACTTTTGCTTTCTTAGGTCTCCTCAATTTACTGCTCCTCCTTACATGTTGCATGGTATAGTTATGGGAATATCGGTTTATTATTTTACATGAGTTGTGATGATTTATTGATTCCCACGTTTCCATATTTTTTTTTTTGCTTTGTGTGTTGTTTAAAATGTATTAAAAAAAACAATATAAAAAAAGTTTAAAAAGGTCTAATAGACTGTACTTGTACTTGAGGAATATGTTGAAAAGTACTGATGAAATTACAGAAGTCTGGGGAACTCTGTAGTTCAAGATCCAGAGTAACAACAAACTATACACATTGTTGCTTGGAGGACAGAAATGATTTGAACCAGATTAGGACTTTGCCACTTAGACTGGCCTCTGCTAGTCATGATTACATTATATTATGGTCTATAGGGTCAATGGCTGCTGAGAAATCCAATAGACTTTGAACCACTTTGCAGTATCCGAGATCATCCAACAGTGTAACTAGGACCATCTCTGTTCCCTGACCTTTTCTGAATCCAGATTGGTAAGAGTCCAGCCAATTTCTCTCTATCAGCAAGTCAGTCAATTGAGTTTGTACAATTTGTTCTACTAGTTTGCCCAGAAGTGTGATATTACAAAATAGGCAATAGTTTTTTCAGGTTTGTCTAGATCCGGAGTGGACTATTTTAGTACTGTCCATACCATGGCTTTTTAAAAATCTATAGGTAGCAGTCCTGCAGAAAAGGATGAGTTTAAAATTTTAGATGCCCAGGTTTTGAGAACCCCGCTTGTGAGCTTCAGTAACTTGGATAGATAAGGGTCAAGGATGCAGATTGATGGACATAGATTAGTCAGAGCTTTTTTGAGACCACCTTCATTGACTGGGATAAATGAGTCAAAAACCTCTAGTGCACTTGGAGGGGTCAAGCTTACCAGTGTCTCCTGTGGAAGATGTCTTGATAGTACTGACAGAGGATCTTGATTTATTTATTTTTCACTATTTTTCTATACTGCACATACAGGAAGCTGACCAAGGTGGTTTACAATACAATAAAATAACACAAACACTTTTTAAAATAAACTTTATACCAGAACTAACCTTCACTAATTTACATTGCATCTTGTCCTCCTCGAGGAATGTTTTGCATCATTCCCTTTTTAATCTTTGCACTTGTCATTTTAGAGCTCAGAGGTCTTTTGTTGTACCAAGAGGAACATCCTTGAGAAGGACATAGAACTATTTTTTTGTGGGGCAATTTCCTTCAGGGCTTTTGCAAGGTTTTCCTTCCGTATCTCTACCTGGTCTGTTACTAATGAAGCTTCTCATCCGTTAGGGAGAAATCGGGGGGTCTGCCATTTCTCATTCCGGTTCACCTTCATGGATCTTGTCATGTTCACCTGTTTAAACTCACTGCATAGGGAGAATTTAATTAGTGAATGGTCAGACCATAAGAGCAGTGATGTCTTGATGCTGTCCTTATGATGTTCTGGATTTTTTTTACACCGTGTGGAAGCTCAGGTCTAGTATGTGTCCCCTTTTCATGTGATAGGGATTAAACAACATGAGTGAGCCTTAGTGTCATCATGGTGGTGAGGAAATCAGCCATGTGCAATGTTGGGTTTTCGAAATGTAGGTTAAAGTCATCCATACTCACTAGCAGAGACATTTATCTGGCTAAAGGCTAACCCTTGCATATTTTGGGCTCTTATTAGGATAAACTTTAGTTGGATGTTTTATTATCCAGCTGAAATTTAGCCAGATAATGTAGGTACATTTTGGGGGCATTTCTGGGAGGAGTTAGGTTTAGCTGACCATCAGGGTTATTCATCAAAATGTGACTTTAACATTTAAATGAGGGAAAGGGGAGGTGTTGGGAGGTTTGGGAAGGGTTAAACAAATTTTGATGCCAGTAATGCTGCGGGTGAAAATGTTTTACACATTATTGCTGGCAGTTGTGCCGGAATTAACTACAGCTTTCCCACTGGTGCTATGGGGGCGACAGTGTGCAGCGAGGCCACAACCGCAGCAGGCAAAAATGCATCACTGCGATGTGGCTGCCGGCTCACTATCGCCCCCCCAACCCTTTTTTTTTCACGAATCCTGGGGTAAGTTATCCGGCTAACTCTGATATTAGGTGTTATTCTGATATTCAGGTGTTATGGGGCTGATATTCAGAGTTAGCCGGATAACATATCTGGCTAACTCTGGTTGTTCCGTAGAGCAGTCCTAAAGTTAGCTAGATAGACTTAGCTGGCTACCTTTAAGATAGCTGACTATATTCAATATAGAAATATAGAAACATGACAGCAGAAAAAGACCATATAATCCATCCATCCAATTAGTTTAGCATTATAATTCTCATCACTTCCTTATTTATCCCATGCTTTTTTTGAATTCAGATACTGTTTTTGTCTCCAGCACTACCACTGGGAGGCCGTTCCACATATCCACCACTCTCTCTGTAAATAAATATTTCCTAATATTACTTCAGAGTCTACCCCTTTTCATCTCATTGAAAAAGGCTCAACTCCTATACATTTAAATCTTTGAGATATATGAATGTCTCTATCATATCTCCGTCCTGGCTCGCCTTTAAGTCTATCCCAATATGCTTTAGAATGAAGACCACTGACTATTTTAGTGGTCTTCCATTTGAAGGCACGGTCTCCAGAATTGTACACAGTATTCCAAGTGCAGTCTCACAAGGGATCTATACAGGGGCAATATCACCTCCCTTTTCCTGCTGAACATTCTTCTGCCTATGCAGCCAAGCAGTTTTTAAAAGAAACAGTACAAGGACTGATTCCCTCGACACACCACTAGTAACACCCTCTTGGAGTAAACTCTATTTACTGCTACCCTTTGTCGCTTCCCACTCAACCAGTTTCTAACCGAGTCAGTCACTTTTTGACCCATACCAAGGGCAGTCAGTTTATTTATGTTATCTGAGTAGAATTGTATCAAAGGCCTTACTAAAATCAAATTATACTGCATCTGATGCTCTCTCTTAATCCAACTCTCTGGTCACCTAGTCAAAGAATTTGATCGGATTCATCTGTTAAGATCATGCTGGCTGCTTTGGAGCCTCTAATCCACTGGATTCCAGAAACTGCTCTATCCTCTGGTTTTGCAGTGATTCCATTAATTTACTCACCACAGACTAACCAGGCTGTAGTTCTCAGCCTCCTCCTTTCTTCCACGTTTGCAGTGAAACTGCATCTACCTGTTTCCAGTCCTCTGGAACTACTCCGGATAAAGAAGCATTGGCTTGATCAGCCAGCAGCAGTGCTGCCAGAACGCCTCCTACGTTCCCTCTAAAGCTCTCTGATGTATCCCATCCAGCCCCGTCAATGTATCTACTTTTAGTTTAACTAGCTCTTCATGATCACAGTCTTCTGAAAATCATTTCAGATTTACCTCTCCTCCAATCCTATGTGGGTCCATTTTCTGTGATTCCCCACTCCTGGCCCTTCCTCGGTGAATATCTTTTAAGAAACTCTGCTTTGTCCTCCCTACTATTCTCTGCTCTCTCTCATAAACTGATGCCCAAACTGGACCACTTTCTTTGCCAGGGGTTAGGAGGTGGATCGGAAGGGGAGGGGGATCATCTAACAGATCTGCTAGTTTAACTTTCTCTTCCTGGCTGTCAGAACTTGCTAGGAATCAGTGAAAGCTCTCCTCATACTAAGCCCCTTTCTCTTTCCCAGTGTCATCCCCTACCCCCACCTCTCCATCCTTTCTTCCTCCTCCTCCCTTCCCCAGAGTGCCTGCTGTGCAGAGCTAAGCCTGGAACAAAGCTACACTAATTATTCTCCCTTTATTTGCCTGCTTGAATGGACCTAAATACTAGAGTGATTAATTAGCACAAGGCTGCCAGGGGCAGGATGTCACACCCTTCCTTGATTCAAAGTGTCTGCAAGGTTGTGCTCCAGTGTTAACAACAGCATCTCTTTAATTTTCTCCATGAAGGAAAGTTTAACCAGTACAATTAATCTGTGCTCGGCTAGTTTGCAAAGAACTATTCTAACATGTAGAATGATATTAGTGCTAGAAATACAGCTTTTCTATTCTTTTGCCCCCTAGGGGTAAAGTAAAAGTTTTTGGCAACTTGGTTATTGGAATATTGTTTTTTTTTTCTCCAATAATTGTTTCAAATTAGCTTAATTACTTTTGTGTGATTCATGGTAAAAAAAAAAAAAAAAAAACCTATCATAAAGTAGTTAGCAATTATGAACCATAATTACTTAAAATGAGATAGAGATGAATGGCTGGATATGACAGCCTTGAGATGGAGAAAGACAGATAGACAATGTCATTATCATTTTTTGATCTTTTAAATTTAGGCCTATAATATAATAACTTGCAAAGATGTAAATCGTGAGCACCATTTCAAAATCCTTTAGCTGCTAAGACAAAGGAAAGGGGAAATAAAGTTCAGAGAAATGGAAACGACATTGTACAAAATACAACCGGATGGCAGCTCCCATGTCTACCCTCCTTTGGGTTTCTCGCTTTCTTTCTTTGAGCTCCCAGTGGGTACTTTTGTGATTTAGCAATTAACGCTTTTCGGTTAATTTTAATGTAATGAATTTTCAGAGCAACTGTCTTCTTGAATGACATTTTCCAACCCTGTTTTTCAAACCTGAAATATGCCTACCAACTGGATTATGAAATAAAATGATCACCGTAAGTCAGTCACTGCATTGCAAAAGTTACATGGCCTTACAAGAATTGAACCTCTCCAAATGGTCGAGAAGGGGGTAAGTGGCATCTTTCATTCAATTTCAGCTATTGTCTTAATTTTTCTCAGTTGACATTTTTCAAATTCTTTTTTTGCTTGTTTATATATTGTTCCTGTCTCTTCATGTCCCTATTTCATATTCAGGTTCAAAAGCCTGTATCGGCATGATAAGCCATGCATGTTTTGCCAAAATAATGCGTAGGGTGATTAAAAAATAAAAGAGAAAAAAATAAAATATATAAGACTATAAGAGTACAGAAAGGACACTAATACACTAATTCTTACTAGCCCAGGTCAATACAGTAAAGTGCGGCCGCGGTTACCCTGCTTCTAACCCGCTTTCTACTCACTTTTCGGCCGCGTTAGTCCAACCCACAATACACTATCCCCTTTAACCCATTCTTACCGCCTCTTTAAATCACCAGGTAACCCCTTCCGCCTACGGCATGTATATTAGATGTAAACGATCAAATTAGCTATTCCCTCCCATACAGTAACACGCGCCCCGACTATCGCTTTTTTAACCTGCAGTTTTGCCGCGCGTTTAACCTGCTAACTTACCAACTACCCTTACCCCTGCCCTGGCTGCATCCATGGGTGCTGGTCTCCGGGGCAGCCCCAGTCCTCTCTCCCCTCCTCCCGAAGCAACGAAAGCGGAAAAAAAGCGAAAGAGCGAAAAAAGAAAAAAAAAGTAGCAACGGAATGACTTACTTTTCCTGCAGCCCTCCTCCGGAGACGGACATCGGCGGAGACGGACCGCGGCTCCCCTGCCTCCCGGAGGCAGCTGCCGGCGAAGATGGATGCCTGCACGGGCGAAAGCGGCCCCTGTGCGTGCAATTGGGCTGCTCAAGGCGTGACGTCACGATGTTTGGCGTCACGGCATGTGACGTCACGTCTTGAGCGGCCAAATTGCACGCACAGGGGCCGCTTTCGCTCGTGTAGGCATCCATCTTCGCTGCCGGCAGCTGCCTCCGGGAGGCAGGGGAGCCGCGGTCCGTCTCCGGAGGAGGGCTGCAAGAAAAGTAAGTCGCTTCATTGCTTTACACTTTACATGTCGTTTCACCAGTCATCTCTTCCCCCCTCCCTGTGCCTTGCTTCGGGAGGAGGGGAGAGAGGACTGGCAATCCCGAGCGTAGGAGAACCGTCCACTTCCTGGTACCTGTCATTTCAAATGTCATTTGAAATGACATTTGAAATGACAGATACCAGCGTGTCCATAAAGCGTTAGGCCAGCGCACCCAGGAATCTGTATAGCGCTCTATACAGTAAAATGGGTTGCGCGGGCCTAACACTTCACGGACGCTTCTTGGATGCGGCTTGCATTTGCAAGCTATTTACATACAGTATCGAGCGGTAGGTGAGCCGGACTGTGCGTGCGGCAACCGCGGGTGCGCCCGGCACTAACGCCCCAGATAGTAGGCAAGAACCTGGCAGAAATCCTGATGGTATGCCAATCTTCTCGAAATTACATATCTTCCAGCCAAGAGCTAATAAAGCTTATCACTAAGTTTCCCCAACTTAGAGATCTTTATTCATTCACTGGCTGGATTGCAAAATTAGTCAGATAAACTTATCCAACTGATTTTGGAGGGATATTCAGTGGTGCAACTGCACTATTGATAAGAGAAATTTCAATTCATGTTTTTTCTTTTAGAAACTAAAAATGTTTTATGACCCAAATTAGACAGTCTTCACAAAAGCCATTGGTACATAATCATAAACTGATTTCACAAAAACTGTTCATATTGCTAAACTAGTTATACCTTAAATGCATCAATATTCCAGATGAAATAAGCATTTTTCATAGAAAAGGAAATTTGGGAACATGAGGTCATGCTATGAGACCCAGAGGGGAATAGGCCCAAAATATGTCTTCACTGGGGCGGATTGTAGAAAAATATCAGCCCGCGGGATTTTTATCCATACTGGGCCATGGGTATAGAATTGTGTGCACACACAAAAAAATTATATATATTTATACACACACACAAATACATTTCTTGACCATTTAAGTATAACAAAATGATTGAATAAAAGAGAAAAATATAGAAAGTTCCAGCATTGTAATATATGCAAATTGTAAATACTTAATATATCATTTAAAAAAATATTTCAGTAAGCACTTTCAATCAACAAGAAACCTACAAGTTTGAGTACAATTTCTATTTTCACTGGAAGAGCAGGTGGCAATATAACACTGCAGGGTTGCTCAGTCATTGGCAGCTTGAGTTGACAGGCTTAATCCTAGACTTAGAAAAAGCTGCTGAACTAGGACATTTCCCCTTATCATTCACCGTGGAAAATAAAATTTTCAAATGCTGATGTCACCTTAGTAACAGTGATAACACCTTTACCAGGAACATGGTATAATCCAAAATCCTGCAAAAGAAGTACTCCTGCCATACAATAATGTACTAACTGCCAGACTCAAACAGTAATAGCCCTACCTTTAAAAAGGCAAAACGGGAAATTTAACATCAGGCCCTAAAACACCAATACACCTCCTATTGGGAAAACAGAACAAACCAGTTGTTATAGATCCATACACAGAAAATACATGTTAGCAGAGTACCTCACCTTGGTCACACATGCAGAATACAAATAGACTCTTGTCAAATACAGAATAAAGAGACCATAAACTATAAATGGAAATATGCAGACAAAAACTGAATTAGAAACTGCCAGATTCAGTATGCAGGGCAATAATAGAAAAACAGAAAAACTACCATACCCCATAAAATATCAAACAAAATCAAGAATACATATAAAAAAAAAAAATCAACCATACTAATAAAAAGAATATATATATTTCAAAATAGCTGGCAATTAGAACATCCAATAATTTTAAAAGCTCATTAAAATGTTTACAGATTTACCAAACATAAGAAAATATTTCATAACATTAGACATCAAATACTACCCGATAATTGAAACTAATAGGGATGAAAAAAAATCCTTTGAACCTGGAAACTTTTTGATTTTCAGTCACCCTAAAATTATCGTAGATTACTAGGGGAGGAGGAGAGTGAACAAACTATCTTCTCTCACACACACAGTTTCATTCTCTGAAACACAATCAAACATATTCACTTTCAAACTCTGACACGCTCAAGATCGCTCCCCCTTATAAACACACAGGCTCTCTCTCTCTCATATATACACATACACACATTCATACACTGGCTCTCTCCCCCTCCCACACATATACACACACACACACACACACACTCTCTGGCTCTCTCTCCCTCATACATACACACACACACACACACACACTCACTGGCTCTCTCCCCCTCATATATATATACTCACACATACACATTCATTGGCTCTTTCCCCCTCATATTCACATACATACACACACACACAGCGTTCAGTGTTATGTAGGGTCCTTCCCTACACGCACCATGCATAAAAATGTCAGAACACGACCATGAGAGTTGTTACAGCCACTTCCGGCTACTTGGAACCCTGGACCCATGTGGCCACTGATTTTGTTTGTGATCTTCCCCTCTCAATTGGCAATACCACGATATGGGTAGTTGTGGACAGGTTCTCTAAGATGGCACATTTTATTCCTTTTCCTGGACTCCCCTCTGTGCCTGAACTAAATTCTTTGTACAACACATCTTTTGCCTGCATGGGCTTCCCCTTTATATCCTCTCAGACTGAAGAGTTTAGTTCACCGCCCAAAACTGGAAAAGCCTGTGCCAAAAATTTGGAATCACGTTGAACTTCACCTCCATATATCACCCTCAGAGCAACGGAGAAACTGAATGGGTGAATCAAAGTCTTAAGGCCTTCCTACGGGCTTCCATAAACCTACATTAAGATAACTGGGCCTCTCTCCCCCTCATATATATACACACACATATTCACATTTACTGGCGCTTTCCCCTCATATTCACATACATACACGCACACACACACACACTCACTGGCTCTCTCCCCCTCATATATATATACACACACATGTACATTCACTGGCTCTTTCCCCCTCATATTCACATACATACACACACACACACACAAACTCACTGTCTCTCTCCCCCTCATATAAACACACACACACACACACACACACACACACACACACTCTATCTCTCACTTGCTCTCTCCCCCTAATAAACATTCTCATATTCACTGGTTCTCTCACAACCCAAGTCTCCTCTTCTGCAGGCCATGCCCGGCTCCTGCCTAATTGTAGACCTGTCTGAAACTAGTGGTTCTACAGTTAAGGCAGGGGCCAAAACCTTAAGGCAACACAGACAGAAAGTATTCTCAGTTCTTGCAGCCTGCAAACAAACCCGTGGTGGCTTTTCCCTCTAGTGAGCTGGACTGTGGCATGACTGGAGAGCTAGAGTCGGACCCCACATTGGTGCGGCTCTAATGCAGGACCAGCCCACCATCTTCCCAGCTATTTTTGGTCGTGGCCCACACCTTGACTGAGGGCGGGTTGACAACCAAAGAACGTGGGGAGATGGAAGGCTGGGCCTGCACTATAGTCACGCAACTGCAGGGTTTAGTACTCCAGCAGCAACACCTGTTTAGGTTTTGTTTATAATAAGCAAACTATGATTACAGCAATTTTACTCGGTTGCACTCGCAGATGGAAAACATTTTTATTGGTTTTGCTGCAGTGTGGGACCAACACAACAACATTATATGAGTTGTGGAGCGGGCTTCCCTAGTGCCAGGCCAGTCACCAGCTTTTGGAGGTAAGCAGCACAACAGGATAAAAAAGTGCTGAAGGCCTGAAGCATTGAGGTCACTGCCAGTTTTTTGCTTTGTCATGGCTCTGCAAAGGCAGTGTAGCTATGCTGTGGCTGCTCATTACTACAGGAACACAGTCACAATGCAAGCAGGAGCTGGGGGAGATCAGGTAACCAGCTAGAAAGGTCTACCAGGGGATGCCCGATCCTCTGATAGGCCAATCTGCCCCTGGTCTTCACAGAAAGGGTGTTGGAGGCAAGGAACAGCCTCCTAGTGGAAACAAAGGGGCCAAGGCAATACAGTGTGCTCAGCTGAGCACAATGTTTAACCCACAGTTGGACCCAGGCTGTGTAGGCTCTACCTTATCCCCTTATGAAATTAGGGGATTAGCGCCTACACAACGTATGTCCAATGTGCGGTAGGGGTGTGCATTCGGATTGACCGCATTAGTAAAACGCAACTCATATTTTTTTTTTACTTAAAAAATTGATTCGACATAAACGATCAGATTTCCCACATATCGAACATAGATATGTTCGATATGTGGGAAATCGCGATTGTTGAGCCAAAATAAAAATATAAACCCCCTCACCCTCCTTAATCCCCCCCCCCGACTTACCACAACTCCCTGGTGATGGAGCGAGGAGTGAGGACGCCATTTCTGCAATCCTTGGCGAGAAGCATGTGACGTCGGCGGCACGTCGAGTGATGCCGGCGTCACGTGATTCCCGGCAAGTTCGCGCCGGACGGCTCGTTCGGCCCAAAAAGAACTTTTGGCCAGCTTGAGGGGGTCAGGAGGCCCCCCCAAGCTGGCCAAAAGTTCTTTTTGGGCCGAACGAGCCGTCCGGCGCGAACGAGCCGGGAATCACGTGACGCCGACGTCACGTGATTCCCGGCAAGTTCGCGCCGGACGGCTCGTTCGGCCCAAAAAGAACTTTTGGCCAGCTTGGGGGGGCCTCCTGACCCCCTCAAGCTGGCCAAAAGTTCTTTTTGGGCCGAACGAGCCGTCCGGCGCGAACTTGCCGGGAATCACGTGACGTCGCATCTGAGTGACGCGGCGCCACGTGATTCCCGGCTCGTTCGCGCCGGACGGCTCGTTCGGCCCAAAAAGAACTTTTGGCCAGCTTGGGGGGTCAGGAGGCCCCCCCAAGCTGGCCAAAAGTTCTTTTTGGGCCGAACGAGCCATCCGGCGCGAACGAGCCGGGAATCACGTGACGCCGCGTCACTCGACGTGCCACCGACGTCACATGCTTCTCGCCAAGGATTGCAGAAATGACGTCCTCACTCCTCGCTCGATCACCAGGGAGTTGTGGTAAGTCTGGGGGGGGGATTAAGGAGGGTGAGGGGGTTTAAATTTTTTTTTTGCACATATGTACATATACCCAACTCATTGGATTTTTTTTATGTCCATATTGGCCGCAAGTGGGACCCCCTTTCGGACATAAAAAATATGAACATAAAATTTTGCTCTGCACATCCCTAATGTGCGGTGAAACTAATAGTGCTCATCACATGCAAATGCATGTTGATGAGGCTATTAGTTAATCACCTGAAATGCAAAAAAAAAAGTGTATCTAAAATGCACATTTTTATGCTCAAAAATTAATGCTTGCCTAGAGCAGGCATTAATTTCTGAGCACGCCCAAAAGTTGTACAGAAAAGCAGAAAATACTGCTTTTCTGTACATCCTCCTACTTAATATCATTGCGATAATAAGTAGGAGGAAGGAAACCTTTTTAAAAGTTTTAAAAAAAAAAGTTTAAAAAATAGTGCCTGCAGACCGGACTCTCAGTTAATAAGGGTCCATTTCCTGAACCATTGGCTGCGCGCCGATTAGGAAAATGGACGCCGATAAATTCAGCATCTGTTTTCCTAACCAGCGGACAGCCTCTGAGAGCCGCCTGCATCGGCCCCCAAAAGAGTAAAAGAACTCAAGAAAACCTGGAACAGGCACAGAGGATCCTAAGACTCAAAGAAATGTAATGAAAGAATCAACTGTGGACAATGGTATTGCAACAGGAAGTAAACTGAACAGTTTGGACGGGCCTTCTACCATATTGTATGTTTCTATGTTTCAGTGGGTATGGAGCTACAGCTATGGCATGTGAAATGGAAGCTTTACAGTACTCCCAGCACGAACTCAAAATTTAAGTTTACCGAGCACAGAAAACATATTTGCAGGTTATAATTTAGTATGCTGAGGATTTCTTTTGATTTAATAATTTATTTTAGGACTTAGTCCCATAATACTCATCTATTTTAATGTATCATTAATTTTACAAATATTTTGATTACCACTTTTTAAAGTTTAAAACAGTGTCTGATTCTTTTCAACATTTTTGTGAGCGACATAACAGAAGGGCTGTTGGGAAAAGTTTGTCTTTTTTGTCAATGATACCCAAATCTGTAACAGGGGTGGACAGCCAGGAAGGAGTGGAAAACACGAGGAGGGATCTAGTGAATCTCGAGGAATGGTCTAAGGTCTGGCAGATAAAATTCACTGGCAGAGTAATGCATTTAGGATGCATAAATCCAAGGCAAAGGTAGAGCACAAAGGAAGAACGGGATCTGGGAGTAATTGTATCTGATGGATAAAGGGACAGTAAAAGCTAGAAAGATACTTGGCTGCATAGGGAGAGGAATGGTCAGCAGAAAAAAAGGAGGTGATGTTTTTTCTGATGTACTGAAAGAATAAGTTGCTAGATCATGGAAAGATAATCAGCATCACAAAATAAGCTAAGATACAGATATAACATTTATGCCATAACTAAAAAATGTTAATGGAGCAAGCCACCTGGGGGGGGGGGGGGGGGGGGGGGAGGGGAGGAAAGACATAGCAACATAAAAAAGGCAAAAAGAAAAAAAATAGAAATCACTATGCCATACCGAACAATCATAGACATCTAATGTGAATTTAATAATGAACTTATACAGAATTCATCTTCAACTAAACCCAAGTAATATTTTGCAGCATAACTAAACCATCTTGCAAATACCTGGGAAGAGAATATGTGCATCTTCAAATCCAATAAGGGAACAACAAATATCTAAGAATTCCTTTCTTATCAGTCTTGAAAACAAAAATGACCCTCAGGTTTGTCCCTCTAACTTTTCCAATCTGGGAGGACTTTAAAGACTGAGTGTAATGGATATGGGGTATGTGTGTCCTTAGCACTGCGGCGTAGTTGACGTAGCCTCGAGGGTAAGCAGTGGCAAACATGACCTGTAAAGGGACAGTCTGAAGCTTCATGTTTACCAGCTGCCTCCTCTGCAGGTTGAGTCCTTGGATTCTGGCGGCCAGCAAGACTTAGGCGGGTCCCTAGGGCAGAGGTGGTAATTAGAGTCCAGAGATCCACCACAGTCAAACTAGACAGCAGGATTATGGAAGTCAGAGGAGATCCAAGGTCAGGCCTGGCAGTGAGCAAAAGTAGTCAGGTCCAGACAGCAGGCATTTGTGGTCAGGTCCAGGCAGGAGGCAAAGATCCGAAGTGGCAATCTGAAGGAGATGTGGATAATCAGGAAACACTGATGATGAGAACAAGGAAAGCAGGCTGGACAAGCTGGGCTAGAAGGCAAGACAAAGCAAGGCTGGATTGGAAGGCGAGACGAGGTAAGTATGGACTGGAAAACAAAACGAGGCAAGGCTGGACTGGAAGACAAGATGAGGCAAGGCTGAACTGGAAGAAAGACGAGGCACAGGAACACTGGCAACATGCACTGCCTAGGAATGCAGGAAACCCGTTGCTGAGGGGGCCCTTTAATAGGGCAGCAGTGATGTCATCTAAGAGCACCGTGACCTTTTCCCGTCGTGGCATCCTTAAATCCAGTGATGTCGGGCATGCACTCACACATAAAGGGAAGACCCGAGGCAGTAGTCGCAGCAAAGTCCTGCCTCATATGTGAGGTCTGATGGGGTCTCACTGAAGAGAGGAGTCCTGGTGTTTTGTGGCATTGGGGGGTGAGTGCAGTGGTCTGTGGGAACATCCTGCAGGCTGCCAAACGTAACTGCAGCACCCCTCCAAAGCCCTCTCCTCAGTATTTTGGATGGGTTTCCAAGGAAATCTTCTGTGAAAGTCCTGGACTAGTTGGGGGGGCCTGAAGATTAGCAGCTGGTTCCCATGAATTTTCCTCCAGGTCATAGTTTTTCCAGGCAATAAGGGCCTGCAACTGGTTACGAACTCTTCGAGAGTCTAAGATTTCCTGGACTTTGAATTGACTGTCTTCCTCTGCCTTAACTTCAGTGGTCTGTAGGGACTATCTGCCTAGCCAAGGAAGAATGGTAGGTTTCAACAATGAGATGTGCACCCTTAAGGACAGTGGTAGTCCGAGTTTGTAAGCTAAGGGACTCAATTGACTATCTATAGGAAAGGGTCCGATGAACTGTGGAGCAAAATTCATAGAGGGCATCTTGAGTCTCAGCTTTCTGGTACTTAGCCAGACTAAGTCTCCTGGGTACAGCTGAGGTGCCAGATGGCATTTTTTGTAGGCTTGCTTCTTAGAACATTCTGCCCAATTATTGTGGATTGTGTTATGAGCATATTCAGCCCATGGGAAGAGAGAGGCCCAGTTATTTTAATGTAGATTTATGGAAGCCTGTAGGAAGGCCTTAAGACTTTGATTCATCCATTCAGTTTGTCCGTTGCTCTGAGGGTGATATATAGAGGTGAAGTTCAACGTGATTCCAAATTTTTGGCACAGGCCTTTCCAGTATTGGGCGGTGAACTGAACTCTTCAGTCTGAGAGGATGTAAAGGGGAAGCCCATGCAGGCAAAAGATGTGTTGTACAAAGAATTTAGTTCAGGCACAGAGGGGAGTCCAGGAAAGGGAATGAAATGTGCCTGTCCACAACTACCCATATCATGGTATTGCCAATTGAGAGGGGAAGGTCACAAACAAAATCAGTGGCCTTATGGGTCCAGGGTTCCAAGGAGCTGGATGTGGCTGTAACAACTCTCATGGTCGTGTTCTGACATTTTTATGCATGGCGCGTGTAGGGAAGGACCCTACATAACACTGAATGTTGGTCTTTATCTGTGACCACCAATAGTGTTGCATGATTAGTTCCAATGTCCGGGTGTATTTCCTCTCTGCTGTAGAGAATTTCTGAGAGAAATAGGAGAAAGTCATGAGAGTACCCTTAGTGTTATGCTGTAGGAAGACAGCACCTACCCCAAGGTAGAGGCATCTACCTCCAGAATAAAGGGTTGAGATGGATCTGGATGATGTGAACAGGTCTCAAAGGGGAACTTTTTTCTTTAGCTGGTTAAAGGCCTGAATGGCAGCTGAGGTCCAATTCTTAGTGTTGGCATTCTTCCTAGTAAGGGCTGTGAGTAGGGATGCCAGGGTGGAATACCCAGGTATAAATTGTAGTAGTTTGCACAATCCAGAAAACGTTGAATTCTTTTGAGGCCTACCAACCTGGGCCATTCTAAAATGGTTTTTACTTTCTAAGGATCCATTTGAAGGCCCCAACGTGAAATGATGTACCCCCAAAAGGGAGTTCTTCTTGTTTGAAGACACACTTCTCAAGCTTAGCATAGAGATGATACTCACAGAGCCTTTGCAGGACCTGTATCACATGGTTTCAGTGCTCATAAAATGACTTTGAGAAGATCAATATGTCATCTAGGTAAACTACCACAGGGGAATAGAGTAGGTTACTATAAATTGAAAGACTACGAGGCGTTACATAACCAAAAGGGCATTACTAGGTACTCATTAGGGGTGTGCATTCGTATTGAACATAAATGTAAAACGCTACTTATTTTTTTTTTAACTTAAAAAAGTGATAAGACATAAACGATCGGATTTCCAACTTATCCAACATAGCTATGTTGGATAAGTTGGAAATCGCGATTGTTGATCCAAAATAAAAATTTAAACCCCTCACCTTCCTTAATCCCCCCCCAAAGACTTACCACAACTCCCTGGTGATCCAGCGAGGAGTGAGGACGCCATTTCTGAAAGCCTTTCCGAGGAGCACATGACGTCGGCGCCACGTCGGAGTGACGCGGCGTCACGTGATTCCCGCAGGTTCGCGCCGGAACGCTCGTTCGGCCCAAAAGGAACTTTTGGCCAGCTTGGGGGGGTCACCCCCCAAGCTGGCCAAAAGTTCCTTTTGGGCCGAACGAGGATCCCGGAAGCGACCCCGCGGGGAATCACGTGACGTCGGCGCCACGTCGCAGTGACGCGGCGTCACGTGATTCCCCGCGAGTTCCCTCCGGCACCCTCGTTCGGCCCAAAAGGAACTTTTGGCCAGCTTGGGGGTGTCAGGAGGCCCCCCCAAGCTGGCCAAAAGTTCCTTTTGGGCCGAATGAGCGTTCCGGCGCGAATCCGCGGGGAATCACGTGATGCCGCGTCACTCCGACGTGACGCCGACGTCACGTGCTCCTTGCAAAGTTGGTCAGAAATGGCGTCCTGACCCCGCTGGACCACCAGGGAGTTGTGGTAAGTCTTGGGGGGGAGGGATTAAGGAGGATGAGGGGTTTAAGTTTTTATTTGCACATATGGACATATACTCAACTCATTGAATTCTGTTTATGTCCATATTGACCGCAAATGGGACCCCCTTTGGACATATGGACATATGAACTTAAACTTTTGCTCTGCACATCCCTAGTACTCATAATATCCATCGCAGCTGTTAAAGTCGGTCTTCCATTCATTGCCTTCATAGATTTTGATCAAATTGTATGTTCTCCGGAGATCCAAATTAATAAATACTTGAGCACTCCGAGGTGGTCATAAAGTTCAGAGATCAGTGGAAGTGGATATCGATTGTTTTTAATGATAGAGTTGAGACCACGATAATCAATGCACGGATGTAATGAACTGTCCTACTTCCCCACAAAATAGAATCCAGCTTCTGAGGGTGATGATGATGGATGAATAAAGCCTTGATCCAGATTCTCTTGTATGTATTTAGACATTGCCTCTGTTTCTGGAGCGAAGAGAGGATAAACTCGGCCTTGAGGTGGAACCTTGCCTGGGCGAGATCTATGGTACAATTATAGACGTGATAAGATGGTAAGCTGTCCACCTGTTTCTCACTGAAAACATTATCAAATCCCAGATACTATAATGGCAGACCTGGAAGTTCAGAGTTGACAGTCCAGGTGGCAGGTATCACAAGAGAGACACTAAGAACCTCACTTGGCAATTTGCATCATTGTCCCCTTGATGTGGAGCTGGTGCCACAGGAACCACAGCAAGCCCAACATGATTGCATTGAATGCCTTGGGTAATACGAAGAGACTGATTTGTTCTTTTTGGAAGACCCCAGTCTGTAAGGTCAGTGATACTTTAATCTTAGTAATCTGTCCCGGCAAAGGATCTCTGTAAATGGAGGATATCAAAAGTGGGGAATTCAAGGGAACTATATGTATGCTATAGTGTTGGACTAGAGCCTCATGGATAAAGCTACCTCCAGCACCGGTGTCAAGAAGGCAAGAGCATCGAGAAGAACATCTTTGTGAGACAGTCATACTGGGACCATTAATTGAGTAGAAGTGCAAGATGACCTAGGATGGCCTCTTCCACCAGGCCTAGGTCCTTGAGTTTTCCAATGTATTAGGGCAGTGCCATGCAAGATGGCCTGGAGTAGTTCAGTAGAAACATAGGTTGAGAGTCCGATGCTTCTGTCTCTCATCGTCTGAGATTCTGAAACAATCTTCTTGCACTAATGGTGAACCCGACTCTGGAGATGAACAGTTAGTCAGCGGCTTTTGAAAAGTCAGAACAAGGTGGATGGAGCGTCAGGTCAAACTTCTTTCTTTGGCCCATTCCTGGAATTTCAAGTCAATGCATATGGCTACACTGATCAGCCCATCCAAGCTAGGTGGTAGGTCTCAGGCTGCCAGATAGTCCATTATACATTCCAAAAATGATTCTCTGAAAATTTCCATCAGGTTATTGCTACCCCACTGGAGTTCAGAAGCCTAGGTATGAAAGTGCACTGCATATTCCCCCACAGAGCCTTTTCTAATCTGCAGGAGTTCAGAAAACTTGGATATTGTGCAGCTAGGCTTGTCAAAAATTTGTTGATACTCTTGCAAAGAGTGAGTAGATCCCCTATGAGTGAGTCATTTCATTCCCAGAGGGAAGAGGCCCAAGCCAAGGTAGTGCCTCCCAGCAGAGAAAGAATGAAGGTTACTTTGACTTGATCAGTCGGAAATAATGGTGCCTGAAGCTCAAATTGCATCCGACACTTCTGGGACCCCCATCATACCTTGGAGGTGGGGCAAGTGGAGTATGGGTATGCCAAGTCAGAAGAATGGTGCTGGAGTAGACTCCAGAACAGGTTGGGCCACAACGCCCTGAAGATAGCCAGACATGGTATTCAGCTTAACTTCTTGCTGTTGAAGCTGGTATACTAGGCTGGCAAGGGCAAAATTGGGGTGGGCAGGTGAATCTCCTGAGCTCATGGCCTCAACAATCTGTATTGGATAAGGGATGTATGAGCCTTTATCGCTGCGGCGTAGTTTACGCAGCCTTGAGGGCAAGCCCCTGAGGCCTACACTGGCAGCTGGCGAATGTGCCCTGTAATGGGACAGTCTGGAGCGTTCACCTTTATCAGCTGCCTCCTTCGCAGGTTGAGCCTGCAAAGGAGAATTCTGGTGGCCGGCAGGACTTAAGGCAGGTCCCTAGGGCAGAGGAGTGAATTAGAGTCCAGAGACACACCAGAGACAAAGTAGACAGCAGGCTTATGGAAGTCAGAGGAGAGCCAAAGTCAGGACAGGCAGCAAGCAAGAGTAGTCAGGTGCAGTCTAGAGGTCAGGTCCAGGTGGCAGGCATTCATAGTCAGGCCCAGGCAGGAGATCAAGATACAAAGCAGCAATATGAGGGAGATGTGGACATTCAGGAAACATTGATGATGAGAATGAGGAAGGCCTGCTGGATAGACTGGGCTGGAAGGTGAGGTGAGGCAAGTCTGTATGAGGCTGGACTGGAAGGTGAGATGAGGCAAGGCTGGACTGGATGACAAGACGAGGTAAGGCTGAACTGGCGAGACACAGGAATGCTGGCAACATGCACTGCAAGGAATTCTGGAGACCCATTGCTGAGGTAAAGTAGGGGCATCCCAGGGACCCTTTTATAGGGCAGTGATAGTGATATCATCTAAGAGTGCCGTGGGGTAAGTGGAGCGGCCGGCAGGGACATCCTGCAGGCTGCCAAATGTAAGCCCGAGTTATTGCTAGACTAACAAAAGATAACTGGGTTTTCCCCTTCTACTCGTTCTAGTCCTACAGTCCACGTGGGAAATGATAAATAATAAGCTCAAGAGAGAGTCACTTATTTTGTTACGCATCTCTGCTGCATCTGCTGTTACTACGGCCCCTTCAGGCAAATGCAGTGCTGGAGGAACTTGCATGTCCGAGCTCACAGAGGTCTCCAAGTCTGGGGGACTTTCTTCAGGAGCTGAAAAAGCCTCCAGGGCCACTGAAGGGCATTTCTGAGACTTTGGAACTCCCTGCAGCTGAATAAGCAAAGGGTCATTACCCCAGTCAGCAGCAGAGGATGCAATCCGTATTTCCATTTCCCCCTCCAAAATGTGAGGTAAAGGAAAAATCTGGAAAAGGGTTAAGTAGGAATTTTGGGAACCCAGGCTCCAGGCATCCGTTTGGCATCTATTTGGCTCCCCCAAATTTCTGTGTTCATACACAGAACTGAGGATCCCACAACACGTGAAGACAAGGCAGTATGAAATGTAGTGCATGCAGAGGGAGATGTTATAGACAGTAAAAATATATAATATTGTTTTCTAGAAGTGCTATTGTTTTCCTGTCACAAACTTGCCTTAAATGGTGCAGGATGAAGAGAAGGGGGGAAGGCGAAGAGAGTTCATTCCAGTTTATTTCACATGACAAAGCACTGCTATACAAAAGAGAGGTTTTCCCACTTGGAAGTTAAAGTGCTCCGATAGGATATTGTTTTGATATAGTAAGCTGCCATGCTTCACGGTAACCTGCTACATTATAGTCCACCCTTTGTTTCGGAGTGTTTCCAATTTATTTACTGAGCCAGAAATGAATCTTCACAGCCTTCCACAAGACTAATTTACTGCCTTAAGAGAAAGAGGCTGCCGTCCGTGGAGTGTGTCCTCGCCAGCCTTTGAAGGTGCACAGTCCTCATTAAAGGAATGCCCTGAGCGTGGGAGGCAGGGGGAGAGGGGGGCGGGGCACGGCACTGACATCAAGGCCCCTGGCCGTGGCTAACAGAGCTGGCCCCATGTGCGGCTGCTGCTGAGCAGCCGAAAGTAATTTGAGCCGCAACGGCGAGAGCAGAGGTCAATGATTTTATATTAATGGGGATCACGGCCATTCCGAGATGCGGCGTGCTCCAAGATAAAGCGTCGGGGGCGAGGCGGCGAAGAGAGCTCAGCCAGGAAATGAGTCGTGTCGCCGTCTCCTCATGCCTTGCAGCTCAACACTGGGGCGCTGCAAGTTGCGGCCGGCTTGCAAGCATCATAATATTTGATAAACAATAATTACCGGCTTCCTTTCCAGAGAAGCACCCTTGGGTCTCTTTTTAACTGTGATACAGAATCAGCTTTATTTATTTATTTTTTTTAATGGTAGTGCAGAAGTAAATAGCACTAATAATAATAATAACACAAAAATACTCTGGCGTTTAAATGGTCTAGTTACTACAGGAAGACAGCAGCATAATATATTACTACAATATATGATAGCATTGTGTCATGATGCCAGCTTTAAAAAAATTCACAAAACATAAAACTACCCCAAAAAAAAAATGTCTTCACCTAGAGATAAAATGACATTATTTATAGCGACAACACTGGCCAGAGCTTCAGAGTATTAGCTTGTCTGGTTCCTGGCTCTATGACCATCTCTTATGATCCAAATGTATCTGTTTTTATGCCTTTTTTTCGGTTCTAGCATAGCCTACATAGGTACCGTTTCTTTTTAGAAAACACAATCTTCCCCTTTAAGTCTGCTCCAGGGCTGCTCACGTTGCATTCGTGCTGTCATTTTGTCAGTCAGTGAGATGCCTGCATGGGGCTCTGATAAGGACCAGCGCGCCTGTATCCTCCGGCCTCCCGTCTTTCCTTCAGCTTACTTAGATGCAGGAGGGTGGGAGTGACTTAAGTAGAATGAAATGAAGGAAGCAAGGAAGCAGCGCAGGCAAAGACTCATTGATTAGAAAACTTACAAGGGAAATTGGAAAGCTGCTCTCCATTCAAGACACACGATTTCCAAAGGCAGTCTTTACATTGAATTTGGGTTTCTAGATTTACGTTACTAGCCTTTCCCGGGCTGAGCTCAAAAGTAAGCTGATTTACAAATTCAGGTACAGTTAGTCGGTCTGCGAAGTCAGACCCCAGTCCTTTCTTTCTCTCCTTTTAATACCTAATCCTTCATCTGCTTACTTCTCAATATTTTTTCCTCTTTCTCACTCAGTTTTACCCCTTTAGTGAGCCCCACACCAAGCTACAATCCTCTCCCCCCCCCCCCCACCCCCCCAGCAAACCCTCTTTGCTTCACTCTCTACTTCCCCTCTAGCAGGCTGATGCAATACAGTGTATTGGGACCGATTCTGTTCAGTATCGTGGTGAGCAACATTGCAGAAGGGATAGAAGGTAAAGTTTGTCTATTTGTGGATGATACCAAGATCGGCAACAGAGTGGAAATGCCTAAAGGAGTAGAGAGCATGAAAAGTGATTTACGAAAGCTTGAAGAGTGGTCAAAGATTTGGCAGCCAAGATGCGCAGAGTCATGCATCTTGGATGCGGTAATCCCAAAAGAGCTGTATAAAATGGGAGAGGAAAGGCTGATGTGCATGGACCAAAAGAGGGATCTTGGGGTGATAGTCTCTGGTGATATGAAGATGGCGAAGCAGTGTGACAAGGTGATAGCTAAAGCCAGAAGAATACTAGGCTACTCAGAGAGAGGACTAACCAATAAGAAAATGGAGGTGGTGATGCCCTTGTACAGGTCCTTGGGGAGGCCACACCTGGAGTATTGTGTTCAGTTCTGGAGCCCTTATCTCAAAAGGAATAGAGACAGGAATGAAGTGGTCCAGAGAAGGGCTATCAAAATGGTTTAGGGTCAGTATCAGAAAACCTATGAGGAGAGACTGAAGGATATGGATATTTATACCCTGGAAGAGAGGAGGTGCAGGTATATATGATACAAACCTTCAGATACCTGAAATGTTTTAATGATGTACAAACGTCAAACCTTTTTCATTGGAAAGAAATCAGTACAATAGGGGGTCACGAAATGAAACTCCAGGGAGGACATCTCAGAACCAACATCAGAAAATATTTCTTCATGGAAAGGGTTGTGGATGCCTGGATTGCCCTTCCGGAGGAGGAGGTGGTGAATACCAAAACAGTGAAACAATTCAAAAGTTCAAAGGATAAATACTGTGGATCCCTAAAGGCTAAAAGATGGAAATGAAGTTACATGGAGTAACTTGATGGTGTGGCGGTTACTACACTCAGCCAATAAACCTTGATACTGTTGACGCAACTCAATCATTACTCTCTGTTTCAATGGCAGGGCGAATTGGATTCATACAGCAACCAACTTTTACAGTCTGGGGAAACAAGTATGGGGGTAACTTGTTGATGTAGCGGCTACTACCCTTAACCAATAATGATACTTTAATGCAGCTCAAACATTGCTCTCTGCTTCAATGTCAAGGCATAACAGGGAATTGGATTCAACAGCAATCAATGAGGGCCCTGACTTTAATGGTCTGGGAAACTGATAAGCATGGGGTAATCTATATAGCACAGCAGATACCACCATAAGCTTACTGGGCAGACTGGATGGACCATTTGGTCTTTTTCTGCCATCATTTCTATGTTTCTATGCCTGAGGCAGGATGAGTGAAAGCAGATAAAGTCACAGAAAAAGTATATGCTTTACAGTGGCCGCAAGAGGTATTTCCATAATGCAACATCAATAATACAAGTTCCAAATATTGAGGAGGAACTCAATATTTGGAAGAGACCAGAATATCTTGGAGGTTGTGCCCATGACAAAACACAAACCATATATTTTGTTGAAAAATTGGCAGAGGATTCAAACAAGTCCAATGGCATGCTGAATTTGATACTATAACATGCATGCTACCTTGCTCTCCTATATGTTGTTTCATTTGTGACAGTGCCTCTTCTTCTTCTATGAGATATTTTTCTGTTCATGTCCATCTCTTTGGTATATGACTGACTCTTCTTTGCAATCTGAGGCCTGGATTTATCAAAATATGAGAGAGAGAGAGAGAGAGAGAGAGAGAGAGAAGCCATAATACCCTTACACTAGATAGGTATTGGGTGAGGAAAATCACCCAAAGATGAGATTTGTGCAATGTTCTCTCAACCTAGCTTGATGAACTCTCTTCCTGGGTAACATCAAGCTAGGCTGAGAGAACATTGCACAAATCTCATCTTTGGGTGAGTTTCCTCACTCCGAAGGTCATCAAATCTTCACATGAGAGCACTGTTCTGTTCATACAACTCACTTTGAATATCAAAGTGGCCCCTAACCCCTACACTAATACCTAAACCTCACCTCGACATCACCGAAAGTAATCAAACATGTGCACAAATCTGTAATGGAGTGATGCGTATAGTTTTTGCAAGTATTTTATAAAAGTATGCATATGTAATTTATGTGCACAATCATGGTAACATCTGCACTAATAACCCTCAGTTTAGGCATGGAGGCAGTATTTTATAAAGTTTGCTGGTGTATACATGGGTTTCGCTTATGGAAATACTGATGTATGTACTTCCAAGTACCAATAGGCCCAGACCTTCACTAGTTCACCCACACACTCCACCAGCTCATCCATACCTTCCACCACTTGCTCCAGACCCCTATCTTTCACCAAAGGCTGCAGAGAAGTCAGATTTAATATCCACAACTAGATTAGCAAGCATAAAAGTATGTGCAGGCTTTATAAGCGCATACTTCATTTATAAAGTATATAAATGTGCACATATTTCCAGACCCCACCACAGAAAGCCCTCAAAATACCATCTATGTACGTGCAGGTTTTTTTGTATGGCAGGAACAGTACGTGCATATTTCTGACCCAAAAATATGCCTACCACACATAGAGGCTACATATATGCATGCAGTAGGCAGGGAGCATGCCTTTTATACATGCATGCACCCTGCACAAGTCTTTGAAAATTCACCCCAAGGGATCTTAGTGGTAGAGAGAAGGAGGAGGCCATAGATAAGTAAGACCTGTAACTGCATAGCAGACAAGTACAAATTGGAAGGCTGGGTAGTCCTTTCCTGTCAAAATCTGCTATGTTTAGTTCTCTGGTTATTCTTTCCCTTGATTCACTTCATTCACAGCCCTAGAGTCATACATCCTTTTTCACTTCTACAAACTCGATTTAGACATTTTTATTGAGCACACACCATTTTCCACTGAAGTATATTCCACCTTCTCATCTTTAATACATAAAAAGCATTATTGCTGATGAGATCTGTTGAACAACAACTCAGTCCAGAATGATTCTACTTTCACCATTACAACATAAAAATGCTTTTCAATGCCTTTCTTGCTTGCTCAATGTGTGCTTTTTCCTTGCAGATTGTCCTTCACATTCTGTAAATGAAAAAACATATTGTGTGATGAGGAAACAGTGGTCTCATCACAGTTCTTTTTGAGAGAGCAAAGTCAAAAACAGAAAAAAACTCTAATAAAGAAAGGGGTCCTTTAAGAGTAGACAGGTCAATAAAGCTAGGTTTAGAAACTGCACTTCCCATGGGTACTAGGGAGGTAGGGGAGGACCACCTTCCTTGTGATATGCATGCTATGGGCAAGGAAGTACAGTCATCAGATGCCTTTAATAAAGCTAATGATCACCTGAAGTTAGAGCAAAGTTGGCCATGGGCAGAGGTAGGAGTAGAGTCAGCCACAGAACCGGAGCTGAGCAGCAGGATGAAGAGGAAAGTAAGGACACAGAGCTATAAGATATGCCTCCCTACGCAGAGATAGTGAAATACATGGAGAGCTTGGCTGCCTTGCAATATTAAAAGGAGAAAACACAGCTTTGAGAAAGGTAATTCTGTGTGCAGTCACCTTGTGGGAAGCTAATAGCCTGTAGGTCTACTGAGGCTACCAAGGGCAGAGGTGTTTCAATAAAGTGCCCAGCTTAAAAACTTGTAGAAGCTGAAAAATAACTGTTTAATGAACC
This sequence comes from Rhinatrema bivittatum, assembly GCF_901001135.1. NCBI lineage: Eukaryota > Metazoa > Chordata > Amphibia > Gymnophiona > Rhinatrematidae > Rhinatrema > Rhinatrema bivittatum. The sequence goes on from NC_042617.1 coordinate 343,949,675, forward strand.
CTTTGTGGATAAAATGCTACTGGTGCAGAATGGACAGTTGGTGAATTTGCTCAGAGAGAAGAAAATAATTGTGCTTGTGTTGTCACTTAGCATTAAAGAAAGGTTTGGAAGGAGTTGTCCTTGCTAATCCATTCACCAGAGAGAAAGCCTTAGGCCTGGAAACTTTATTGGACAAAACCTACCTAGACCTTGCTGTGTATAAGTGTGAACTGTAAACTGTGACAATGCTTTTCTTTACCTTTCTTACTGCGAGATTAACTTACCAGAGGAAGCACTGTCTGAATTGGACAGAATTTATTTGTCCATTATGAAAAAAAATCACTGTTGACCTTACCTTAAGAGGAGCAGCATGTGACAATTGTGAGACTCCATTGATGTATCTCATCTCTGATAACCGTTACATCTAATTAATTCCTCCTTCATGCAAGCTATCCTTCTGAAGACTGAAACACATGTTGGGATTTTGAGAATCTCTGTTTCTTGCATTCTTTTTTTTTTCAACCAATTTGTGTTTCACTGTTTTGGTTTTGTACATGTCCAAGCTTGTTGAGTTTTATTGTATTGCAACAATCTACCCACAATTTCTTTAGATTTATTTCCTGATGATCTGTATTTCTTGGCCCGTTTCTTGGTTGTATGTAATAATGTGAACAACTTTGTATTGATAAGTAATGCTAATATGGTTTTATAATAAGAAGTACTGTATATCTTGAAGCCTTTAATATTTAATTTACAAATGAATAGATTCCAAAACTCTGAATCATATTTAAAATGTTAAGAAGCAAATATCTGAAATATTTCATATCATTCTGTCTGTGAGAAATGCTGGCAATCATTGGATCCAACAAAATAATCAAGATACTGACTCACACAGTAAGTATTAGAGTTAGTTGATTAAGCTGATTGAAGACTAGAGGACGATTAATTTCAACCTTCAAACTCTATATGGGGGTAATCAAGAGGAAAGGCTAAACAAGAAAGACACTGTGACCCTCTGAAGCCAATTCTGAGGCAATAAAAACAATCCCTCCTGATCCTGAATATGGGGATATGAGATTGTAGTTGGACTCTAGGGTAAATTGCTGGGACAGCAGTTTTCCCTAGAGTCCGACTACAATATCATAACCCCCTGATACAATTGCCATCCTATATTGCTGCCAGGACCATTCTCTGCTGGCACGATAGTTCACACATTCACCACTCTAGGTGAAGGATCCCTTTTCCCGAGGGTACTTCCCATCTACCTCTTTGTTTAGTTTGTTCTTTCAAGGTTGACGCGATCATCTGGAAGATACATTGAATGTGTTCAGTGTATGTGCATTTGCTTTCAGTCCTTCCTTTATTCCAAGGAAAGTAGCCCCAGTTCAGAAATGGTTTAGCATATGTAAAACGGCACAAAGGGTACCCATAAAATGCCAAAGTTTGCCTATGAAATGGTATCATGCCTGAGTGCATAAAAGATCAAATGACTGACTGTAGGTTGCCAATTTTGTCACTGAATCACCCTCATCCAGTCATATATTATAAAAAAAAATAATCATGTTCAAACTAGGCACCAAATGCCCACAACAAAATCTTCATAGAATATCTGATTAAACAATCAAATTATATATTTCTTTAGTGTTTTTATATATACACGTAAAAAACTGCTATCAGCAATTCACAAAAGCTTTGAAACAATAATATATCTCAAAAAAGAAATATGTGAATATGAAAGGATCCTCAAAGACCGATAGAGGAAGCAAAGCTGTCACCCGTAATCAATTGAAAATAACTCAAAAAATGCTGTTGTTGAAGCCCTACTCTGGTATTTCAGAATCTATTGCCTTGGTCAGGGGCCAAACACTTCAAGCTGAAAAGATCAAAACGAAAATAAGCAATTCAGAGAAAATCTTTCAAAATCACTATAAAGAAAAACGTACTACTTTAGATTGGACATTGGGTCTGCCACCGGGGCTGTCCCACAGTAGCCTTTTTCAGCTTTTTTTTCAGTGTTGTATATATTTTATTTATTAATTAAAATCATTTATATCTTATCTATAGCAGACCAGCTGTGCTAAGCGAGTCAATAAAATATAAATATAAAACAAAGCACTAAAACACAACCAAATGTAGTGCCCTCTTACCTGGCTCTGTGCCTGTCATGGAGGAACAGCCAGGACACTAATGATAGGTAATGCTGAAGTAACAACCATTACATGACTGATACAGAGACTGTTTGAGACAACCTAACTGGCTGCTCCCCAGGTGTGTGGCTGCACCATGTGACTGTACTCTGCTTCAAGGCACCCGACTTTAGGATCCAATAGAAGAAGGAGGATTTTGTTTTCAAATAGCCTAGACTCTCTGGGAGGAAGTGAGTTAGGAAAAGGAAGAGACACAGCCTGGGTAAGCAGGGCCGAAGATAGACAGTTTTAAGAAACAGGTTGCTTCTGTCTGTGCTGAGAGAGATATGCTAATCTCTGCAGGGATATGGACAGTGAGTTCCTGTTGAGTTTGGGCAGTAGAACAGACAGACCATGTAGGCAGAGCTAAGGAAAAGAATTGCTGGGTTCCTGATAGCTGTACTGAAGCAGTTTGTGATACATCTCCAGCCATAAGAGCTAAATAAAGACTCCAGGATCCAGTAGTGGGAAGCATGAGTATTTTTGGCCCAGATACAGGGAAATAGACTCTGGCACAAGCTTCTGGGTTAATTTCTGAGTAGCTGTCTCTCTTCTGTGACATTCATCTGCATTGCCTGCAAATATTTGGATTACAAGTAGAACTAGCTCTGAGCTGTTTAAACATTGACCTTTTTGAATTCCTGGTCCCATCACCATATGTAATATTGCCTGCCACTGCCAGAAAGTCAAGGTCATGTCACAGGGTTGCTAAGTTTTCTGAGTCAAGGAACAATATGTGCTGCTGTGCATTTGCTGTGGAAAGGGTGGGAAGTGACAATTGTCTTTGCTTATGTATGAATAATACTGGGTCCAGTTACTAGTGCAGGGTATGTCTGCAGGGGATATAGTAAGGTCACTGGTAATTTAAAGGTATAATAGGCTTGAGTAATAGAAACTATAGAGATTTATACCCCCATCCATTTCTGTTTAATTTAAGTGAAGTATGTAAATGTAAAGCAGTTCAACAGTTTACAGATTTTAGCCCATGTATATGTGTTTAGCCATATTTTTTATGCACAGGTTTTAATGCAGTTTATCTCTTGCAATAATAAAAGCAATGCTGATAAGGCATTCACATTCGTTGCTCCATTTGTTTTATTTGTGTTGGCAGTATGCACGTATGCTTGCGCACAGAAATGGTGTGTGTGTGTATGTATGCGCACACTATCCATTCATCAGGATACGTGCATACCGCCAAAACGAATCAAATGAACGAAGCAATGAATGCACATGCCAAATGCTGGTATCATTTCAGTATAGTTGCTGGTTTACAGGGACAGTTCCCTTCTGAAGCCTCTTCATAGAGGTGGAACCCATTATTACACTAATAAACAGACAAAACATACATACAATGGCCAATGGGTTACTGATACATCATGAGAGGTCCAACAAAACTAACCGCTATTATATCATCCCAGAGAATGCTTCCTAGAATAAAAATGCTTTGAGATGCTTACGAATGAAGCTATAGTTAGTAATTTGCTGCAAAGACTGTGGAAAAGCATTCCAGAGCAATGGCCCAGCTTGAGAAGAATCCAGATTATGAATATGAGCCTCATGGCAATAGGCCAGCTTCAAAATCCCCCAACTGATGCCTCTTAGCTCTAAGCTGCTCCTTACGATGCTTTCTAGCTTCACACTCCTTTTCTCTTTAGAGATATAGCACATTTGTTTTTATTTATTATTTTTATATACAGATATTTGATCTCAATCGAGATATCACACTGGTTTACATTCAGGTACTGTAGGTATTTCTCTATCCCCAGAGGGCTTACAATCTAAGGTTTTGTACCTGAGGCAATGGAAGGTAAAGTGACTTGCCCAAGGTCACAAGGAGCGACAGCAGGACACATAGAAGGTTTGATATTAAGTGAACTGTCATGAGGCTATAGTCTTTTAGTTTGTTTGTTTTTTTAAATCACTGTACTTGTCAACTTAATGCAACTTTTTAAAATGCTTCTATTTTCCAATCAGTGTTTAATGAATTCTACATTCCAGTTTACTTTTGCCAACAAGTTGTGCATTAGCTTAAATCTGCCCTTTTAACATGTATTTTATTTTATTTTTTTACTTTTGCCATTACCACTTCTATGCTGATCTTAAATTACATCATGTTGTTATCATCTCCCAATCTGACAGGATAAAAGAAGTAGCAGTCTTTCAACATAGCCAAAACCTTTTCGTCTTTGCTAATGTACTCATTTTCTTATCCCTAAAAGCTCCCATTGTCGTTACTTGTCCCTGCAAGACTGTTCTTCCCATCTGGTTAATTAATTTAAGTTTGTTCTTCTGTTTAATCATTGATGATTTTTCAACACACATCATCATACTTGGGAACTTCTGATTTGTGGTCATCCTGACATTGGAGTGTGGGGCTATGCATCAACTTTCTCTCTTCAGCCCCCCACCCCCAAGTAATACACACTCTCTTTCTCTCACATACACATATACTCTCTCTCGCTCTCTTCTTTACCTCCAGGCTTGATCCCAGGACTCTCTTCCAATCCCCTCCTTCACCATAGCATTCCACCCAAGCCTGATCCCAGCATCTCTCCCCCCAGCACAGATCTGAGCACCCTGACTTGTGCTTTGGGATGTCTCCTTCCTCTTACCCCACACTGCCTTCAGCTGTTTCCCAAATCCTGGTACCTCAGAGAACTGCAGATTGTTGTAGCTATGTCTGATCCAGCCCTTCCCCTCTTGTTTCTCCCCATAGACTGCCTGTCAACATGGGACAGGAGGGGAAGGGGTGAGGCTGGAGGTGACAAAGCAATGCAGAAAACAATTGCTCTCCTCCTTTTTACAGCCCCTTTCCTCCTGTCCCTTACAATGCCTGAAGGGGAGGGACTACAGCAGTAAATAAATGAGCTGTTTTCTGCTACCTGGAGCTTTCAGGTGTTTTCCTTGAGACAACACAATATATGCAAATTCCCAGAATCTCTGTGTTTGACCTGGTGAGTTCCCACTTATGGTCATTATTCACTTGTATATTATTTTTCTTGCTCATAATTTCTACCCATGGAAGCTTCCATACTCCATCTGTTTTTCCCTCAATATGCTATCTGAGTAGGTGAGGTCTTTCAGGCCCAATAAAGGCAGAGCCCCTCTTCCCATTTTAACATGTTTATATGTTCTGTCTATTTATGAGACTTTTACCATTACCTTTTAGTGGTTGCAATTATGTGTGCTATATATACCAATCACTGCTGAACATTCAAAATGTATCTATCATACTTCTTGCAATTGCAATCAATACTTCTGCAACTGTATGTTAATTGTTATTGGAAGTGGTTGGAATCTCATTATTTATAGGTATGTGAGTCTCATTAGAAAGAGTGCTTAAATTTAGATTGGGTCGATTTGAGTGCTGCCTTACACTGCCCCTGTTACTAATTTCAAGTTAATTTTTGGGGTGCTTCCAAGCCTTCTCTCTCCCTGTTCCTGCTGCAAAACCATAGACTAATTTTTACCTCTGCACAGGGCTGTCACATTTGCTGACCCATCTCTGTCTCCCTTCAGTTCACTGATTGTTCCGTCAATTTGTCCTTCTCCTACCTATTGCATGGAATATCCTCATGTTCAAATATAATCCATCAGACCAATATAGACTGATTATTTTGTACCCAGTGTTGCAAAAAGTCCAAAGCCTTCCTTTATAGGGCATACCCAGAACCATTCATTGATTTCCCTAAACTCCCTCTGTCTTTCTGGTGTAATCCATGATTTATTAATGCAGGGGAACTTTGGTTTCCCTCACTAAAATGAATGTACCATCTAACTGGTGAAGTTCTATGTAGAAGAGGGCAGAGAGAGGTTTGGGTTTTACTCCCCCGTGTGGGAGTTGCAGATGGTGTGTCCTGGCTGTTTATCATCCCAAAGCCCCATCTATCCTCTTGGAGTTGTATTTACTCTTTCAAGGAGGCAGGAGCTCTCTGTCTCTTGCTTCATCAGTTTTTCCTTAAATTAATGGAAAAGAGCTGGGGACTTTTCTCTTTTGCTAGTTGGCCTCTTGTTAACCAGATTCTGCTTGGTTTTTCCTCTTTTAAGCCAATTTTTGAAGAATTCTTCTAAAATTCTTCTGTGAGAGCCGTCCCTCTTGTTGCAGTGGATTGGGGCATCCCTGTATTCAAGGATGGATTTGGGGTAAAGAAGTCCTGCAGTGTGCTGTCTCTCCCTCAGGGGATAGATCTGACAGTGACCTGATGCTGAGGAGTTTGAACTTTGAATTAACTGTCTTTTTGCATTATCTCCTCTGCTTTGAGGCAAGGAAGTTTTATTCCACTCTTCCTGCTTATCACTTGATTTTCCCCCTTTTGAGTTAAAAGACTATTTTTTTGTTCCACTGGGAGCTGATGGCCCTTGGTACCCAGGACTCAGTGACCAAATTATTGAGAGTGCGGCATCTTTCACCCTGAAAGAACCTAAGGAGCTTGGAGGAATTCATCTGGAGTAGAGGATTCCTACCAGTGGCATAAGAGGAAACAAAACTGGAAGACACAAAGTAAAGGTAATTAACAAGTACTTTATTTCTGCTAATTCATGGGAAATATGAAGGAACGTGAAGTGCCCTTCAGGTGCTGCCTAAGGAGTCAAAGGATTTAAAGAGAGTCTAGAAAATATATTAAAACTGGCACTAAGTTCTGATAGAGCATTGGAACTAAATCCTGACCACTTTCAGTGGGAAGAGCTGGGAAAATAAATTAGGAATTAAGGGAGGGTTGAACTAACTTCAATCTGATAAATCTGAGATAATTGGAGTAATTGGGAAGAAGGAATGTTGTGAATAGAAACATGCTTTCCAAAGGAAAGTAGAGACCTTGCTAAAGAAGTGGAATCACAGGTTTATGAAATCCTTCTGCTGTCTTATTATTTACTGATTTTAATTAGAATGTGAATTGAAGCTGTAAATATTCTTTATTTACACTTTCAGATAATGGAAGGACTAGGAGGAATTCCATGAAGTTAGCAAGTAGCACATTTAAGACTAATTGGAGAAAATTCTTTTTCACTCAATGCACAATAAAGCTCTGGAATTTGTTGCCAGAGGATGTGGTTAGTACAGTTAGTGTAGCTGGGTTCAAAAAAGGTTTGGATAAGTCCTTGGAGGAGAAGTCCATTAACTGCTATTAATCAAGTTTACTTAGGGAATAGCTTAGCCACTGCTAATAATTGCATCAGTAGCATGGGATCTTCTTGGTGTTTGGGTAATTGCCAGGTTCTTGTGGCCTGGTTTGGCCTCTGTTGGAAGCAGGATGCTGGGCTTGATGAATCCTTTGTCTGACCCAGCATGGCAATTTCTTATGTTCTTCAGTCATCTATTCAATTACCAGTAAAGGAGTTAGAAACCACCCATTTTCTTGAGTGTTTTTATAGGATGCATAGACTCTTTTATAGTTATTATCAGTGCTGTACCAAGGGACGGAAATGACTTATTGCAGAAAGAAACCATCTACAAGAACTATTGTTTGTTCCCACTCTGGATTCAGAAAGCAAAGTTATCTGGTGGGGTGAAGGAGAGCCTGAGAGACAGTGAAGGAGAGTTGCGCAGAGAGGGTCTGTCTCTTTTCTTTCCTATGTGCTCCTGGGTGGAAGTTAAAAGGATCCGTCCCACCCAGGAGTTACATTAAAGTACTCCCTTGGTGGTCCTCTCCTTTAACATGGAATCTTGCTCCCTGTAATTACATGGAAGGGGCTCTCTCCTGCGCCTACATAAATCACTGGTGTCAAAGTGCACCGGGATGCGCAAGGCTTTCTAAGCCCTGCCCGGTAACCTACATACGTTATACGTGAGGTGCCATACCCAAGAGCCAGGACAACAACTTAACTATAACGTTTCTTGCTCTCAGAATCCCATAAGTATGTTTCAGGCTCCCTGATTCCTTTTTCGTTGCTTCTCCATTACAGACACAGCCTTCTAAGACATTTGAGGATGTCATAACTCCTCCCCCCTCCCCCAATTCCCTTTACTTCCAGCCCCTTGGGTGCCCACTATGCTCATGCCATCACCATCCAGCTGGAGAAATTTGTTCTGTTAGACTTTTAAAGCGGTCTATAAAACAAGGTGAGATTTGAGATGAGCACCTATGATTATTTCGTTTGAAGATCAATGGCATAAAGTAATAGCAAATGTGGGAATTAACACAAGAAGAAGAAGGAACACAGAGAAACAGGAGAGATGGTGGGGGAGAAAATCTGGAATGGATTTTAAGGTTTTGTTTTTTTTCAACTTCAAAGGAACAATTGTGAGACATGCCCATCTTCGGGGAGAAGGAGAAGTGATGTAGGGTTAGGAGGAGTGAAGATGTAAATTGTTTGGCTGCTGCGGATAAAGAGAGGAAATGGGAGGGCGTTGAACGGGGAGATGCAGCAGACTTATGACACTGGGTTCTCAAATCATCAAACTTTACCTTGATCTCACATATACTTGACTAGCATTCCCTTACAGGGGTTCAAGCTGTGGACAACAACTATCCATTCTGCTCATCTGCCCTTTTCATATCACAGGCACCCGCACTTTCACACAGCAAAGGAATCCTCCATAAACTAGAACTACTTTAACTAGTCTACCTCTTTAAAGCCTCTGCTGGCTGAACTTCTCTTCAGTATCTTTTTCTCTATTTTCTCTGCCGTATTCTTATATCTTTTTCTCTTCTTTTTCCTGGCACCCGAAATCACTGCCTTCTGAGTTGCAGCACTATTCCTGGCATTTTTCCATGTATAACCACTACTAAAACCGCAGACCTTGAATTACTAGCACTTTTGGAATGGACCGTTGGTAAATACTGACCCACAATCGCAAAGAGTACCAATAGTGTCCAAGTTAATACTCCATTCACCAAGAACGTATAAGGTGAATATACATACTAGGCTTCATAGACCTTCATAATAGGCTTCATCATATAGCATGGTTTTACTTTCACACTCTGCCTTATCTTTAATCATTGGTCAATACTGGTGCATTTTTTTGTTCTATTTTTCAATTTGCAAAATATCTCGTGTTAATGCCACGTGTGATGTGCGCCTTTAAATCACAGTAATAAATCAAATTAGCCACATTACTTAGCTTAATAAATAGAAGCCACATTTTCCAAGTCGGATTGCCCGGTAAACTCTGCCCGACACGGGACCGTGTTTTGGATGTCGAAACAATCCTTTTTCAAGGGCTCATCTACTGCAATATAAAAAGGTTCAATGTGATCCACAGAAAAAAATTTTTGCTGTTCACTTTAAAGTAATGACAGATGCATTGCAAAACGTCAGATTATAGTCCAGAGAAACCTTACTTATGATCGCTCAATTTGTCAGCTTGAAACATAGTGGCATGATGGCATTCATTTCCGGTATCAGTGGAAGAACTGCCATTGTTATGCCATATTTAAAAGGGCTGAGCTGTCAAAAGGCTGACGTGATGGAGAACTGTTGTAGAATTTTCAAGGCTGATGCTACCAAAATGGACGACGGGATAGAAAACATAGGCGGCCATTTTTGAAATGTCAATTGTCAAAACGACTTTTGATGATCTTTGAATTATGATAATGCAAACTCAAATTGACCTGAGTTTACACATATTTACTGCGAAATTACTAAGGAATAGCCTAGTGGTTAGAGCAGTGGGCTATGAGCCAGGAGACCACGGTTTGAGTCCCGCTGTTGCTCCTTGTGACCTTGGGCAAGTCACTTTACCCTCCATTGCTTCACCTTAAAAAACTTACATTGTAAGCCCTCTGGGGATAGGGAAATACCTACAGTACCTGAATGTAAACCAATATGATATCTCAGATTGAATGTTGATATATAAAAGAAAATAATTTAAAAAAAACAACAAATAAATGTATTGGAACATTGAAAAAACTGAGATAAAAAATGATCTGATATAACCATCCATTGACAAAGGGGATATAATACTCTGAAGTCTGCAACACACAGCTTTTGGAACCACTGCAATTACTCCCCCCCCCCCCCCCCCCCCCCCCCCCCCCCCATTTTTTTCCTGAGACATATTGTACTGCCGAAGGAAAATCCACTCACCAGATCCAAGCAAGTAACAATAAGGTGATGATTAATAAATAGTAAAAATAGACTTATCTAAAGCACATCATTGATCTGATTTTCAGCACCAAACTGGGAGGTGGGTTTATGCCCTCTTGGCTCACTTCCACAAAGTGGACAGGACTCCATTTCAGTGCAATGCCACTATCTTTATATTACAAGGAGATGCTTTGAGTAAGCTCTCAGTGGGCATTACAATTTTAAGCTTATATACTGTTTCCATGCAGAAAAGGCTCTTTTACAAATTATATCAAGCTTTGGATATGGATGATTAATGCAAACAATGTAACACATGTTTCTACTTAGCATATCTATTAAAGATAAGAGGAGGTACATATTCTTGCTTAATCTGAGACCTTGGGCGAGGCTTGTTCCCATGGCCTGCTAAGAGGAGAAATACTGAACTTGGTAGTCTTATAATAGGGTAACTCAGAAATAGTGGTCTGTTATAGTGAGCTAAATTGAACTGAGGGGTGCAATCACAGGTCCTAGGACCTACCAGTTCCTCTGCACAAAGAAGTAAAGACATTAGCAGATCTCACTACTCATACAAAATAATCAACTTATGAGATACTGCTCCTAGTGTTCCTCTATTTACCTGTGCAGGACCAGGCTAGTTGCCTAGTCCACCTTAAATCCCTTAAGGAGATATGCTCTCTGGGTGGGATCCTGAAGGGCAGGTGGGGCTTAGCGGCAAAACTAGATATGGGGGAATAAGTGCTGGGATCCAGATAGGGCTAACCACACTAGGCCCATGTCTCCAGGAAGAGGGCAGCTCCTATAATGTAACACATTCCAAACACTGAGCTAAGATGAAGCTGAACTGTGCGAGTACTCAAGGAAGCAGTATTTTATTGTAAATAAAGAGAGTACACTGTTGTAAAGGGAAGAGACAGTCTACTGTTGTGCTTGTGTGAAGCTATAACAAAGATATACTGTTTTAAGAAAAGCTGAAATCAGACACGTTTGTCTCCAGGCCTGTGGGAATCCTCACTAATTCCCAGGACCTATGGTTCTAAATTGAAGTACAGAACACAGGGGGCTTGTGGCTCTAAAACAAAGTACAGTGCACAGGGGTACACAGAGCATCGTGGCTTGTGAAAGGGTATGGCTCAGAAGATGCACTGAAAAAAAAACGTTTCAGGTAGAGAGAAAACTGTAAGTGGGCCTTGTTGCAGAGACAGCCAGAAAGTGGTAGGTTTGAACTGGCTAAAGAGAGATGCTCTGCTGAGAGATAGATAGGGATTTAAAAGTGATTGTTATTGCTGGTTATGCAGTCTTTTTTTTTTCACCTTTTATTTTGCCTTGAAAAAGAAAAGAGTAAGGAATACTGGTGCAGTAAGGCTGTGCTGAGCAAGGTGTGGCCTTGGAAAAGCTGCCAGAGTGAGCTTGAGTGCAGTGAATGGGAACAGAGCAAGACCCTCTTCCAGCAAGCAAGCTCCTCTGCAGTTTGAGGTATGCAGCCACAGGAAATCCTGCAGTGGAACAGTCAGGGTACTGCAGCAATCAATGAAGCAAAAGCAGCCAGAGGGCTGGAAGGAAAGAACAGCATTGATTTATGTGTAGTGGGAGTTCCCAAGTTCCAAGAGCTGGGTCAGAGAGAGGACCTGAGGCTCAAGGTTTGTCAACTGGAAATGCCAGCCAAGGTAATGTAGCAAGGGAACCCACTCCCAAGAGTCCAGGCCAGACAAGAGAGTGAATACCTAGACTGGCTGGCCAAGGAGTATCAACAGCTCATGGAGGAACTGGATGAGTGGCTGGCAGAGGGGTCCAGTGAGCTGACTGAATCATGGCAACAGTCTAAGATTGGCACTACAAGTGGTCCTGAGGAAGAATCTGTAGAATGCCAATCAATACCGGGAGTCCAGAGCCTGCTCCCGTGAGAAGCCTTGAGAAGGGGGCAGTAAAGAACCCTGAGAGAGGGATCACAGAGAGCCCTGAAAAGGGTAACACAGGTTGCCTAGGAAAAGGCAATATTGAGAAAGTGGAAATTGGAGATACAGGAGGTCCCGAGGAAGACCCAGTACGGTGCCCAAGCACTCCCAGGAGTCCAGCGACAACTCCGGTGAGCAGCACAGAGAGAGAGGTCATGGAAAGGCAAGCAAGAGATGCCATGGAGAGACCAGAGTGTGGTGCTGCAGAGACCCCAGCGAGTGAAGCTGCGGAGGAGCCAGCAACTGGCATGGGTAAGTGGTCAGAGCATACAGAGGTGGAAACTGCAGAGCCCAGAGGGACGCACTGCAGAATGTACAGAGGAGGAAACTGTGGAAAGCCCCAAGGGAGTTGCTACAGAGAATCTGGTGGAAGAGTCCACAGAGAGCCCAGAGGATGGTGCTGTGTAGATTCCAGCAACTGGGGATACAGAATAGCCAAGGAGGGGTTCTACAATGGAGTTACCAGATGCCAGGAAGTAGGCATAGCTGGTTATAGAGGAACCAGCACTGGTGGTTCCCCTGTTGGTCCATAAAGATCCATTGGGATGGAATTTGAACCCAAAGCCAGCAAAAGACTTAGTTAATGGACTGGGGATGTGCACTGAGGAGTAGATTTTAAAAAACTGCGCCCGGGCGTACTTTTGTTCTGGCGACTGGCGCAAACAAAAGTACACCGGATTTTAATAGATACACGCGTAGCTGCATGTATCTTTTAAAATCCGGGGTCGGCGTGCGCAAGGCTGCGCAAAATCGGCAGCCTGCGTGCGCCAAGCCACGCAGCCTGCCTCCGTTCCCTCCGAGGCCGCTCCGAAATCGGAGCGGCCTCGGAGGTAACTTTCCTTCCACCCCCCCTACCTTTGTTGGAAAAGTTACGCCTGCCCGAGGCAGGTGTAACTTGTGCGCACCAGGCCGGCTGCTAGCGTGCCATGTTCCGGTCCAGGGGATGGTCCGGAGGCCACGGCCAAGCCCCCGAGCCGGAACCACGCCTGTGGCCCCACCCCCGGAACACCCCCGACAATGCGCCGGCCCCAATATGCCCCCTACACGCCCCCAGCACGCCCCCCCCAGGAAAGCCCTGGGACTTACGCATGTCCCAGGGCTTTGCTCGCGCCAGCAGCCTATGCAACATAGGCTCAGCACGTGCAGGGGGAGCTTGGGGCAGGTTTTTGGTGGGTACACGCGTATCTTACTCGCATACCCCTTTGAAAATCTGCCCCTGAGTGAATGGCACACTGGGTGGTGGTCATGATTTTGTTAAGGGTAACCCTAAGCGATGGGGGTGAACATGTCACTGTCCCCATTCCCAAGCATAGCTAATGGGAAGCCAGAAGGAGGGGAATGGGATGTCTTGTACTCTCCTGGATGGGATCCAGGAGGGAGTAGGGGCAATTGGTCTATTGGGAACAAGTTGAGGGGAGGGGTATGTGAGATAGTGCCCCTAGTATTCCCCTATTTACCTGTGCAAGACCAGGCTAGACACCTGGTTCATCTTCAGTCCTTAAGGAGAGTATGCTCTATGGGTGGGATCCTGCGAGGAAGGTGGGGTTCAGAGGGCATAACCAGATACAGGGGAATAAGAGCTGGGATCCAGATGGGATAACCAGACCAGGCTTTGGTTTCCAAAAGGAAGGAAGCTCCTATAACGTAACCCTGTCGAAACACTGAGATGAGACGAAGCTGAACTGTGAGTGCTGAGGGAAGCAGTACTGAACTGTAAGCAAAGAGAGTACACTGTTCTGAAGGGAAGACAGCCTACTGTTGTGTATGTGTGAAGCTGTAATAAAATATATGCTGTTTTAAGAAAGGCTGGAATCAGACTAGTTTGTCTCCTGGCCTGTGGGAATCACCGCTCAATCCCCCACAACTTTGAAGCCTGCATGAAAGATGAATATTCATACTGACATAAGAATGGACCTTCGAAGAGAACATGCTTCATGTTAGTGTTTATCTCAGGCTTCAGATGGTAGGAGTCTGCTGCTGTTTGACTTGTTCTCCTACTGCAACCCTTACTTACCCTGCCGAGTCAGCAGAAATTGTGGCGTGCACATCCTCATGTCAGAAGCATTTCACATGAAGTGCTGCAGAATGTGGGCTATCCACTCTTCATTCAGTCCAATGATCTAACACCGGCTTTAACTGTACCAAATTGGTCATAAAACATGAAAAAGCAACATCAAAAACATCTGGAACATTTTCAGTAATGCATGGATCACTCAAAACTACAACTGCCTTCCTCATTTCACCACTAATATTTCAGAGGTAGAAACGCCATGCATCACAGTAGCAAATTATTCTGCACGGCAGAAGTACTGTACCCTGTGCAGGAACATAACACACAGCACATTATCGGCATGTTGGTGATCTTAGTGTTTGCAGTTGCTACTGTTTAGAGGAAATTCACTTATTGGCCCACCTGGGACCAGAAGCATCTGAGTGGTGGCCTGTCAGAGAACAACTTCACTTCAAAATGAGGCTCACCGCTGACCCACACCCAAATCAACCTTTTTACAGTGTCATCAGCCTTGTGGGTGAGATTTAGTACATTGCTTAATGCTTTATCCTCTGGCTTTTTTTCACAGGGAATCAGACCATGGTTAATAAATACCACAATGGTGTTCCCTTTATCTATTATTTCACTTTGAGTATTATTATTATTATATCTGTTTTTGTTGCAGAATTTCCTTCCCGAATTCCATGGCAGCTGGTGATACGCTGAAATGAGGCAATAGGCATATAATTAAGTATAAGCACCTAGTAGCTACAAATTAATTGGTAGCATATATCGTAGCCATCAGCTGAAATATGCAGATAACTCCAGCTGCATCCAGGAGACATTCTTCTGCATTTTTGTGTTATTAGTACTGGCATAATAATAAAATATCCTCTGGTGGCACTAACCTGAATTAGTAGTAAGCTCCATGAGTTTCTACAAATATTCTAGATCATTAGGTAGGCACAGATAACATAAACTATATATAAAATAGCACTTGAGGGAAACACATGATATTTTGCAGTGTCTTATTCATAGATTTGTGCCGTTTGGTTTGGTTTTGGTGCTGTGTGTGAAGGATGATGGGTGCTGTCTTGGCAGGGTTTTTTTCCTTCCTCTGGGCTCCAACTAAATAGGAGACGACCTTCACTAGACTACAGTGCCATAAGCCTTCAAGAACTCTTCATTTGTAACTACCTGTTGTTTTTTTCCTAATTCTTTATATAACACCCTCCTCTCAACTAGCTTAGCCATGGTAGCAATAATCCTAGGCCAGACAGAAAACCATGGCTTCTTCCAGAAACAGATAATGCATCATGCTGTAATAGAAAGTACATATGAGTCATGATTTTGGCCACCGGGTGTCACTGTTGTGTGAGGGCTGAGACTCCCTTCCCCTCCACAGCATCCTCTATGTCAGCTGGATCCAGTAGCTGAAAGGTTTCTTGAATGGCAGCATACAGAACTGCCACCAAACCACCACAGGACTGGCTGCGCAGCTGTACTGTTTAAAACTAGATTTAAAAAGCAAGCTATTTTAATTGTCAGCATCTGGTGTGAAGGAGGGAGGACATGAGGCTAAGATGGCATAAGGTAATTTCTCAATTCACATTTCAAAGTGAACTCTACAGTGTGTCAGTTATGTAATATAAACTATTCTAATAATGAAAATTCTTCACCACTTAATTTGCTATCAACTAAACATTAAAATGCCTGGAGAGTGAAATGAGAGACAGAAACAGGGGCAGGTAGCTAGAAAGAGACTGAGGTAGACAAAGGGAGAAACAAAAGCCGTAACAAAAGGTGGGAAAGACTCATAGAATTCCAGAATTATTGGGCTGTAGGCAAATAGGATGATACCGTAGAAGAGGCCGGCCGAGAAAGAATGGGTAAAGCGAGGCAAACAACATTTTTTTTTCCAAGTGGCCTAAAGCCTCCGCTGCTGTCTGCTACCGAGATTTACTTCAGTATCAAATGGGCATCATTGTGTGGCCATAACATGTTTTGAAATGTTTAAGCATTTGCAATTTTGACTTCTTAATTAAATTGAAAACTGAAAATCCCAGGTGCTTATAAATGAAGGGATAAGAAAAAGATCATGTGGCTGGTCCAGTCTGCTCATCCACCCAACTAATTTACTTTCCAATTCTCATCACTCCCTTAGAGATCCCCTGTATATCTATTCCATGCTTTCGTGAATTCAGATACCACTTTTCTCTCCACCACCTCCAGTGAGAGGCTATTCCATGCATTCACTACCCTTTCTGTAAAGAAATATTTCCTAAGATTACTTCTAAGTCTACTCCCTTTCACCCTCATCCCATGATACCTCGTTTAAAAGTCTTGCTTCCTATGCATTAAAATTTTGGAACTATTTAAATGTCTCTACTATATCTCACCTTTCCTCTAGGGTGTATGTATCTACATCTTTATATCCCCATATGCTTTAGAATGAAGACCACGGACAATTTCAGTAGCCTCCCTCTGGACTAACTCCATCCTGTTTCTATCCTTCTGAAGGTGCGGTCTCCAGAACTGACCACAGTATTCCAAGTGAGGTCTCACCGAGGACCTATACAGGGGCAATAATCATTACCTCCCTTTTTCTGCTGATCATTCCTCTCCCTATGCAGCCATGCATCTTTCTGACTTTTGCTATCAATGTATCCACCAGTTTGGCCACCCTAACTTCATCAGATGCAATCACCTCCAGATCCCTCTCTTCTTAAGCACTTAGAAGAATCTCCCCCCCCCCCCCCCCCCCAAATACTGGAGTATATTTTTTTTAGCTTTAAATCTTAGCTGCCAGACCCTAAACCATTCCTCAAGCTTCGCTAGATCCCTCCTTATAATTTAGACACCTTCCAGTCTGTCTATCCTATTACAGATTTACATATCATTGGCAAAAAAAAAAAAACAACAACAAAAAGCCCCCAAACTTTTCCTGACAATCCTTTGAAATGTCATTTACGAAAATGTTGAAAAGAACTGTTCCAAGGATCAATCCCTGAGACACATCACTAGTAATAACTCCCTCCTCAGAGTGATCTCCATTTACCACAACCCTTTGTTGCCTCCAGTTCATATATTTGGATATAATGACGGGCTTGCAGGTATGCATAAGAGCACTCCTACCACGTAGGGAAAGTGGCAATGGGGTCCAGAGCTGCAGCTGCACCCGAAGCTGAAGGAGACATGGGGGTAATATTCAGCTCGTAAAGCTGTACCAGCTGTCGGGGTACCCATACGCCCAGATATTTGATCTTGTCAGGAGCCCATTGAAAAGGAAAGGGACCGTCCCAAGAGCCAGGCAGGTGATCAATTTATGTTCAAACAATTTTTATTGGTTTTACAAAATGAATACAAAGTAAAGAGGGTGTTTCCTGAGCCCTCCCGAGGTTAGGCAAACCAACACACATATACACCTTTCTCCCCCCCATATGCAGAATCTCCCCCCCCCCCCCGGTTCCCCCCCCCCCCCAACCCATCCCCCCCTGCAATCCGCTATAGTCCATGACATTGAGGACAGACGGAGTGGGCAGGCAAATAGTCTGGATCAACAAGCAAGTCCGAGGGAAAGATAGCAGTCACCACTCAATCATTCAGCGCAAGACTACGCGCCCGGGAAGGAAGCCATTGAAGATAGGAATTCCAGATGCTTGAGAATAGATGACGCCTTCGCGGAGAACCTCGTGCCGCCATACTCTCCATGGACATCATGGCATGCAGATGATTCCTCCACCCCCAAAAGGATGGGGGCTCCGGGGATCGCCAAAGCAACAAAATGGTTTTCTTCCCCACCAAACCAGCTTTTTGTAGTAGCAGGCGTGCACCAGGATCTCGGACTCTAAAGGGGGAAATGCAGCCATATAAAAACCACATGGGCGAAAAAGGCAGGGCCACATCCAATAAATCTGCCATATAATCCGCGATCTTACGCCAAAATTTGCGAATCAAAGGGCACGTCCAAAAAACATGGGACAGCGTACCCACCGTCCCAGAACAGCGAACACAGGACGATGAAACAGCTATAGAGGAGTTATACGCCATCTGGGGAGATATATACGCCCGACTTAAAAATTTAAACTGCATTTCCCTAAAATACATATTAGCCGAGATTCTGGTAATACGCCGAAAACAGTTGCGTAAAATGAGGCTTGTAAGACGAAAGTCCCCATCCCTATTCCACCGCTCCACTAGATAAGAATTAACATCCAACCTAAGCCGGTGCTGCAAGAACTTATAGTAACTAGATAGGGAAGGGACCCTGGTCTGTTCAAAGTGAAAAAGACTATCTAGTGTAATGAACAGTGTATGCTCCTTAGTAGCCGCCGGCAGAGTATTCACATAGTGGCGGACTTGTAAGTAGGGAAAAATATGAGTAGCCCCCAGGTGATACAAGTCTCGGAAGTCCGAGAACTGCATAAATTCCCCTTCACGAGTCCACAAGTGCCCCAAGTGAGTAATATCTTTGGACACCCACGCCTTAAACATGACGGATTGAGACCCCGCGGGGAAATCGACATTCCCCCCCAGGGGTAAAAAGTAAGCACAGGTCGAGGGAACTTGTAAAAGCCTGGTAAGACGGAGCCAAGTAAGCCTAAAAGGCCTAACCAGAGCAGATTGGGACACAATGGCCGGAAGGCGGCCTGAACTCGCCTGAAGCACATAAGCCGGGGCCAGCGGATGTAAGAGAGCTTGGTCCACCGATAAGGACGCATAATGGGAGGTCCCCATCAGCCAATTACGTATGAGCCGCAAATTGCAGGCTAAGTTATAACGAGCGAGATCGGGCACACCCAAACCACCCTTCCCCCAAGGATTCTGTAGCCACCCTAGAGGAAGTCTAGATTTCCCGCCCCGCCATAAGAATCTGCGCAATGAACGCTCTATGACGGCCAAATCTTTGCGTTTCAATAGCAGGGGTACATTCTGCAAAAGGTACAGCCATTTCGGCAGTATGGTCATTTTGAAAAGTGAAACACGCCCCGTAAGTGAGAGGGGCAGTGACCCCCAGGTTGTCAAATTGTTTTGGGTCTGATGAAGCAAGCGGGGTACATTGGCCTGGTATATGCGGTCCGGATTCCCTGGAAGGTAAACCCCCAAATATCGGAGGTCATCTCCCGCCCACTGTAAAGGGAAGGGGCCTACCTAGGTATCCCTCAGAGTGCTAGGGTATGACAAAACCAGAGATTTGGACCTGTTAAGCCGAAATCCGGAGAACCTCCCAAAATCCTGAATCAATCGCAGCAAAGGGGGTAACGACTTGTGAGGGTCAGTGATAAAGACCAAGAGATCATCAGCAAAGGCGACTTGCTTAAAAATGTCATCACCCATGCGAATGCCACGAATCTCTCGAGACCCGTTAATGGCAAGTAACAGTGGCTCTAATTGTAAAATAAATAAGAGAGGGGAAAGAGGACAGCCCTGTCGGGTACCCCTGCCCACCGGGAAGGGAGCCGATTGCGCCCCATTAGCCAGTATACAAGCTTTCGGCTCACTGTAAAGCAGTTGAATAGCCTGTAGAAAAAAACCTCCAAAACCCATACGCCTCAATACATAAAACAGATAATCCCACTCCACCCTATCAAACGCTTTTTCGGCGTCGAAGCTGATAGCCAGGTACGGGTGGGACATCCATTGACTCATCGTCATAGCACTTAAAACTTTGCGAATATTATTAAGCGCGTAACGTTGACGGACAAACCCCGCTTGATGCTCCCCCACCAGAGTAGGAAGATACACAGCGAGTCTATCCGCCAGGATTTTGGCCAGCAGCTTATGATCATAGTTAAGTAAAGAAATCGGATGGTAAGATTCCGGCAATAGGGGGTCCTTACCCGCCTTCGGTATCAAAGTAATATGCGCCAAATTTGCATGGTCGGGGAAAGAACCTTGGGCCACCAAAGCGGAGAACATTAAAGACAGCGGTTTGGACACCTGATCTGCCAATAATTTAAAAAACTCCGCTGTGAACCCGTCAGGTCCCGGGGCTTTAAAATTTTTGGATCTTTGGATGGCCAAGCGTATCTCCGCCTCTGAAATGGGGGCATTCAGCATAATACATTGATCCCGGGTCAGCTGAGGAAGGGACACGAAATCACAAAACTGCTGACAAGCCTCCTGGTTCCACCCGTCAGATGTATAAAGGGAAGCATAAAAATCTCGAAAACACGTTAAGATAGAGGGTGTATCTCTGACCACCACAGCTGGGGATCTACGCAGCGCAGGGATAAATCTACTGACCCCCGAGGACTTAATAAGGTTAGACATCATTCTCCCAGTCTTATTACTGTACTGATAGAGTTTAAATTTATAGTACAGATGGCTCTTCTTTGCCCTCTGGTGTAGAAGGGAATTAAGAGCATGTTGTTTGGACAAATAGGACGCTCTGGTCTCCTCGGATTGAACCCGAATCAACTGAGTTCTAGCAAGGCGCACCTGGGCATTAAGAACCATAATGCGACGATTAAGGGTTTTCCGGTGGTGGGACACATAAGATATAATTTCACCGCGCAGCACTGCCTTGGCCGCACTCCAAAATAATACGGGGTTGGACTCATGAGGCAGGTTATTGGCCGTATAGTCTGACCATTTTGCTAAAAGAAACTCTTTAAATTTCTCGTCCTGGGCGAGAAAGTAGGGGTAACGCCAAATTTTGGGGGAGGTGGAAGGAGATAGAAACCCCATATCTACCCACACAGGGGCATGGTCTGATATCACAATACTCTCAATACCCGCCTCGACAACCCTGTGAAATGCATGAGTACTCACAAGAAAGTAATCTATGTGTGAAAAAGAGGAATGTGCCCTGGAGAGGTGGGTAAAATCACGCTCTGTGGGATGCAGGTCCCGCCAAACATCCATCAAATGGAGACGAGATTCCAACAACGCAGGGCCCCTACCTACTCCCGCATCCCACCGACGCCCCTGCGAGGCATCCAAGTGCGGATCCCGTATGGTGTTAAAGTCACCCCCAATAATTAAAATATCAGACAAATAGGGAATTAAATGGGCGTACAGACTACGATAGAATCCAGCATCATAAGTGTTGGGGGCATACAGATTACAGAGCACTACTGGCTGATTATAAAGCTCAGTTACCAAAATCAAGTAGCGCCCCTGAGAATCCTTTATTTCCTTGGTTATTACAATGGGGAATTGCTTACGAAAAAGAATCGCCACGCCCGCTGATTTGGAAGTGGCTGAGGCATATCTCACCTCCCCCACCCACGCGCGCCTAAGTTTTTCGTGCTCCGCGTCTGTAAGGTGGGTCTCTTGCAGAAAGGCCACCGCCGACGACTGTTTTTTCAAGTGAGAGAGGACTTTGGTGCGTTTAATAGGGGAGTGGAGGCCGCACACATTCCACGAGATAAATCTAGTGGAATTACTCATACCACAGAACAGAGTAAAGTTTATCACAATTGCTCAGAGTAATAAGGGCGGCACAGGCCCTCCCAGCCGGAGCCTCCGCCACCAACCACCAGATTCCCCTCGGGCCAGCTAAGCCATTGGAGTTGCGCCTAAAGCCCATCCCATCCGCCTGTCCAAACTGAGATGGTATTCGGATTGCCCCCCTCCCCCCTCCCAAAAAACCCAGTCCCCCTCCCCGCCCCTCCCCCACCCCCCACCCCGCCCCCTGAAATCCCCCCCCCCTCCCATAACCCCCGTAGCCCCCCAACCCCCTCTCTCCCTTACCCAGTCCCCGACTAATGTCTCCTACTGAGGAAGACAAGAGGATCCAGTATTGATGAGTCCAGGAACCCACCCTTACGAAAAATAAATATATGGCCACAAACCAACAGTGCACCACAAAAGAGAACTTGCAACTACAAAGAACAGGCATGTATAACCAAACACAACTACACCATGCCAGCACACAAGTGCCAGAGGTGGTAAAGCGGTCTAACACAGAAACAGTAATGTGGAAAAAAACAGAATACAGTGGTACAAGAAACGGTCTCCACCATCAAAAAACCAGGCCAGAGCGCCGCATCTTCAGCACAAGGAGGGGCACAACTACCAACAATGGTAAAAAAGGCCCAAAAAGGGAACTATAGAAGAAACCCCTCCCTGTACAGACAAGCCGCCATGGGCGTAAAAAGCACATCAGAAGACAGAGAAAAAAAACAATTGGCACATTACATACTGTCAAGAGAGTAAGATCTGTAAAAAAAAAACCCAGATCTGCCAACTCGAGGGGAGAGAGAAAAAAAATACACGTAAGAGAAAGAGAACCCAGACGAGTCTATAGACCAACTATGCACTCCCATAGTCTCAATATGGTCCTTAGCTGAAGTAGTCCACAAAAAGCCCAGTAGTCCGTGGCTGCGCGAAAGGCCCATGAACTCCAGGAACAAATTAAGAAGAACGCGGCTCCACGACTGCCAAGTGTAAGGACTGATCATTTATTCATAGAGTCCAGAAATGCCTGGGCCAGCTCCGGGGTCTCAAAAAGATGTGCTTTGTCCGCGTACCAAATTCTCAGACGTGCAGGGAACATCAGTGAAAATTTTATCCCCTTACTGTGCAAGGTCGTGCAGATAGGGGCAAAACCCCGCCGAGCAGTAGAGACGGACGCTGAAAAGTCCTGAAAAACCCGAATTTGGGTACCTTGATATTGTAGATCCGGCTTGTTTCGCGTGGCCCGCCAAATTTCGGATTTGTGTGCAGAATTTAGTACTTTGGCAATCACTAGTCTGGGCCGCCCTGAGCTCGGGTTTCGCGCTCCAAGCCTATGGGCTCGTTCTATAACCAAGGAGCCCTTCAAATGCGGCAGAGCCAGGACATCCGGTAGCCAGTCCGATAGCAGTTGGCACAGAGATCTCTCCTCAATGTCCTCCTTAAACCCCATAAACCGAAGGTTATCCCGCCTGGCGCGATTTTCGAGTTCATCCACCTTTGATTGAAGGGCCTTGAGATCTTTATCCCGGGCGGCCATGAGGGAGACACACGTGGCCGCCCCATCTTCTAACCCTGAGATCCGCGATTCTGCCTGTTCTAGCCGGGGTGGGAGGGCCGCCAGATGTTCTCTTACCTCCCCCAGTTGCGCTGTGATTTGGGACCACCGCTCATCCAGCGCTTCACGGATCGCCTCCTTTATATCCGCGATCGTCAATGCCGGGGGGGAGGGGGTGAGCTCGCTATCACTGACGGCCGCCATTTTCGAGTCAGATGTTTTCGGTCATTCTTTATCCTTTTTTCCACTCTTGGCGGACATCACCATCCCCGATCTATGCAGCGACCGGGTGCCCAACATACACACTGTCCCGAAGTGAAGTCAAAATCAAATTTGCAAAACTGCACGCGGTAGGATGTGCCTCAATAGGCAGAGTGGGTCCTGGAGCCAGGAGAAACACGTCTCACCGGCTCAGCTCATCACGTGATCCTCGGTGATCAATTTATTTATGAGTTGTGTATGCTGAACCAGGTCAAAGACCTTACTGAAATTCGAGGGCACTACATCTAGCGCTCTCCCATGATCCAACTCTCACCCCAAAAAATTGATCAGATTAATCTGGTAAGATCTACCTCTGGTAAAAACCTTGCTGCCTCAGATCTTGCAAGCTATTGGATTCCAAGTATTGCACTTTCCTCTGCTTTAGCAGCAATTCCATTAGTTTTTTTTTTCAGCACAGAGGTCTGATATTCTGGCCTGTAGTTCAGGGCAACGTCCTTTCTTCCCCTTTTATGAATAGGACCCACATTCACCCCTTTTCCAGTCCTCTGGAACCACTCCAGACTCTAAGGAAGTATTGAAAAAGTCAGCTCGCAGAACTGCCAGGACATCTCTAAGTTCCCTTAGTACCCTCGGATGTATCCCATCTGGCTCCATCACCCTTTCTACTTTAAATCTAGTTAGCACCTCACGAACACACTATTCTGAAAATTGATTGAGGATTAAATATTCAAATACTTCAGCTGCCTTATGTTTCTAGCATAACAAATGAAAGCAGAAAAGGACCAATTGGCTTATCAAACTGCCCATTTATTCCTGCCAGTACATCCCAGTCCTTTATTAGTTTTGATGCTGTTATTTTTATTTATTTATTTTTTTTAATAATAGCACTACAATGCTGTCTTAATAAGAGTTTTGCAGTGTCACTGAAAGCTTGGTCTTGGCACTGTTTTATGGAATAGTCTATTCGAAACCAACTGATAACTGAGCCCTCCCATTCAGAGATCCTATGGAAACATACTGGTGTGTGCCCAAATGAAATAATCCATTTGCGCTTTCAGTTAGGCACGGATTCCCTTCTGAATGTGTATGTGTGCGTGTGTGTGTGTGCGCGCTCGCGTGCGCGCGCGTGTGTGTGTGTGTGGGGGGGGGGGTATGGTGTGAGGGGAAGGAGGTTATTTGAAGCTGTTTCTGAAAGGATTTTGCTCCTCTACAAGATTTTTTTTTCTTATTGCCTCAATGTGTTGTCACTTCTCAGAGAGCTTGAGGCAATGGGAGACAGCCACACTGAAATGTGTGGACTCCGGGAAAAAGTGTTTCCTTCATGGTGAGAATTAAGTGCAGGCTTTCAGGACATCTCTCTCTCTCTCTCTCTCTCTCTTCTCATAACATTTTTTTTTTAACTATTGAGACAGTAAGAGCGAGATATGTTGAGAACTCTACAGCCAGAAATGGCACTTATTGTAAGAGTAACCATAAATCAAACATGGATAGCTCTGATTAGTACAGAAAATTATCTGCAAGGTTCGAATCTTAAATTCTTGCATCTAGATTTGGGTAATAAATAATTGCAGTTGAATTACTATGTAAGTGACCTGATAAATTGGACATAGGCATTTGCTCCTTCAGTACCTTGGAAAGCATCAGCAATAAATACAATTTACTATGTTTTCTTTGTGATAAGAAAGCTAAAGCTTGGCCGCTTAGCTAGAACTTCCATCAGTTTGAACAAAATAAAAAATAACTTCTCGACCTCCTAGGACTTTCCTATGAAGAGAATACGGACACTCATATTCAGTTGTGTTGTGCACTGCCTTGACCTTCTGTATCTATAATCCGTTTTTTTTTTTAACTTCTGGTTAGTGGTTCAGATTCCATTGTTGTAACATTTTGCAGGGCATCAGAATTCTGATGCCCTGCAAAATTCTTTATCTAGGTTGCCCTATATACGGCTGTAGTTTAAGTGTTTTGCCCATTCTTCCCTTCTATATGTATTGTCCTATCATGTTCCTGTGATTTGATATCTAATTGTTGTTAAGATGTGCATCGCTTTGAGAGATTTATCAGAATCTGTAAAAGCAAGTCATAAATACTCTCAAATAAAATAAATAAATATAAAATCCTGCCAAACTGCTTTTCAGTCCTGTGTAGCAGGCTTGCAGTATGCAGTGTGATACATCACTGCACTTTAACAGATAAGGAAATGGAGAGCATTTTAAGGCAAAGGAGAAAATGAGGTCCTTGGCAGAAGATCCGAAAAGGAGACGGGAGCCAATGAAACAAATAAAAAGCTTCATCTCAGAAAATAAAGTGCAGCATTAAAAAAAAAAAAGAGAGAGATCTACCACTAGCATTGGCTGTTAGAGATTGAGAAAAAGAGAAGCAGTCAGGATAACAGTAGGAAAAGATTGATAAGAAAAAATAAATTGGAGCATTTCTGTGCACTGCGCCAGGACACGGAAGGCATGGCATCCTACATATTATAGTTTTCTAGTTCAATTTCAGTTTTTATAAAGTGCCCTGTCCTGGGCACCCCCCCCCCATAAGGAAAGAATGAGACTCCAGAGAGGGGGGGGGGGGTTGGGGTGTAGTCCAGGACCAGCCTCAGAAAATATTTCTTCCCGAGGTGGTACCTGCATGAAAGAGACTGGTGGCAGGAAATGGTGGAGGCAGTAACAGTGTTGAAGAGAGCCCGAGACAGGCAAGGAGGATCCCGGTGTTGTGAAGGGAAAGAAAGAGGTCAACTGAGGTCTCTGGCAATGAACCAGAAATGAAATTGAGCAGGCCAGATGTCTCTTATGGCCTTCAGCTGCCAATGTATTCTGTTTCTTCATTTCTATTTACCGCACCCCAAATGTGTCAAGGTGCCTCAGAACAAAATGATGAGCAGAAGACGGGCAATGCAGAAACTGGGGATCTGGGTGTTAGAAGTTTGGAAAATGGCGGGGGGGGGGGGGGGGGGGGGGGCATTGGTTTCAATTTTATAAAGATCTGTTAAGATGGAAGCATCTTGGACATCAAGGGGGTGACTTTCAAAGCCATTTACATGCCTTCCCTCCAGGGCTGATGCAAGGACATTAAGCCACCCTAGGCAGTGATGATGTCACCCTATCATGTGATCTCTCGATCTCTCTCTCTCCCCACGATCTCGCCAATCTGTTCATCATGCTGTGCAACTCGTTCACTTTAAAAATTGTGCCTTCTCATTGACCACGGTGTCCTGCCCACTTCCGGCGCCCTAGGCCTAATGCCTCCCGCCGGCCCTGCTCCCTTCTCCTCTCCCTATTCCCAGTTTTCTCTCCCTCTCCTTTTTCCCTTTCCTGCTTCTCTCACTCTCTCTGCCTTCTCTCATTCCTCTGGTGAGGCAGGAGGAGAAAGAGGGAGAAGCTACTGTACCCTGAGCAGATTCAGGAGACACTGGTGTTGGGCAGTTTGAGGAAGCAGAGAGGGAGGTAAAGTAGTGCAAAAAGTGGCAGGTGTTATGTTGAGGCTGCTTAGCCCCCATCATTGTTCTTGTAAAAGGTGGAGATGTTGTGCTGGAGCTACCGAATCCCACAAGAACAACAATGATGGGGAGGCTCCTCTTAGTATAGTAGGAAAAGCATTTTTGTTTCAAGTTGTCAAGTTTTGCCTTGCATAGAGTGGCTTCTTGGGATTTTCTTTTTGGTTCTTGTCTGCTGTTTACTCTGCTTCTCCTCTGTGGTTTCTCTCTGTTAGCGCCAGTCTTGTGGTTTTCTCTCCGTAGCACCATGCCTGGTTTTCTCTCTCTTAGCGCCAGTCTTGAGGTTTTCTCTCCGTAGCGCCATGCCTGGTTTTCTCTCTGTTAGCACCAGTCTTGTGGTTTTCTCTCCGTAGCGCCATGCCTGGTTTTCTCTCTGTTAGCGCCAGTCTTGTGGTTTTCTCTCCGTAGCACCATGCCTGGTATTCTCTGTGTTAGCGCCAGTCTTGTGGTTTTCTCTCCGTAGCGCCATGCCTGGTTTTCTCTCTCTTAGCGCCAGTCTTGTGGTTTTCTCTCCGTAGCGCCATGCCTGGTTTTCTCTCTCTTAGCGCCAGTCTTGTGGTTTTCTCTCCGTAGCGCCATGCCTGGTTTTCTCTCTGTTAGCGCCAGTCTTGTGGTTTTCTCTCCGTAGCGCCATGCCTGGTTTTCTCTCTGTTAGCGCCAGTCTTGTGGTTTTCTCTCCGTAGCGCCATGCCTGGTTTTCTCTCTGTTAGCGCCAGTCTTGTGGTTTTCTCTCCGTAGCGCCATGCCTGGTTTCTCTCTTAGCGCCAGTCTTGTGGTTTTCTCTCCGTAGCGCCATGCCTGGTTTTCTCTCTCTTAGCGCCAGTCTTGTGGTTTTCTCTCCGTAGCGCCATGCCTGGTTTTCTCTCTCTTAGCGCCAGTCTTGAGGTTTTCTCTCCGTAGCGCCATGCCTGGTTTTCTCTCTGTTAGCACCAGTCTTGTGGTTTTCTCTCCGTAGCGCCATGCCTGGTTTTCTCTCTGTTAGCGCCAGTCTTGTGGTTTTCTCTCCGTAGCGCCATGCCTGGTATTCTCTGTGTTAGCGCCAGTCTTGTGGTTTTCTCTCCGTAGCGCCATGCCTGGTTTTCTCTCTCTTAGCGCCAGTCTTGTGGTTTTCTCTCCGTAGCGCCATGCCTGGTTTTCTCTCTCTTAGCGCCAGTCTTGTGGTTTTCTCTCCGTAGCGCCATGCCTGGTTTTCTCTCTGTTAGCGCCAGTCTTGTGGTTTTCTCTCCATAGCGCCATGCCTGGTTTTCTCTCTGTTAGCGCCAGTCTTGTGGTTTTCTCTCCGTAGCGCCATGCCTGGTTTTCTCTCTGTTAGCGCCAGTCTTGTGGTTTTTCTCTCCGTAGCGCCATGCCTGGTTTTCTCTCTGTTAGCGCCAGTCTTGTGGTTTTCTCTCCGTAGCGCCATGCCTGGTTTTCTCTCTGTTAGCGCCAGTCTTGTGGTTTTCTCTCCGTAGCGCCATGCCTGGTTTTCTCTCTTAGCGCCAGTCTTGTGGTTTTCTCTCCGTAGCCGCCATGCCTGGTTTTCTCTCTCTTAGCGCCAGTCTTGTGGTTTTCTCTCCGTAGCGCCATGCCTGGTTTTCTCTCTCTTAGCGCCAGTCTTGAGGTTTTCTCTCCGTAGCGCCATGCCTGGTTTTCTCTCTGTTAGCGCCAGTCTTGTGGTTTTCTCTCCGTAGCGCCATGCCTGGTTTTCTCTCTGTTAGCGCCAGTCTTGTGGTTTTCTCTCCGTAGCGCCATGCCTGGTATTCTCTGTGTTAGCGCCAGTCTTGTGGTTTTCTCTCCGTAGCGCCATGCCTGGATTTCTCTCTCTTAGCGCCAGTCTTGTGGTTTTCTCTCCGTAGCGCCATGCCTGGTTTTCTCTCTCTTAGCGCCAGTCTTGTGGTTTTCTCTCCGTAGCGCCATGCCTGGTTTTCTCTCTGTTAGCGCCAGTCTTGTGGTTTTCTCTCCATAGCGCCATGCCTGGTTTTCTCTCTGTTAGCGCCAGTCTTGTGGTTTTCTCTCCGTAGCGCCATGCCTGGTTTTCTCTCTGTTAGCGCCAGTCTTGTGGTTTTCTCTCCGTAGCGCCATGCCTGGTTTTCTCTCTGTTAGCGCCAGTCTTGTGGTTTTCTCTCCGTAGCGCCATGCCTGGTTTTCTCTCTTAGCGCCAGTCTTGTGGTTTTCTCTCCGTAGCGCCATGCCTGGTTTTCTCTCTCTTAGCGCCAGTCTTGTGGTTTTCTCTCCGTAGCGCCATGCCTGGTTTTCTCTCTGTTAGCGCCAGTCTTGTGGTTTTCTCTCCGTAGCGCCATGCCTGGTTTTCTCTCTCTTAGCGCCAGTCTTGTGGTTTTCTCTCCGTAGCACCATGCCTGGTTTTCTCTCTGTTAGCACCAGTCTTGTGGTTTTCTCTCCATTAGCGCCAGTCTTGTGGTTTTCTCTCCGTAGCACCATGCCTGGTTTTCTCTCCATTAGCGCCAGTCTTGTGGTTTTCTCTCCATAGCGCCATGCCTGGTTTTCTCTCTGTTAGCACCACAAGAAAATGTGTGGCATACAATATACTGAACAATAACAATATGAATAGTGTGACAGTGTGCAACTGTAAAATAAATAATTGTTTTGTTGTCATATATTTATTGTCCAGTATATTGTATGCCGCACATTTTTTTATTATGATTCCCGCTATATGTGTGTGCTGTTTACTCTGCTTCTCCTCTGTGGTTTCTCTCTGTTAGCGCCAGTCTTGTGGTTTTCTCTCCATTAGCACCATCCCTTGTTTTCTCTCTGTTAGCGCCAGTTTTGTGGTTTTCTCTCCGTTAGTGCCATGCCTGGTTTTCTCTCTGTTACGCCAGTCTTGTGATTTTCTCTCCGTTAGCGTCATGCCTGGTTTTCTAGCATCAAGCTTTCTTTTATTTGGTCTGAGGATGGTCCCATGTGAACACAGCTTCTTCATTCTTTGCAGCTGTGTCAGGGTTGTGCTCCCAGTGGTTCTCTGGTACCGCAATGTTAACAGTGTTTTCACAGTGTCCAATGCTACCTTACCTTGTGTAGTGTCATGCACATGGATAATAAAATGGCTTTCCCATATTCACTAGGGATGTGAATCGTTTATCTGACGATTTAAAATATCGTCCAATATTTTCAATATTGTTAGATATCCGGGGGGTCCCCGATAGCGATAGGAACCCCCACGATTAATTTAGTGGGTTTTCTTATCGTTATGGGTGGGGGGGCGGGAAGTAAGGACACAACCTAAAAACACAACCTGACGCTTTGAAATGAGTTTGTTAGTATCCCCCCACCCTCCGGACCCCCCCCAAATTTTTTTAATACCTGGTGGTCCAGCGGGGGTCCTGGGAGCATTCTCCCATGCTCCGGCTGTTGGCTGCCACTAATCAAAATGGCGCAGATGGCCCTTTGCTCTTACCATGTGACAGGGGCTATTGGTGCCATTGGTCGACCCCTGTCACATGGTAGGTGCACTGGATGGCCCGCGCCATTTTTAAAGATGGCGCCGGCCGTCCATTGCTCCTACACACACACACTCTCTCCCCCTCTCATTTGCTGTGTGTTTAGAAAGAGAGGTTGCATGGTAGACAACAGGTGGAAGCCTTTAGGAAGAGGGGAATGCAAACTTCCTCCTGGGCACTCAGGAAAATCTTCACAAAAATGACAAAAAGATCCAGGGATCCTCTTGCAGTGGGTCACCTTTGATTCAACCCCCTCTGTGAGGACTGAAGCGTATTGGAGTTTTCCCTGCCCCCCTCTGATATAACCTGACTGACAGACACCCTGGAATCCTTCAATCAGAGGGCTCTCACTAGAAAGGAACCTCAAAAATAATAAAAACATCCAAAAATCTCCAACCAAAGTATGGAACTAGAACCTAGGAAGGCATCAGACTCCTTCCCACTAGGGTATTGGCCCAGGCTATGAAACCTGATACCCAGTTTAAAAACTCAAAACAACACTCCTCTGTAATTTCTAACCAAAATGTTATAAGTAATGCTGCAGGCTGCTTTTATACATCACAGGAGGCAGGCAATTCCATCAGCCAAGCGGAGGAGCTACTCCCTCTGCTACATTATTCCTAGCATAAAAGGGTTCAAACTAGGGCCTAATTGGTGATGAGTCCAAAAGGTCATCACATATATATAAAAAGTAATATAAAATCAACAGAAATTCAGGGCTTACGAGGTAAGGAGGAAGCATTGTGGGTTAATCTGGAAAGAAGGAAAGGAAAATCTATTTATATTGATGTAATTTACAGCTCCACCCCCCCATCACAGTTAGAAGAAATGGATAGAGATTTAATAGAGGATACTTACAAAATTGCAGTGAAAAGGTAGGTACTCTTGCTAGGGAATTTTAATCTGCTGGATATTGATTGGAACATGATGATGGTGATGTCTTTTAATAGCAGAGAGATCTTGGATTCTTTGCAAGGAGAATTGTTCTTCTTGCTCTCCATGGCCGGTCCTGCTCACCTGGCCTGATCATCCACCAGCTTCGCCCTGAGTACCTGCGCTGCTCGGCCGTGGCTTCTACGGGTGTCCCCGGCTCCTTCGCGGCCTTCCTCGTTGCAGCTGTCCTCGCGCCGGGGCTCGGCGTCCTCCTCGGTGTCGGCCCCACCTCCTAGCGTGCCTGCGCGGAGCTCTTCCCAAGTTAAAGGGCCAAGCGAGGGAAAACCTCGGGCGGCGCCCGAGTCTGATGTCACATGAGCAGGGTATTTAAACTGCAGCTCAACCCTTAGCTCATTCCCTTGGCAATTGGGTCATACACTCCGTTGTGTCTAGTTTGCCTTCTAGCGTTTCCTGTTCCAGTGTCTCTTGTTCCAGCGTCTCCTGTTCCTTCGTCTCCTGTGTCTCCTGTTCCAGCGTATCCTGTTCCTTCGTCTCTCCATCCCTGGTAGTACCCTCCGGACTGATCTCACGGTACTGACAATTGCTTGCTCCTGACTATTCTTGACCGCTGCCTGGAACCGACCTCTGCCTGAACACTGACTACTCTTGACCGCTGCCTGGAACCGACCTCTGCCTGGACACTGACTACTTCTGGATTGACTACAGGTACTGACCCCTGCTTCGGCTGACCATTCTGAATTACTACTCTGGCCTTGAGCCTCGCTATCCATTCGGACTCTCTGTTCTGGCCTCCTGTGACCACTAGACATTCTGGTTTGGACCTCGACCGCGCACCCTTGTTCATGATGGGCACTCCTCTGCACTTCCTCTCCAGGAGATCCTGCAAGGCCCACCTAAGACCAGGCAGCCTGGGTAACCAAGGGCTCAACCTGAGGGAACCCTGAGTTGCTATTGGTGAAGCTCCAGCTAGCCTCTGTCTCCTCCTGTGTTCCTGTTGTGACCGTCACTGCCCGACGTCTTCATTCCGCCCTCTTTACCTCTGTGCGACTCCCTCCAGGTCTGAAGGACGGCTGGCTGCCGCAGCGTCTCCCTGTCGTCTCTCTCCGGTGTCCCCGGGCCGGCTCGATGCTGCAGATCCACCATTTTGCCTGAAGCCTAGGGCGCGCACGTGTGTGCACTCCAAGTGAAGTACCAGCAAAGGCTCAAACCTCAGGGGTGTCCCCCTGAGATGACGTCATCCGCTTCCGATATTTAAAGGTCTCTGATATCACGACTAGTTGAGTTAGCAAGGGCTAAGGACTCAAATCCGTTCCTGTCTAAGCTACTCTGCCTCCTCGGACTTACCAGAGGTACCCGCTCCTCGGGGCCACGCTCTCTCTTTGTCTTTCAGGTTTTAGACAAGAACCGGTACTCGCTCCTCGAGGGCCCTCATTCCTGACTATCTGCTGATTCTCTTCTGCCTGGAAGTCATCATTATCTACATCATTGTGAGTTACCATCACTCTCTCAGAGCTTTTCCTGGAACCAGGTACTCGCTCCTTGAGGGCCTATCCTTTCCAGCTCCTGAGCTCCCTGAGACCAATATGTGAGTGTTGTCATCTAGTTCTGTTCATGAACTCTGCATACCCTGCCTACTCATTGTCCACAGTTTCTCAACAGTTCAGCCTTCCAGGGATCGCTGTTACAGTATTTGAGGAACTTCAGCCCTACCGGGCACTTCAGCTCACTACTGCCACCTCTGGTGATTTCAAGACCTGTTTAATAAAAGAACTAGTGTGTGTCTGTCTCCATACTCTAAGCCTAGCTGGTGGTCCCTCTTGGTATCTTCCCCCGGGGGCGTGGTCATCTGCCACTGGCCCAAGGATCCACTTACTACTATCTCCGGCAGTCTATAACAACAGATTGCTAAGTCTGCCTACAGAATACATCAGATTGACACTCCTATCTGATTGCTCCTCCCATCAGCATAGCGGATAATGACAGATTGCTAACTCCATGGATCCGACTTAACTCCAGGACCCGGCATAATGCCATGGATCCAGCTTAACTCCATGGATCGGCTTAACTCCAGGACCCAGCATACCTCCATGGATCCGGCACAACTCTCTGCTTTGCAGGCCATACCAGGCCTGGCCCTGCGTATCTCGGAGCAGCAAGATGCCTTGGAGAAACTTACTGCAGCATTCCATCAGTTACACACACAGAAAGTTCAAGGCACAGCTTCCAACCATGAAGGTCAGTTACAGGAGGTAACTTTGAAGACTGCTGTACCACTGGCAGCTCCAATTTGTTTATCTGGAGAAATCCAGAAGACCCGGGGCTTTTTGAACCAGTGCTGCATGCACTTAACTTTACAACTATCTTTATTTCCTACGGCACTCTCTAAGGCGACTTACATCCTTTCGTACTTGGATGGTAGAGCACTGTCGTGGGCATCCACCTTGTGGGAACGCAAGGACCCAATTTTGCAGGACATAGAAGGATTTATGGACTTGTTTAAATCCATTTTTGATGACCCTGCGCGAACTTCTGTTGCCGGTTCTGCTTTAGTGGACTTGAATCAGGGCAGCAGATCATTGGCTGAATTCACCATAGAATTCAAGACTCTTGTAGCAGAACACCGCTGGGACCCCAAATGTCTCAAACGGGTATCTAGGCTTCTTCAGAAGCCTGGATACCCGTTTGAAGGATGAGCTGGCCGCTTGCCAGACACCTGACTCGCTGGACAAATTAGTAGCCTTGGCTACTCGGATTGATCATCGACTCCGGGACAAGGTGAAGGAACTCCTGTCTAAGGTGTTAGCAGGGTTGAAACAGGCTAGTGCTACCGATGCACCTCGGATGGTTCCAGTAACTTCCACTGCTGATACAGATGAACTGTTGCAACTTTGTCATGGACACTTGACCTCCAAGGAGAGAAGATTTCGGAAGAAGAGCGGCCTATGCATGTACTGCGGTCAGCCCGGCCATGATGTCTCTACATGCCCCATTCATTCGGGAAACAGACGGGCCTAAGTCCTGAGGGAGGACTGTTTTTAGGCCATACCGCATTCCCTCCTCCACCCTCTCTCCTAGTCTCCGTGATCTATGAACCAGCTACGGTTCAGACTCCTGCACTGGTGGACTCAATGACAGGAGGCAACTTCATTCTCAGACGTCTAGTGGAAGACCTGAGGAATCCTTTTGTCAAATGTGAAGATCCATTATTGCATTATAACTTGAAGTGGGTTTTGGACGTTTCTCAACATCGCCACTTCCACTGAAGATCTCTGTGACATCCCCAGCATCCTTAACCATTGCTGCTGATATTCATAACGCTTTCAACGTTCACCTGGGCTCGAAGGCATTCAACATCAAATCTGTATTCACGGATCATAAATTTAGAGTATCTCTGTCATGCTCTTTCCATTCGGAAGATGTGTCTGATGAGCCACAGCACATAATTGACCCAAAGAAGATACTCTAGGCAACCAGCCAGTCTGCATCTGCTGGCGATGCCATCAACTCTCATCCAGCAATATCTACTGGAGAATCACTAATTGAAGTAGTTTCTGGACGTTCCTTATCACCGCCACTTCCACTGAATCCGACAGTGACGTCCCAGCAGCTCTATCCACTGCTGCTGATATTCATAATGCTTTCCACGTTTCACTTCTGAAACCACTCATACTCAGCGAATTTTCTTCCAAACCTCAAGATCCACCTGTCATCAATGCAGAAGATGACTTAGAATTCAAAGTCGAAGAGGTTCTGGATGTTCGTAAAAGAGGCAATAATTTTGAATACCTTATAAGTGGGAAGGTTTAGGCCCCGAAGAAAACTCTTGGGAGCCTCAGACCAATATTCTGGACAAAGAGATGCTTCCTCAGTTCCACCTCGCGCATCCTTCAAAACCTAAGCCTGGTACCCGAAGAGATCGCCCTTGAAGGGAGGTACTGTTGCAACCATCACTGCCCGACGTCTTCACTCCGCCCTCTTTACCTCTGTGCGACTCCCTCCAGGTCTGAAGGATGGCTGGCTGCCGCGGCATCTCTCTGCCGTATCTCTCCGGCGTCCCCAGGCCTGCTCGACACTGCAGATCCGCCATGTTGCCTGAAGCCTAGGGCATGTGAGCGCGCGCGCTCCGAGTGAAGTACCAGCAAGGGCGCGAACCTCAGGGGCATCCCCTGAGATGACGTCAACCACTTCCGATATTTAAAGGTCTCTGATATTGCTACTAGTTAAGTTAGCAAGGGCTAAGGACTCGAATCCATTTCTGTCTAAGTTACTCTGCCTCCTTGGACTTACCAGAGGAACCTGCTTCTCGGGGCCTCGCTCTCTCTCTTTGCCTTTCAGGTTACAGACAGGAACCGGTACTCACTCCTCGAGGGCCCTCTTTCCTGACTATCTGCTAATTCTCTTCTGCCTGGAAGTCATCGTTATCTACATCATTGTGAGTTACCATCGCTCTCTCAGAGCTTTCCCTGGAAGCAGGTTCTCACTCCTCGAGGGCCTATCCTTTCCAGCTCCTGAGCTCCCTGAGACCAATGTGAGTGTTGTCATCTAGTTCTGTTCATGAACTCTGCATACCCTGCCTACTCATTGTCTACAGTTTCTCAACAGCTCAGCCTTCCAGGGATCGCTGTTACAGTATCTGAGGGACTTCAGCCCTACCGGACACTTCAGCTCACTACTGCCACCTCTGGTGGTTTCAAGACCTGTTTAATAAAAGAACTAGTGTTTGTCTGTCTCCATACTCTAAGTCTAGCCAGTGGTCCCTCTCGGGATCTTCCCCCGGGGGCTTGGTCATCTGCCACCGGCCCAAGGATCCACTTACTACTATCTCCGGCAATCTATAACAACAGATTGCTAAGTCCGCCTATGGAATACATCAGATTGACACTCCTATCTTATTGCTCCTCCCATCAGCATAGCGGATCATAACAGTTCCACCTCCTGGTGGCAGGCACTCTCTGGGTCTGACCGGAGGGCCGTACCAACCCTGCACCTGGCCAAGGGTCTACCTCCAGCGCAACAGTTCTATCAACTGGTAACAGAAACACCTGGGAGGGGGGAATACTGGACCTGGTGCTTACCAAAGGGAACAGTATCTCTGATGTTGTTGTGAATGATTATCTGGGATCCAGTGATCACCAGATGGTGAGGTTCAGTATTAGAGTGCAGGAGATAAAGGTTCATTTATTAGCAAGGGTCCTACAGGTTACAAAATCTAACTTTGTTAAAATTAGGTTGTTAGCTGGATAGGAAAACCTAGGGGCAATAGAAGGGCAGTGGGTAAAACTAAAAGGAGATATAAGGGCAACTAAACATTTTGTTAAGAAAGTATATAAAAAGGAAAAAGAACATAAGAAATTGCCATGCTGGGTCAGACCAAGGGTCCATCAAGCCCAGCATCCTGTTTCCAACAGAGGCCAAAAACAGGCCACAAGAACCTGGCAATTACGCAAACACTAAGAAGATCCCATGCTACTGATGCAATTAATAGCAGTGGCTATTCCCTAAGTAAAATTGATTAATAGCCATTAATGGACTTCTCCAAGAACTTATCCAAACCTTTTTTGAACCCAGCTACACTAACTGCACTAACCACATCCTCTGGCAACAAATTCCAGAGCTTTATTGTGCATTGAGTGAAAAATAATTTTCTCTGATTAGTCTTAAATGTGCTACTTGCTAACTTCATGGAATGCCCCCTAGTCCTTCTATTATTCGAAAGTGAAAATAACCGAGTCACATCTACTCGTTCAAGACCTCTCATGATCTTAAAAACCTCTATCATATCCCCCCTCAGCCGTCTCTTCTCCAAGCTGAACAGCCCTAACCTCTTCAGCCTTTCCTCATAGGGAAGCTGTTCCATCCCCTTTATCATTTTGGTTGCCCTTCTCTGTACCTTTTCCATCGCAACTATATCTTTCTTGAGATGTGGCGACCAGAATTATACACAGTATTCGAGTTGTGGTCTCACCATGGAGCGATATAGAGGCATTATGACATTTTCCGTTCTATTAACCATTCCCTTCCTAATAATTCCTAACATTATATTTGCTTTTTTGACTGCTGCAGCACACTGAGCTGACAATTTTTAAAGTATTATCCACTATGATGCCTAAATCTTTTTCCTGGGTGGTAGCTCCTAATATGGAACCTAACATCGTGTAATTACAGCAACGGTTATTTTTCCCTATATGCAACACATTGCACTTGTCTACATTAAATTTCATCTGCCATTTGGATGCCCAATCTTCAAGTCTTGCAAGGTCCTCCTGCAATGTATCACAGTCTGCTTGTGATTTAACTACTCTGAATAATTTTGTATCATCTGCAAATTTGATAACCTCACTTGTCGTATTCCTTTCCGGATCATTTATATATATATTGAAAAGCACCGGTCCAAGTACAGATCCCTGAGGCACTTCACTGTTTACCCTTTTCCACTGAGAAAATTGACCATTTAATCCTACTGTTTCCTGTCTTTTAACCAGCTTGTAATCCACGATAGGACATAGCCTCCTATCCCATGACTTTTTAGTTTTCGTAGAAGCCTCTCATGAGGGACTTTGTCAAACGCCTTCTGAAAATCCAAATACACTACATCTACCGGTTCACCTTTATCCACTTGTTTATTAACCCCTTCAAAAAAATGAAGCAGATTTGTTAGGTAAGACTTCCCTTTGGTAAATCCATGTTGACTATGTTCCATTAAATCATGTTTTTCTATATGCTTTACAATATTGTTCTTGAGAATAGTTTCCACTATTTTTCCCAGCACTGAAGTCAGGCTCACTGGTCTATAGTTACCCGGATCGTCCCTGGAGCCTTTTTTAAATATTGGGGTTACATTGGCCACCCTCCAGTCTTCAGGTACAATGGATGATTTTAATGATAGGTTACAAATTTTAACTAATAGATCAGAAATTTCGTTTTTGAGTTCCTTCAGAACCCTAGGATGCATACCATCCGGTCCAGGTGATTTGCTGCTCTTTAGTTTGTCAATCTGGCCTACTACATCTTCCAGGTTCACAGTGATTTCGTTCAGTTCATCTGACTCATCACCCCTGAAAACCATCTCCGGAACTCGTATCTCCCCAACATCCTCATTTGTAAACACGGAGGCAAGGAATTCATTTAGTCTTTCTGCAATGGCCTTATCTTCCCTAAGAGCCCCTTTAACCCCTCTGTCATCTAATGGTCCAACCGACTCCCTCACAGGTTTCTTGCTTTGGATATATTTTAAAAAGTTTGTATTATGAGTTTTTGCCTCTATGGCCAATTTCATTTCAAATTCTCTCTTCGCCTGTCTTATCAAAGCTTTACACTTAGCTTGACAATGATTATGTTTTATCCTATTTTCTTCAGATGGATCCTTCTTCCAATTTTTGAAGGATGTTTTTTTGGCTAAAATAGCCTCTTTTACCTCATCTTTTAACCATGACGGTAATCATTTTGCCTTCCTTCTACCTTTCTTAATGCGCAGAATACATATGGACTGCGCCTCTAGGATTGTATTTTTAAACAATGTCCATGCCTGTTGAACACTTTTAACCTTTGCAGCTGCACCTTTCAGTTTTTTTCTAATTATTTTTCTCATTTTATCAAAGTTTCCACTTTTAAAATTTAGTGTTAGAGCTGCAGATTTACTTATTGTCCCCCTTCCAGTTATTAGTTTAAATTTGATCATGTTATGATCACTGTTGCCAAGTGGCCCCACCACCGTTACTTCTCTTACCAAATCTTGTGTTCCACTAAGAATTAAATCTAAAATAGCTCCCTCTCTTGTTGGTT
The DNA here is from genome assembly GCF_901001135.1 of Rhinatrema bivittatum. Classification (NCBI taxonomy): domain Eukaryota; kingdom Metazoa; phylum Chordata; class Amphibia; order Gymnophiona; family Rhinatrematidae; genus Rhinatrema; species Rhinatrema bivittatum. Next base: position 343,988,603 of record NC_042617.1, read on the forward strand.
CCTGAACCAATTGCTCCATGAAGCAATCATTTATTACATCCAGGAACTTTATGTCTCTAGCAAGTCCTGATGTTACATTTACCCAGTCAATATTGGGGTAATTGAAATCTCCCATTATTATTGCACTGCCAAATTGGTTTGCTTCCCTGATTTCTCTTAGCATTTCATCATCTGTCTGACCATTTTGTCCAGGTGGACGGTAGTATACTCCCATCACTATACTCTTACCCAACACACATGGGATTTCTACCCATATAGATTCTACTGAGCATTTAGTCTCTTGTATGATCTTTATCCTGTTGGACTCTATACCCTCCCGGACATAAAGTGCCACACCCCCACCAAGTTGATCCTCCCTATCATTGCGATATAATTTGTACCCTGATATAGCACTGTCCCATTGGTTATCCTCCTTCCACCAAGTCTCTGTGATGCCAATTATGTCAATCTCATCATTTGCTGCTGTACACTCTAACTCTCCCATCTTACTACTTAGACTTCTGGCATTGGCATACAGACATTTCAAAGTGTGTTTTTTGCTTGTTTTAACAACCTGCTTTTCAGTTGTTTGGGATAATTCGGAAATCATTTGCTTTAGTGATTTTTTACATATAGTGTGATGTAGTGCAGCGCTGCCGGAGGCAGGAATGGATAAGATACCATATGGCGGCTAGTAATACTAGAGCCAGCCAGCAGGCGGAGCAGGTGAAGGCGAGAACTACAAATCCCAGGTTCCTAGAACCACCACCTGACCTGTAGGGAGAGCCTGGAGGTGAGCAGGTGTCAGACTCTGACACTAATGAGTCACCCAGGTGAGCCTAGGGAGCTAGAGGAAGGGGGTGTGCCTAGGTAGCGGCAGTGGCCAGAAAAAGCCAGTGCCAGGAAGCAAAGGGAGAAGGAAATGGAGGTAGGTTCCGGGGGAGAGGAATCCTCCAGCTGTCTCAGGGGCACAGCCTAGCCTGAAAAGGGAAACAGATAACCTGTACCCTAAGGGAAGTTAGGGCAGGGGTGTTTGCGGGTGAACTGGAGAGCCGGGGGGCTCAAACAGTACCTTTAATCCAGCACCTGTGTTAAGGGGTTAGACTGCTGGAGAGCGGGGGCAGGGTCATTTGTTCAGCTCCTGAGGGGACGGAGCCAATGTAACAGATTCAGCTACTCTGCTTTATAAAAATGCTTTGAGGAACATCTCTCTCTCTGTGTTATCTTTGGGGGTTGGGGGACTGCTTCAACCCCACGCCATACAAAGAGAACCCAGAAGCCCAGCAAAACCAGGGCCAGCGGAGACCTGAACCCAGGGAGTCCTGTGAGACTGAGGGACTCCAGGGATGTCCAGGACTCGCGAGGGGCCTGAACCGGAGGCAGCGGAGCGGCACCCAGGGCAGCACGGGCGGTGAGCCTTCACATAAGGTATATGAACTATGTTTGCATTTAATGGAACCTCTCTGTTGGGATGCCCTAACTCTCCTGTTTCATTAGTATCCTTCAAGGATACATTTCTCCGAACCATGCACTGCTGAGTGACTGTCAGCTTTCCCCCTTGTTCTAGTTTAAAAGCTGCTCTATCTCCTTTTTGAAAGTTAGTGCCAGCAGCTTGGTTCCACTCTGGTTAAGGTGGAGCCCATCCTTTCGGAAAAGTCTCCCCTTTCCCCAAAAGTTTCCCCAGTTCCTTACAAAGCTGAATCCCTCTTCCCTGCACCATCGTCTCATCCACGCATTGAAACTCTGGAGCTCTGCCTGTCATAGACTTTTCCTCCTGGAACTTGTTTAGACCGTATTAAAGCCAGCTATGCTGCTAACTGCTTTCACCACATTGTCTGACAACAAATCCCCCAGTTTAACTGTGCAATGAGTGAAAAGTACTTTCACTGATTTACTTTAAAAGTATTACCTATTAGTTTCATGGAGTCTCCCTAGTCTTAGTATTATTGGAAAGAGCAAATAACTATTCCCTAGTTACCTGTTCCTCCCAATTTATAATTTTATAGATCTCTATTATACCTCCTCTCAGCCATCTCTCTTCTTTAGGCTGAAGAGTCCTAACCTGTTTATCCTTTCCTCAAAGGGGGGTCATGCCATTTCTTTTTATCACATTGTTTGCCCATCTCTGCACCTTTTTTTAGTTCTAATATATCTTTTTGAGACAAGGTGACCATAACTGCACACACTACTCCAAGGTATGGTTGCACCATGGATCGATACAGGAGCATAATGATATCTTCCTGTAATGGAAGTGAACCCTGTTGCTGTGGTGTGGTTGGTGCAGCCCAGGGAGTGAACCCACTAGACCCACACCGACAGCTGGTGGATGCACCCTGGGATGAGACTGGTCAGGAGCTTCACCTATACCAGCTCCTTTCCCCACAGGTTGAGCCCAAGGGTTCCTGGAGCCAGCAGGACTTAGCTGGGATTCTTTCAGGGTATAGAGTGGTAGAAAGTCCAGAGCCAGGCAAGCTTCAGAGGCAGGTAGCAAGCAAAAGTAGTTGATGTCTGGGCAGAGATCAGATCCAAAAGTCAGTGAATGGAGAAGAGAGGAGCGAGCCAAGAGGGACTGATGAGGCAGGGCTGGACTGGAGAGACAAGGGAGACAAGGCAAGGATGATACGATTGCTGAGGCAATACACACTGTAATGCAGGCAACCCGTTGCTGAGGCAGAGAAAAGCAATGCAGGTGGGCCAACTAGCGGGGCCAGTGACGCATTCTATGCATGCCATCAGAGTTCTTTTCTGCCATGGTTGGGCATGTGAATGCCTAAAGAGGCCCACGTCGGTAGGCCTAGCATGGCGACATCCATGTTGCTGGAGGGGCATTGGTGGTGTCCTGGTGGTCCTCGGCATTGAAGGTGAATGCAGCCAGTCTTGGGGTTATCTGGCCAATCCTAACACTTCCTTTTATCTTTATATGATTTAAAATTTATGAATCGCCTATGACTGAGATCAGTAGGTGACTTACAAAAGAGCATACATAATAATTTAACACACAGCACTAATAAACACAAAAAGTCTAACACTGATTTTCCATTTCTTTACTTAAAATGCCCAACATTCTGTTTGCTTTTTTGTCCACTGCCAAAAAACATTTTTATGTGGGTAAACACATGCTGATCTGAGTAGAAAACCCCCCAAAACACTTGGTTATTGACTCCCTTCCCATTTGAGAGTAAAAGAGAGAGTGGGGTTTGGCCAGGGGAGGGAAAGTATATGGAAAGATTTCATTTTAAAAATCTCTATGCACACATTCCAGCACCTGCCACCTAGTACTTTGCGCCTGCCTCAGTGCAGGCACAAAGTTTGCCATTATGTTGTGCAGAAACCTTGCTCACTGACTTTCATTTTTAAAGGGAAATTGAACAGGGAATTTCCCATTGGAAACGAGCTTGCGAGCCTGCAAGTACAAAGTACCCATGGGAATGCAAGCCCAATAGGCATAACCTTGATTTGGTGTTTGGTAAGGTTGTACAAGGGTAAAAAAATTGTTTTGTTTTTTTGTTTCATTTTCAGGGGAGTATTTTCTCACAAATTTTGGTGTGTTTAATGTTTATTTTGTTTCTAGTTTAAAAAAACAAAATAAACATTAACCCCCCCCTCCCCCCCCCCCCCAAAAAAAAAGGTTAAAAAAAAAAAAAGACATGGGGCCTCCTGAGGCCTCCTGTTCCCACCACCCATCCTGCCCAGAAAAATTCAGAGGTCCGGATTCTCCCAGGCCCCCACTTCCCTGGTTCAGGATGGATCCATTGGCAAGGCCTAGGCCTAGGCCATGGTATTCCTATGTGCCCTTGACTTAAGCCCTACTCAAGGCCCAGGCTTGGAGGCCTGGTCCTGACACCGGGGCCTAGGCCGGACACTGGGGCATTAGCATCGACCCAGTCCCAGGACTTATACCGGGGCCCATTCCAGAGGCTGGGTCCTGAAACCTGGCCTCGGCCTAGTACAAGGCCAAGATACAGGCCCAACGCCAGGGCCTGGCATGGAGGCTGGTTCCCAATGCCTGGGCTTCACCTCGGCCAAGGTCTGGATGTAGGCCTGACACACAAATGCAAGCCCAATGCTGGTGCCTGGCCTGGAAGCCAGATCCTACCACCTGGACCTCCCCTAGCCCTCAGCCCGGGCCCAGGCCTGATGTCATTGACTGGTCTGGAGAAAAGGTCCTGATGTCTGCACCTCAGCCCAAAAACCATGCCCAATACTGGGGCCTAACCCAGCCTAGCCTGGAGGCTGGGTCTCACTGCTTGGGCCTTGGCCTAAATCAGAGCCCGGGCCCAGGCCTAATGCCGGGGCTTGACCTGGAGGCTGGGTCTTAATGCCTATTTAATTTGTTCACTCTCTGATGATGGCTTTTTTTGTGGTTATTGAAGTTGGTAAACTCTTCTGTTTTGAAAAAGGCAGCGATTTTGAAGAACACTAGTTTGGATCCTGTTGTCTGTAATAGTTATAGGCTGATTTCAAACTTGCCTTTGTTGCTAAAGTAATTGAAAGATAGTGACTAAACAAATTTCAGATTTTTGTGATATTTATGAAAAGCTGGATGTGAGTGTGGAGACTGCTCTGGTAGCATTATTTGATCAGGTTTTGCCATTTAAGATGTTGGGGATACTAGCTATTTAGTTTTGCTGGATTTATCAAGTGTTTGATTTAGTGGATCACAACCAATTGACTTCAGCAGACGCACCTTACCTTTCTGGTTGTGAGAAATGTGAAAAACAAGGGAAAGGGAAAACCACAAATTTGTTTCCATCACCTTCCCTTCCCCTCACACCCTGCAGATGGGGTAGGTGAAGATGGGGAGGAAATTGTGTGAAAGGGACTGAATGGGATATTTGAGAGAGGGGCTGAATGTTATGTGAGGCAGGGCCCACTGGGGAGAGGGATGGTGCTGGTGCTGCTGGTATGCCTTCTCGGCCTCCTATGCTGCCAAAACTTCCAAAGCGGCAGCATTCTGGCTTGAATACTGCCATCAAAAATGAATCACCCAAAGCCATGGTGGGGGAGGGGTGGGGGGAAGCAAACCACTTACAGGGATCAGATTTGAAAAGCCTCTTCCCTTAGGTGCTTAAATAACAGGCCAAAATGTGGCCAGATAAACACCATCACCTCACGAGCACTGAAAATTTGACATAGCCAGGTAAGTCCTAGAAATGCCCCTAAATCCTGGCACCTTGCAAACATTAAATATATCTAAGTATGTTAGGTTATTGAAATTTCTCCAATAGACATAAATGGTACCAATTCATAAATGTGCTCATGAGTAAGTGACTCTCATACCATCCCGCTAGCTTTTGGCATATCTGCTCTCAAGCCGCATTAGGGATCATCTATAATCATTGGTCACTATTTTACCCATGTGTTTTCAATTTATATTTTACTTATTTTACTTATTTTCTTTTTTTCTCTTTAAGTAAAAATGACAGAGATACTTCCCTTATGAGAATTAATGTCCATGGAGGGTGATGCCCTTACAATTATTTTCAGATGCAGTCCAGAGTACAGTTCGACGTGCACGTTTCGCGTCCTGTGCTGCTTTAGGAACCTGTCTGGCTGTATTTGCGTGTGCCAAGTTATCTTCAGTTACGCTTCAATGTCTGAAATAATAAATATTTATCACAATGAATGGTTTGTACTCTGGACTACATCTGAAAATAATTGGAAGGGCATCACCCTCCATGGACATTAATTCTCATAAGGGAAGTATCTCTGTCATTTTTACTTAAAGAGAAAAAAAGAAAAAAAGTAAAATAAGTAAAATATAAATTGAAAACACATGGGTAAAATAGTGACCAATGATTAAAGATTAGAGATGTGAATCGTTTTCCATATCATCTTAACGATAGAAATCGTGTGGCAGGGCAAGAAAATCGTGTTAGGCACGATTTTTTAGTTAAAAAATCGTTAAAAATCGTTTTTTCCGATTAGTGCGCACTAACTCGAGTTAGTGCGCACTAACTGAAAATGATACAATTTGACACTTTTCAGATCAGTTAAGGTCAGTTTAGGAATGAATATGTATTCCTATTGGCTGCCCTCTTATTTATTCATGTTACCAAGCTTCCCACTGACAGTATATGGGGGATGGGAAATGGAAACAGTTGGTAGCTTGACAAAACAAGTAATGTGATCAGTCAATGTGACTAGAACTTGTGCCCTAACCCTGATACCAGGGGTATTGTGATCTTCCTGCACACAGTGCCCTATCCCTATTAATACCAGGAGTGTTGTGATCTTCCTGCACACAGTGCCCTAACCCTGGCACCAGGGGTGTTGTGATCTTCCTGCACACAGTGCCCTATCCCTATTAATACCAGGAGTGTTGTGATCTTCCTGCACACAGTGCCCTATCCCTATTAATACCAGGAGTGTTGTGATCTTCCTGCACACAGTGCCCTAACCCTGGCACCAGGGGTGTTGTGATCTTCCTGCACACAGTGCCCTATCCCTATTAATACCAGGAGTGTTGTGATCTTCCTGCACACAGTGCCCTAACCCTGGCACCAGGGGTGTTGTGATCTTCCTGCACACAGTGCCCTATCCCTATTAATACCAGGAGTGTTGTGATCTTCCTGCACACAGTGCCCTAACCCTGGCACCAGGGGTGTTGTGATCTTCCTGCACACAGTGCCCTATCCCTATTAATACCAGGAGTGTTGTGATCTTCCTGCACACAGTGCCCTAACACTGGCACCAGGGGTGTTGTGATCTTCCTGCACACAGTGCCCTATCCCTATTAATACCAGGAGTGTTGTGATCTTCCTGCACACAGTGCCCTAACCCTGGCACCAGGGGTGTTGTGATGTTCCTGCACACAGTGCCCTAACCCTATTAATACCAGGAGTGTTGTGATCTTCCTGCACACAGTGCCCTAACCCTGGCACCAGGGGTGTTGTGATCTTCCTGCACACAGTGCCCTATCCCTATTAATACCAGGAGTGTTGTGATCTTCCTGCACACAGTGCCCTAACCCTATTAATACCAGGAGTGTTGTGATCTTCCTGCACACAGTGCCCTAACCCTGGCACCAGGGGTGTTGTGATCTTCCTGCACACAGTGCCCTATCCCTATTAATACCAGGAGTGTTGTGATCTTCCTGCACACAGTGCCCTAACCCTATTAATACCAGGAGTGTTGTGATCTTCCTGCACACAGTGCCCTAACCCTGACACCAGGGGTGTTGTGATCTTCCTGCACACAGTGCCCTATCCCTGGCACCAGGGGTGTTGTGATCTTCATGTACACAGTGCCCTATCCCTATTAATACCAGGAGTGTTGTGATCTTCCTGCACACAGTGCCCTATCCCTAATACCAGGGGTGTTGTGATCTTCCTGCACACAGTGCCCTATTCCTGATACCGTGGGTGTTGGGATCTTCTTGCACACATCCCGGTATCAGGGATAGGGCACTGCATGCAGGAAGATCACAACACTCCTGGTATCAGGAATAGGGCACTGTGTGCAGGAAGATCACAACACCCCTGGTATTAGGGATAGGGCACTGCGTGCAGGAAGATCACAACACTCCTGGTATTAATAGGGATAGGGCACTGCATGCAGGAAGATCACAACACCCCTGGTATCAGGGATAGGGCACTGTGTGCAGGAAGATCACAATACCCCGGAGGAGTGAGGGTCAGGCAGCTCCCCCCTGTCTGTGAAGCCAGCCTCTCACTAGTAATGCAGGGAGGGAGCTGTCTCAGACTTCACCATCCTCCCCCCCCCCCCCTCACCCACACACCATTCACTAGCTGGGACATGGGGGAAGTCAGGAGTGAGGGTCAGGCAGCTCCCCCCTGTCTGTGAAGCCAGCCTCTCACTAGTAATGCAAGGAGGGAGCTGTCTCAGACTTCACCATCCTCCCCCCCCCTCACCCACACACCATTCACTAGCTGGGACATGGGGGAAGTCAGGAGTGAGGGTCAGGCAGCTCCCCCCTGTCTGTGAAGCCAGCCTCTCACTAGTAATGCAGGGAGGGAGCTGTCTCAGACTTCACCATCCTCCCCCCCCCCCCCCCTCACCCACACACCATTCACTAGCTGGGACATGGGGGAAGTCAGGAGTGAGGGTCAGGCAGATCCCCCCTGTCTGTGAAGCCAGCCTCTCACTAGTAATGCAGGGAGGGAGCTGTCTCAGACTTCTCCATCCTCCCCCCCCTCACCCACACACCATTCACTAGCTGGGACATGGGGGAAGTCAGGAGTGAGGGTCAGGCAGCTCCCCCCTGTCTGTGAAGCCAGCCTCTCACTAGTAATGCAGGGAGGGAGCTGTCTCAGACTTCACCATCCTCCCCCCCCTCACCCACACACCATTCACTAGCTGGGACATGGGGGAAGTCAGGAGTGAGGGTCAGGCAGCTCCCCCCTGTCTGTGAAGCCAGCCTCTCACTAGTAATGCAGGGAGGGAGCTGTCTCAGACTTCACCATCCTCCCCCCCCCCCTCACCCACACACCATTCACTAGCTGGGACATGGGGGAAGTCAGGAGTGAGGGTCAGGCAGCTCCCCCCTGTCTGTGAAGCCAGCCTCTCACTAGTAATGCAGGGAGGGAGCTGTCTCAGACTTCACCATCCTCCCCCCTTCCTCACCCACACACCATTCACTAGCTGGGACATGGGGGAAGTCAGGAGTGAGGGTCAGGCAGCTCCCCCCTGTCTGTGAAGCCAGCTTCTCGAGCTGTCTCAGACTTCACCATCCTCCCCCCCCCCCCCTCACCCACACACCATTCACTAGCTGGGACATGGGGAAGTCAGGAGTGATGGTCAGGCAGTTCCCCCCTGTCTGTGAAGCCAGCCTCTCACTAGTAATGCAGGGAGGGAGCTGTCTCAGACTTCACCATCCTCCCCCCCCCCCCCCCTCACCCACACACCATTCACTAGCTGGGACATGGGGGAAGTCAGGAGTGAGGGTCAGGCAGCTCCCCCCTGTCTGTGAAGCCAGCCTCTCACTAGTAATGCAGGGAGGGAGCTGTCTCAGACTGGTATCAGGGATAGGGCACTGAGTGCAGGAAGATCACAACACCCCTGGTATCAGGAATGGGGCACAGGTTCTAGTCATATTGACTGATCACATTACTTTTTTTGTAAACTACCAACAATTTTCATTTCCCATCCCCCCAACCATCACCTCAGTTGTAACCTTGGTAACATCAATAGATAAGAGGGCAGCCAGCCAATAGGAATACATATTCATTCCTAACTGACCTTTACTGACCTGGATAGTGTCAATAATTTGTATCATTTTCTGTTAGTGTTCCTGAGTTTCCATTTCCATTTCCCATCCCCCCAACCATCACCTCAGTGGGAACCTGGTTAACATCAATAGATAAGAGGGCAGCCAGCCAATAGGAACACATATTCATTCCTAACTGACCTTTACTGACCTGGAAAGTGTCAATTTGTATCATTTTCAGTTAGTGCGCACTAACTCGAGTTAGTGCGCACTAACACGATTTAAGGATTTTTAACGATAAATCGTTAGAATTTCTATTGTATCGTGTTCTAGAACGATTTAAGACGATATTAAAATTATCGGACGATAATTTTAATCATTAAAAAACGATTCACATCCCTATTAAAGATGATCCCTAATGCGGCTTTAGAGCAGATATGCCAAAAGCTAGCGGGATGGTATGAGAGTCACTTACTCATGAGCACATTTATGAATCTGTACCATTTATGTCTACTGGAGAAATTTCAATAACCTAACATACTTAGATATATTTATTATTGAGCTCGTTGGTTAACGAATAACGATTGAGTCAGTTGATATTATATACCTTGCAAACATTACCAGTTAATTCATGGCCAGTGGCCACTGAAAATTTAGTTTACTTGGTAACAGGCAAGTTATTTTGACAAGTCCCTCTTCTCTCCACGTAAGCCTTAAAATGTTGATCCTGTATTTATTTCTTTATTTGTTTAGCAAATGCAAATCTGTGAAGCAAAGCACATGGCCTTCTTGCTAGCCAAGTTCAAGGTATTAATTCACTTCTTAGTCTGTAGTGGGAACACTCCTGCATAAGCTGTGACATCTCTTTCCATCCTGCGCACAGTGGGTTGGATCTACAGCCCTAGCCACAGATGTTGGCTGTGTTTGGACCTCTGCTTGTCCTTAACCTGTTTAAGCTGGGACCTTTCTCGTGATGACACTTCAAAGCCAACAAGTAGTTGATGAGTGGGGTTTAATCCAAGGAACCTGTTTGAATGCCTCCAGCACGCATGATTCCCATTTCTTGATCCAAAGGATATCTGCAAACAGATCCTGGTCAGAGCGGCTGCTTCATAAGGGGCAAAGAAAAAATAGAAAATTCTTCCACGAATCAACACATTTACTATATCTCTAAACTGCCTTTTCAGGATTATGTCTTACTTACAATCAGAAATTAATTTTAGTAGTAGGCAATCTGGTTGAAAGGAAGGAAGCATTATACACAGGAGCAGTTAGGAGATTGGAAATTGCTGGATAACTTTCGACATAATGCCTATGTAGAATTTAAGGAAAATTTAGTGCTGTCTGCCTATTTTCATGTCTTTCTGTGATGGCGAGGTAATAATTATATTTCGCTGGAAAGCCATGAGAGACAGAAGTGATGCTCCTAATGCACGGGCTGTATAGCTTCCAGATGAGCTTTCAACGAATATTATCTTCTTTATGAAGAAATCAATTAGGCAGTAGGACTGCTTTAAACAGTGATAGCTATAAGAAAAGAATGTTTTAGTCTGAAATCCTCTGCAGGAATGCACATGTTTTACAGGCATTACTAGTATATGGTCTGCACGAGGTACATGCAATAAATACACAGTTTGAATGCAGCAGGGAAACTCTACACAGGTGATGCATACATTTCCGTGAGGAATGTTATAACCATCAACCTGTAAAGCTACACGTTAAGTCTGAATGCAGCTATCTTTATTTAATTGAATTTACTACAGATTCTCAAAATTATGGTCAAATTAATATTCCCCCAGCTCTCCCCATCATTGTTCCCCCTTCCCAACACTGTCTCTCCCCCAACTCAACCCTACCTCACTCTGTGGAGGTGATTTTGTTACCGCCCATACTGATGGCAAAACTAATCGCCTAAATCTCAAACAGGCCGATACAGTACAGTGCACTCCGGCGGAGCGCACTGTTAACCCGCGATTGGACGTGCGTTTTCGACGTGCTAGCTTTACCACTTATTCAGTAAAAGGTAGTAGCGCGATGAAAACGCGCGTCCAACTCCCCCCCCCCACCCAAACCTAATAGCGCCCGCAACATGCAAATGCATGTTGATGGCCCTATTAGGTATTCCCGCGCAATACAGTAAGCAAAATGTGCAGCCAAGCCGCACATTTTACTTTAAGAAATTAGCGCCTACTCAAAGGTAGGTGTTAATTTCTGCAGGCGCCAGGCAAGTGCACAGAAAAGCAGTAAAAGCTGCTTTTCTGTGCACCCTCCGACTTAATATCATGGCGATATTAAGTCGGAGGCCCCCAAAATTAAAAAGATAAAAAAAAAATTTAAAATGGGCCCACAGCTCGCGGGTTGAAAACAGGACGCTCAGTTTTGCCGGCGTCCGGTTTCCAAACCCTTGGCTGTCAGCGGGTTTGAGAACAGACGCTGGCAAAATTGAGCGTCGGCTGTCAAACCCGCTGACAGCCGCCGCTCCTGTCCAAAAAGAGGCGCTAGGGACGCGCTAGTGTCCCTAGCCCCGCTTTTTGCCCCAAACCCTCATTTAAATAAATTAATTTACTGTATTGCGCGCACAGGAGAGTGTCCTGTGCGCGCGCTGGGAGAGCGGGCGCTCGCCCGCTGTCCCGTGATTTTTACTGTATCGGCCCGAAAGTTAGGGACCTGAACCCCTTTGAAAGCTGACCTCTGTGTTACAATTTGTGTTTGTATATATATGTGAGTGGATATTTGTGTGTGTGTTTGTGTTATGTGTTGAGTGCTTGAGTGCTTCTTATGTGGGTGTTTATAGTATGTTTCTGGACTTTTATGTGTCTGTGTTTGGGTTTTGTTAGGTGTGTGTGTGTGTATATTTCACTAATAAATTTCAGGGCATGTCAAGGAGACTCAAAAGAGTTGGGTATGGTTTTGTATTTCTTCCAGATCCACAATTCAGGAATGTGCATATGCAATTCTTGTCACCTAATGACCATTTTTTGTTTGGCATTCATTCTGCATCTACACCAAATGTTTACCGCATTCAGGAGATACAAGGTCATGACAGTAGTAAGTTCTGGGGGATTCACATATACAATTATGCCACCTAATAACTTTTTGGTTGTGTATATCTGACGCAGGACAAATTTTTGTGTTCTTGTCAGATAGTCTGTAAGCATCACGGAAGGGGTGTGGGAGGAGTCCACATGTTCCAGGAATACCCATGTACAATTTTGCACCCTAATAACTTTTTGGTTTTGCACTTGGTCCAACCATACCAAGAGGAGTCAGACATGGATATCATTTTCTGGATCCACAAAAGTATAGATGCATTCCAGAAACTAGCCTACATTAGTTCAATGTGGACCTTCATGCTGGCTAAGAATTTCATATCTTTTCTTTTTAAAATAATATATTTAGCAAATTTCAGAAAACTAACAATAAAAAAACCCACATAACTCTGAAAACACCGCCACATAAGGCTAGAACAGGAAACAAAGAAAAATATATGTAAATTCAGTATTAAGCATTTTCTGTCTCCAAAATATTCTGAGTTTAAGATGACATAGATAATAAGCAAACATAGAAAAAAAATAACACAGGTAAAAATTAAAGCTATTATATTACCCCATTACTAAGAAAACTGTGAGAAGTCCAAGAAGCTTAGTCACAGGTCTCCAAGGAGGAGAAAGAAACCAATTTATCAATAATTCCCTTAATCACCTCACCCTTAAGAGACTTAACAAAAGTAGTCAGCTGTAACAGGAAACTGAATAATAAAGCTAGTTCCTAATTTTTTTCACATCAGAGCATAGTGAAAGAAACTTCATTCTGCGCAATAGTGCGGACCTGGAAAGGTCAGGAGACATACAGATTTTCAAAGAAAGGAAGGTATTACTCTTCAGCAAAAAAAAAAAAAAAAAATTCTTAACACAAAATTATTAGGAAAGGAATGGAGAATAAAACAGAGAATATAATAATAACTTTGGATTGATCCATGGTGAGATCACAGCTTGAGTACCATGGGAAATTCTGGTCATTCATCGCATCCCAAAAAAGATATAGTAGAATTAGGAAAAGTGCAGAGAAGGGTGACCAAAATGATAAAGGGGATGGAACTATTCCCCTATGAGGAAAGGTTAAAGAGGTTAGGACTCTTCAGCCTGGAAAAGAGATGGCTGAGGGGAAGTATGATTGAGGTCTTTTAAATAATGAGTTGAGTGGAACAGGTAAATGTGAATTGATTCTTTCTCTTTCAAAAAGTACAAAGACTAGGGGATATGCAAAAAGGTTACTAGATGAGACATTTAAGACAAATAGGGAAAAATATTTTTTTACTCAACACATAATTAAACTCTGGAATTTGTTGCCAGAGGATGTGGAGAAAGCTGTTAGCATGGCTGGGTTTAAAAAAGGTTTGGACAAGTTCCTGGAAGAAAAATCTATAAACCATTATTTATTTATCTACTTATTTATTTATTTAGGATTTTTATATCCTGCATATCCAAAATTCTGTGCGGTTTAACATAAATACATTCATAATAAACTCTTTAAATGTATTTATTTACCTATTTATTTATTTATTTGTTTGTTTGTTTTTAATATACCGATATTCATGGGAACAACACATCGGTTTACAACATAGTGATATAAAAATACAATTAAATAGATATGTTGAGCGCGCCGGCCACGTTGGCACCAAAGCCGGATCTGCTCACCTCGCGCGGCCCTTCTCAAGCGCTGACCTTGCGGCCGCCACTACCTCCCAGCGTCCGCGGTGTCCTGCGGCTTCTCTCGGGCCTTCAAGGCCCTCTACTTATCCCGGCTCCTCACGCTGAGGCTCGGCATCCACGCTGGGGTCGGGTCTGCACGCGCAGAACTCCCGGTCATTTAAAGGGCCAAGTGTGGGAAACTCCTCCACGACGCGCCATGATGACATCACCTGAGCCCTGTATATAAGGCAGGGTTCAGTCCCTTGATCCCTGCCTTGGCAATCGGGTCAACACCGTTGGTGCTCTAATTTGCCTCGTGTGTTCCAGTGTTCTTCGTTCTAGCATCTCCTGTTCCAGGGTCTCCTGTTCCAGCGTCTCCTCGTTCCAGCGTCTTTTCATTCCCTGTGTCTCCGTGTGTTCCTGTATCCTTCGGACTGACCTCTGGTACTGACCTCTGCCTGCCTGACCATTCTTCTGTCTGCTGCCTGAAACTGACCACTCTCTGCTTGACCATTCTTCTGTCTGTTGCCTGGAACTGACCTCTGCCTGCCTGACCATTCTCCTGTCTGCCGTCTGGAACTAACCCTGGTATTGACCCTTGCTTTAGCTAACTATTCCTGGACTGATACTCTGGCTCTGACCCTTGTGCTTCACTCGGACACTCTCTTCTGGCCTACTGTGACTACCAGAATAATCTTGAAAACTAACTGTGGCTTCCACTTGACTAGATACCCAGGCGCTGCCTGTCTCACCCGGAGAGCCTCCCTGAACTGCTACCTCCCTGAGGTCTCTGGAGCTTCCAGTTCAGGTCTGGTCCATCCATTCTGCATCAGCTGCGCACCCTTGCTCATGGTGGGCACACCCCTCTGCTATCTCTCCAGGAGACCACCAGAGGCCCACCTAAGTGCAGGCGGTCCAGGTACCCAAGGGCTCAACCTGCGCCATTCCCAGACTGTTATTGGTGAAGCTTCAGTTAGCCTCTGTCTCCTCGTGTGCTCCGTCTCCTGGTGACAGACGCTCTCTGGGTCCGACCAGAGGGCCATACCAATCCTGCACCAGGCCAAGGGACCACTTCCAGTGCAACAGATATACAACAAATTAAATAGTTAATTAAAATACATTTAAATAAAATAGACAAAATATTCTAAAAGTAAAATTCATCATAAAAGATAAAGTGAAACAAAATAAAATATCCTAAGCAAGGATAACATCAGTAAACATCAGTGCATGAAATAAAACATAAAAACTGAAAACTTTGGGTCATGATACAGTTGTCGTGTTCCGGTTATGTGAAAGCTTTCTGAAATAACCATGTTTTTATTTTCTTTTGGAAAGTCTGTGGGTTTTCCTCCAATCTTAAATCTGATGGTAAAGAGTTCCATAATTTTGGTCCTGCTAAAGATAAAGCTTGCTCTCTTGGTATTTAAATGTGCCAATTTGGGAGAGGGTATGTCTAATGTGCTGTTATTTGCTGAGCACATGTTTCTTTGTTGTGTGTGAAAATGGAGGGTTGCATTGAGCCATTCGACTTTGTCATTGTATAGTGTTTTATGAATTAGTGTTAGGGTTTTAAAGTGGATGGTAGCCAGTATAAATATTTTAGTATAGGTGTTATGTGATCGGCTTTTCTGATGTTTGATAATACTCTGGCAGCCGCATTCTGTAGAAGATAGAGGGACCTAGTAGTAGATGCAGGTAGGCCTAGAAGTAAGGCATTACAATAGTCAATTTTGGAAAAAATGAGTGCTTTGTAACACAGTTCTAAAATCATTGGTGTGTAGTAGAGGTCTTAGTTTTTTTAAAACATGAAGTTTAAAATAACAGTCTTTGATTAACGCATTAATGAATTAATAGACAAAACCAGCAAAAATAAAAAACATTAAAATAATATAAACTCCATAATAGCATCCATTAAATTTACATTTACTGAACAATTTAGCTTAGATCCCGAACCTGAAACCCAGCTTATCGCAGTACTCTATTCATATAGGGGTAGATTTTCAGACCGCGCGAATAGGCGTACTTTTGCTGGCGCATCAGGCGCAAGCAAAAGTACGCGGGATTTTAGTAGATACGCGCGTAGCCGCTAAAATCCTGGATCGGCGGGCGCAAGGCTATCGATTCTGTATAGCCGGTGCGCGCCGAGCCGCACAGCCTACCCTCGTTCCCTCCGAGGCCGCTCCGAAATCGGAGCGGCCTCGGAGGGAATCCTCTAACGCCCTCCCCTCACCTTCCCCTCCCTTCCTCTACCTAACCCACCCGCCCGGCCCTGTCTAAACCCCCTCCTTACCTTTGTCGGGGAATTTACGCCTCGGAGCGGCCTCGGAGGGAACAGGCAGGCTGCACTGGGCTCGGCGCGCGCAGGTTGCACAAATGTGCACCCCCTTGCGCGCGCCGACCCCGGATTTTATAAGATACGAGCGGCTACGCGCGTATCTTATAAAATCCAGTGTACTTTTGTTCGCGCCTGGTGCGCAAACAAAAGTACGCGCTCGCGTAGTTTTTAAAAATCTGCCCCTAACATAATAACTTTAAAAGAAATTCTCCACTTTATTGGTAAAAAGTGTAGACTCCTCAATGATGGAGTTATATGCTCCCTCATCTTCACCCCAGTGATAACCCTTGCCGTGGAATTTTGTATCATCTGTAGGGCTTTCAATGACTTTTGTGGCAGCCCTAAATACAGAGAATTGTAATAGTCAAGAAGAGACAATACCATAGACTGTATGATGGTTCTCAAGTTTCCTTGATTTAGAAATGGTTGGAGTCTCCATAACAAGTGCAGGTTGAAATAAGAGATCTTAATCATCTTAACAATCTGGGATTTCATTGACAAAGTTGTATCCATAACAACTCTCAAATTTCTTACTTCATTCAATTGGGATTTTTTTTTTTTATAATTTATCTTTTTTTTATTGAATTTTTTAAAATGCAGATACATTTCACAATAATCAAGTTAATCAAAGAAATCGGTTACACAATTATATTATCACTTCTGTGAATATTATCATTGAAATAATAATCTTAAGATAAAGAGGATACGGAAAGGATCATAACCTTCTAGAAGCAGATTATTCATAGAAATGGAAACAAGTAAATGTCAACTCTCACCCTTAATTTTCTATTACCAGCACAATAGAGATTCTTAGGAGTGAGCATCCAAATATGCTCTTAACTGGGTAGGTTGAATAAATACATATTTATTCCCTTGATTTATGATAATACAGCAGCATGGAAATCTCAATAAGAATTTTATTCCTTTCTTTTGAGCTTCTCCCCTCATTAATAAAAATTCCTTTCTCCTAATCTGAGTTTCTCGTGAGATATCTGGGAAAATTCTTATATTCTGACCATAGAAATTCTCCTTCTGATGTTTAAAATATATTCTCAATAATGAATCTCTTTCAGCTAGAAAAGAAAATTGAACAATGAGGGTAGCTCTCGTGTTAATATTTGTTTCAAATGATGTTCCTCGGAGAGCCCAATAGGGGGTTCTAAAGATCAAATTGTCATTACATCTGGACAAACTATACCCACGCAGGTTCCAATGGAGGGAGGAGATGGAAGCACTCATGATGATTTCTTAACTGGGATCTCTATTATTACACCAAAAAATATTTCCCTTGAAGAAATTGGTAATATGTTGGTTACGATGCAAAAATCAATAAATAAAATAGCTAACACGATGCAAGAAGTACTTAATAAGAATGTGGTTTTGCAATCTAAGATAGATAAAGTAGAAGATTCAGTAAAATCTACGCAGGTTAATGTGAAGGAGTTAGATAATATTCAATTGAAATTAAACAAGTCTGAGAAAATTCATTCTGATAGATTGGAAGTAATAGAAAATCAGGTTAGGAGAAATAACTTAAGGATATTGAATTTTCCTAAAAGTCATTTATTAGCTCCATTAGACTTGTTTAAAAGTTACTTGGTTAATGTTTTGAAGTACTCTAATGAAGCTTTACCAGCAATTGCAAGAATTTATTATACACAGCAAAACCAGGGAATGGAAAGTCAAAAACAGGATAATCAACCAGAGTTAAATTTGTCTGATTTATTAGAAAAATCATTCAATTGGGATTTTTTGATCATCTAATATCAAAAGGTTTGGCACACTAGGGTCCACAGATCTTGCCAAATATAACATTTCAGTTTTAGAAACATTTAGCAATAGTGTGTTCTGAAAGAGCCATTCCTTCAAAGTTTTCAAACATGAAGTAACCTTCTTCAATGAGGATTCAAACGAATCTTGAATAGTTATGTAAAACTGGATATCGTCTGCATATAGATGATATCCAACTTCCAGTTGTTCTAACACTTTACACACTGGAGCTATATAGATGTTGAAAAGAACAGGCAACAGGGACGAACCCTGTGGGACTCCAGTATTAAGCTCAGATCTATTGGAGCAATCATTTTGTACACAAACACATTGTGAATGATCTTTCAGGAATGAAGCAAACCAATTCAGATAGGTATTGCCAATCCCAATACTACGTAAACAATGAATTATAATCGAATGGTCGATTGTTTCAAAGGCTGCACTGAAATCTAAAAATACCAAAAAGAAACCCTGACCCTTGTCAAAACCTTGCCGAAACATATCAGTAAGAGATAATAACAATGCTTCTATATTAAACTTTGGCCTAAAACCATATTGAAAAGCGTTCAATATCTGATTGATGTCCAAAAACCCTTTGAGTTGAGTAAGAACTACTTTCTCCAGTAGTTTGGCTACAAATGGTAAGTTACTAATAGGACATTAAACAGTAAGGTCCATCGGATCTAAAGTAGGTTTTTTCATTACAGGTTTTACTGTTTCCGCTTTTAAAGCAGCAGGAACATGGCCTTCCCTTAATGAATAATTAATTAATTCACTAAGAAAACAAGCAAGATCTGTCCCCAATAGTTTAAAAGAGACATTTGAACAGTTTGACAATGGGCAAAAGTTAGGTTTCAGACTCTCAATTAGGTGAGAAACTTCTTTCAAACTCACTAAAGCAAATGATTCCCAGATACAGGTTGCTCCCTCACTATCAATTTCGGACTTATCTGCAAAACAGGAAGTTGTTTTATTAATTATCCATCTAAATGGCTTACCCAGGTATATTAAATACTTATCCAGCTAAATTCTAGCAAAATAACTAGTTAACTAGAATTTAGCTGGATAAGTTGGGGGCATTCTGGGACAGGGAAGAAGTGTTCCAGGAAGGAACAGAGTTAGCCGCAAAAGTTAACTGGCTAACTTCGATATTCTGAGTTAGTTGGTTAACTTATGCAGCTAACTCTGTTCCTCCCTATTCAGGGTGATGCAATACCATGCGCTAGCCACTACACATGGCTTAACACTCGAATGGATGCTCGTCCATAACCCCTGATCTAATACAGGGATTAGCACGTCCAAAATGCGCATCCAAATCATTGTGTAGCTAATAGTACTCATCATTGAAATTCGTGTAGATGAGGCTATTAGCTAATTCCCATGACCCAATAAATTTTCTGCACAGCCAATGCTCCCTTGCAACATAGCAAATTTAACACCAGAAAAAATGAGCACTTAAACATCAACGTATTCCAGGAACCTCACACACTGTAAACACACATCGAACAAAAAGGGGTAATCACTGGTATCAAATAATACACATTCAAAATAACCACATATGCAATGCTTATTCCATTTGTTTGTAGGACCTACAACTTAATGAGTTTGACAGGCGTACAAGCTCATTCTTCATGTAGAAGGTCCATTTACTTTATTTTAATCACTAAATTTTTGTATTTTTTTTTTGGTTTTTTATAAACTCCACCGAATTATTTTAACTAAAATTCTCTGTCAAATAAATTGAAACTGCCGCATGAAATTTTAAATAAGTCATGTGTCTCTAGAGCATTTTAAATAAGTCATGTGTATCTAGAGCATTCAGACCGTGTTGTACAACAGCCTATTCAACCATTAAAGCGTTGTTTTTGAAGAAGAAATTAAGCCGTATTAAAGTTGGTGTCGGGTTGTGAAGAGCTACTTTCAAGAGTTGTTTGCCCCTGAAGCAGGACCTGTTATGGTCCGAAACACGTTTGTGTCCGGACTTGGTTTGCAATGGACCTTTTTTGCCCTCAAAGACACAGATGAGTATTTTCTCTAATTATCTGGCGATTTGATGTGTCCATATGATATATTTATGGGACTCTTTTCCAAGTGGACAGTGGTCAGATCATTTTTGTGAGCATTTACTCTACTGACACATGACTTATTTAAAATTTCGTGCGGCAGTTTCAATTTATTTGACAGAGATTTTTAGTTAAAATAACTCGGTGGAGTTTATAAAAAAAACAAAATAAAAATACAAAAATTTAGTGATTAAAATAAAGTAAATGGACCTTCTACATGAAGAATGAGCTTGTACGCCTGTCAAACTCATTAAGTTGTAGGTCCTACAAACAAATGGAATAAGCATTACATATGTGGTTATTTTAAATTTAACACCAGCCCAGGGCTGGCATAAAGGTATGCCACACTCAAGGGTGCATTGAAAAAAAAGAAAAATCCTGCTTTCTGTGATTTCTCCTAATAGTATTATAGCAATACTAAGTAGGAGGAACCAAATAAAGCAGTATTTATTAAAAAAAAGTCTTTAAAAAGAAAATTCTGGATGGTCCAGGCCATGTATCTTGTGCATGCATATGCCAATAGTGGGTGAAAATGGACGCTCAAAGATTGAGCATCCATTTTCCCAACCTGCTTGACAGCACTCTTGACAGCCACCTGTCTTGTGTGCCCAATGCCGAGGAAGTGCTAGGGACGCACATTTGTTCCTAGCGCCTCCTTCTTAGCGCTACCCCTCATTTATATATTGGATTGCTTGCCCAGGAGAGGTGAAAAGCAGGCACTCAACACTGAGCGCACATTTTCTGTTCACATTTATTGCATCAGCCCATTTGAGGGTAAATTTTGAAACTTTTCCTGTTGGAAAAACCCTGATAAAAACTGTCCACCCTTCTCTGTGGGTTATCTATTTGGAAAATATTGAGGTCCATATTCAAATGCCATTTAAACAGATAACGTAAAAGTTATCCATCTAAATGACTTACCGAGGTATATTGAGCTCATATCCAGCTAAATTCTAGCTGGGTAACTAGTTAACTAGAATTTAGCTGGATAGGTTGGGGGCATTCCAGGGACAGGCAGGATGTGTTCCAGGAAGGAAAAGAGTTAGCCGCATAAGTTAACTGGCTAACTTCGATATTCACAGAAGGTATCCATTCTTTGACCCTAACCACAAGATCCTGAGAATAAGCCTCCTGTACTTCCAGCCGGTTTTTAAGTCCCAAAGACTCTGGCTGAAACACCTTCATATTCTCTAGCCAAATTCCTTCACGACTGGATCTAGCCTCTAGCAAGGTTTGCAGGGTTGAGGCAGAATAATCCCTCCAGGCACACTAGGAAAAGCCTCTGACAATGGAAGCACTAAGGGATCTTTAATACCATTCATAGTATTTGAATTTAGAAGATCAGGAGGGGATGGACAAATAGTCTTTCTCCTCATTGTGATAGACATCTCCTCTTTGTCTCTAAGATATCTTCTCACTGCATCTCCAAGTAGTACTTCTATTGACTCAACAGCTGCAGGGCTGGATGACCCCCATCTCCTCACCACTACCACCATGCCAAGAGAGAAGCCCTCATCCTCCCCAAACAGGGAATGGATACTTCAAGGTGGGGTAGTGAAATTTCTGCTGCCGACCATGGTGTCTATGCCAGCAGGGAAGCTATGCTGGATGATGTTCCGACCAAAAACCAACAGGGAGATGCAGCCATTTGCCCTGCTGAGCAAAACTGTCAATGGGGCAGAGTAATAGGCTGTGAAGGGTAGGAACTGAAAAATGACAGTAATTGGAAAATGAGGATAATCCCACAGAGACCACTGCTGCCATATAGTAAACAGCCACAATCTTGACTCTCAAACAGCATGGATCTCTGATCCGGGGCCTCGCTGCTGTGTGCTTTTAGGGGTCAGTGTGCTTTCCTCTTGCTCTACCTGGATGGTTCCTGCTCCCTGGACTGACCTTCATGAAACTTGCTGGTTTCTCCCTGCTAAATCTAACCACAGAAACCATAAATGCCTTTGTTCCTTTTAAGCTCCCACCTTAGTTTCCTTTCTGATCTGCTTGCACCCTGGAGTCATAGCAGTTGCAGCTTTCATGGTTAGTGCCAGAATGGATGTGTTTTCCATGGGAAGGAGGTCAGGGGAGGCAGTTCTTTTGGACTGCTGGTCTTCTGCTCTTAGTAATGCACTTTGGATCAGCTGGTTTGGGCATCATTTATATACCTTGCTGGTTGTTTCTGGGCCAGGGCTAGTAGAGCAGGTGGCCCACTGACCTTGTGTCCTAGAACTACAAGACTCCTGACCCAGAACTTCACCTTCCATCACCTGATTGCTCACTTTGCTATGTTAATAGCCCACTCTGCACACTGAACCACTAAAGATCACTAGCACTATGACAATGAGGAACAGTGCCATGCAAATGTGTGTGTGTGTGAGTGGGTAGGGAGAGGGGGTCTGAGAGTCCTACCACTCCACCAGTGAGGCTTTAAACACCTCATTCTAGCTGTGGTCCTATCCCGTTACTCAAGGCAATGATGGCCTACTCCCTCCCACTTCCTCACCTGCTTACAGCAATGCATGCCCACAGGAAGGCAAAGGAAATGCAGGAGGTAGGTGAGGAAGGGAGCATGTGGGGAAGTGTGTGTGTGTGTGTGTGGAGGGAGGGGAGTATGTGCCCCTGCAACACTTGAACCTGCTAAGATTGTCCGCTCAAGGGCCAGGCTTGCCATATTTCTACATTTCTGAAAACATGCTCTGAAAGTTTCTCCCTTACTTAATGACAAGCAGTTTGGTTGTTTAAAGCTTTAAGCATCCTTAAGAGTGAGGGCATCATTCAAAAGAGGTGTGAAGATTCTTAGGGCCAGATTTTTAAACTTATGCGCGGGCGTAGATTTGTTCGCGCAACCCGGCGCGAACAAATCTACGCCCGATTTTATAACATGCATGCACTGCCGCGCACATGTTATAAAATCTGGGGTCGTTGCGCGCAAGGGGGTGCACACATGTGCACCTTGCGTGCGCCGAGCCCGAGGGGAACCCCGATGGCTTTCCCCGTTCCCTCCAAGGGATCTTTTTCTCCGGCCCCTCCTCACCTTTCCCTCCCTTCCCCTATCTAACCCACCCCCCAGCCCTAACTAAATCCCCCCCCTACCTTTGTTGAAAAGGTTATGCCTGCCCGAGGCAGGTGTAACTTGCGCGCGCCGGCTCGCCATCCCCAGGCACAGGCCGCTGTGCCGGAGGATTTGGCCCCGCCCCTGAACTGCCACCACGCCCCCGGCCCGCCCATTTTTGAAAGCCCTGGGATATACGCGCGTCCCGGGGCTTGCGTGCGCCGCCGAGCCTATGCAAGATAGGCTCGGTGCACGCAGGGGCAGGCAGGTGCAGCTTTTCGGGGGTTACACACGTATGTTACGTGCGTAACCCTTTGAAAATCTGCCCCTCAGTTATTAAGGTGGAGCTAGCTTTAAACCCTGTCAAGACTTCTGCACTGTACCACCGTCTTTGGAGGGTCCCTGCTCATGGAATACATGTGTCTCCCTCCCACCCATGGCCCTCTGCCATCTTACCTTTTCTAGGGGACTTTTAGGATGAAATGGCTCCAACCTCATGGCTATCTGGTGTCAATTTTTAATTGATGCCCATGGGGCAGTGGCTACTGGGGATCACTCCCGACGCTTTCAATCTCAGAAAGCCCTGGAAAAGGTAAGGGGGTGGCGTGAAACTATGGGAAGGTCAAGGGGAAGAATTTCTTTATGTGTTTCTATTTTCTTTGGGTGGGGATGGGGGTGGGGGTTAAAAAAAACTGAATGTTTATTTCAGTTCAGCAAATGAACCAAACCAAACTAAACAAATTGAATCCCAAAACAAAACAAAACACAAAATTTCCCCCTGCACATCCCTAATTTGTAAATGTAATGTCACAGTGGGTGTACTGTCTTTGCTTTGGCGGTAAATGCCTTTGAAGGGGCATAGATAATATGCTAGGGCCGACCGTGCTGGAGTAAAGCAGACAAAACTGTGAGCCATCTGTAGGTTCTTCCTCTTCTGATTGTTGATTAAACGTTATGTTGTGAGGAAAATCTATTTTTTTCCTTTTTGAGACCATGACGTCCATGGATGTGTGTGTGTGCCACTTTTTTCAGTCTCTTCAAAATCACGATGGAATTTGTTGCCTTGATTGGGCCTCAGGAAGTCCTCAAGAACATTACAACAATGTACAGAATGTGTCCACTGAAAATACTCTGACACTTTTCACATTTCCTAAATCATCACACCTGGGACATATGCATGCATTCTCAGCTTTGTTTTTGGACATCTTGAGAGCTGATTCCACCAATACTTTCTGTTGAGAATTATTGAGACAGTCAAATCTGATGTGGTATTTTCTGTCTTATTATTGACAGGAACCACCAAGCTTTCTGCACATGCTTAAAGCTTAGAAAGTTCTGGAAGATTCCTCTGATTGAAATATATGAAGAAGGCCACGTGACCTCATTGGTTGCGGGTTGTTGTTCCTGCTTGCCATCAGACAATAAAAAGTTTCACAAGTTAAAATGAATCCAGTTTTCCCTAGGATAAATTGTACTACATCTATACCCCTTATACTATGTTAATTGTAAAATAAACTATTATTTGTGCCAGTATTCCAGTTAATCGATGGGTGCTATCAATGGGTAATCATGTCACATGTAATTGGTAAGGCTGAACTGCAAATATCTTTGATTTTATTTTAACTATTTTGTATTGTTTTCTGTTTTGTTTTTTTTCCATCCAAGAGGAACTATTAGCTTAGCATGCACTGAACCAAATCAGCAATGTGATTGAAGCTGTCTCTTCAATGTTTGTGACAAAAGGAAAGGTAAACTATTAAAATTACCCTCTTACAGACCTTAGTTCTTGCTTCCCACACTTTAACTTCTTCTGTCACCCTTGGCATTGTTACTGACCCATGCTAAGCTAAACTAAAGAATGATAAGTTTGTTGCCTGTGCCCTTGTCCTTAGGGGCTGCACATTATCCTAGCAAGCTTCAGTGGCCATTTCTGGAGGATATTTGTCAATCCACGAAGACCTTTAGAACAAATGAAATGGGCAGTGAATTGCAAAAACGTCATACTCCAAAGAAAATGAATGAAGGCCTTTTGTTCTCAGGCAATAAATAGATGCCATTGGCTTATTACACTACTTTTGTATTAAATTTGACAGTGTTACCATTTCCAGCTCATTAGGGGGAAAAGCCAAAAGAATATCTGCTCTGTCTTTTTCTAACAAAACAGCATTTTCTCTTTGTAAACAGTAGTGCATAGCAGAACATTGCAAACAATGGCGGTTAGAGGGTTGTGCAATTAATTTCTGGCTACCTCTGCTAATCACTAGTTGAAAAAAATCAAGATCACTTAATTACATTGTATGGAAAATAGATGGATTTTGTCATAACCACAAATATTTATGATCTGAAACCCAGCTGATTTATGATTTCTCACCTCTTCTTCTTCTTTTTTTTTTTTTTTGCAATGTATGGCTTCCTGTCTGCATGGTTCATATTCCAGTTTTGCAGGGCATCATGATAAATATCCCCTGGGCAAAGTTCAAACAAAGGAATAATAACTCACTTCCTTAAATGAATGCTTCAAAGTAAATCCTCTGTGTTTAATAGCAGTAAGAGGAGGTCAGCATGGTAGGCTGAAGGAAAACGCTTGTGTTAATGTTCTCCAAGAGCTCCAACAGCACCACTTGGTGTGAAAATGCCGGTGATGATGTGAACCAATTCCCAACCAAAGTTTTATATTAACTAACCAACAAAAGCAACAAGAACTACACCTGCTCATACATGTGCAAAAAACAGAGAGACCCTTACATATCTGAGCTTAATGCCAAATAGATCTTGGTAATTTCAGGCTCTTGTTATAATCATAGGTCTCCTTTTAAAAGTCCAAAGTAATACTTGTTTTTGAAGTATATTTTTCAAACGTGTTCAAAATTCACACTTATTCTATAATATTGGATCCCACAGAGTAAGGATACTTATAACACTATCAAATCACAAAATTCCAACATTGTGTCCCACAGAATAAGGATACTTATTGTACTACCAAAGTCAGAAAACCCCAACATAGGTCTTGTATTTTGTTTCAATGGACTGCTTCAGAGCGATTACATCTTCTGGCAAACATATGGACCCCATTACATTATGTGCTGAATGCTGTCCTTTGCAGAAGAGAACAGCCTTATGACAACAAATCACTGTACTTGAAGGATATTTTGGACCAATCAATATACGTCTTGAGGAAAAACGCTCATTTTATAAAAAAAAACAAAAAACGATGACATCTTCCAACACCAATAATGGTGTTCCATGATAGGAAGCATTAAAACAAAATTCATATTACACTCATCCAGTCTATTGTCTCATTCAAGCCACTATAACATATCTGGGTCTCTGGAGTCACCATCTGCCATGGTATTTCTTTTGCTAGACTGCATCTTTGGGACAGTCAAGTTTTTCTATACCAAATCCTCTTTTATAGAAAATATATTTGCTGACTCCAAACCATGAAGAAGGTCTTCCAAACAGGGAATATCTCATTGTAGTACATAGCACAGAGCACAACAAATCCAAAAATATTGCCTTTGAACTGTGGCCAGGTATATATAGAGCAATCAAAAGATATATGATTATATAAAAGAACATAAGAATGGCCATGCTGGGTAGACCAACATCTATAGAGCCAAGCATCCTATCTGTGGCAGTGGCCAATCCAGGTCACTAATATCTGGCAGATCCCATAAAGTAGATCTAATTCCTCTTACTCAATAGCTTTCTTTGGTCTTTCTGGCTAATAATGAGGTATGAACGTTTCCTCCTGGAACATGTCCAAACCTTTCTTAAACCCCATGATTCTAGTTACCATGATCACGTCCTCTGGGAACAGAGTCTACTAGGGATGTGCAGAGCAAAATTTTATGTTCATATTTTTTATGTCCGAAAGGGGGTCCCACTTGCGGCCAATATGGACATAAAAAAAATCCAATGAGTTGGGTATATGTACATATGTGCAAAAAAAAAATTTAAACCCCCTCACCCTCCTTAATCCCCCCCCCCAGACTTACCACAACTCCCTGGTGATCGAGCGAGGAGTGAGGACGTCATTTCTGCAATCCTTGGCGAGAAGCATGTGACGTCGGTGGCACGTCGAGTGACGCGGCGTCACGTGATTCCCGGCTCGTTCGGCCCAAAAAGAACTTTTGGCCAGCTTGGGGGGGCCTCCTGACCCCCCCAAGCTGGCCAAAAGTTCTTTTTGGGCCGAACGAGCCGTCCGGCGCGAACGAGCCGGGAATCACGTGACGCCGGCGTCACTCGACGTGCCGCCGACGTCACATGCTTCTCGCCAAGGATTGCAGAAATGGCGTCCTCACTCCTCGCTCCATCACCAGGGAGTTGTGGTAAGTCGGGGGGGGGGGATTAAGGAGGGTGAGGGGGTTTATATTTTTATTTTGGCTCAACAATCGCGATTTCCCACATATCGAACATATCTATGTTCGATATGTGGGAAATCCGATCGTTTATGTCGAATCAATTTTTTAAGTAAAAAAAAAATATGAGTTGCGTTTTACTAATGCGGTCAATCCGAATGCACACCCCTAGAGTCTACAACTTGATAGTATGCTGAGTGAAAAGGCGCTTTTTATTATTTGTTTTGAATCTGCTGGTTGTTAGTTTTATGGAGTGTCCCCTTGTTTTCGTATTATTTGAAAGGGTAAATAACCATCCTTTATATAACTATTTCACTCCACTCATGTCTGTATAAACTTCTATCAAGTTCTCTCTCAGTCATCTCTTCTCCAAGCTGAAAAGCCATAGACTTTCATTATAAGAGAGGTGTTCCATTCCTTTTATGATTTGTGTCGCCTTCCTTTGCAGCTTTTCTAGTTCTGCTAGGTATGTCTTTCTTGAGATGGGGCAACCAGATCTGCACACAATACTTAATGTGGTCGCACCATGGCTCGATACAGAGGCAATATATTTTTCATTTTACTGTATTCTCCATTCCTTTTCAGATCATTTCTAACATTTTGTTTACTTTTTTATTTACTGCTGATGAGCAGTGAACTGAGGATTTCAACGTTATGTCCAAATGGATTCCAAGGTCCTTTTCCTGGATAGTGACTCCCAATACAGAACCAACATCGTGTATCTGTAGTTGGGATTATGTTTCCCTGAATGTAATCTGATTTAAAGTGCTGAAAAGTGGAATATAAATAAAATAAGTTACAAGTTCACAACATATCGCTGTCTCCTATCCCATGACTTTGTAATTTCCTGAGGAGACTCTCATGAGGGACTTTATCAAATGTCTTCTGAAAATTCAAATACACTACATCTAGTGGCTCACCTTTATCTATATTTATTTATTTATACTTAACAAAAAAATTCTAAAAGATTGGTAAGACAAGATTTCCACTTGCTAAAACTACATTGACTCTCCCTATTAAACCATGTCTATCTATATGGTAGTGATTTTGTTTATAAGGATAGCTTCTACGATTTTGCCCAGCACTGAAGTCAAGCTCACTAATCTCTAGTTTCCCAGATCAACCCTGAAGTCCTTTTTAAAAATCTGCATCACATTGCCTACCTTCCATTCTATAGGAATCATAGTGGTTTTAAATGACAGGTGGACTACTAGGAGCAGGCTAGCAATTTTATGTTTTAGTTCATTTAGAACTCTGGGGTGGATGCCATCTGGTCCCGGTGATTTGTTATTCTTTAGTCTGACAATCTGATCTATTATATACTCCATTGTCACAGATATTTGTTTTAGTTGCTCAGAGTCTCCACCATTAAAGAATGTTTAGGTGTGGGTATGTTCCCAACATCCTGCTCCATAAAGATCAAGGCAAAGAATTAATTCAGATTTTCTGCTATTTCTTTGCCCTCCCTGAACACCTCTTTTGCCCCTTGGTCATCTAGCAGCCCAACTGACTCCCTTACAAGCTTTTTGATTCAAATGTATTTAAAAAAAACTCTTATTACTGGTTTTTGCCTCACTGGCAAGCTTTTTCTAAAAGTCTCTCTTGCCCTGATTAACTATTGTTTTATATTTAACTTGCCAGTGCTTATACTCTTGCCTATCTCCATCATTTGGATCTACCATCCATTTTTGTAATGATGACATTTTAGCTTTAATTGCCATCTTTTCCTCAGAATTAAACCATGCTGCCAGTCGTTTGGCCTTCCTTCAACCTATTTTAGTGCATGTGATTCTTTTTATGTGGGCTTTCAAAAAGGTATTTTTAAACAATGTCCATGCCTCATGCAAACTTTTAACCCTTGCAACCTCTCCTTTTAGTTTTTTTCATACTAATTTCTTCATTCTATCAAAGCCTTCCTTTTTAAAGTAAAATGCTGCTTTAGTAGTTTTACTTAATATCCTCTCTCCAGTGATTATATCAAATTTGATTGCATTATGATTCTATTGTGTAGTGGCCCCACTACAGTAACTTCTTGTACCTGTTCATGCATTCCTGTTCATGTATTCCACTGATTAGTAGATCTTAAAGTAGCTGACCTTCTCATTGGTTCGCAGATCAACCTCTCCATGAAACCAGGAAGTTATGGTGATTATGGAGTAGATATGATTTTCAGTTGAAGGTTTGTTTGTTTTTTTAATTTGTCTAGCTTTTTTAGATTAATTGTTGTCTTATAAATCAAAGATTTTTAAATTGATAACTAAGGGGGTCATTTTCTAAAGCTTTATCGCATGCGTTAGGACCCTAACGCACACGATAAGACCATATCGCATGCGAAAAGGGCCTTTTCGCATGTGATATAATAAAAATTAGGGAAAGGGGAGGAGTCGGGGTGGGGAGGGGGCGGAGTCGGCGGTATCTTTGCTGCTGGCGATAATGTTAGTAATGTTATCGTCGGCAGTAGCACACCAAAGAGCACCACCTTTCATGGTGGCGCTATTCGGTGCAAAAGCCGGCAGCTGGCGCACCACCATGGTGTGAAGGCTGTGGGCTTTCGCAGGTCCTCCCCCCCTTCGCCCCCTGCCCCCGTTTTTGCAGGATTCATCATTCTGCGAAGAATGATGAATCCAGGCCTTAAGAGAGCAGTCCTAAGCTTAGGTGACTGCTGTAGCAGAAACCCCTCGTGAACTGTGTTCCCCTTGCATCTTTTCATCCTCAAAGTCCTGACTGTCAGGAACTGCACCCACCAGAGAGCTGCTGCCCTCCCTCTCTCAAAGTCCTGACTGACCTGAAGTCACCCTCCCTCCCTTCACAGTCCTGACAGAGTGGCAATTGTCATCCCACCCTCTCCCAAAGTCCTAACCTAAAAACACCCCCTCTCCCTTCCCTGAAATCCCAACTGAGTGGTCGCTGCCCTCCTTCCATCTCTTGAAGTCCCAACCATGTGAAGCTACCCTCCTCTCCAAAGTGCCAATGGAGAGCCCACTGCCCAGGATGAAATCTAAAATGGGTTCATCCATAGGCAATGGCTTTCCACCCCCTCCTTGAGCACAGACTTCCTATTACCATGGAAACTCATGAGGGAGCAGGATGTCTCTGTGTGCAGGAGGGGCTTTCAGGCCCTGTGCTGAAGTTGCCTCAAGAATTTGATGCTGTAGGGTTGGTGCACTCTATAGGAGAAGCAGTGCCACATCAGCAGGCAAGAGTTATGCTCCAGCACCTATGAAAACTGGTTACCAGAGGCAGTTGTCTTCATGGCTTATGTCACCTTCCTCTGAATCACTGGCAGAAAATCTCCTGTCCATTCTCATTCTCTCCACATTCCCTCCAAAATCTGAAAGGAGAGAGGGTAGGATCCCATCCGAAGTGACCAGTGTTTTCACTTCAGGGGAAGGAGGGGAGGGGTCAGTTGAGACTTTGGAGAGGTGGGGGGGGGGGGGAGCAAAGGCCAAGCAGTCATTTTAGGAAGAGGTGACTCCAGGTCATTCAGGACTTTGGAAGGCAGGTAGTGGCCAATCAGTTGGTACTCCTGAGAAAGAAGGACAGATGGCTGCAGTACATTTGGAACTGGAGGAGGGGAGGGAGGGTAGCGGGAGCATGGGGAGGGGGGAATTGAATTTCTCATGGCTGTTTCTGGGGTGGGGGGAGGGATGCAGCCATCTCAGAGTATTTAGCATCACATGAATTTGCAGTAAGCTGGTAAGCTGTTACTTAGTCATCTAGATTATAGCCAGTTAAGTTAACATCAACTAAGTTTCAACCTCAAATCTGTATGGGTAGGTTTGGCAGAAAATTAACCTAAGTTTAATTGGCTAAAATATAGTCAGCTAATTTCACCATTGAGCAGCTATCTGAAAATTGATCTCATCCATATTAAAATGGTTTCTCTAACTAATTTCGGGACTAGATAAATCAAAAGCATTCCTGGAATGTTCTTAGTCTGATAACTTACCTGGCTAAATTGGGATTTAAAGTACAGGTGTATTCACTACCAGCATGGATGTGCCACTGATTATCCAGTTTAAGATAACCAGGTAAGTTGATCCGTTTAACTTAATCAGACAGCCTACAGCTTAATATGGACCTCATAGAGTCATACTAGGTGTTGCATTCATAATATCCAGCTATGGAGATATCCTAAGATCCTGTAGCACATGTTCTGCCTTCCTTACTGCAGATCTGTAAGCTTCTTAATTCTGATATAAATTCCCTAATTCCATCAGCTCTCACAGCTGATAATTTCCTTATCTCTACCATTTTGGCCAGGAAGTAGATACTAGGGATGTGCAGACCAAAAGTTTAAGTTCATAAGTCCATAAGTCGAAAGGGGGTCCCATTTGCGGTCAATATGGACATATGGAGAATTCCATAAGTTGAGTCTATGTCCATATGTGCAAATAAAAATTTAAACCCCTCACCCGCCTTAATCCCCCCCCCCCCCCAAGACTTACCACAACTCCCTGGTGGTCCAGCGGGGTCAGGACGCCATTCCTGAACTCCTTTGCAAGGAGCACGTGACGTCGGCGTCATGTCGGAGTGACGCGGTGTCACGTGATTCCCCTCGGGTTCGCTCCTGGACCCCTCGTTGGGCTCAAAAGGCACTTTTGGCCAGCTTGGGGGGGTCAGGAGGCCCCCCCAAGCTGGCCAAAAGTGCCTTTTGAGCCCAACATTCTCCCAGGTCTATTTTTTTTTTTTGGGGGGGAGGGGATTGGGGGAAGACTATGCATGGATATCTTAAAAGATAGGTCCTCTGCAGTTGTAGTTTCCAGTTCTTGGCAGCTTGTTCAAATTTAAGAATTTTAGAGATGTACAGAGAGGTTTGCATCCCTCTAGTAGGGATTATGCTTTGACATGGCTCACATAGTCATACTGATTATTTTTTATGCTCATCAAAAGTTATGGCCTACTTAAGCAATTGAGATATATTATCTTGTTGTATCTCAGCTCACCATTCTATTTCTAGAGAGGTCATTGGTGATGGTTCTCCCAAGTGATGGCTACTTAATTTACCTCTGCACTTTTACCTCTGCACTTTTGGGCCCAACGAGGGTTCCGGGAGCGAACCCGAGGGGAATCACGTGACGTCGGCGCCACGTCAGAGTGACGCGGACGTCACGTGATTCCCCTCGGGTTCGCTCCCGGAACCCTCGTTGGGCTCAAAAGGAACTTTTGGCCAGCTTGGGGGGGCCTCCTGACCCCCCCAAGCTGGCCAAAAGTGCCTTTTGAGCCCAACGAGGGGTCCGGGAGCGAACCCGAGGGGAATCACGTGACGCCGCGTCACTCTGACGTGGCGCCGACGTCACGTGATTCCCCACGCGTCCGCTCCCGGACCCTCACGGAACTTTTGGCCAGCTTTGGTAAGTCTTGGGGGGGGGGGGATTAAGGAGGGTGAGGGGTTTAAATTTTTATTTAGATCAACAATCGCGATTTCCAACGTATTCAACATAGCTATGTTGAATAAGTTGGAAATCCGATCGTTTAAGCCTCATCTTTTTTTTAAGTTAAAAAAAAAAAATAAGTTGCGTTTTCCATTTAAGTTCAAAACGAATGCACACCCCTAGTAGATACCATGTCAAGCACATTCAGTATTCTCCCTCCTAACTGGACGAGTGAATTGTTCACTTCATCTTTTTATAGTGAAAATGCCAACATGGATATTATTTTGCTTAACTGCCCGACAAGCTTTCCTTCTTCAAGCAAGCCATGGATTTTATACCACGCTTGTAAATTAAAAACAATTCTTTCCCATTTTAATTTTCAGCATGCTATAAAAATGTGAAAGAATACCTAATAAGCGTCAGTCTGAGATGTCAGTCTTGGGCACAGCAGCAAGCCAGGACTGCAGTTGTACAATTTCAGGATCCATATTTAGCATTATTGCTGCCGCTGATCCTGGAGTTTAATATTATTCTGACAGTATTCTGAGCTCCTTTTGCCCACAGCTTCTCCCAGCAGCCTGTGATTGGCTCCATTGATTTCTGTCTGACCATAGATTGAGGGCAGTTTTTAGGTGACAACACTGTAATTAAACAATTTTTATGCCATTTTTAGCATTCATCAGCCTTCGATCAGTTGCATTTAACAGTCATTAATCAGATGGACTCAGATTGCTGCTTTTTTAACTCCCTATTTTAAAGGTCTTAGATAATTAGAAGTAGCAAATGATCCATCTGGGAAAGGAGCTATGCAATATAAGAATGTGCGAGCTGCCCTGTAATAATCACGTTCTCCTCAGGAGGAGGATTGGGCACTTTGTGCAGCCAAAAATTTACAGACTGGTGCCAGCACAAACCATTCAATCTACTTATGTCAAGCAAGCACCTCTCCTGCAAAATGACTTCTTTTGTCACTTGTATTACATGGCACATTTATAACAATCATAACATATAGAAGTTATTGCAAGTTTCTTATTTAAAAAAAAAAAAAAATTCTAGCCCTGTGAGCCTAAACAGGAGTGAGAAGGGGAAACCTGGGACTCCTTGCAATGGTGATACCTTTCTATCGGGCCAAGATATGAATTCTCAAAAAGCAATATTTTGCATGACTTTACAAGATTATTATAGTTATCTCTTTGGATGTTCCCTCAGGTATGGACCTATATGGTCTGCTTTGTAAAATGTGTATGTTGGTCCAAGAAAAGGCATCAGGTCCTACAAGTATCGAGTTTTCTCGAAGATCAAGATGACTTCTAGAGTTCTATAATTACCCAGCACAGTTGACTCCTAATAGGGGACGTACTCAGTGGTTATTGCGCTGGAGGTGGACTCTTGGGCTGAGGTGGGGTTGACGCAACCTGCAGGCAAGGGCCTTTGGGTCTCCACCATCAACAGGTGGAGTGGGCTGAAGCTAGAGGCCACTGGAGCTTCACCTATACCAGCCCACGTTCCCCTCGGGTTGAGCCTTTGGGTGCCGGGGTTGACAGGACTTAGGCGGGCCTCTAGATAGAACATTATAGGCAGGTAGTTCAGCCCAGAGACAGCAGCCAGCAGGTAGCGTAGTATTATCCTGGACTGGTCCCAGTACAGGAACCCAAGCACCAAGGAATGAGGAATAACTGGAGGTGCTTGAGCAGAGAAAGGCTGGAGCCTTAGGAGTCCAAGTCCAGAGGATAGGGACAGAGGCATCACTTGTCAACCTTGAAGAAGAGCTGGCGGCAATTAGAAGGTGTAGCAAGCAATGTAGAACTCTGGACACAAAGGAATCTATAGCATGGTCATCCGTAGCAACAGTCAGGGCATGGAGAAGGCAAGCGTAGTCAGACAAAGCAGTGGACCAGGTACGGAGAAGGAAGGCATGGTCAGGCGTAGCAATGGTCGAGGCTCGGAGAAGGCAGGCATGGTCAGGCGTAACAATGGTCAAGGCTCGGAGAAGGCAGGCAAAGTCAGATGTAACAGAGGTCAGGCTTGGAGAAGGCAGGCAAAGTCAAACGTAACAGAGGTCGGCACCAGGAGGTCAGACGAAGTAGAGACGAGATGAACGAAGACACAGGAACTGGAAGACACTCAGGAACAAGGAACGAGGAAGCACGGAGGCAATGAGTACTCAGAACCAAAAGGGAACCGAGGAGACCTGTTGCAAAGGCAAACCTTAAATACAAGGCTTGAGCTTATATATGCTGAAGGATCTGACATCAGCATCCGGGTCCGCGGCCAAGTTCCCGCCGCGGGCCCTTTAAAAGGTTTACTGATGCACGTGCATGCCTAGGGAGGGGCTGCGGCACTGCTGGTGGCGTCTCTCTGCAAACCCCGCGGAGAGGCCCGACGGATGGAGGCATCCTGGCTGGAAGTCCCGGGAAGTGGAGCAGAGCCAGAGGCACTGGCAGGAGCCCGAGGTCGGAACCAGCGGCCCACTGCCACAAGCGACGGGGAGCTGGAGCCTGGACATTGTTAAGAAAGGTGAAAGGGCCACACCAAGGGGCTGCCGCTGGCGGCGAGCATAACAGTGGTGCTCTATTGCATTTCTTAAATATTCCAGAAGCAAAAATTCCAAAGACACTCTGGGCACTTACGTCACAATGTTTGTCTATTTTCAGTTGAAATTAGGGGGTGTGCATTCTAAAAGAAAAATGCAGCGAAAGACTTGGTTTCATTAGAAATTGAGAATCATTCCTGACTCCTCCTGAACTATGGAGTTCCGGTAGTCTAAATGGGGGCAGGAATGATCCTCAATTGCCCACACCTTGCTAGATTCTGCTTTCAAAATGGCACTGGATATTCCTGAGGCCTGAGGACTGGCAAGTGGCATTTTCAGACTACAGCCCAGTGGGCAGAAACAACTGGAGATCATGCCTGCCCCATTTCGGTTACCAGAACCCCATAGATGAGTTAACTATATTGTGAGGGGTGAATTAAATTATTTAAATTATGCGTGCAGGAGAGGGGGAGGGTTGATGGTGTTGGAAAGAGTGGTTTAATTTCTGCACTGGAGGGTGCATTAGCAGGGGGAGGATGGAACTCCTCCCCCCCCTTTTTTCTTTGTAATTGATTTTTTGGGTTTTCTTTTCCTTTGGAAGACCATATTGAATGTTGCGGAGAGCAGGAAGTTATCCAGGCAAAGTTACTAAAGTAATATTAGTTAGAATATTCAGGCAGACTTACTCTGTTACTGAATGTACTTCCCTAAAGTTATGGACTATGATTTATTTGACCAGATTTACATTCTTGAATCTATCCAGATAACACTGAATATCAGTGCTATCTGAATAAATTTAGGCCATGCCTTCAGAATGCTCCCATCCTGCACAGCATTACTGCCAAGACCACATTTTATCCATCAAAACTTAACCCAGAAGAACACAAGAACCACCAGACCGGGTCAGACTAGGAGTTTGTCAAGCCCAATATCCTGTTTTCAACAGTGGCCAAGCCAAGTCACAAATACCTGGCAGAATCCCAAACAGTAAATACATCCATGCTGCTAACGCCCTGGGATAAGCAGTATCTTCCCAAATCTACTTTGTTAATTAATAATAGTTTATGGACTTTTCTTCCAGAGGTTTGTCAAAACCATTTTTACCCAGGTACGTAACTACCTTTACCACATTTTCTGGCAACAAATCCCAGAACCCAATTGTGCCATTGAGTGAAGAAATATGTCCCCCAAGGAAAAGTTACCTGGGTAACATTCTGCCAATGGCGGGGCAGGAAATTGAAATTTCAGAGTTTGTCTGGGTAGCTTAAAAGTCACCCAAACAAACTCTTTTCAATATCAACCTCTTTATGTTTATTTTATTTGGAAAAAAAAAAAGGAAGGAAACTGAAATAAACATCAAACAAAATGAAAACCAAATAAAAACAAAAATAGAAAGAAACTAAAAAATTGTTTATATGCTCATTCCTAATATCTATGGCAAACTCCTTTTGGAAACATTGTCCTTTGCACTCTACTACCTAGATGTACCAGAAGTAAACAAACACAAAACATTCTGATTAATGGTGAACTCTGTTGCAGTCTTTGGAAAGTCAGGTAAGTGCTATAAATCATTTTGCAAATTACCCAAGCCAACATCTTTCCATTAGTGACCATCAGCAGCAATTTCTCATAGGAACTGTAGAAAATCCAGGTCACTTGTGGTATTTTGTGGCATATGTACTAGGCGGTGATAAAAGTTGACCAAGTATTATAGTTATTTCACAAACTTGATGGCGGAAATATGTACCACACATTTGCAGTATCTTGATGAACTGGATATGAAACATTAAGCAACAGCAATGATTTGCATATCTGTTTTGTAGACCGTCAGGTCAACCAGGGAGCTATGGGCACTATTAGAAGTGTTGGGGGGAGAGAAAGGGAAGCATAGTTCTTTGGATCAACTAATGCCCAGCATGAAGGGTGGGAATGAAAGACCCTAAGATCTCCCTTCCCTCTACCAGAAGGCATGGGGACAAGGAGGAGACCCGACTGTTCCTTCCCTTCTCCTTATAGGGAGTGAGAGAAGTTTTATGAGGCTCCTCCCAAACCCTCTGCATAAGGAAAGGATTAAGGGAAACCCCGAGATGACTCACCCTTAATAGCCATATAAAGACACAAGAATTAGGTAAGAGCTTTAACAGACACCCCCCCCCCTTCTTCTCCTCCTATAAAAAAAAGAGAAGTGTAGCCTGCAAGGCTCACACCAACCCCCTTTCTCCTTACTAGTGGCAAGAAGAACAGGAATCAGCTGATGAGTCTGCCAGTGACATCTGGAGAGTTGGGAGTGCCTGCAGAATCCCTAGGACTGTCTGCCATGTTCTGGAAGGATAATCAGGGAAGTGACCATGAATCAGTCTGCTCTTGACTAGCTGAGGGATGAAGGAAGTTCTGTAAGTCTCCCAAACAGACTGCTGGTCTCCAGCAGTAGGATAGATGGTTGTTAGTGAGTACCCTCACTAACCTGTAAGTTTCCAGCAGGAGAAACTGAGATTTTCCCTGATTGGTCTCCAAGTGACTGTAAGAAGATTAAGTAATGGCCATTTATCTGTCAATCAGCTGGTGTGACTCTAAGAGGAGAATTCAGGGGTGTCTTCAGGCCCCTCAGTTGGCCACTTAATGACCAGCAGGACCTAAGCCTGTTTGTCTCCAATAGAAAGGTTGTGTTGTAGGTTTGGCTGTAAGAAGGGTGTGGTGAACACCACCTCAGGAGTGGCGCAGGACAGCAAGGCTAGAACTCTGTGTGAGCAATCTGGTGAGGAAGAAGCAAGGAACAAGGTGCAGGCAGGGCTGGAGTTCAGGAATAAGATGCAGGCTGGGCTGGAGCTAAGGAATGGAGTGCAGGCAGGGTGGAGCACTGGGATGGAGTGCATGCTGGGTTGGAGCTCTGGAGCAGACTGAAGACTGGGCTGCAGCTCAGGAATAAGATGCAGGCTGGGCTAGAGCTCTGGAATGGTGTGCAGGTGTGTTAGAACTCTGGATGCAGGTAAGCATGGAGCAGGAGCAACTGGAACACTGGAGCTGAGTGCATGGAAGAGTGGAACTGAATGTAGGTAGGATGGACTGGAACAGACTGGAGCCAATGCAGGTAAGAGTGGACTGGAACAGAGAGTGGGTAAGAGGGGAACTGAGTGCAGGTAGGAGTGAACTGGAACAACTGGAATAGACTGGAGATGGGTGCCGGTAATGGTGGTACTGGAATATAGGAAGAGGATGCAGGTAAGCGTAGAATAGGATGCAGGTAAGTGAGAGACTGGATCACTGGAACTGGAATGAGAGCAAGATAGAATAGTACAAGACAGGACTAGCCAGGGCATGGACTACACGAGCATGAAATAAATACCTGAAAGCTACGTAGGAAGGCCTTGAGACACAAGGCAGAGAGGCCAGGAAGTCTCAGGGATAGGCCAAAGGCTAGGAAAATAGAGAGGCCTAGGGACAGAAGAGACCTAGGGAGGTCTCAGGCTAGGCCTGACAGCAGAGAAGGTTGGAAGGTCCCAAGACAAGCATGGAATCAGAAACAGAAGGCCCAGAAGCCAAGGAACAAAGCACAGGGAAACAAAAGTCAGAAGGCCTGGGGGCCATGAGAGAAACACTGGAAAGGATGCAAAGCACAGGTGGCTGGAGCAAGGAGCCAAGAAGGACTTGATGACGAAGTACTGAGGGGAAGTACAGGCAGGGTTAAGTAGGGCAGGAGTCTGGGTATAGTGCGGGGAGGAGAAAAGGGGTTGGCCAGCCTGGGTTGAGAACTTGTGGAGGTCCTCTGGTGGCATGGAGGCTGTAGGACTGGCAGAGACCAGGGACCAAAGACGTGCGGGAGAGTATGGTTACAAGCAGGATTCGCCAGGGTCCCCTGGTAGAGGGGAGCTGTGCAGCAGCCAGAACTGTAACAAGTTGGGGGTCACCCATAGGTCCCTTGATTGGCCTACTAATCACTAGCAGAGAATATGGAGGCCCACAGGTCCTTTTTCATTACCCTTTGGGTGACTAAAACCCTTCTGTTTCTCACTGGTTAAAGTATCATCATGGGAGAGTATAGATCACAGAATGTTTAATTCTCTGAAAAATGTATCATAATGGTTTGGGATCTGCTAAACATGCATAGCACTGATAAAGCAATGTGTGTATTGTGCATTAAATTCTTTTAGTGCATATTAAATGCTTTGTTGCCCTTTAGTACATGTACCCCATCATGGAAACTATAACCAAGACATCATTTTTTTCATGGAGTCACAAAACTGTTTTTAAAAGACAAAAGGAGGAAAAGTCCATTACCTGCTATTAAGTTCACTTAGAGAATAGCCACTGCCATTAGCAATGGTTACATGGAATAGACTTAGTTTTTGGGTACTTGCCAGGTTCTTATGGCCTGGATTGGCCACTGTTGGAAACAGGATGCTGGGCTTGATGGACCCTTGGTCTGACCCAGTATGGCATTTTCTTATGTTCTTATGTAAGGCTGGAATGCAAAGCATGGGACAGCTTTCCAACACAGGTATTCCCAGATAACAGGAGGAATGATGCCCCTTTCTGAAGGAAATTCTCCTGAACTTCCATATGTGCATCCATTAGGGATGTGAATCGTTTTTTGACGATTTAAAAGATCGTCCGATATATTTTAAATCGTCAAAAATCGTTAGGGCCACGATACAATACCAATTCCCCCGATTTATCGTCAAAAAATCGTAAATCGGGGGAAGGGGGAGGGCAGGAAAACCGGCACACTAAAACACCCTAAAACCCACCCCCAACCCTTTAAATTAAATCCCCCACCCTCCCGAACCCCCCCCAAATGCCTTAAATTACCTGGGGGTCCAGCGGCACACTAAAACACGGCACACTAAAACCCCCTAAAACCCACCCCGACCCTTTAAATTAAATCCCCCACCCCCCCGAACCCCCCCCCCAAATGCCTTAAATTACCTGGGGGTCCGTAGCGGCGGTCCGTAGCTTAAATTACCTCCGTAGCCTTAAATTACCTCCGTAGCGGCGGTCCGTAGCTAAATCGGGGGAAGGGGGAGAGCAGGAAACCGGCACACTAAATCGTGTAGTCTTCAGCCGGCGCCATTTTGCAAAATGGCCGCCACAAAATGGCGGTGGCCATAGACCAAAACGATTCGACGCAGGAGGTCGTTCCGGACTCCCGCTGGACTTTTGGCAAGTCTTGTGGGGGTCAGGAGGCCCCCCCAAGCTGGCCAAAAGTTCCTGGGGGTCCAGCGGGGGTCCGGGAGCGATCTCCTGCCGCGAATCGTTTTCCGTACGGAAAATGGCGCCGGCAGGAGATCGACTGCAGGAGGTCGTTCAGCGGAACCCTCTGAACGACCTCCTCCAGTCGATCTCCTGCCGGCGCCATTTTCCGTACGGAAAACGGTTCGCGGCAGGAGATTGCTCCCGGACCCCCGCTGGACCCCCAGGAACTTTTGGCCAGCTTGGGGGGGCCTCCTGACCCCCACAAGACTTGCCAAAAGTCCAGCGGGGGTCCGGAACGACCTCCTGCGTCGAATCGTTTTGGTCTATGGCCGCCGCCATTTTGCGGCGGCCATTTTGCAAAATGGCGCCGGCTGAAGACTACATGATTTAGTGTGCCGGTTTCCTGCTCTTCCCCTTCCCCCGATTTAGCTACGGACCGCCGCTACGGAGGTAATTTAAGGCTATGGAGGTAATTTAAGCTACGGACCGCCGCTACGGACCCCCAGGTAATTTAAGGCATTGGGGGGGGGGGGTTCGGGAGGGTGGGGGATTTAATTTAAAGGGTCGGGGTGGGTTTTAGGGGGTTTTAGTGTGCCGTGTTTTAGTGTGCCGCTGGACCCCCAGGTAATTTAAGGCATTTGGTGGGGGGGGGGGTTGGGGGGGGGGGGATTTAATTTAAAGGGTCGGGGTGGGTTTTAGGGGGTTTTAGTGTGCCAGCTCACAATTTTAACGATTTTCACGATACTTTACACACCCAAACGGCAACAATACGATTCCCTCCCCCTCCCAGCCGAAATCGATCGTTAAGACGATCGAGGACACGATTCACATCTCTAGCATCCATATGTTGATAAAACAGAGGTATTTTTTTCTCTAACATCGAGAGGCAAATGATGTTTCGTCTTGCTGGACTTACAGTGATGCTGCTAATTCCCATCAAACCTCAAGTGAGAGATTATTTGGGAGTGATTCTTGATTCCTCTTTATCATTGCAGCCACATATACAAACTGTGATTCGGAGTTCCTATTGTAAACTTCGACAGTTACGTTCCCTAAAACTGTATTTAAATTTTTCGGATTTCTGATCGGTGACCCAGGATATTACCCACATTAGAGAACTGCAAAGCTTTATTCTTGGGCCTGCCTATATCTACAGTAAAATCATCGCAATATTTTCAATATTCAGCAGCACGTCTTATATCAGACTGTTCACGTTGGGATCATATATCACCTGCGTTTGACAATTTACATTGGCTTCCTATACAGTTTAGGATCAAATTTAAAATGCTGGCCTTAGTATTTAAATGTTTGTATGATCTAGTACCCCTGGGATTTTTTTTTCTACTGTATGTGCTTTCCAACCTGCTTGTTCCTTACGTTCAGCTGCT
The DNA here is from genome assembly GCF_901001135.1 of Rhinatrema bivittatum. NCBI lineage: Eukaryota > Metazoa > Chordata > Amphibia > Gymnophiona > Rhinatrematidae > Rhinatrema > Rhinatrema bivittatum. Next base: position 344,030,503 of record NC_042617.1, read on the forward strand.
AAATGTTTGTTAGAAATGCCTTCTATCAGGCAGATTCACCTGAAGGAATCATGGGAGCATATTTTTGCAGTGGCTAGATTGAGCCTCTGGAATACACTGCCTGACCTTTTAAAATCAACATAGAATTTATTTACTTTTGGAAAACTACTGAAAACTCATCTTTTTAGAAAGGCCTATGCTACTTCTTAGTGTTTTTTCTTACTCTGTTGTTGAAGAAGACTCCAGAGGAGAACAAAGACTGTATTTGAAACCTGACTTGCAGGCCTATACAGTAAAGCGTGGCCACGGTTACCCTGCTTCTAACCTGCTTTCTACTCAGAATTTGGCCGCGTTAGTCCAACCCGCGATTCACTATCCCTTTTAACCCATCCTTACCGCTTCTTTAAATCAACGGGTAACCCTTTCCGCCCGCGGCATGTATATGGTATGTAAATGATCGGATTAGCTATTCCCTCCCATACAGTAACGTGCGCCCCGATTATCGCCTTTTTAACCTGCAGTTTTGCCGCGTGTTTAACCTGCTAATTTACCGCCTACCCTTACCCCCGCGTTAGTGTGGAGCGTCAGGTCAGAGAGACGAAATTTCACGGGCAAACGACCCCCTCACCCCCCGGGACAAGGCCTTTAGAGGAGCCAGGATCGGGCAAACTTTCCCCCAGCCCCCGCTCACCTGCCCTGGTTGCGTCCATGGGTGCCGGTCTCCCGTGCGGGCGCGCTGACGGCTCCGGAGCAGGAAGGAAGGACCTGCTGTTTCCAAGCATAACCTCTAAACCTCCATAACTAAACTCTTGCCTGCCCAACCTAAAATCCAACGCACTGGGAAACCTGCAGGATCGGGCAAACATTCCCCCAGCCCCCGCTCACCTGCCCTGGCCGCGTCCATGGGTGCCGGTCTCAGGAGCAGCCCCAGTCCTCTCTCCCCTTCTCCCGGGGGCAGCCGGCGGTGAGAGCGAGAGTGGCTTCAGCAGCCCGGGGCGGATCGGACGCTCCCCATGCGAGGCGCGGCTTCCAGCAGCCCTCGCCGGCGATGGTGAATGAGCGTATGAGCGCACGCCGTGACCTGAGAGCCCGGCTGGATGTCCGAGGTCACGGCGTGCGCTCAGGGCAGCGAAGGTGCATGAACGCACGCCGTGACTTGAGCGCCCGGCTGGATGTCCGAAGTCATGGCGTGCGCTCATGCGCTCATTCACCATCGCCGGCGAGGGCTGCTGGAAGCCGCGCCTCGCATGGGGAGCGCCTGATCCGCCCCGGGCTGCTGAAGCCACTCTCGCTCTCACCGCCGGCTGCCCCCGGGAGAAGGGGAGAGAGGACTGGGGCTGCTCCTGAGACCGGCAGCCATGGACGCGGCCAGGGCAGGTGAGCGAAGGCTGGGGGAAAGTTTGCCCGATCCTGAAGCATGGCTTTCCCGGTGCGTTGGATTTTAGGTTGGGCAGGCAAGAGTTTAGGCCGGCTGATACTTCTCTGATCCTTTTCTTTTGCTTTAAGTTGGGATCCACTTCCTGGTACCTGTCATTTCAAATGTCATTTGAAATGACAGGTACCAGCTCACCCTGGATACTGTAGAGGCGCTATATAGCGCTCTATACAGTAAAATGGATTGCGCTTCATGGACGCTTCTTGGACGCGCTTTGGACGCAGCTTGCATTTTGCATGCTATTTAAATATTGTATCGAGCAGTATGTGATCCGAACTGTGCGCGTGGCAAACGAGCGGGCGCCCAGCACTGCTGCACTTTTTCTACCACGTCCTTACTGTATCGGCCTGTGGGTGAGGAATATTAGCTGACAGTGATTATGGTAGGTTCTATCCTATTTTAAATGTTATTTTAATGTTTAAATTGTTATTGTTTTATTTGTTGTTTGAAATAATAAATATATATTTTATTTATTTATTTATTTATTTATTTAACGTGTTTTGAATACTGTCATTTGGTTTCGCCATCAGAACGGTTTACAGAATCATGTAACAGGTTGTATAAACATCATCACAGTTTCTTATCAAATTGTGTAAGTTGATTACATATAATAGTTATTACTTGTGGGGTTCATTATATACATTTAAAAGGTATTACATACAATAATGATCTTACATATAGCAAAGATATTACATACCCACTGCTGTTATTTATATATACAGCAACGGTATTACATACACACTGTTGTTATATATAGGCTTGGTTAATAAGTGGGGAAGAGAGGACTGTGTATTAGGGATGTGAATCGGGCTTCAGACGATTGAAAATATCGTCGGTATTTTCAAAATCATCAGAAATCGGGGGCTCCCCCGAAACGATAGGAAAACCCCACAATATTGATCATGGGGGTTCACTTATCGTTTTGGGGGAGGGCGGGAAAAACGGCACACAAAAATAACCCCTAAACCCACCCCGACCCTTTAAAACTAATCCCTTTGCTTGCCCCACCCTCCCGACCCTCCAAAAAACATTTTACAGGTACCTGGTGGTCCAGTAGGGGTCCCAGGAGCAATCTCCCGCTCCCGGGCAGTCGGCTGCCACTAATCAAAATGGCGCGGATGGCCCTTTGCCCTTACCATGTGACAGGGTATCCGTGCCATTGGACGGCCCCTGTCACATGGTAGGAGCACTGGATGGCCTGCGCCATTTTTAAAGATGGCGCCGGCCATCCAGTGCCCCCTCCATGTGACAGGGGCCGGCCAATGGCACGGATACCCTGTCACATGGTAAGGGCAAAGGCCATCAACGCCATTTTTAAAGATGGCGCCGGCCATCCAGTGCTCCTTCCATGTGACAGGGGCTGGCCAATGGCACGGATACCCTGTCACATGGTAAGGGCAAAGGCCATCGGCGCCATTTTGATTAGTGGCAGCTGACGGCCCGAGAGCGGGAGATTGCTCCCGGGACCCCCACTGGACCACCAGGTACCTGTAAAATGTTTTTGGGAGGGTGGGGGAAGCAAAGGGATTCGTTTTAAAGGGTCGGGTGGGTTTTTTGTTTATCGGCTCAGGCGCAGCTGATAAACAAAACCGCGATTGGGCCCGATGAAAAAAACCCCACATGTGAATCGGAAATGGAATCCGAACCGATTCTGGTTCCGATTCACATCTCTACTGGGTATAGGTGTATAGAGCTATTATACATTTGGATCTTTAACATCAGGGGTTTAAGTATTCTAAGTATGTATGTATTTTGTGTATATGTTTGTATATGTATATATGTATTTTGTGCCCCGCTGAGATTTGCAGATCAGTGGCTTATAAATCTTATAAATAAATAAAGTAATTAGATATATAACAAGGGAATTTATCTCTACTCAGTGCATCATGTAGATGAGGCTTGGAAATCAAGTTCCTGAGATTTAAATTTTACATATCAATTTTATATCAAAAGTCTGTTTACTTTTTTATTTTTTTGTTTTTTACAAAACTCCTAGGAAGAAAAATGAAATTATATTATTTAACTCCCCAGTACCAACCAAAAAATAAATGGTATAGCTTTACCGCTAAGCTAATTGACAGTGTTTGCTATTGATCTTCATGTGATAAGGAACAAGCTATGTAATCCAATCCTGATTTTGTCATACACACTGCCACTCTGGATCAAACCAAGGGTTAATCAAGAACAGTATCCTGTTTCCAACAGTGGCCAATAGATAGATTTTACATTGCTTACATCTTCAAGTCTACCTGATTAATAATGGTTTAAGGACTTTTTCTCCAGGAACTCATTCAAACTTTTTTTCAAACCCAGCTAGTTAACTATGTTTACCACATCCTCCAGCAATGAATTCCAGATCTTGATTGTACATTGAGTGAAAAAGAATTTTCTCGTTTCTTTTATAATTTATTCTTTATTAATTTTACAACTTTCAAACAAAGCATCCACTTTGTACAGAAATACGGTATTCACAAAAGGAAATACAGAAAGCAAAGGAAACTATATATAGAAATAATAATTAATTTTCTTTTTTACCCATTAGACCACAATACTGGGGGGAGTAGCACAGCGAAAAAAGGAGAAAACAATAAGCAATCATTAAAAAAGAAATGACATAGCTCGATATGGCATGCATTAATCCCAATAAGATGAATTAACCTAGATATTGCTAACTTGTAGCATAATCTTCTTGGAATCTATAAAGCTCTTAAGCTGTTCCGGTGAAAAAAAGACATAATTATCTCTGTTGTACTTAACAATACACTTACTAGGGATGTGAATCGTTTTTCAACGATTAAAATTATCGTCCGATAATGTTTATATCGTCTTAAATCGTTATAGAACACGATACAATAGAAATTCTAACGATTTACCGTTAAAAATCGTTAAATCGTGTTAGTGCGCACTAACTGAAAATGATACAAATAAACACTTTCCAGGTCACTGAAGGTCAGTTAGGAATGAATATGTGTTCCTATTGGCTGGCTGCCCTCTTATCTATTGATGTTACCAAGGTTACCACTGAGGTGATGGTTGGGGGGGATGGGAAATGGAACTGGAAACTAACGAACACCAACAGAAAATGAAACAAAGTGTTCACACTTCCCAGGTCAGTAAAGGTCACTTAGGAATGAATATGTATGTATGTATTCCTATTGGCTGGCTGTGCTCTTATCTATTGATGTTACCAATATGGTTGGGGGGATGTGAAATGGAAACAGTTGGAAGCTTGACAAAAAAAGTAATGTAATGATCAGCACTCACGTAACTAGAACTTGTTTGTTTATTATTTTTGTTAGCAGGCACCTGAAATGCTAGTGCATGTTGAATTTGCCAATCACTGTGCATTTTAGAAAGGTGGTCCTGGCTGGAACTGTACACAGTTCAAATATATGTAATTGATTGTTGGTAAGTGTATTTTTTAAGTAGCCACACTGGCACCAGTATGTTTACTTTTCCTCCTACTTAACTCACTAGCTCAGCTTTGTAAGAAGGGCTTCTCTGCTTGTGTGTTGTTTTTGTTTGGTGTGAGGAGAGCAGAAACATCAGATCTTTATTCAATCTACTACAGTCATCTCTTACAGTGCCCTATCCCTATTAATACCAGGAGTGTTGTGATCTTCCTGCACACAGTGCCCTAACCCTGATACCAGTCTGAGACAGCTCCCTCCCTGCATTACTAGTGAGAGGCTGGCTTCACAGACAGGGGGGAGCTGCCTGACCCTCACTCCTGACTTCCCCCATGTCCCAGCTAGTGAATGGTGTGTGGGTGAGGGGGGGGGGGGGGAGGATGGTGAAGTCTGAGACAGCTCCCTCCCTGCATTACTAGTGAGAGGCTGGCTTCACAGACAGGGGGGAGCTGCCTGACCCTCACGCCTGACTTCCCCCATGTCCCAGCTAGTGAATGGTGTGTGGGTGAGGGGGGGGGGAGGATGGTGAAGTCTGAGACAGCTCCCTCCCTGCATTACTAGTGAGAGGCTGGCTTCACAGACAGGGGGGAGCTGCCTGACCCTCACGCCTGACTTCCCCCATGTCCCAGCTAGTGAATGGTGTGTGGGGGAGGGGGGGGGGGGGGAGGATGGTGAAGTCTGAGACAGCTCCCTCCCTGCATTACTAGTGAGAGGCTGGCTTCACAGACAGGGGGGAGCTGCCTGTCCCTCACTCCTGACTTCCCCCATGTCCCAGCTAGTGAATGGTGTGTGGGTGAGGGGGGGGGGGGAGGATGGTGAAGTCTGAGACAGCTCCCTCCCTGCATTACTAGTGAGAGGCTGGCTTCACAGACAGGGGGGAGCTGCCTGTCCCTCACTCCTGACTTCCCCCATGTCCCAGCTAGTGAATGGTGTGTGGGTGAGGGGGGGGGGGGGGGGGAGGATGGTGAAGTCTGAGACAGCTCCCTCCCTGCATTACTAGTGAGAGGCTGGCTTCACAGACAGGGGGGAGCTGCCTGACCCTCACTCCTGACTTCCCCCATGTCCCAGCTAGTGAATGGTGTGTGGGTGAGGGGGGGGGGGGGGTGGATGGTGAAGTCTGAGACAGCTCCCTCCCTGCATTACTAGTGAGAGGCTGGCTTCACAGACAGGGGGGAGCTGCCTGACCCTCACTCCTGACTTCCCCCATGTCCCAGCTACTGAATGGTGTGTGGGTGAGGGGGGGGGGGGGTGGATGGTGAAGTCTGAGACAGCTCCCTCCCTGCATTACTAGTGAGAGGCTGGCTTCACAGACAGGGGGGAGCTGCCTGACCCTCACTCCTGACTTCCCCCATGTCCCAGCTAGTGAATGGTGTGTGGGTGAGGGGGGGGGGGGTGGATGGTGAAGTCTGAGACAGCTCCCTCCCTGCATTACTAGTGAGAGGCTGGCTTCACAGACAGGGGAGAGCTGCCTGACCCTCACTCCTGACTTCCCCCATGTCCCAGCTAGTGAATGGTGTGTGGGTAAGGGGGGGGGGGGGAGGATGGTGAAGTCTGAGACAGCTCCCTCCCTGCATTACTAGTGAGAGGCTGGCTTCACAGACAGGGGGGAGCTGCCTGACCCTCACTCCTCCGGGGTATTGTGATCTTCCTGCACACAGTGCCCTAACCCTGATACCAGGGGTGTTGTGATCTTCCTGCATGCAGTGCCCTATCCCTATTAATACCAGGAGTGTTGTGATCTTCCTGCATGCAGTGCCCTATCCCTGATATCGGGATGTGTGCAAGAAGATCACAACACCCCCGGTATCAGGAATAGGGCACTGTGTGCAGGAAGATCACAACACCCCCAGTATCAGGAATAGGGCACTGTGTGCAGGAAGATCACAACACCCCTGGTATTAGGGATAGGGCACTGTGTGCAGGAAGATCACAACACTCCTGGTATTAATAGGGATAGGGCACTGTGTGCAGGAAGATCACAATACCCCTGGTATCAGGGTTAGGGCACAAGTTCTAGTCACATTGACTGATCACATTACTTGTTTTGTCAAGCTAACAACTGTTTCCATTTCCCATCCCCCATATACTGTCAGTAGGAAACTTGGTAACATGAATAAATAAGAGGGCAGCCAATAGGAATACATATTCATTCCTAAACTGACCTTAACTGACCTGAAAAGTGTCAAATTGTATCATTTTCAGTTAGTGCGCACTAACTCCCAGTTAGTACGCACTAACTCCCAGTTAGTGCGCACTAATCGGAAAAAACGATTTTTAACGATTTTTTAACTAAAAAATCGTGCCTAAGACGATTTTCTTGCCCTGCCACACGATTTCTATCATTAAGACGATATGGAAAACGATTCACATCCCTAACACTTACAGGGGAACCTTAGAAAAAAGGTTGCACCAACAGCTAAAGTCTCTTGATGTAATGCCAAAAATCCCTTCCTTCTCTCCTGAATGGACTTCGTCAGGTCTGGAAAAATCCTGATTTTTGGCCCAAAAAAAGAGCATTGCATTTTTTGAAATAACTTTTCATTGTATCACTCAAATCTTTTTCGGTAAAAAAAAGATATCAACAGAGTACCTCTTTCAGATACTTCATAATTAGATGACTCTAACAAGGCAGTTATATTTTCTAAGTCAACAGGGAAGGCTTGAGATTGAGCATTACAGGGCAAAACATTCACTTTATCCAGGGGGGAGCAGATTCTGTTGTGAACTCCAAATCATCAAGGAAATATCTTCTCAAGATAATTCGCGGAATTTCTCCCACAACCCTGGGAAAATTTCAAACTCGCAGATTTAAGTGCCTTAAAGCATTCTCTATAAATTCCACCTTTCTATTTAGAGCTCCACAGTTTTGAATGATAGTAGACTGGACTCCTTTAACATGTTGTAATTCCACATCCACATTTTTAAACTTTTCCAAGATTTCCTGTCGATAAAGATCATTATTCTTACAGATAGTGTCCACTTGCTGAGAAAGTAAGTTAATTGTCAAAGAGCAGTCAGAAAACACTTTAGCCATTGAAGATGTTAGATCCCATAAAGACTCTAAGGTAACCACCGCAGGTTTCTGAGTAGCAATTAGTAAACTGCTAGTAAAATTGGGAGTTAAGAATACATACATCAATAAATAACACATTTACGGAGTGGAAACAGAGACATCAGAAGGAAGCAGCTGATTAATCAAAAGAGAACTGTCAGCCGTCATCAAAATAACCCCATTGGTATGGTGACAACAAACGTCAAGTAGAAAGAGTAGTTATTAGCACAAGCATACTGCGACGAACGATTACTGTGAAAAAGAATCAGGCAATAGATGCAGTTAGAAATCACTAGCGGGTCACTCTCAGGGGTTGGATACTTTGCACAACATAAGGACAATGATTAAGTTCCAGTCAGGAAATAAATACGTTTTTTTATAGTAAGCAAAAGTACATCAGTAGAATTGAGTAAAAAATGATTTAAACATCCTCAATAAATCAGCGATGTCTGGAAACGGATCGGTAGCGGACGTAGCAGATAGAAAAATACTGCCGGTTTCTGAATAGGATTCAATGCAACCCAATGAGAAGACGATAGCGGACATGGTGGAATTCAGTTTACCTCCAGGTCCGTGTAACAATAGAGTAAGAAAGGGTCAGAGAGAGGAACAGGCCCCTCCCAGGTGCGATATTGCCATTGGAGGTAATAATTGAAATTAGTGGGCAGTACCAAATTAAATCAATAAGTTCCACAAAAACTGGGCTTCGAGTAGAAGATGTGTAATAAATAGGCACATTCACACAATGGATAGATAGTAAAAAAGCTGAGATTCAAAAAATAGTGGTCACAATTAAATTTAATTCCATGCACCTGAGATAACCTCGGTCTGAGAAGGACAAGCAGTAGTTAGCCTGCGGTAGCTTTAAAAGCAGGTAGAGTAGAGAAAGATGCCCGAACCGCAAAAAGAAGGCGTCGCTCACTTTAAGAAAACAGAACAAGAGAGAAAAGTAAGTAGTAAAATGCTTGAAAGGTGGTAGGAATAACTTCTATGTTTTAGGTAGGTTGTATAGTATTTAATTGTGATTTTATCTGTTTAAGAAACGTCATAACACTGTGTACCCGGAGCGGACACAGTAGATTGTTCTCCCGCAGTCCCTGAAGCAGGCAATGATTTGCCGAAACATGGCCAATGTTGGGAAGGCAGATCCGAACCCATAAGAAGCAATAAGGGTGGCAGCCTGGATAAGTATGTGAAAGAAAAATTATTGGTTGGGTCGGATAAACAGCCAGGGAGAAGTGAGAATAAATAAATAAATAAATAAATAAAAGAGATTTAAAAAAGTAAAAAAAGCAAAAATAGATACAAAGTATATTAATAAAGAGCAATATACAGGGCTATAAAGAGGGACAATTACAAAGTGGATGTCCCTAAACATAGCCACCGTACAAAACCACCGAACAAGGATTTCCCTTGAACAGTGGGTGTTGAAGAGTAAAAGGGGTTCAGCAGCAAACTTGTCACCTCCATTTGTCGTCTGGATGGTCATTCCAGCAGGTTCTAAAATACCAGCATCATCCCCATTAATTCTAGAGGAACTGAACACGGGGGGGAGTTTCCAACTAAGCTGCTCCCTCGTCCTCTACCACTTGGATTCCCTCCTCTGGGTTCCAGGCAGAGTGCGATGACATGGCCACCGGTGTAATTGGTGGTGGACGTTCATCCAAGGGACTAAGCAACACCTCCTCCGAAGCTGGGGCAGGTTCTCCTCTACCCGTCACGGCAGCCAGAATACTGGCCCCAATTTGCAATATCGCACCTGTTCACTGCAAGATCGTTTTCTGCCCAGATAGAGCTCTGGGAAACAAAAACTAAGAAAATCTCCAGTTTCATTTAAATGTGCTATTTAGTAACCTAGTCTTTTTATTTTTTGAATGAGTAAGTAAACAACTGATTCTCATTTACCTGTTCCACTCCACTCATGATTTTATAGACCTCTGGCATATCTCTCCTTAGCTGTTTCTTCTTCAAGCTGAAGAGCCCTAACTTCTTTAGCTTTCCTCATAGAATAACTGTTCTATTCCCTTTATCACCCATCTCAGAAACATTTTCAGTTCTGCTCTGTCTTTTGTTAGATGTGGCAACCAGAATTGCACACAGTACTGTAGATGCAGTTGCAGTATGGAGCGAAACAGATTTATTACGATAGTTTCCATTTTATTCTCTATTCCTTTCCTAATAATGCCTAACATTTTGTTTACTTTTTTGTTTGCTGCAGCACACTGAACTGAAGAGTTCAATGTATTGTCTACGATGATACTTAGATCCCTTTCCTGGGCGGTGATTCCTAATGTGGAATCTAACATCATGTTACCTACAGTTTAGATTGCATTTTCCTTTCTTCATTACTTTGCACTTGTCCACATTACATTTCATCTGCCATATGGATGCCCAATCTCCCCAGTCTTGTAAGGTCCTCCTGCAATTTCTCACAAACTGCTTGTGATTTAACTCAGAATATTTTTGTTTTGCCTGCAAATTTGATCACCACACTCATTGTTACCTTTTCTAGATTATTCATAAATATATTTAAAAGCACTGGTCCCAATACAGATCCCTGGAGAACTTTACTATTTACCTTCCCCATTGAGAAAACTGACCATTTTGAAATATTCTCCATTTTCCAACTTTTAACCAGTTTGAAATCCACTATAGGACATTGCTTCCTCTCCAACGATTTTTTTATTTTCTCAAAAGTCTCTTGTGAGGGATTTTGTCAAACACCTTCTGAAAATCCAACAGCTCACCATTATCCACATTAACCCCTTCAAAAAAAATGTAGCAGATTGGTGAGGCAAGACTTCCCATGAGAAAATCCATGTCGACTGTGTCCCATTTGTTCTTTAGAATAGTTTCTTCACAGCACTCTCATCAGGCTTACTGGTCTATAGTTTCCCAAATCACCCTTGGAGCCCTATTTAAATTTTGGCATTACATTAGCCAACCTCAAGTCTTCAGGTATTATTGATGATTTTATTAAATAAGTAAATAATAAGAGGCACTGGAATCTATGTATTAAGCATACAAAACCAATAATGAATGTCGGGAAAACTTTAGTATATTAAAAACAAAATAAACTTTTGAACATTTTTTAGAAAAGGCATCAAACGTAGAGCTTCACTAATGTTTTTTAAAAGTGCAGACTCCCCCACCATGTCATCATTTGCCCAAAAATAATCTTTCTTTTTTCCTTTTTTTTGAAAGTGTCCAAAGAAAACATGCCCGGTGTAAATCAAAACCTTTTCCGAATGAATTATTTCTCTTCAGTAATTTAAAAAAATGATGATGCCCACTATGTCAAAGTTTGGGTGTAATATTTTGGGTCCTTTTCTGCCGTCATTGTATGTTTCTATGTTTAGATTTGGGAGGGGTGTTCCTTCATATCGCCATCATGGAAAGACATCAAAGGTTTTTGAGGTTTGTGGTATTAGGGAGTAACTATCAATTCAAGGCGTTGGCCCTTGGGCTGGCTATGGTACCATGGACATTCACCAAAGTGATGATCATGGAGGCAGTCTACCTACGCAAAGAAGGGATCTTAGTCCACCTCTATCTAGACCAGAGGATCTCAACGGATGTGTTGTGACACCCTAGTGTGTCCAAAGTGCTGGGAAGTGTGTCACCGACCATTGCAAGTTAAACCTGCTCTGCCGGCAAAAATCTTCTCTGCCCGCAAGGAACAATGATGAGCTCCTCCTCTTCTGGCAGGGCAAGACTACAGTGCCCAGGGAAATGTGTTGAAGTGTCGACCAGGCTCCAGCTGCATTGTAGTCTTGCGTGAGAATGGAGGTGGTTCGTGGGAGGGGTGATGATTAGTGGGGGAGACCATTCCCATTAATCCCATGAGGCTCAGGCAGCATATAGGCCAGGAACTGTGGGGGAAGGAAGGAGAGACAAGGTTCCAAAGAGTCAAGTGGAGGCAGCATGGCAGTGCTTGAACCAAGGGTGGGGAGCGGAAGCTGCTAAGCAGGCTCCATTTTGCCAGTAGCGCTGCAGGGACAAAAGCTTGTGCCTCTGACTCTGGCTCCTTCCCACTCAGTCGCCTGTTTAGGAGGCACTCATAGCCAGGGGAAGGCTAGGAGAGGAGGAAACCATCTACTATTGATCATTGCTCTGGAGTTATTGTTTGATTACTGATTTGCTGGCTACTTATGCAATTACGTTAATCTTCCAATCTGAAATGAACACTGGTGGTGAGGAGAGGGGCTAGGATAACATTGGAGGGGAGGAGACTGGTGTGTCTGTGTGTGTGTGAGAGAGAGAGACTAATCATGGAGATGACTGGTTTGTGAGACAGAGAGAGAGACAGGTTGGGAGGTAGGGAGTGGGATGGAGAGAGAAAGAAAGGTATGACAGTTGTCCCTTACAGCTTTTTCACTCTCTAGGGCCTGATTTACTGCAACTTTTCTCCCATTCTGTGTCTGTGGGAAAAATGCTTTGTAAATGAGGCCCTTCGATAGTGAGTCCTCTGGGGGAAGGGATCTACCAAGTGAACCTAAATTTGTAATTCACCTAGGATTCAGACCACATTATAAATTGGGGTTAATATTTAAAAGCAGCTTCTGAAAGGTGGGATTTTAGACTGAATTTGAAGAAGGCCACTGAAGGAGCATGATGCACCAACCCAGGAAGCCGATTCCAGATGTACGGTGCAGGAAAGTGGAAAGCGCAGAGTTGAAAATGGCGATTGGGGGTAGGGCATGTGCTAGAAATCTCCCTCTTAAAAACTGCGGCACCTTGTCAGCTCTGCAGACTGGGTATGTTGCAGAGGGGAAGAATATCAAATAGGGGAAAAATCCCTGTGTAGTTATGAATGGTTTATGTGGGTGTGCTGGAAAGGAGGTTGAGGATGCTGGGCAGGGAAAGTGGAAGAGAGAGGGCTGCTGAGCAGCGAGGGGTATGGGAGAAAGAGGGCAGGGAGAATTGAACAGGAGAGCGAGTGAGCACAGGAGACAAGACAGTCCATGCTAAGAGTCCAGCAACTTTTAGAATCCCTAGGGTGGGTAGTAAAAATAGCCAAGAGCCATCTACCTCCCTCCCAGGCATTGTTATATCTGGAAGCTCATTTTGATACAAGGCTGGGGAAGGTGTTCATGTCAAAGAAAGGATTGCCAAGCTATAAGTCCAAGTGAGGGAACTGCTGGCAAGCAGATCCTCCAGAGTGAGGCCCTTTCTACATGTATTAGGGTCAATGGCAGCAGCCTTAGACTTAGTACCCTGGGCAAGGGCTCTCATGTGTCCTCTGCAGAGAGTGCGACTGTCATGGTGAGCTCCACAATGACAAGACTATGAACGGAGGCTCCGCCTACTACTAGTAACCAGACAGTCTCTGGTAATAGCTAAATGACTCCAATTTGAATAAAGGAGTGGATCTGGACCTACAGGAGATGCCAGCCTGGCAGTTGGGGATCACACTGTGGAAAAGAGGAAGCACTGGGCTAATGGGTCCTGAGATAGGTATCATGGTATCAGGGTCAAGCAGTTTTCTCCCCAGGTTGAAAGGAAAGGGCAAAATAGTATTATCAGACAGTGACATAGTGATGTAAGGTAAACAAGAAAGGGGCAACAGGAGATTGCACCTTGTGAGAAAGACAGGGCTCATGATGACCTGGGCAGAACTGCATCTCAAAGACCTATCGACAATGCATATAGCAGGGTTGGACAACTGACAGGTAGACTTTCTGAATTGACCTAGGAGAGTGGAAGGAAGCAGAGGAGGAATTTGCATGGATAGCTACTATTAGTAGCTAGGTGGGGGCCATTTCACTGGGACCTGATGGTGACCTGTAAGAATGCAAAGGCCAAGAAGTTCTATAGGTGAACCTGAGAGCTAGATTAAAGAGGATATATGCGCTAATCCAAGCTACTGTATGTGTTCCTCCTTGGCCAATGATTCCAAGGATCCTCCAAAGAATTGTGGAGCACCATGATTGGGTCATCTTAGTAGCACCAGATTGGCCCAGATGCTCATATTATGTGGACTAAGTCAGATTGAGCAAGGAGTGGCCACTAAGACTCACATCAACCAAGGATCTACTCAGGCAAGGTCCAGCATACTATTTTAAGGCTTGACTATGAAAGGAGGAAATTGCATAAGCGAAGATATTCACATGCAGTAATCTCAATATTGCTGATGGCAAGGAACATGTCAATGTCCTTGGCATATAGCAGAGTCTGGAGAGTCTTTGCTTCCTGTTGTCAGAGAAAGGGCTTTTCACCCTTTAAGACACAACTGAAAGTGATCCTAGAGTTTCTACAGGAGGGCCTGAACATGAATTTGGCATTGAACTTGTTGAAAGTACAGGTAGCAGCACCTGTTACAGGGGCCAGGTGGAGGGAAGCTCTGTAGCCTCCCACCTGAATGTGGCATGCTTCTTTGAGGAAGTAAAGCACCTGCATCCTCCAGTATGTCAGATAATGCTACTCTGGAACCTGTACCTGGTGTTGGTAACCCTGACAGAAGTTCCTTTTGAGCCATTGAAAAAAATATTTGTTGAGGACCTGATGTTGAAGACTGTATTTCTAGTAGTGATCTGCTTGGCTAGAAGGATCTCAGAACATCTGGCGCTGTCATGAAGAGATTCCTATTTGACCTTCCATAAAGACAGTCACATTCCGACCAGTCTCTTTCTTTTTGCTGAAGGTGGTATTAGAGTTCCACCTGAACCAAACAGTATCATTGCCTGTGTTTAAGAAAGCAGAGTGTGTTGGCTCAAAACAGGGTTGACATTTTTGGATGTACACAGGGTACTGTTTCAGGACTTGAAGGTCATGTACAGCTTCCAGAAGGTGGACAGAATGTTTGTTCTATTTGGGCGCCATCAGAAGAGATAAGTGGCATTTAAGGCCTCCATAGCAAGATGGATTGAAGGAGAAATTATTTTGGCCTACATCAGAGAAAGAAGACAAGTGCCACTTGGTTTAAGAGCACACTTGACAAGGGTTTTGGTCTTGTCCTGGTCAGAATATAGACACATTTCTCCACATTTGCAGGGCAGCAATGTAGTTCTCATTCATTTATGAAACATTATAAGTTGGATCTGTGTTCGAGGGAACAGTCGATTTTTGGTGCTAAAGTCTTGGAGGCTGTAGTGGCTTTACCCCACCCTGGATAAGCACTGCTCTGGCATGTCCTACTTTTCTGGACTGGTCTGGCAAGATGAGGAGGAAGATGAAATTTAAATATAGCTGTTAAATTCCTTTCCCTGAGTCCTGATAGAGCAGTTCAGAATCCACTCTGGAGATATAGCAATAGAAGGAGTCATGCAAAAATGTTAATTTTTTATTTTTTGCTTCTCTCTCCTTTTTCTCTCTCCCTCTCTCCCTTGTTAAAAAAAAAAAGTTGATAATTGCAGGAAAAGAAGCATAAAGAATAGGAGGGAAATCCCTCTATGGGCAGAAGGAAAATGAAATTCCAGAGGAGGAATAACAGAAGGTCCTCTTCTTGTTATTTGAATGAGTTTAGAAAATTACTCTTCCCCCTTTTGTTAATTTGGGGGAGGGGAGATACCTAAACTGAAATAGGAGCTAAGAGGCTATTGACTTCCTATCCTGCTATACCATGATATCAGAAAAGGAAGATGTTCTCTTCCTCCATCTGCTGGTAAGTAAGCGTAATCCACTTGTCTGGACTAGTCTATCAGGAATCAAGGAAAGGAAATTAACAATTATTTTTAAATGTCACTATTTTCTTCATCTGGATCCTTTTTCCATTTTTTGAAAGGAACTCTTTTGCCTTTAATAGCCTCTTTCACCTCACCATTTAACCAGACTGGCAAGTGTTTTGCCTATCTTCTGTCTTTTTTAATGCATGGAATACATCTGGTCTGGGCTTCCAAGATGGTATTTTTAAACATCCACACCTGATGCAAACTCTTAACTTTTGCAGCTGTACCTTTTAGTTATTTTCTAACAGTTTTCCTTTTTTTTTTTTATCAAAGTCTTTCATTTTAAAATTAAATGCTAAAGTAATAGTTTTCTTAAATGTCTTCCCTCTAGTTATTAAGTTAAATTTCATCACGTTATGATCACTGTTTCCAATTGGCCTCATTAATATTAATTCTTGCACCAAATCCTGCATTTTACTAAGAACCAGGTCTAAAATAGCTCCCCCTCTTTTCGGTTCCTGGACCAGCTGCTCCACGAAGCAGTCATTTATTTCATCTAGAAACCATGTATGCCCATAAGGTTAAAATATCAGGACTGGAATAGCTTATTCTTTATGACCTGGAGCTTATTCTTTATGACTGCTTGAGAGCTTCCCATGTTCTTTGATGGCCAGAGCATCAATGCCCTGATAACAGAAGGAGGGCAGTGGGGTTGATGAAGAGTCAAGGAAAATATAGTGAGGGAGGGAGGTCAAAGGCTGCTAGAATGATGGAGTGTGAGACTCGCTCATGCTCCGATGCCTCAGGAGAACACCAAAATAAAATGCACAACAGCAGCCCTAAGCGACTCTTTTGTAGTTTTTCATCTTCATCACTATTTTTAGCTGAAAGTGTAACTCAATTAAGAGAAGCTAAGTGACCCAAAAAGGTGTCAGTTTAATGCTAACTGACAATGTGGAAACACCTGCCCACCGCCTGTAATTAAAAACACTCTGACAAACATACTTTACAAGATATTTCACTGTATGTGACAATGTGTTACTGGGACTTCACAGTCCACAACCATACAGTGTGCACTTTTGAGCTCAGCTGTGCTCGTGAGCATTAAAGAGACCCGGCGCTTTATGTAAAGCGTACTTTTATAAACCTTCTGCAAATCTTTCTGCATGATAGCAGACAGTAGTGTGACCGAGAAAAAGTGTCACATCAGTAACTGTGATTTCTTTCATATGCACCGCTACAAGAGTAAATGCTCCCCAAGCTGGCTGTGAATCTTCCTCCAAATGAAAAAAAAAAGGGTAGGGAAAAAAATGCACAGACAAATGCTGGAAGTGTGGTAGGGGACCAGAAGGAGGAAAAGTCTAAATTATCCTATCAACAGGACTTTTTAAATGAGGGCCAGGCGAAGGAGGTCCCGACAGTCAGTAGGATCCCCCTGCTTATCTCTTTGAGGCAAGGTTCAGGGATCCTGACTGATAGGAAAAAGATCCAGTTAGGCTCGAGAAGTGAGAGAACGATTAATTATGAGATGGAAAAGTGCAGTGAGATGGAGAAATAGTTTGGAGAGGAAGAGTGAAGGGCAGGAAGCAATGCTTGAAGCAGCGCTTGACTGTCCTCTAGTATGGCATGCTATAAGGACCAACAAGGTGCATGATAGACAGCTGGGCAACAAGGAGGTTGCCACATCAACCCAAAGTGACCCCCTGGAATCCAGAGAAGGCGTGTTTGGCGCATAACAAGGTCTAAAGGAGAAGCTAGAGAGGAAGCATCTTATGTCCTGTGCTCCTTGGAGTCTTTCATGTTTCAGGTTGCCATGTAGAGACTTCTTGGAGACTGCTTGGAGACAGCCCGGCCAGGTACCTCAGAGAGTTAAGAAGCAGGCTATATAAGGTATTGCAGATATGGAACACGTGTTTTCTTCTTGGGGGGGGGGGGGGGGCAACTGATTCACCATACTCTGGGAAGGAGGATCCCCCAGAACGGAACATAAACATTGGGTGTCAGAGAGGAGTTTTATCATCCAAAAATGCATTCAGATATTTAGGGAAAAGCCCAGGGAGAGGAGCTGTGCATAAATAGGTGAATTTTAAAATCCCGGCATGTGCCAAAGCCGGGAGAAATGCAAGTATGTCTGGCCGGCGGCACCGCGTGGATATTACAAGGAGCCCATGTACGCATGTATCTCCTGGTATGGGATGGGTTGTGGGTGTGCTCTGAGAGGGGCAAGGGAGGGACATAGGCATTCTGGGACTTTAACTTGAAATGTGCGTGTAAGTATTTATGCACACAAGTGCGCACTGGGGTCCCCTGCCGTGTGACTTCACTACTGCTATGGATGGCGTGTAAGTAATAAAACAAAAAATTCTAGGCTAGTCAGAGGGTTTTAAGGGTTGGGGCTAAAAGGGGGAAAGGGAGGCTAATAACCTAGGGAGGTTTGGAAGACCTATCGCTTAACTGAGCAAATTGGGATTGAACTGGGGAAACTAGTAATGGCTTCGGTGCGCGTCCCTTATAAAATCCCCCCACTTACGTGGTAGAAGCGGCATTTGCATGCACATGTGCGCGACCATATAAAATTGTGCACATATGTATGCGCGTTCAGTCTATTTTATACCATGCATGCATATAGTCACATATGTTAGAAAATAGCCACGTCCTTTGGTGCGAGCTGGCATACACGCGTAGATGTGAGCCCGCGTGACTGTTTAAAAGTTACCATCAAAGGTTTTCCTCAGTTAAAAAAAGCAAACATTTTGTATGGGAAGGAAATCCTGGAACAAGTGTCCATGGCATGATTCTCTACCTGGCTGGACTCAGGAGCAAGAGAAGTAAATGTTACTTTGCAGAAAAGGTGGAAGGTGCATGGAACAGTTTCCCAGTGGGGGGTTGTAGAAGCAAACACAGTAACAGAATTAAAAAGAAGTAAGGAACAAGCATAGAGGATCCTTCATGTGAAGAGCTGAAAGGAAAGCCAGAGATCGATTGTGGACCGTGGCACTGCAGAAGGAAGAAAATTGGGCAGACCATGCTTCCTACCTGCCACCCATTGTGTGGAGTGAACTTTCAAAGGAGTTATGCGTGCAAAAGTAGTACATGTCATAACAATTTTCAAAAACCCATTTGCACACTTAAAACACAGTTTTAGCGCACGAGTCCTTTTGGAAAACTATTCCACTGTTTCATACTTCCGTGTATCCCTCCTGTCCCCAGCTTTTCGCCTCCCCCCATTACCCTGTATCTCTGCCTTCTACTAAGACTCCACGATAGTCAGGTTTCATCCTCCAGCTGGGCTGGGCTACCTGCCTTCTCTTCTTCCAGCACAGGCCTCTCCCCTCTCATCAATGCCTTACTCTCTCCCCCTCCTAGGCTCTCTCTCTTCTCCTTTCCCATTCTTTTTTTTTTCTAGTTGTGTCCCTTTTTTTCCCATCATTCCGTTCTGCTTTCATCCTGGCGGTCTTCTGAGTTCTTCTTCTTCCTTTATCTCTCTTCTCCATCTCTCTGACACCTGTTCTGCAATGTTACTTCTTTCTGTGTTTTTCTTCTATCACCATCCAGCACTGGTGCTTCCATTAGGCAAATTAGGCGGCCGCCTAGGGTGCCAACATTTTGGGAGGTGGCAAAATCGTGGCAGTGCACAGCATAAACGGGCACTGTGCCAGATCTAATAATGCTAAAAAAAAACAAAAAACGGGAGCCCTGTGCGGGAGCCACTGCCACTGCTAGGAGGGGGCGCTCTGCTGCAGCTGCCACCAATAGCTAAGTAGGAGAGGGAAGTGCATAGCTGAAGGTTTGCCTGGGGCGCCAAATACCCTTTCTCTAGCTCCGTCACCATCGCTTCTGTCACCTGTCCCGCATCTCCATCGAATTTTCTTATCAATTCACGCTCTTCTCCATCTTTGGCCTTAACCTTTCACACACACACACCCTCCACCCCATCTCTTATTCCCCCCATCTCTAATTTTCTCTCTTATTATCCCTGTTTTGGAAATTCAATGTTTGCTTAGAGCTGCACAGGTTTGTTTTTTTTTCTTTAGTAATATTCTCACAGTTTTGCCCAATATTGAAGTTAGACTAACAGGTTGCTGGTTGCCTGTCTCTTCCTGCTTCTCACTTTGGTATAGTGGGACTCCAGCTGCTCACCTCCAGTCACTCAGACCCTCTGCCTTCTGAAAGAACACGTGGAACCGAGCTGTGAGAAGGAGGACGGTCCTGACTTTTTTTTTTTTTAAATATAAGCAGGTGCCAAATACTTTCAACAAATAAATAATAATAATAATCCTCTGTAAATTATTTAGGGGTTCATATTCAGCGACATTTACCTGGATAGCTTGTGACTTCTGAATATTTCCACCATTCATCTGGGTAAACTTTAGCCGAATAGCTCATTATCTGGCTACAATTTAGCTGGATTACCTAGCCACATTCCATGCCAGAGTTAAATTGTCCAGCTAACTCTGATATTTAGAGTTAGCCGGATAATATATCTGGCTAAATCTAGTCATGATGTACAGTAGTCCTAAAGTTAGCCGGATAACCTTAAATTTAAGACAGGTGGGTGTATTCAGTAGTGTGACTGTACTACTGAATATCCCACAAAAGTTAGCCAGATAAGTGTATCCAGCTAACTTTGTCAGCCAGCCAGAGGCTGAAAATCACCCCCAAAGTAATTATTTAATATTTCTTAATGCTGTTTCCTGCCTAAGGTCTGTCACCTTCTCCTTCTGAACAAATGGAGAAAAGGAACTGTGATCTGCAAACATTTCTGCCTTCTGCTGGTCCTCTCTTTTGCAAATCCCATTTTCTCCCTTTCCCTTACCCATGGTTTCTAGCTGCAAATAGAGCTCTAGCAGCTCCTTGTGGAGTTTATGTACTTTTACTGCTATATATGTGTTATACGCCCCGCCCGAGGCCGTCCCGCGCGCAGGCCTGCTCACCTTCATGATCCCACAGCAGGTCCCGGGACGACTAGAGTTGGAAAAGAAAAGGGTGCATGGCGGTGGGGGGAGAGGGGGATAGTAACCAGCATGGAGTGGCAGCTACTATCCCTAACAACAGACATGGGGATTACTACCCTTAACCAATTAGCTTACATGATGTTGACGCAAATGCAGCATCACTCTCTGCTTCAGTAGTGGGAGGGGAAAAAAAAGGGCTTTGGATTCAGAAGACAACCAACACTGGGGCCCTGAATTTTAAAGTCCAGGATATTGATTAGGAATGTGCATTCATGTAAAAAGAATGTGCAACATGCGATGAATGATGGCAATTTGTTTCATTCAGAGGACCCTGAAATGAATTGAGAGTCCCTCCTGAATGAAACAAACCTTATTTGTTGCATTTGTTTCAAATGAATGCATCAGACCTAGGCCTCACCTAGGGCATAGGCTGAGGCCCAAAGCAGGGGCCAAGGTCTACACCCAAGTGCAATGTCAGCACCTTGGCCTAGGCCTAGGCCCAAAGCTGGGGCCTCGCTAAGTCATAGGCTGAGGCCCAAAGCAAAAGCTGCCACCGAGGCCCGAGTGCAATGCCAGGGTTTTGGCCTAGGCCCATTTAGGGTATCCACGGAAGCTACCAGGCCAATGCTGGAAACTGGTCCAGAGGATGGGTCCTGATGCCAGGGCTTCGACCCTGACCCAGGCCTGATGCTGGGGACCAACCCAGAAGCCAGATCCAGAAGCCTGGGATTCGGCCTAGGCCCGAGTCTGGACCCAGGAGCAGGCCCAACACTGTGGCTCATCCTGGAGGTTCGGTCCCGATGCTTGGGCCTCAACCTGGCTCCAAGCCCGAGTCTGGGTCCTGATGCCTGGGCCAGGCCCCAGGCTCAGGCCCAACACCACGGCCTAGCCTGGAGGTTGAGTCCCGATGCTGGGACCTCTATCCGGACCCAGGTCTGAGGCCAGGGCCTGGTCTGGGCCCAGGCCCAGAACCCAGGCCTTGGAGCAGTTCTGACAACGTCCTCTTCTTTCTTCTTTTCTTCTTCAACTGACCTGTTCACTGGAGTTGCGTCAAAGTTAATTAACTCTGGCATATTCACCCCAGTGGACAGCACCATTTTGATGTAAGGGCTGGGTCACAACGTCAGCTGATGAATGATTGGACCACATAATATGATTCTGCTTCAGTGAGTTTGCAGCTACGTGTTTTAGAAGCTTGTCATCAATTTCCCTAATTGTTGTTACATGTATGTGTACCTGTCTGGGACATCAGATTTCAGGGGGGGCTAGATAACCTACAATTACTAGCTACAAATGGAACTCTAGCAGCCACAAATGGAATTTTTTATATTTTTTCTGCTATATATGAGTTGATGTCACTTTATGGAGGCACTTGATCAGGCAACATCTGCTCCTTTTAGCATGCTCTCTTAGTGGAACCCAGCTCCCCGAAGAGCATGGGTCGAACAACTGTGAGTGAGTACTAGGGTGGTTACACCAGTTCTACTAAATGTGAATTCCCAGGATTGAACAGCAGGGCCTTATGTGGTGCTATTAAACTTCATCAGACAGTATTAACATCTGGAACTGTACTGAATGAATATACTACCTCTGAACTGGAACCTGCACTTTCTTTGTTATTCATGTACAATAAGTGAGATGGTTGGACTCGTATAAATCTCATGGTTTTATTTTGGAGTTGCATGGGACCATGGAGAGGAGGCGGTGTTACACTGGTCTACGTAGGACGCGAGGGACTGTATACCTTTGTAACGCTGTCCCCTCCCCCCCAAAACCCACCTTGAGTTGAAAATGCCAGTTTTACAGTGGGGAATATATAGAATGCCAGATTGGCCCTTTAAAAAAGTCTCTCTTTCTCTCTTCCCCCTTCAGTCAGTCAGCTTGGGAGTATGTGCATAAAGGTTCCAAGGCATGATAGGGATATTTTACATGCACTTACATTATTAGCTTGCGTGTACCTTTTAAAATGTACTTATGTTGTAAAGATTTATAGTATAGGCCAGGACGTATTCTTGGGCCACCACCCACTTTGCATGTGCATGATCTCTAACTTGGGGGTGGGGGTATTAATATTCACTTGTAGTCAGTGCAGATATTTTATGTCCTTATTTCAGATGACTTCAACCGTGAGCACGCCTTTGTCTGCACAACAATCAAACAAGAACTAGGTGGATATGCTGTGTTTGAAGCTCGGGTTGGGAGCTCTTTTAAAAATATAACTTTATCCTGAAGGCCTGCTGGCAGGCTGTTTTTCGGAGCAAACTGATCCGCTCCTGTTTTTTTTCCTGCTACATGCACGACTTGTCATTCTCCTTGGACTATAAACCCCCCATCCCTGCAATGGGATAAAAGGACTAGATCTGCTTTTCTTGAAGAAAAAAAAATGGAGCCAGTTGGCAACCCTAGTAACACATTAGAGTTGCCATGTGCCCCAGGTCAGCCCTGACAAGCGGATCCAGATCTCTCGTTTTTGGCCGATTGAATCTATGGGACTTGTTCTCCTAATTTTCTTTAGCGAGGGGGAGGGGAAAGGCACTGCAAGTCGACGGATGCGATGAAGCAATCCTGGGAGCGGATCGGCCTGTCAGGATTGACCTGGATCGGATAGCAGCCCTTGCCGCCTGGCAAACGGGTCTCAGTAACGCGGCCACAAATAAGTACTCTCTCCAGCTCGGTGCTCCTCTCATCCTGAAAATGCCCTCGACTCGCATAATCCTCAAAGCTCAGCTAGAAAGAAAAGAAAGCCAGCGTAAAACAACACACAAGGACCGTGGAAGCAAACCCAGCTCCAGCAGGACAAAAAAAAAAAAAATGCAATGCCTGAATGCTGCCCCCAAGCTCTGACCCGTGCTTCAGCCGAGCATTTATGGCAGCACGCCTCATCAGCCACTGTCACCGCCACCCCGGGGTGCACGGCCAGCAGGGAGCCTGTTTTTCAGCTCCTGAATCTGCAGCCGGCACTGGGCTGCCCGTCGCCTCCTCCCCGCATGCTGCCGAGAAATCAGCATGCAGCCCCAGAAAGCCGCCTCTCCCGCGGAATAGAAATTAATATGACTTGTCATATTTCATGTCTGAGCTCTTTTCATGCTTTATCCTCTGGTAATGAGGGCTAAATTACCAATATTAGCAGATTTTCATGGCTAGCACAGAAAGAGCTGTTACCAGAGTAAATGTTTGCCTTGCTTCTGTTGGACACCGGCTCTGCTAATGCAGCTCTGCTAATTATTTCTAAATAGGCAATAATCTGCATCCCCCTGGTGCCGGGGAGAGGATTGGCCGCGTACCTGCTACTTCCCTTATTTACATGTTTTACAACTTTATCAACTGCACTAATTACACTCTGAGCACTGTTTAAAATTTCCCGTTAATAGAGACACAGCGATGCACCAGAGGGTCTGTGTTTGTGCCATAATTACGCCTCTGTTCCTGCGATGCAGGCGCCAATTAGCCGGCGACGGTGGCACAGGCAGCTGCCTGGCATTGGGGGAGCCGCAAAACATCTGCATGGCGCATGAGCCGCTCGCGCGGGCTTTGATTTCTTTATTTTAGATCCTAGAGATGGGGGGGGGGGCGTGCAAGACAAACAGAAAGCCGGCGGTGGGCAGGGATGATTAGAAATGCTCACCATGGTAACACCGGGACAGCCGTGTCACCGAGCCGAGAGGAGGGGAACCCGTGCCTAGATGAAGGGCGCTGCAAAGATTTGCAAGCCTCTCCCGGCTTCACTCTCCCTCCTCCCCCCTCCTCCTCCTGCTGCCACAGCCCAGCAGGGGGGGGGGGGAGGCCCGAGATCCACAGCTCGTACGGTGGCTTGGAGCCCAGGAGACCCAGCCAGCAGGCGAGGGATGTTATGCTGTCTGGGGCTTGAACTCCCAGGGGTTTTTTTTGTTTGTTTTCTATTTTTATTTCTTTATTATTATTTTTTAAGTCACGTTGGTGATGGAATCTGGTCCGGAATGTCATTTTTAATTCTCTGGCCCTGGGTTGCATTTTTTTTCTTCCCAGGTCTGATGATGGGGCTGCCGGTGGAGCTGCGCGCAGGGGGGGGGGGGGGGAGGCCTCTCGCGTCGCGGCCCGGGGCGGCTTGCAGATCGGACGGAAACGTGCCTGCAATGAGGGCTGCTCTCCTCCCGCCCGACGTTCACGGACCTTTGCAGGCTGCGGGCGGGATAAACACCCCCCCACACACACAGGGATTTGTCATGTCATGTGTCATGTGCAAACGCACAGTCTCACAGCCCTGGTCATGTACTGCTCAGTGCTAGATAGACCCTGGCCCGAGCTTATTTCTCAGTGAAGGTATAGGAAAAGAAAAGGCAAAAGCCGGAGATGCAAAAAAAACTACGGAACTCTTGCCCATCATGTACTGGCTAGTACTAGGAAGGAAGGCAATCTTGCTTTTAGAGAAAGAATCGGTCCTGCATCTTCACACAGGATCCCACTGCCGCCCCCAAGTAGGTATTAGTATGTTTTCCCCCTTACAGGGGAGGAAGGCAGAATAGCAAAGATCCAGCGATGTCAGGGCCAGGACAGGGTCTCTCTTCTGCAGAATCTCTCTGCTGTGAAGCATTGTTTTTTTTTATCCAACCCCCCCTTCTTCAGTTGAACAGAATGGGGATCCGAGCCACCGAGAACAGACTGACAAAGCCCTGCCTGCTGTCCGCCCGCCTCCTCCTAATGCTAAACAATAGAGCCTGCCCGACTGCAGGGGAAGGACGCGGGGCAAAGCCCTTAGGCTGCCTGCTCGAAAAGACAGGCGTGAGTGGGACCGACAGGCGCTTTTTTTTTTTTTTTTTACCCCACAATATCCTCGGCTAGGGAAAAACTATTGCCCAATATCTTATTAAACCCTAGTGGCTTCCCAAGGAAGGCAGTCGGACTAAGCATGAGTGATACGCTGCTCGTCAATAAAAAGGGGGCCTTTCCAACAGGGCTCTTTTCAAGCGCAGGCTACCCACGTTCAGTGTCTTGGTTGGAAAAGCGGGTTGCCATGTGGCTAAAATTCTGCATGCACTCTTATCGCTTTCCCAAACAGTGATGCAAGCTAGCAGCCATGTTAGCACCATGCCTACAACATGTTTATCTTTTTTAATGGAAATTGAATGAGATTTCCCAACAGGCCTCCAGAATGCATCCTCTTCCCTTCCTCCCCCCAGAACATAGAAGAGTCTCTCTACGTGGCCAAAAGTATGGGTGACTGAAAAGCTGCTTGCACTGCTATGGCTAACTTGTGCAGGTTAGCTCTGTGCTTACCTGCGCAAAAGATACCAAAGTCTTTAGAAAATGAATCTTAAGTGACTAATCATAACTGTCTGTGTTGTTTTCCAGATTCTAGGCTCCAGGGAAGACAATGATAAAGACATACACAAGATGCTAACACAAAAATGTTAAATCACTTCCTTAGCATGAAGTCACTAAATTTGTCTTTGGGAATGCACAGCTAATCATTTATCACCAGAAAAAAAAAATCAATTTTGCAGTAGACCTGAACCATCCTGCATTAAACCAGTGTTCAGTTTGCAAATATTACAACTGCGTTTAACTAAATTATACAGCGCTTAATAACAAAAGAGCCTCGATGGCAAATTATATTACCGGTGGAAACACTTAAGACTCATGCTAGATAGAAGGCTGGTATGATTTCATTAGGAAATCCCTCGGTTGCAAATTATAATGTCTTGAAAAATCAATGTTTGACCAAGAAATTACCTGAGATCAAGGGAGGGAGGGAGAGGAAGAGGAGAGCATATGGAGCATAACACAATACTATGATATATGAATGAACTGATGCTGAAGTTTGCTCTTCCCTCCGCCAATTAAACCTAATAAAGGGTGCACATATTATTCTACTGCACTGAATGTTGCACTGTACGTTTTTTGATATGCTTGCCCAAGCTTTCTAGGGATAGTGGTTGTCACATTTGAATAAATATATAGTCACCACCTCTGGAACAGAGATACACAGAAATTTTAATAGTTGATGTTGAATATAGAAAAAAGTAACAGTTTTCCCCTTCATCTCTCACCATAAACCGAAAGAGATGTTTGTGTTACGAATGGCCCATCAGCATCCTGCTCTTTCTCTCTCTCTCTCTCTTTCTCTCTCTCTCACTCACACACACACACACACACACACACACACACACACACACACACCATTCATTACTAGGTCATTTTCTTAATTTAAATTTGTACAAAATTTGACAGCCATGTTACTGTTTGTGCAAAGGATTTGGCACCATAGAGTAAAGTTTAGCAAAAGTTAACAAAGGGCTTTTTTTTTTTTTTTTTTAGCACATTTAAAAAATTTGAAAAGTGCTAGTAATTTTCACGCATGTGTTTTTCCGTCTGGATATCTTCAGTCACAGGCGCTGTCCAGATTTTGGTGCTGAAGAGCAGTGAAATGCCCCTATGGAGTTAGCTATACACCTGCATATATATAAATATTTGTCATACAGAAAACCTTCCAGAACATGAGAACATGTCTATTGCCGTGTAATGCTAAAAAAATAATTAGATTTATGAGTCATCCCCCCCTCCCCTTCCCAGGCTTATTAGTCATTCTTGTTTATACATCTTTTTGGGTTGTATGAAGCAAACATACAAAAAAAAAGATGTGATGTGTAAACTTTCAATACTACATGTGTTCCTTCTTTACTTTTTAAAAGAAATGATTCAGAAAATATTTTTAAAAAGTTTTTTTTTTCTTATGCTTATTCTGGAATCTCTCTACCATCTTAGGGTGCATAGGAGGAACAGAGGTAGAAAACAATTTAAGGGGTCAATATTAGGATTAATAGAGTATTGAGAAATATAAGGCATGAGACAAATCATATCAGTGTTTCCCAACCATCTCCTGGAGGCACCTAGCCATTCGGGTTTTCAGGATCTCCAAAATGAATATGCATGAGGTAAATTTGCATACATTGGAGACCTAGGCTATGTAAATCAGTCTCATGCATATTCATTGTGTTATGAAAGATTGACTCTTAGATTCAGGATGATGCAGATCTCTGACAGAAAGATCTCTCATAGATTCAATGCACCTTAAAAAAAACTGTTACTGCCTCCTCTATTCAGGCTATTAGACCTTTACCTGTGAGGAAAAGCATACATTATTAGCTTCATTGCAATATCTTGACCCTCATTATTCTTTTGTGATGTCATCAACATATGGAATTTAATGAAGAAAATGTCCTGAGCATATTCTGAGTGAAATATGGTGTTTCTCTTTTAGTCCACACAGTAATTCAAATCCATTCACAAAATTCCAATAGATATAATTTTATTATGATGAAGGCTCCTGTGATGAAATTTAAACAATATTGTGACTTGTGTGTCCCCCACATGGTTCCATGTCTCGCCATAGGCCTGTTCGGGAAGGATGAAAGACAGCACAACATGAAACTTTAAAACATCGATTACAGGAGCTTATACAGCTTAATGCAGACAAACCATCTTATCAAAACAATTGAAACTGGTTTATTCTGATCATATCAGCTCAAACTAATCTCAAGAACCCCAAATTCCAATCACCACATAGTCTCATTTGCATAATTTCAAATGCACTTACACCAGCCAGGTCCATGATAATCAATGGAAGAAAAGGATAATTAAATACAAGTATATACATTTTACTGAAAGTAAATCACTTTGTGTTATTATTCAAGTTACAAAGAAGAAACATACAGTTAAAGAGCATTTCTATGTATGTTGCAATCAGTAACAGGAAAGATGACACCAAGATGTATCTCATTCACATTCCTTTGTCTTCTTCTTACTAGCTCATCTACAGCACGGCACATCAAGGAGATCTTTTCCAATAATATGAATTCATGGAAAATTTCTATACTTCTGAAGTTTTGAGTTCCACTCTACTTCTAGGATAGGATGCCTTAACAGTGATAACCTCACCTGTACAATGCAGGACAATCTTGCAAAGGAAGAGTAGAACAATAGAAAGGAGATTTTCATTATAATCAATGGAATCTTTTTGAAGAGCTAATTAGGGGTGAAGATGTTTTTATCTTGCTGCTTTCTTTATGACAGCAGGAAGATAATTTTAAATATGAGCAGTTTAATAAAGAGACTAACCCAGAATGGTCTACTTCATATCCCTCTCTCACTCCCCACTCACCCCTCCCAAGGCTCTATTTTAGAAGAAAAAAACCCCATAAGAAATAACATGCTGGGTCAGATTAAGGTCCATCCAACCCATCATCCTGTCTCCGACAGTGGCTGTCCCAGGTCACAAGTACCTGTACTGCCATGAAGTAGATCTATTCCTGTTACTCCTTCTGTGGGATAGCAATAGCTTTCTTTTGTCGACTTGGCTCATAATTTTTCATGGACTTTTCTTCCAGGAACTTATCCAAACCTTTTCAAACCCCACTTTCTGGATGCCTTCGCCATCAGTTCTAGCACCAGATTTCAATCCGCGGTTTGATTGTGCCTTGAGTAAAAAAAAATAAAAATTTCTATTATGTGTTTTAAAAACTGATGGTTGCTATTTTCATGGAGTGTGCCCTTGATTTAGTATATTTGAAAGGGTAAATGGCCTTCCTTTATTTATCCATTCCACCCCCACTCATGATTGCATAAACCTCTATTACGTACCCTGTCAGCTGTCTCTTTTCCAAGCTGAAGAGACCCCTAACCTGTGTACCCTCTCATTATGGGTAGGGGGGAGTTACTTCCATTCTTTTATCATTTTGTCACCCTCCTCTGCATCTTTTCTAGGCCTACTATGTCTGGAGTGATCAAAATTGCTTAGCTTACATGGAGTGTGTTCTAAGCAGGATTGAAATTTTCTATTTAAAGAAATCACACCATGGCTCAATACATAGGCACTGTGATATTTTCTGTTTTGTTCGATATTCCTTTTTGTATCATTCATTCCTAATATTCTACTTGCTTCTTTGATCACCACCACACACTGAGCAGAGGATTGCAATGTATTGCCCACAAGGACTCCAAGGTCCTTTTCCTGGCTGGTAATCATTAATACAGAACCCAGCATTGTGTATCTGTGGTTGGGACTATTTTTCCCTCTGTGCATCACTTTACAATTTTCCACATTAAATTTCATCTGCCATTCAGTTGCTCAGTCTCACAGGGTACCTCTGCAGTTCCTCACAGTCTGCTGCTGTTTTAACAACTTTCAATATTTTTGGGATACCTGCAGATTTGATCACTTCACTTGTTCTCTTCTGCAGATCATTTATGAATATGCTAATGAGCACATGTGTTACAATCCTGCTCGCGGAGCCCATCCCACGAGCAGCTTCCTCATTTATCACTAGGTTGCTCCCCGCGGCCCAGCCGCCAGTGCTGTCATCCTGCCTGACACTGCTGACGTAGTTTTTGTGGCCTTGGTGCCACCATCAAGTTGCTGCTTCTTTGCGACATGGAGCCACCGCTGCTGGTGTGTATCTTTGTGGCCTAGAGCTGCCCCCAGGATGCTTTCATCTGTGGCGTGATGCCGCTGCCGCTTCTTCCATCTTCGTGGCGGGAGGCCGCCTGGCTGCTTCTCCCTGAGTGGCAAAAGAAAGCCGCCTGCAACATTATCTTGCGGCCTGGAGGCCACCTCCAATGCCTGCTTGTTCTTCACAGCCTGGAGGCTGCCATTGTCCATGGTCCTGCTTCCTCCCTGGGCCCTCCTCTAGGTGCCGGTGCATGCCTCTTCTTGGTATTTAAAGGGCCAGCGGCAGGAAAAGTCTGCGGCCCCACCGGAAGTCCTCTTCAGCTCAACTTCCTGCTTCAACCCTATAAAAAGGCTCACTTCTAGTTCCTCAGGGCCTTTGGATCGGACTGCATGGTTGTCCATGTTCTTCTGTGCTGGTCCAGGTCCTCCGTGGTCTTCACTTGTCTAGATGGCTTCGTTCTGTGTTCCTGGTCTCCTTGTCCTGATGTTCCTAGTCTTATCCTTTGTTGGAGCTCCTTCTTCACCTGTTCCATGTCCTGATGTCCCTTGGTTCCGTTCCTGAGTCCTGATGTTCCAGATGGTCCATGTTCCTGATGTCTTGGTCCTGATGCCTTCATCTTCACCTCTGCAACCAGTTCCCAGTTTCCTGCGTCCACCTTTCCTGGCATGCCACCGTCATGGTCCGTGAACATGCCCATGTGGGGCTGTGTAGGATGCTTCATGGTACAAGGCCTTCTTCTCATCTGCAGCACAAGTCTCCAGATGACCCTTGTTTTTAATGTTCCAAGTTCCGAGTCTTGAATCCTGAGTCTTGAATCCTGTACCAGTCTTCGGAGTTCTTTGCCTGCTTCTGTCCATGCCCAAGACTCTGCCAGAACTTGCTCTGCTCCAGCATCATCCATGACCAGCCACAGGCTGCTGTGTAGGGCATACCTCGGTGCAGGCCTCTACTGAATCTTCGACATGTTCCAGTCTCAAGTTCCACTACTTTGCCTGGAGTCTGCTTCATGCTCAGCGTGGTCCACGACCAGCCATGGGCGGCTGTGTAGGGCATTCTGTGATGCAGTTCTCACCCAGTATTTTCGCCTGAGTCCTGAAACCTTGCCTGAGATCTTCTGAGTAACCTGAATCCTTATCTGAGTCTTCTGAGTAACCTGAATCCTTGTCCGAATCTTCTGAGTAACCTGAATCCTTGTCCGAGTCTTCTAATCTGAATCCTCGTCTGACTCCTTCCAAGTTCCAAGTCTTCATCTTGTTCCTGCCCTCAGCCTCCGTCTGGCCTCATGCACTCGTCATTCCCATGTGGCGGGTCCGAAAGGGCTTTTGAGTGGCCGAAGGGCTACTCCTGACTAGCATTGCATTTCTGGGTCTCCTTGGTGCGTGTAGGTCCAGCAGAGGGCTGATCCTGCTTGCTGCCTGCTCCAGCAGAGGGCTGATCCTGCTTGGTGCCTGCTCCAGCAGAGGGCCGATCCTGCTTGGTGCCTGTTCCGAGTTCCTTGCTTTAGTTCCAGTCCTGCTTTGTTCCTGCTCCTCTCATGCTTGCATGCACTCACCTCCCACGGTGTGGCTCGGGGCTCCTCTCTGAGTCATGCCGTGGTTCAGGGGCTCACGCTCTCCCATGAGCTAGCGGCCACGCCACATCAGGACCTGTAGGTCTTGGCTACAACAGGATCCGAAGGCCATGAGCCCGGTGAGCTGTGCCTGTGATGGGCTCAAGTTCCTGGATATTTTTTGAACCTTGTTCCTTGCATACAAAATTTTTTTTGCTCCTAGTTCCTGGACCCTTTTGCCTAGTTAAAATTTTTTGTTATTGGTCTCCCTTCTGAGCATGTCCATATTTTTCATGACCCGCAGGAGGCACCTGCATCCAGATTATTTTAAGCCAGTCCAGTCATGGAACTCCCTTCGACCAGCAGGAGGCGCTTGCACTTGTTTCAGAGACCATCTCTGTTCGATCCCACAGAGATATGGTGTTTCATCCTGGGTTCCACACGACCTGCAGGAGGTACCTGAGCCCAGGTTTCCACATCACCATTACCAAGTTTCACTTCTTTACTAAGCATCATCAAGCTTCAAGGAGTATATGCCTACTTGAATCAGATTACAGAAATTCCAGGTTCTTAGGGTTTGATCGACCAGCAGGAGGCACCTGCACCCTAGCCTGGCTTTGTTCCATCAGTTCCAATTCAGCCCATGCTTCACTCAGCTTGGTGTCCATCATGGAACTAATTACAGCTTCAATCCTGACTCTGCTCTGCACAAGTGGGAGTCCCAGCTTCTAATTCCACTCCAGTTTCAGAGGTGTCATTTTGTATCTTCACCTTAATTTCATCATGGCAAGTTGTCTTGAATCCACAGCTTGTAAACGTTCATCCTTCTGGCATCCTTTGCACAGCTTCTGAGTGGCTAGCGTCTGGATTGGGAAATCCAACTTGTTCTCCATCCATCCATCTGATGCTGTCTCCGCTGCCAGACAAGGTCCGTGATTGCCACCTTCAGGCTTGTCTGGAAAGCCTGCATTGTCCTTCAGCTCAGATTCCATCAGGAAGGACCCCTTGCTCCATCTAAGGATGGCTCTTCAAGGATGAACAAATTTTGCCAGCCTTTAAACTGTTTACACCTATCAAGCCATTCTGAAGATCCTCTTCTAGAAATTGTCCCTTGTATAAAGCTGTTGACCTTCTAGCTCCTTATGAAACAATTCATCTCTCCACTTGTATACCGCAACTCCATGTGCCATCTGTCTTCAAGGAGTATAAAATTGTACCAAGACCAGCTTTCCATTTTTTGAACATTGTTTGTTGGACAGTCTAGCTCCACCTGACATTCCTCGTACCAATGTTCATCTAACAAGTGATATCTGTAAGCTTGCATTCTCCTGATACACCATCTTGCATCCAAAATTTCCAACAGTGAAGTGAATCTACTATCTGGCTATTGCTCTCAATGTGGAGGTGTTCCTCACTTACGTCTTGATTTCACAATAACCTGAACTGGACCATTGCTTAAGATGCTATTTCCACTTCCGGGCCTCCAATTCAACCTGGGTCATGTCTTTTTGAGTTTCATCGTGTGTCTACGTTGTCTTCAGTAAGTTGCTTCACTTCATCACTTCAGCTCCTTCCAAGCCTTGAACATCTTGTGTTGGGTCCCCCAAGTTCCCCAGCTGGTATAGAAGCTATGCCTTCTCGCCTTCAGCCATTGAGAAGAGGCTGAAGGGGGAGCTTTGAGGAGGGGTGCTGTTACGTTCCTGCTCACGGAGCCCATCCCATGAGCAGGTCCTCACTTACCACTAGGCTGCTCCCCGCTGCCTGGCCGCTAGCGCTGTTATCCTGCCCAATGCCGCTGGCATAGTTTTTGCAGCCTTGGTGCCACTGTTGAGTTGCTGCTTCTTTGCGGCGTGGAGCCGCTGCCGCTGGTCTGTATCTTCGTATCCTAGAGCCTCCCCAGGACGTTTTCATCTGTGCAATGTGGTTCCGCCGTTACTTCTTCCATCTTTGCGGTGGAACGCCGCCTGGCTGCTTCTCCCTGAGCGGCAAAGGGAAGCCGCTGCAACGTTATCTTGCGGCCTGGAGGCTGCCACCGACGCCTGCTTGTTCTTCGCAGCCTGGAGGTTGCCGCTGTCCATGGTCCTGCTTCCTCCCTGGACCCTCCTCTAGGCACTGGCGTGCACCTCTTCTAGGTATCTAAAGGGCCAGTGGCGGGAAAAGCCTGCGGCCACACCGGAAGTCTTCTTCAGCTGAACTTCCTGCTTCAGCCCTATAAAAGGGCTCACTTCTAGTTCTTCAGGGCCTTCGGATCAGGCTTCATGGTTATTCATGTTCTTCTGTGCTGGTCCAGGTCCTCCGTGGTCTTCACTTGTCTAGATTATTTTGTTCTGTGTTCCTGGTCACCCTGTCCTGATGTTCCTGGTCTTGTCCTTCATCGGAACTCCTTCGTTGCCGGAAGACCCTTGTTTTTAATGTTCCAAGTTCTGAGTCTTGAATCCTGAGTCTTGAATCCTGTCCCGGTCTTCAGAGTTCCTTGCCTGCTTCCGTCCATGCCCAAGACTCTGCCAGAACTTGCTCCACTCCAGCGTGGTCCGCGACCAGCCACAGGCAGCTGTATAGGGCGCGCCCCAGTGCAGGCTTCTACTGAATCTTTGACATGTTCCAGTCTGAAGTTCCACTACTTTGCCTGGAGTCTGCTTCGTGCTCCACGACCAGCCATGGGCGGCTGTGTAGGGCATGCTGCAATGCAGTTCTCACCCAGTACTTTCACCTGAGTCCTAAAACCTTGCCTGAGATCTTATGAGTAACCTGAATCCTTGTCCGAGTCTTCTGAGTAACCTGAATCCTCATCTGAGTCCTTCCAAGTTCCAAGTCTTCATCTTGTTCCTGCCCTCCACCTCCGTCTGGCCTCACGCACTCGTTGTTCCCAAGTGGCGGGTCCGAAAGTGTTTTCGACTGGCTGGAGGGCTACTCCTGAGACAAGCATTGCGTTGCTGGGTCTCCTTGGTGTGTGTAGGTCCAGCGGAGGGCTGATCCTGCTTGGTGAATGTTTTGAGTTCCTTGCTTTAGTTCTAGTCCTGCTTTGTTCCTGCTCCGCCATGCTTGCATGTGCTCCCCTCCCACGGTGTGGCTCGGGGCTCCTCTCTGAGTCGTGCTGTGGTCCAGGGGGTCACGCTCTCCCATGAGCTAGCGGCCGCGCCCACATCAGGACCTGTAGGTCGCGACTGCAACAACATGCCCTTGTACCAATGCCAGTGGTTCTCCACTAATGACCTTTCTCTGTTTGAAGAAATGGTCATCAACTCCTACCCTTTGTTTCCTTCTAACTGGTTACCAATCTACAATAGGACTGACCCCTATCCCATTATTTTTTAAATTTCCTGAGAAGTTTCTCATGGTGGACTTTGTCAAATGCCTTCTGAAAATCCAAATATACTATATCAATTGGATCACCTTTCGCTAATGTTTATTTATACCTTCAAAAAACTTTTAAAGATTGGTAAGGCAAGACTTCCCTTTGCTAAACCATGTGGACACTTCCCCATTAAGCCATATCTATATGGCTAGTGATTTTGTTTTTAAGAATGGTTTTCTACCATTTTGCTCAGCACCAACATCAGGCTCACTGGTCTATTGTTTTCCAGATTCCTCCTGGAGCCCTTTAAAAAAAATTGACATCAAATTAGCTGTCTTCCAGTCTTCAACTATCATGTTTCTTTTAAATATTAGGTTACATATTACTATTAACAGGTTTGCATTTTTATATTTTAGTTCTTTTTTGAACTCTGGGGTGGATGCCATCCAGTCTTGGTGATCTATTACTTTTTAGCTTGTCAGTGTGATCTATTAAATTTTCCATTTTCATAGATATTTTTTTTAATTCTCAGAATCTTCAGCCTTAAATCATATTTCAAATGTGGGAATCTTCCCCGTCATCCTCCTGGGTTAAGACAAAAGCAATTAATTAATGCAGTTTTTCTGCTAGCACCTTGTCTTCCTTGATCACTCCTTTTGCCCTTCCATCACCTAGCAGCCCAATGATTCCCTCATAGGCTTTTCTTTAATAGAATGTTTCTGAGGCAGAATCCAGATTTTTTTTTACAGTTTTTAGCCAATTAGTTCAAGTACTCCTTGTCCCCAAGTGAACCCCACTTAATCTCATTCTCTTTCTAGAGTCCCATCTATCTCACTAGCTGTTTTCTTATATAGACTCCTATGAGAACTCAAGTAACATTGACCTTTTCTCAATTAATATCACCTGTAATCCAGCTGGTATAGCTCTGTCCAATCGTTGTTTCACTGCTTTTATCTGAAAGCCTCTGCTTTTTTTTTTTTTTTTGTGTCAGCCTGTCTTGAATAGATTATACACTCCAGGGCATAGGGATTGTCCATTGTGGGGGCATTTTTCAAGCAGTCTACATAAGGAAGTTGGAATGTATAATTTATACCAATCTTCAAAATGGACTTACTGTATGTGCATGTCTACTTTGAAAATTATCCCATCAAATTTATGCAGAAAAGTTACACTAGCTAAACTGTCTGTGCACATTTTCTCTGAAAATTCCTGTGCATATTTTTTAAAATCCAGAAGGATATGTGTAAATCCAAATCTTTCCCTTTCTGCACCCCCAGGAATGCCTCATCACAGTCCAGTAAAGTTATGCATGAGCATGACCGATGCACATAAGTTTACTCGCTTATTGGATGGGTAACTTTGTAAAAAGGTTATGTTTGTGAATAAAAAACACTGTTTTACCTGCAGATGTCCCTGTGACAATCACCCTCTGGGTGTCTTTGAACAGCACTGCATACATCTGCTATAATGTGCTATACTAATGATTAAAAATAATAATAACAATGTTCTCACACTATAGGGCCATCTGCAGCCTTCAACAGCAGAAAAGGAGCGCATCACCAAATGTGCAAATATAAAACTCACATATAGATTGTGTCATACACTCAAACCAGATGTTAAGGGACAGCACGTTTATTCTACTTAACTTTACACCCATCTTCAAGGACTCAGCTGAAAGATCTAATCTTTCTAAGGTGCACCTCATTCAGTTGCCTTCTCTGCTTCTTCTGGACCCCACACCACAAGCTTTACAGACTTTCTGTCACAAAGGGGCATGTTGTGAAATGATCAGCATGACAACTGACACTTTTAATATTTTGGTCAAAACCAAAAATCTTGAAAACCTATGTGTAAGAAGAGAGCAAGAAGGACAGTTAGTGGCTTATGCAATAAAACTTGTAGTAAGAAAAAAAATACCATGTGAGTCAATAAAACTTTAACCTGTACAGTAAAGCACCACGGAACATGGAAGGCAAAATGTTTTACCATTTCCTCTTTAGATTTTGGCCATGATAGTACCATGCACAGGAACAAAACTATATATGTAGTGCACACCAGCTCCATGTAGCAGCCCCCCATGCTGATATTTTCACTTTTGGCATGTTCACCAGAACCCTGATCACCTCCCCCACCAGTACAGCCTTACCTTCATCTCTCAGTAGGTGATTCCTGTACACTATCACCTACCCTTCGAAATAAATGTCTCCTTATGGCATATCATGAACACCCTCACCCTTCCAGATCAGCATTCCTCTCTTAGCAGCAGCAGGAACAGCCCCAGAAATCTCTCTCGTGCATCAGGCACAATTCCCTTGAGGCATTCTCCCCCCCCCCCATGTCATAGGAACACCCCTCCCTGCCTAATAGGCCCCCACCCCTCCGGACCCAGGTTTCACTAGTCCAGAGGGACAGGATCTTTTTTGGGCAGAAGGGACTTCATAGTTCTTTCCTGCACTGTAGCCACTTTCAAATTTTGCCACTAGGAGGTGCTTCACAATATTTGGACCAGTAAAAACTGGGACGGGAGGGGTGAGGGCCTGCTAGGCAGGGGGGGACCTCAAGGGAGGTTCCTTATGCACCAAAGGGCAGGATGCATTGAGGTAGCAATGTTGCTAATAAATTGGGGGATCCCTGTAGGTGTTCCTGATGTGCCAAGTGGAGAATGCCTTTCAGGAGGTGTAAAGGTATTATTGATGGGCTGGAGGGTACCTATATGGAGGAGGGCAGAGATGCACTTTAATGTGATTATGAAAAAGGCTCTTAATATACATGTTAAACTTTATTGTATAGGCCACAATATCGGTTTCAAAATTCACTTCCATAAGTCCACTCACTCCCACACCTTCTTGTGCTCCATCTTAATATATGGGCATCAATCAGGTAGCATTCAGAGAACACCAAATTTATCACCAGATTTTTTTTATGTGTATTGTGTGAGAGGTGTGAGGGATGAATGGGCATGGTAACTTGTGCCTATGGATATGAATGTGTATAGTTTTACTACCTAACGTTATTAGTAGTTAGTGTGACTCATGCTTGTTAATGTAGCTCTGAAGCATCACAGTACTGTTTGTGTCTTTTGTTGTTCATACAGACCTAGGGAGACAGTCTCATGCATATGTGCTGTCTATATTGTAAAGATGAGAGGTGAATATGTGAAAATGGGCTTCCGTGCATTTGTAAAACGTATGACGAGTGCAAATGACATACAAAATGAATAATTGTGAGAGTGAAGAAAGAAAGTTATGAATGCAAGAGCATTTGATGTTGAATAGGATAAGCGGATAGTGTGCATTGTACATAGAATGCTGCAGATGTTAAACCAAATACATTTTCAAAGATAAGTACCAAATCCCCAGTTGGGAAAAGCAACATTGGATCATTAAAAGAGACTTTAATTTGGGAAGTATTAAGCTGTGTTTAAAAATAGGAGAATACAGTACAAGTCTTTGAAGGGTCTTTTTATGTACTGCTAAATTTCATCCCAATGCATAAAATAAAGGAGTCACCATTGCTTTTGTATGAAATTAAAGGAGTTGTATAGCTACAGCAGGGCTCTGGTTAGAGTTACTCCTGATTTAAGAAACTGAATGATATGAGAAGGAGCCTATAATCACCCAATGTCCCAGATTAACTTTTTTTTTTTCTTGGGAGGGAGGGCAGTGTTGAATACTGTGTTTTTCCTGATCATCGTGTGAATATCTGCTCTTCCAATGGTGACTATTCACCCTCCATAGGTCAAAGTTCATTCTGGGTGAGTTAAGTCCAAAAGGGTCGCTATTAATAACATAGACATAAGTGTGTGTACAGAGGAAAGTCTTGTTTTGATTTATCGTTCACAAACCTATTTGAAACTTCATCATAAATGACTTCATAAACCATAGAATTCATTTGAAACTAGTTTTAAAGCAGATTTTCAAAACAGTAGAGCCCCTATTTTAATGTTTCATCAATTTACAATGCACCTTATTTACTATGAATTTCAGAAGCAAGAAGAAGAATTGTACACAGATATGGATCTCCAGAAGCATTGCTACCACCTCAGGTAGACCAAAATATAATTAGTTTTTCAGGAAAGAGGAAAGACTGTGATAGGTATCGAAATACTCAACCATTTCCTCAGATCAGAGCTTTTGCAGAGTACTATAGAGGTCTCTGTATTAAGATTTGCAGTCCATGAGTAGGCCCCAAGAGCTGTGACATTTACCTTCAACGCAAGTCAGTCTCAGCTCGACTGGAAGCCACTGGAGTCAGCCTACCTTGCTGTCTTGTCTCTCCTGTCTGCCCCAATGCAGCCCAGCCTCAGTGCAGCAGGAACATCACTGGACTAAGCATCCCATGCCGCCGTGATGCAGCCTTCCCATAGGCATATGCAATGGTAAGAACCCCTGAGTGATGCCTCCAGATGACATCAGCCTCTTGCACTATTTAAGTCAGGACCCTGCAGCAGTTCCTCTCCTCAGGAATGGGTCTCCTGCCTTGCAGTGCATGTTGCCAGAGTCCCAAGTTCCTGCGACTTCAGTTTATCTTCTCCTGCCTTGCCTTGTGTTCTCCAGCTTTGCCTTGCCTCGTCTAGCCTTGCCTTGCCTTGTTCTGCTCTCCTTGACTTCTCCTGCTTTCTTCATCCAGCCTGCCTCATTCAGCTTTTTCTCGTTCATCTCATCCAGTGTCTTCAGTGTGTCTTCATCCTCCCTTGGCTTAACTTTCTGGATCTTGACTTTCTGCTTGAATCTGACCTCTTTCCTGCCACCTAGACCTGACCTTCTGCCTGGACCTGACCACATCTATTTACAGCCTGCCCCAATCTTGGCCTGTTTTTGACTTTGTTTGCCTGCTGTTTGTCCTGAGCCCACTGTGCTATTGCACTCTTGCTCTTGTCTCCACCCTAGGGACCCACCTAAAACTTGATGGCCACCAGAACCCAAGGGCTCAACCTGCAGAGGAGGTAACTAGTATAGGTGAAGCTCCAGTCTGTCCCACTTCAGGGCCCGTTTGCTAGCTGCCAACATGGGTTTCATAGGTTCGCCTAAGAAGCTGCATCTACTACAAAACAGCACCAAGGGCTCATGCAAATCTTACATTCTCTGGATGCAATTGTTATAGAATACATTACAAAATAAGCTTAGAGTAGGGAATGTAACATCTTGCCTGGCTGCTTTAACATGGTGAAGGCAAAGCACTGCCTCCGCACCTTTTCCCCTCTTTCCTCAAATAGTATGCCGGGTTGGGATTAGCTTGAGTAGCAGGGGGTGTAAGGGGACTGGGATGAGGGAGTAGAGACCTTGGATTGGTGTCCCGAGTTGTCCAGACTGGATGGAGTACACTTGTCCAAAATTGGTAATGACTTTTTTAATAATTCTTTTTAGGAGGTTTTGGAAAGAGTGCTTCTCCCTTTTTAGGTGCTGTAGTTGAGTGGGTGGGGAGGTTGGGGACTTATCTGAGGGATAGTTACCAAACATGACAGGTAACCCAATCCCTAATCATTGTATGTCTTTTAATGTTAAATTTCTGTTTATGCAGAAGATAATGGTGATGAAGGAGCACAGCGGGGCTGGAAGGCTATTGTGCTTGAATCATAGGGATAGTGTGGACAATGACCCAGTAGGCATGGGGCAGAATAGCCCCAGATAGTATCAGAGATTGGTGTCAGTAGCCATTGTGAGCAGAAGGCAGATATTTCTGGGTCGTGGTGATAGAGGTTTTGATGCCAGTTGATCATTATGGGAGATAGCAGCCATTGATTAGGTTTATACTTTGGAGCTTGCATTGTTAAGCAGGTAGTTGGAAAGTCTGTTAAACTGAGATATTCTGTTAATCTATTCCATGTGACGGTGTGATTTCTTGTGCTGGGGGGGAGGGTGAAGTGCTATTAGTCCTGGTTGTACAAGTTAGCTTAAGGTCAGACATGCAAAGTCTTGCTCAGCTGCCTTAACATGGTGAGATCTTGGTGCTGTCGCCACACCTTTTCACCTCTTTCCCCATGTAGTATGCCAGGAGGGGATTAGCTCTATTAACAGGGTTGTAGGGGGTGGGGAAGAGGGAATACCTGGCTCTCCAGAGAGGTAAAAAAACTGGCCCCCCTTGTGGTGGCTTATCTCTCTCAGACCTCTCCCACATGGCTTTCCTCCCCTTCTCCTCATGTGAGTTCTTTTTTTAAAAGAAATCAATTCAGATTCTGGGATGTGATATGCTGGACCCTGCACCTGTTCTTTCTGATCCTGAGAATACACATGAAGAGAAAGGCCTTCCCAGCACTGACTTTGTGCTTACAAATGGTGGTAGGCCAGAATCGGCTGCATCAGCCTTTCCCGTCTCTGGATTTGGTTCCCAATATTCTTCAGGTATATCACAGAGACCATTACCATGACTTTGCTGAGGAGATTCCCACAGGAGGATGCATCACTTTGTTATGATTAACTGTAATTAGTGCAGTGGTTCACAACATGTGGTCCACGGACCCATTAGGTGTCCACTGGACCATAACAGGGAGTCCACAAGCTGTGGAAGAAGAAAAAAAAAAAGTCAGTGCAAAGAAGAGACCCAACAGGCTGTCATGAGACTCCATCCCACAGCGACCATGAAAGAAGAGGCCTGCCTGCACACCCCATCTCATAAGAACATAAGAACATAAGATAAGCCATACTGGGTCAGACCACTGGTCCATCAAGCCCAGCATCCTGCTTCCAACAGTGGCCAATCCATGTCACAAATACCTGGCAAGTACCCAAACATTAGATAAATCACAAGCTACTATTACTTATTAATTACCATAATAGCAGTTTATGGATCTTTCCTTTAGGAATTTATCTCACCGACAGCTGAAGAGGGAAGGAGGCTGTGGGCCACTGGTGCACCCCATCTTGCCGATAGCCTGTGTGAAGGAAACCACAGGCCCCTGGCATACTCCATCTCATCAGTAGTTGAAGAGTAAAGGAGGCTGCGAGCCACCGATTTAGCCTATTTTGCTAGTGCTGAAGAGTGAAGAAGGCTGGGGGGGCGCTGGAGCATCCCATCTCGCCGGCAGCTGAAGAGTGAAGGAGGCTGTGGGGCACTGGCACACCTCATCTCACCAGTGGCTGAAGAGTGAAAGAGGATGCTGAGCTGCTGGCATACCCCATTTCACTGGCAGCTGGTGAGTGAAGGAGGCCATGGGGCTGCTGGCTCACCTATCTTGCTTGTGGCTGAAGTATGAAGGAAGCCACAGGGCTGCTGTCAGCTTGAGTGAGGAGCAGGCCATGGGACCTTTTCTCCCCCTGCAGACTCCAGGAAAAAGATAAGGAGAGGCCCGGGTGAGAAAGAGAGTGTATGAGCATGTATGTGAGACAGCACCTATGTGAATGAGAGAGAGAGAGCTTGTATGTTTGTGTGTGTGTGTGTAAATGAGAGAAAGAGAACATGTGTGTGTTTGAGAAAGAGGGAGTGTTTATGTGTTAGCATGTGTGTATGAGACAGGAAGCATGTATGTGTGAGAGCATGTGTGTATGTGAAAGAGGTAGGGAGCGTTTGTGTGAGAGAGAAGGAATGTATGTGTGGGTGTGAGCATCTGTGTGCATTTGTGAAAGAGGGAGCATGTGAATGAAAGAGAGCATATGAGAGGGAATGTGTGTTTGAGAGAGAGGGAACATTTGTGTGTAGAGGAGCATGTTTGTGTGTGAGAGAGGGAGTGTATATATGGATATGAGCATGTGTGTGTGGGTGTGAGAGAGAGGGAGCATGTGAATGAGAGAGTGTGTGAGAAACGTGTATGAGAGATTGAGAGCATGTGTATATGAGAGAGAGGAAGTCTGTTTCTGTGAGAATGTGTGAGAAAGAAGGAATGTATATGTGTGTGTGTACGAGAGAGAGGAGAAAGTTTGTGAACCCTTCTAACCACTGCTACTAATCCACAGCAATTCCAGGATGACTAGAAATCAAAAGTTCCCAGGTATGGAGAATGAAGAAATGTTAAATTTTTATTAGTTTAAATTATTGGCTGTTATTTGATGTGTCTGATGTTTTGAAATATTTTATTGTTGTTTGGGAAATTAAAAAATAATTTATATGAGTTTTAATGTATTGGATGTTCTATATGTCAGTTGTTTTGAAATATTCTTTTTATTAGCATGGTTTTACTGTTATTGATAATTTATATTTCTTGATTGTATTATTTGATGTTTTATGAAGAACAGTGATGTTTCTGTTTTTCCATTATTGCAATACATATAATCTGACTTCTTGAGGTTTACATTTCAGTTTTTGTCTACACAATTGTATTTATATTTTTGGTCTCTGTATTCTGAATATGGCAAAGGTCTGTCTATGTTCTGCATGTGTGACTTAGGTAAGGCATTCTGCTAGCCAATAGTTTTGGTATAGGGATTTATAGCAGCCTGATGTGTTCTGTTTTTCTAATAGGAGGTGTATGGTATTTTTGGGCCTGTTGTAATATTTGCAGTGCTGCCTTTTTATAGGTTACTGTGAGTCTGGTGGTTAGGGCATGGTATTTTTCCTATAGATTTTGAGTACGTTTTTTGCAGGATTTTGTGTTGCTGATACTGAGGTGACAACAGAATTTGAATATTAATTTTCGGTGGTGAGAGGTAAGGGGAAATGTCCTTGTTCTGCTCTGCACACTTTGTTGGGGGAGTTTCTATGAATGCAAGGTATTATAGAATATGAGATGCAGGTTTTATATTGGGATTTGTCCCACTCCTATACAGAAGAATTTTAGTAGTAGTTTTACTTAATGGTTGAAACTGGCCAGGGGTTTCTTTGTTACTTAGAAGGTTCTTCTTTCTAGAGTTGCCACTGACATCCATGCCCAGCACTTTGTGACAATGGTGCAAAATGTTTGTAGCGGTGCCTCTTGCTTTAGGAGTGTGGGTGTCCTATCTCTGCATGTATG
Source organism: Rhinatrema bivittatum (assembly GCF_901001135.1). Classification (NCBI taxonomy): domain Eukaryota; kingdom Metazoa; phylum Chordata; class Amphibia; order Gymnophiona; family Rhinatrematidae; genus Rhinatrema; species Rhinatrema bivittatum. The sequence goes on from NC_042617.1 coordinate 344,074,094, forward strand.
GAATTTGGTAATGGGCAGGTGTGGAGAGAGTCAATGGACGCCCGCCAAGATCAAACTAACAGGGTGGTTTCCCTGTCACAGATGATTTTCTTTAGAAATAGTAATAACACTTTTCAAAAAATACCATGTTGGGGGTGGGGGACTGGGAGGGAAATATGTGCACCAAACCTCTCTCCACATCTCCCTTTCAGTGATGTGGGCCTGCCTCAAACATCCCTCCTTTGCACTTCCCAATCAGTCTCTCACTCTCTGTCTTTGATCCATGGTCCATCCCAACCAGTCGCCCTCTCTTCCTCCACCAGTCTATCTCCGCCAGTCACTCTCTTTCTCACCCTGCACCAGTCCAGCCCCGTCAGTTGCTCTGTCTCACTCTTTCCACAGTCCATTCCTGCCAGTCTCTCTCTCCCTCCACCAGTCCATCTCTACTATCTCTCTCTCCCTCTCCCTCTACTAGTCCCCCACCAGTCTCTCTCTCTCTCCCTCCACGGGTCCATCTCCACTAGTCTGAATGTGTGTGTCTCTCTCCCACCCTGCCAGTTACTCTCTCTCTGTCTCTCTCTATCCTCCTCCACCAGTCCATTCTCCCCAGTCACTCCAGATCCAGCTCTTTGGGTACTTGAGGTTACTACATAAGCTACTGAATATGAGTACATTCTTCCACATTTACTGCTGTGCTTTGCAATTATATGTATTCTGTTTATATCAGTAAGCATTATTTAATAAGTTTTATATATATTATGAATGAGTCTTGGTGCATATAGTTATTTCTTTATTATTACATTAATAACTTCTCTATATACAGCACATAACTGCTGGTAAAAATGAGAGAACTTGAAATGGGGTCCATGCTTCCAAAAAGGTTGGGGACTCCTGGATTAGTGTCAGGAAGTCAGAATAAGCTCCTGAAGAATGCCCTGGCTATCATATGGACTTCTCATATGGACATTTCTATTTTGACCTACCACATAATCTTCTTAAAATGCATGGAATATGGACATTTAAACACATACATTAACCAAACCACAAGAAATACTAGGCCCAGAGATTTTTTTTTCAGCATTTGAGGGCCTTCTACTGATCCAGAATATTTCACAATATTTAAAAGTCAAAGCTGTGATATTAAGAGAAAGACAGTTTCAGCTGCAGAGGAGAGTGGACTTTACACTTGAAAGCAAATAGAAGTCTTGCTGGTCTTGGCAATTAGCTATGAACTGAGATCATGGTTGGAGTTGTAATAATTGCCAGACATTGATCAGCTGATGAAGTCGCAGAACTTTATTTATTTTTTTATCTGAAATTTGTAGACTGCCTAGCAATATTCCTAGGTGATTAACATAATACCATTCATAAAATATACATAAAACAATCAACACATGAGACATATTCAATAAAATAACAAATATTTAAATGTAAAACAAACCATAGCAATGAATAAAAATGAAAAAAATATTCCATAAACATTAACTAAAGCAAAATATTAATTATATTAACTGTGTTTTAATAAGAAGTGTGCGCAAGCACATTTCACCTGTTCTCATTGATTTGCACTGGCTTCCTTTCCAGTGGAGAGTAAAATATAAAGTTTCTCTAAAATATAAAGTTCCTTTGTTGAAGTTTTATATTCCTACATGTAATTTAAGACCTCAGAACAGAGGGTTGCTTGAGGTGCCATCTCCTAAACAGGCACGGCTTCATGAGACAAGGGAGGGTACCTTCTCATCTGCTGCTCCACAGCTGGAATTCCTTATCTGCTGAGCTTAGGCTAAAGACAAATACGAAGACTTTTAGAGCAGGATTTAAGACTTATTTAAGATGGCTTTTGTTTGACCTTAGCGTTCTCAATGAAAATGTCTTGGGATGATATGATGAACAGGTTTAATGTATATTTCTTTTATTTGTGTTGCATTTTTTAATGTGGTTTTAATTATGTATGTTTTTTTGCAAATCACCTACAGTCTTGCACATTTGACGATTAAACATTTTTCAATGAACTGTAAACTGTTAGCATCATATGTATTCTATAAGAGGAAAGTATCCAATCTGAAAAAGTTTTATATTCAGAGCTTTCTACCACCCCTATCACAACATGGAGAGAAGTCAACAGACATGTGATGCTGTAAAAGACCATCTCGGTCTATTCTGACCTGGAACAAACTGGATTCCATGATATTTAAGGGGTGTGGATTTATGTTCCTATCCCAACCAATGAACTAAGGGATATGCAATCTTCTTGTTTTATTGCATGAGAAAGCACTATAGAAAGAGGTAAAGCTGAAGCCAGAATTTGGCATCAGCCACAAGTCAAATGATACGAGCATCCAACCAGGCCCCAATGTGAATGTGACCAGAAGGAGATAGACCATAACAAAGATCCACAGCAAAGCAGATGTGACCAGACCTTTGCCATATGTGAAAATAATCAGCTCCAACATACAAAACCAGAGGAGGAGCAGACTACACAGAGGAGAGGAGGAGACCACTGTATCAGAATCACTGGCCACGGTACAAGACATCTCATTTTGAAAATGGGTAATTTGAAGAATCTGGAATGTTAGGCATTAGCTTGACATATATCATATGGTATGGGAAGCTAAACCTGAGAATAAGCATGCATTTATACAAATTAGCAATATAATACTACACATATACTATTCTAGAATCCTTAAATCTGTGTAGAGTATGAATGGTGCCAGAGTGAGTGCATGTTGCACTGCTGTAGACACACATTGCTCGCTATCCTATTCTCCTATTGGGCTTCTACCACAAGGGCACATTGATCATATAATAGGATAAGTTTGCAACCTTCCCATCCTAAAACTTCCTGTAACAAGTTCTTCATGAGAAGCAGCTCCCAAGGTACTTCCTGAGCCTACTGCCCAAGGAAGACTCACTCCAATAGAAGTTTGAAGTAAAGGAAAATGGCTAACTTCAGGTAAAGGCCCTGGTAGGAAAGGAGGATGTGGCATGGAAAGGAACTCTGCAATGGCAGCCCCCTCTGAGAACATTCCCGAGGATTGAAAGGACAGAAGAATGGGAGGAGTAGCAGTGTCCCAGCTGAGAAGAAGGATGCAGAAGAGGTGAGCCTTGGACCATGGAACACAGAGTCGTTCTGCGGACCAGCTATCAGTGCACCCTGGGTCATTTATGGTAGTGTGTGGTGCCTGGCCAGATACTGGTTTAGAGGTCCTTCTGGTGATGGCTTTTGAAGGGGAGTTTGGGTGAGTCTGGAATGGGGCAGGAGGAGCAACTCTGACTTGTGATGGTGGCCTAGTATGGGATTTGGGGAACTATGGGATGGGATTGGCAGGATCTCAGCTTGGAGGGAGTTGTGGGTGAGTTTGTTGACAGTGGTGACAGCTTGTCAGGCCAACATGGAACTTATGGCACATAATTGAGGGGCAGAGATTCATGCAAGGATACACATTTGGATCACTCTGGGGAGGTGCAGGGTATTTTCTCTGTTCATGGTACTACAGGAAATGACAATCAACCAGGAATATCCCAGCAGGAGGCTTAGAGGGAGCATGACATCTTGAGAGAAGATGTGGTGGCACATGCTCATGGAGGGGAGCTGACTGAAGAAAGTGGAGATGGCTCGAGCTTTAGGTCATCACAGACAGGTGAATTGGAAACTGGTAAAAAGAATACTGATGCTCAGCACAGGCAGGGGAAGAGCCATCATTCTGCCTCATCTTCTTCTTCTACCAACTCTAGCTCAGTTTTTACCTAACTCTTCAGTCAGAACGAGACACAGGGAGGGGCTGTAGGCCCTTGTCGGATTATGGGTTACCCAGCTTTAGTTGTGCTAATGGAACTGTGGAAAGAAGTTCCCAGGGGCTTGAGGAAAAAGGATCAAGAAGAGATCTTACATATATATCTTTTTACTAATTGAGGTTAGGAGAGGAGAGGGAAGGGTAGGAAGAAGAAGAAAAAGAAGGAAAGAGAGGCTGAGTAGAAGAAGGTACCAGGAAACATTGTGAACTGGATTAGGTGTTTCTTGCACCTAGACAGCATGGTTGATCATTTTGATCCATTTCAATATGGCCTTTTATTGGCTCACAGGGACTGCATCATTGGAGCATATAAGGTCTACAGTGGCTGGTTATGGTTGAACTATTATGAAAGATTTTGTGCAAAAGGGAGAAAAATCAGCATATGTCATGAGGAACCTAGGACATCAACCTGTGGCTTACCCAGATAACCAACAAAGGGCTGGTTAACTGGAAGTGAGAGGCAGTGCAAGGTCAAGAGGTGAGTTCCCTTTTTTTTTTTTTAAAGTTTATTAAATTTCCAAAATCATTTACAATGAAAAGAAATCAGGAAACTTTGGATTACATGTCAATTTTCAAAGAAAATTTAAATACAAGAAATTCAAAGACATCATAATTCCAACTATTAAGTCCACATTATCTGGGAAGCCTTCAAATAAAATATTTCAAAGAAAAAAATCAGATAACATATATCTTTATAGAGAGATTTATTACTTAACTAACCAGATTATATATCCGTATTATAGGCTAGTTGTGAACCCCTATCCACCTTTATCTGATAGAAAAACTTCTAAATGCTCAGGTTGAAGAAAAACAAAATTATTCTTCTGATAGGTAATTAAACACTTACAGGGAAATTTGAGGAAGAATGTGGCCCCAAGGGCCAACACTCTTCCCCTCAATACCAAGAATTGTTTTCTTCTTGCCTGAGTACTTTCTGAGACATCTGGAAATACCACAGAATAAGAATTTTTTATTTTTTATTTCTAAAGTATTTATGCATCACAAGATTTTTCTCCATTTCCAACACAAAAGCTTCTATTAAAGTGGCTCTTGTCATAATATCATCCCCTGAAGCCTCAAGAAAAGATGTTAAATTGGGACTGTTGTCTACCAATTCATCCATCTCACCTTCCTTTGCTTTCTCATTTCTCTTAACATTTGATATATAGTATATATTTGATATAAGCAAATCATTATTAATACCCAAAATTTCTTTAACATATTTTGTAAACATTTCTTGAGCAGAAAGCAAACGGGTAAATGGAAAATTTAAAAATCTTAAGTGTTTACTACGCATATTATTCTCCAGCATGTCAAGGTTTTTATATATTATCAATGTATCTTTAATAAAGACAGTCCCACTAGCTTGAAGAGTAGTGATTTGAGAATTCAATATCATATTTGCAGATTCCAATTGCTCTAATCTTTTCCCATGGTCATCCAGTTTTCCTTTAGTTTCAGCAGAAAATACTGTGGATTGGGTTATGGATTGGGTTAATCTCCTTTCCAATTTCATAACTGCCTTCCATATATCTGCCAGGGAGATGTTCTCAGGCACGACTATTTCAGCTTCTCCTTCCCTTACATTAACATCAGTCACTGACTCCAATACTTTGCTGTCACTATCTGGTGCTTTTTGGCAGTTCAGTAACTTTGAGGGTATTTGAAACAGTTACCCCCACATTACTAAGATCTTTACTGGATCTCTGGTCTTGGGCGGGACTAGCAGTTTCCTCAGAAGAAAAAGAAAGATTTTGCACAGCCTCTCTAGAAGCCTGACTCACCCTTCAAACAAGATGACTATCCATCGGATCTTTCATTTCTTTAATCGCTGGTGTCGATGGTATAGGCTTCAGCTTCCTTTTTTTCCCCATCAGGTTTTATAGAGGAAAACTTCTCTGCAAAATTTTACCCAGGCAGCGCGCCGGCATCTGCGCGTCACTGTGCAGCACTTGATATAGCACAGCCCGTCCGGTAGAACTGACGTCAGGGGGTGGGAGTTAGATTTAAATAACATGGGTATTCGAGACTTGCCGCTCTCTCAATCGCTTTCCTTTCTCCCACCATCACTCCATAAAATAGACATGACAAGGTATGGCATTGAAACTCAAAGGCCGCAGTTTATTAAACATAACCCGAGCCGCTAAATTAACATCAAACCAAATAAATCTTAACCCCCCCCCCCACATTCCTCGGCCGCATGCCTCTCTTCGCTTACCGTCGCGGCCCAACGGTAAGCCGGCGTCACCCCCCCCCCCCAACGCTTACCCCGCCACGTCACCAGCGAGGGTAAGCTTGCGGCCTGAGCATCGGCCCCCCTCTTGCTCTTTAGGCCTTCCCGTGTAGTGGCCCCAAACTACACGAGCATTTTCGCCCGCCCCCCCCCCCCCCCCACAGCCATGTCCTTCACAATGGAAAACAATACATTACATCTCTGGCTCGGGTTTTTCCGCCCTAACTGCGACAAAAGTGCCCATAAAATAACATTTGCAACAACAGCATGTGACAACTTTCTCTGTATTTACTCTTTTTTTTTTTAAAACATATCGTGGGCGGGAGGGAGGGAAGCAAAATCCTGCTTCTTCTACGCCGGCGGATTCCCAACTGCCCGCTCCCCCCTTGTCCCTCTCCTAACCTTGAGTATCCCTCCAATGGCAACGCAGCAATTTGAATTGCTGCGCTACCATTGGCCCTCGCTTCTCTTTACCTCTCCCCCCCCCCCTCCTTCCCGATATCGCGCGCGCCGCTCTAACCCTGTTAACTGTGGCATGCCAGGACAAGCCCGGCGTGCCTCCTCATACTTCTGGCAGAGTGTCCCTCTCGCCCTCTCCTTGCCTTTCAGCACGGCTCTCCAGGGAGGCTTCCAGTGCTTCTCAGCTGTGCAGCATTTGATATAGCACAGCCCGTCCGCTAGAATTGATGTCAGGGGGAGGGAGTTAGATTTAAAATACTCCCGGCAGAGTGTCCCTCTCCTTGCCTTTCAGCACGGCTCTCCAGGGAGGCTTCCAGTGCTTCTCAGCTGTGCAGCATTTGATATAGCACAGCCCGTCCGCTAGAATTGATGTCAGGGGGAGGGAGTTAGATTTAAAATACTCCCGGCAGAGTGTCCCTCTCCTTGCCTTTCAGCATGGCTCTCCAGGGAGGCTTCCCAAGTGGTGAGTTCCTTTCATTCCCATCAGAAAGGTGGGGATTCAGTCAGGATAGGGGCTTCGGGCAAGGGGCAGGGAGGTGGTCAGGACCTGCGGTGTGATTTAACAAATCATCATGCACTTTCTTGGACTGCAAGTTCAGGCATGTTCGCTCAGACTCCCGTGGTAGCCACCCAGCTGTCGTGTGCTAAGAAGTCCACAGGCAGGCGTGGTCAGGGTGGCAAGCAATGAGAGCCTGATAATCATGGCTGCTACGCCCATTTGGTTATGGGCCATGTTGGCCTGGTTGTGTAAACCCCCATGTAGAAGGTTGCAGTCATTTTTCCCACAGACACAGCATGGGGGAAAAAAAAGACTTAGTAAATCAGGCCTTAAGTGTTAAAATTCGGCACGATTGGGCGACATTGGAGTGTGCCAGATTTTAAGTTAAATTTCAATTGCTTGATACCCAAAGAGAAAAAGTGGTAGAAATAAAAAAAAAATAAAGTAAAAGGAACTAAAAACTTTGGTGTTACATATAACACGGTTGATATAACATGGTTAAAAACTGTTTCCTAATTTATATAAAAGCAAACACCATGTATAAAACACTGAATACAGTGTCTGCATACATCGTTCCAAATAAAAAGAACTGGTTCAAAGGTAAAACTGATGTCCCGACATGACCATGTTTCAACATCAAATGCCTGCTTCTGGGGAGAATTAAAAAAATTAGAGTGAAATCTGTGATGAAAATCTTTTTTCTTATAGTTCTTAGATAAAAGTCCAAGATAGCAGGAAGATATTCTGATGTAGGTGTTAAGTGCAGGGTTCATAAATCTTTCCTTAAGAACTACTTCCAAACGAAGAGGATCACAGACACTTATTTGGAGTGCAAAAGCAAAGCCCCAGGAAGTGTTACGAAGTGAAATGGATAAGTCACACAAGCTACAGACACAGGTCAATGTCACTCAAATTAACAGCCGATGTCTTTGTGAGCAGAGACATGTAAGTGAGTGGAGCCTGCGCTTTGCAGGGATTCATATTGTGGGCAGCCTCAGACAATGCGAAAGTTACTCGTCAGAGGGTCTCCAGATTCAAATCAACATTAATGTCTTTACATACCTTGGCACAACCCTAAACAGAAAGCAGGGGGTAATCTGAACAAAATGGCAGTTGCAACCCTAAATGCCATGGTGGGCAGACTGGATGAGTTATCTCAGTCTTTTATCTGCCGTAATTTACTATTTTATTATGTCGCAAGTTGGGACTTTTTAGTATCCCCAGCTGGCCAGGGAGCAATGTCCTGGCCCAGCAATTGGGCCAGCAGGCCAGGCCACTTAATATAATTTTGACGAGTTTCCAAAAGCTATGATCCAGTGGAAGTGCAGGAGACAAAAACAGTATCTGAATTCAAGAAAGCATGGGATAAACGCAGGGGATCCCTAGGGAAGTGATGAGAATTCTAAACTAATTGGGTTTTTTCCTGCCGTCATTTATTTATTTATTTATTTACTTATTCATTCATTCATCTGATTTACATTCTGTCTTGTTTCTTTTTTCATTAGGTCCATGCAGAATGAGCTGTGGATAATGTTGACCAAACGTACAAGTCAATTACTGCTTACATTACAATGATGGTGAGCTGGTGTTTGCTTTCAAAAATGTAAAGTGTTGTCATGTAAAAGGATTGGGAGGAGGTGGTGATGTATACGCAGGAGAGTGGGAAAGCTAGAGGGAGGCAAACAGCAGAATGTCCAACTACAGGAGGAGCACATCTGCTAATGGCTGAGGACACCACTATCCCCTATTACGTCCCTTAGTGTTCATTTCAAAATGTTTAATCATTTTAGTTTCAACTATCTTATGTTCTTGGCTGTATTTCTTTCATTGCTTACTGTTTGGCATCATAGCTGATGAGGATATTCAATGTTGTGTGTGGGTGTGTCCATTTTCAAGGTCTGATGAATTTGTGATTGCAATTTGTTTTTCTCTTTTGCAGGTGTCGGTATGTTAAAACATTCCAAAACATGACTTTGGGGATGATAAGGATGCCTTTTAACACTCTTCCTACTTTTTTGAAGCTACTTTGCTCTAGTTAATCCTTTCTGAGCTGTCAAGCTAGCCTAGCATTGGAAAAATAGCATGCTGCTTTTTCTAAGGAAGTGTAAGATACACTTTGCCATCTGACCTGCTGCCGTTGCACCTTTATGGCCGGTCATGTATTCGTTAATTATGGCAGTGGTAGAATATAATCGTGCAGAAAGGGTTTTCATTTTGGGTTTGGAGATGTTACCCTCCCATTCCTGCAGTTCTTAATGCTTTCTATCTTGCTAACCCATTGCAGTGACTGACTGTTGAATGGAAAAATATGAAGTTTTCCCCTGGGTGTATTCATGCTACTTTCCCCCCTATTTTTTCTAAGAAGCAGAGTTATGTGTGTGTTTGAGAGGATCTTTAAATGAAGTCTAGTGTGCACTGAAGCTTGGGCAAGCATTTTAAGCTTTTTTCCCTTTGTTTGGACAGACATCACGTTGTGAGCATGCTCTATGTGCTTCTTCTATCTTATTCCATATGTCGCTGATATCAGCAGAATCGCTTTATATGCATGAAAAAAGATTATGAGCCTTATGCGGATTGTAATAAATCAGATAATGTATAATGCATTTGGGAGGTGGCATAAAACTCTGGATAATTAGGGTTTATTTGGGTTTTCCAAGATGCAAGGGGCCTTTTGGCAGCCTTTTTCGAAGCATAGGAAGCAAAGAAATGCATTCTTCTCAAGTGGCGAATGATTTTAGATTTTTTTTTCCTAAGGGCCCAAGGAAGAGTAAATCCAGCCCATCGATAGATCAGATTTCAACACCAACTGCAATGAAAGTAGATGCAGCATTATAAAACTTCTGTATTCCCAAAGACAGTGAGGCAAGGGAAGTCAGAGAAGCAAATGCAAAGGGGAAGGGCAGACGTGCGTAATGTCTTCATAGGCAGTGCACTCACAACATCTCTCGAATATATCCAAAAAATAAAATAAAAACAGACTCAGACACATACACAGAGGAAAGTTACAGCTCCAGGGAGGCCATTCCCTTCAGCACAGTCACATGATTTTCCTACACCGCACCGCAAACATCCATTACCATGATAATACACATTAATCCTACCAAGCACAACTCATTTGTCATTTTCCTGTTGCAACCCACGTGGGGGCCTGCTAGGGAGGGGAAAGATTCACAGTCTTATCTGTCAGGGATTAGATTCAGAGGAAGGGCTCCCTTCTAGCAGTTCTTTGGAAAGGAGGGGGGAGAGAAAAAAAAAAGCTCATTAATTTCTATTTCTTGAAACACCTGTTTTATTATTCTGCTTTCAGGATTAAAGGCAGGCTAGCGACAGCAATCAGAGCAAGGGATTACTTACTTAGAGCTGAGACTGGAAGATCCCAGAGTGGTTGGGGGCTTTGGCTTGTCAAAAGGTCCTCGGAGGTCCACCCTGAGTAATCCAGAGAGCAAGAGAGGTTGTCAGATAAATTTACATGGATAACCTTATGCTCCGATAAGTGTTCTGCAGAATATACCTGTGGAGGGCCCCCATAAGGATCCCGACAAAGGGGGTGGCCTTGAAGAAAGGCTATGCCCTTAGAGGAGAGAGGGACGCACCATCTGGATCACAGCACCTTCACGTGAGGCTGCTGCAACTGTTGTTTCCAGTGTCTACATAACACAGAGACCCCTCGAGAAGCTGTGGATTTTTGAGTTGATAATCTATGGGAGAGGAATCTTTTATCTGTTCCTTTTTCTTCCTGGAGAAATTTTAAGCCTGATTCAGTGGCACATGGATTTGTGGACATTTCATAGATTTTCTTGACCGATGCTACCTTCTGAGGTTATAGAAGGTTCTTTGTTTTGCATCATCAGTTGAAAGGAATTTTTTTTTCCCACCCTTCTTTTCATCTTCTCGTCTGCTAACTTATTTATTTCCCATCTGATTACTCATCTTGAGAAAGTCTATGCCCACATGGCAAATGGTTTGAGAAGGTGAGGATATTTATCCAGAGGAAGCAGACAAGAGGAGAAGAAATGGCTTGCTCATGGCCTATACCTGCCTGGTACATACCACAGAGAGTCAAGAATAAACATCACTGGTTCAAAACCCCTCCAGAGAAGTGAAAATGAAGAGAAGGATGCAACCAGAGCTTCAACATTATTCAAAGGGTCTCTAAATTGGAGGCTCTGTTATACAGAGCCTTGATAGTCCCTAAATTCTGTTTGCAATAACTGGTGAAGGCCGGTTATTGCTGATTCATTTCTGGTGTGTGACTTTAGCAAAGGAAAAGAGAACTGTGTGAGATCTGTATTATTGCACAAATGCTTCAGTAAAGATTTTAAGGTGGAACACCAAGCAAGTGTCCTTCTAATTCTTTTCAATGCAGTTGGTGATTGACACACCAACCTGGGTCCTGAAAGATATCCTCCTTCCTAGATGAAGAATTCACTGAACAGGGCTTGAAGAGAGAGGGTTATGTCTGTGTATGTGACTTAGCTCTGAAATCATTTGTGTCTGACCTTATGAATAAGAATATAAGAACATAAGAAATTGCCATGCTGAGTCAGACCAAGGGTCCATCAAGCCCAGCATCCTGTTTCCAACAGAGGCCAAAACCAGGCCACAAAAACCTGGCTATTACCCAAACACTAAGAAGATCCCATGCTACTGATGCAATTAATAGCAGTGGCTATTCCCTAAGTAAAATTGATTAATAGCCATTAATGGACTTCTCCTCCAAGAACTTATCCAAACCTTTTTTGAACCCAGCTACACTAACTGCACTAACCACATCCTCTGGCAACAAATTCCAGAGCTTTATTGTGCATTGAGTGAAAAAGAATTTTCTCCGATTAGTCTTAAATGTGCTACTTGCTAACTTCATGGAATGCCCCCTAGTCCTATTATTCGAAAGTGTAAATAACCGAGTCACATCTACTCGTTCAAGACCTCTCATGATCTTAAAGACCTCTATCATATCCCCCCCTCAGCTGTCTCTTCCCTTAGCTGAACAGCCCTAACCTCTTCAGCCTTTCCTCATAGGGAGCTGTTCCATCCTCTTTATCATTTTGGTTGCCCTTCTCTGTACCTCTCCATCGCAACTATATCTTTTTTGAGATGCGGTGGCCAGAATTGTACACAGTATTCAAGGTGCGGTCTCACCGTGGAGCGATACAGAGGCATTATGACATTTTCCGTTCTATTAACCATTCCCTTCCTAATAATTCTTAACATTCTATTTGCATTTTTGACTGCTGTAGCACACTGAGCCGACGATTTTAAAGTATTATCCACTATGATGCCTAGATCTTTTTCCTGGGTGGTAGCTCCTAATATGGAACCTAACATCGTGTAACTACAGCAAAAGGGTTATTTTTCCCTATATGCAACACCTTGCACTTGTCCACATTAAATTTCATCTGCCATTTGGATGCCCAATCTTCCAGTCTTGCAAGGTCCTCCTGTAATGTATCACAGTCTGCTTGTGATTTAACTACTCTGAATAATTTTGTTTCATCCGCAAATTTGATAACCTCACTCATCGTATTCCTTTCCAGATCATTTATATATATATTGAAAAGCACCAGTCCAAGTACAGATCCCTGAGGCACTCCACTGTTTACCCTTTTCCACTGAGAAAATTGATCATTTAATCCTACCCTCTGTTTCCTGTTTTTTAACCAGTTTGTAATCCACGAAAGGACATTGCCTCCTATCCCATGATTTTTTTGTTTTCGTAGAAGCCTCTCATGAGGGACTTTGTCAAACGTCTTCTGAAAATCCAAATATACTACATCTACCGGTTCACCTTTATCCACATGTTTATTAACCCTTCAAAAAAATGAAGCAGATTTGTTAGGCAAGACTTACCTTGGGTAAATCCATGTTGACTGTGTCTCATTAAATCATGTCTTTCTATATGCTCTACGATTTTGATCTTGAGAATAGTTTCCACTATTTTTCCCGGCACTGAAGTCAGGCTCACTGGTCTATAGTTACCCAGATCGCCTCTGGAGCCTTTCTTAAATATTGGGGTTACATTGGCCAGTCTTCAGGTACAATGGATGATTTGAATGATAGGTTACAAATTTGATGATTTGAATGATAGGTTACAAATTTTAACTAATAGATCAGAAATTTCATTTTTTAGTTCCTTCAAAGTTAAAACTATATAAAGTCACCCAAATTAATTCTAGGACAAGTATTTATACCACCAGACTTACCTGGCTAATTTTGCCTGGTAGTGCTGAATAATATCAGTACAAATCAGACAAAGAGAAACCATATGCCAGAAACGACCCCATGTCATCTCTTTATACCTAGGAAAAGTAAATGTGGGTAACAAGTTGCCTCAACAAAATTCAACTGGCGAGCAGAGAGAAATATTCAAATCCTGGGTTTGTCTGGGGAAATCCAAAATTACCCAGTCAAACACTTTGGGGTAGATTTTTAAAGCCCTACGTGTGCCAAATCAGGGAGATAGGTGTGTCTCTCAGGCCGGCATGCAGCTCATGTATTTTAAGAAGCATCCATGGACTTGGGTATCTCCTAGTACACTTACAAAAAAGAGAGTCCAAAAGGGGGTGGGGCATGGGCGTTCCAGGAATTTAAATGGAAACCAGCGCGTGCAGGGGTCCCCGATTGTACAACTTTACGCCTGCTATAGATGGTGTGTAAGTTATAAAACAAAAAATCTAGGCTAATCAGTGGGATTCTAAGGATTGGGGCAGGTAGGGTAAAAGAGAGGTTAGTTAGCTAGGGGAGTTAGGAAGTCATGTCCTGTAACTGGGCAAAATGGGAATGAACTGGTTTAACTGGTAATCGTGTCAGCACGTGTGTATATTAAAATCCCCCCCCCCCACTTCTTATGTGATAGAAACAACACATGCACACATCCATACAAAATGGTGTGCACATTTATGCACATCCAGTTGAATTTTAAGATGCATGCATATTATAAAATGGCCATGTCCATAAGCACACGTCAGCATATGCATGTTCATGTATGCCTGCGCAGCTGTTTTAAATTTATGAGTATGTGAGTATGTTGCAAAGTATGTTGAGTTTTGCAAAATACACCAGAGTTTTGAAAACTTTTTCAAATAATTATTGTTTCTTTAAGGGTAAGGCCACAGTCAAAACTACAATGTTACAGCATGATAAAAGAAGTTTGTGAACGTAATATCATTCTACCTGCCTTTCCTAGCAGTCCATTTCTGACTCTGTGTGCTCTACCCTCTCAGCAAATCATTCTGTCTCCCAGAAATTGGAGGTGATGTTACATGGGCCATAGGCATTTTCATCTCATAAGTCTATGAAAGGGAATATAGTAGCATAACTGCACACTAGGGATGTGCAGAAGGAAAACATTTGTTTCGATTCGGTTTTCATTTCGCAGGGACCCAAATTCGTTGCATTAGTTTCATAGGGGTGAAAACCAATTTGTTAATGAGTTTTATTCGTTGTCTGTTTTCCCATTAAAGTCAAAGGGGAAGTATTTGCAGCCTATTTTTGGCTGCAGAATTGGGGTATTCTTATCAATTCTGATGAAACTTCTGGGGCGCAATCATCAGAATGAGAAAAGAGCTCCAAGGTACTTAGATGTGTCAAAGTGGCACCAAAGTGGCATGAATAGCCTAAGGCAGTGTAAAGGGGCAAAGGGGTATCAGGAGTGGCAAGAGTGCTTTAACAGAGGTGCAAAGCAGCAGCGAGAGTGTCAAAAACACACCACAGCTTCAAAAGAGAGCACCGATAACAGTTACATGAACCCTTGAAGGCAGCACGAAAGGCAAAGTGGCAAGACAAGTGGCATCAACATCCTACAGCACAATGAAGGGGAAAATAGCAAGCAGAAAGAGTGTCAGAAAAAACCACTAGGTGCCGATAAAGGGACAAAGCAGCAGAAAGATTAGCACCAACACACTGAGGAACCATAATAGTGGCAAGAAAACCACAAGGAGTAGAGTGAGTCATCTGGTGTATGGCAGCAAGGCAGAGTGGCAGAAAGTTGATAGGGGCAAGACAGGCTGGCAGAGCTAAGGTAGTCAGGTCCCTGTGGTTTTGATAGGGGCAAGACAGGCTGGCCCCAGGGAAAGTTCTCTTTCCTTTGCAAAGGAAAGGGCTCCCTAGAATGAGTTTGCCCCCAGAGTGGGGTGTTTCCGTTGGCATCTAGTGAGCTCTTGCTGGTCTTTTAAAATCTGGGGGACAGAGCAGATAGACAAACGAGAATTTTGAATGCCGAGATGGAAGAGGTTTCCACGTGAACAGCAGTTCAACAGGGGTCAGTGGGTGTAAAGAGTAGGGTGGCTACACCCAGGTTGAGTTCCCTTTCCTTTGCACAGGAAAGGGCACCCTAGAATGGGTTGTTGGCCCCTAGAATGGAGCACGAGACTTCAAGCGTGGCGAGTCAACGTGGAGGAGGTTTCCATGTGAACAGCGATTCAACATGGGTCAACGGGTGCTAAGAGATAGGCTGGCTACACCCGGGGAGAGTTCCCTTTCCTTTGCGCAGGAAATGGCTCCCTGAAATTGGTTGGCCCCTAGAGTAGAGCACGAGCCTTCAAGCGTGGTGAGTTGACGTGGAGGAGGTTTCCATCTGAACAGCGGTTCTGGTTCAACATGGGTCAACGGGTACTAAAAGATAGGCTGGCTACACCCGGGGAGAGTTCCCTTTCCTTTGCGCAGAAAATGGTCTCCCTGAAATGGGTTGGCCCATAGAGTGGAGAACGAGCCTTCAAACATGGCAAGTCGATATGGAGGAGGTTTCCATGTGAACAGCAGTTCTGGTTCAACATGGGTCAACGGGTGCTAAGAGATAGGCTGGCTACACCCGGGGAAAGTTCCCTTTCCTTTGCACAGGAAAGGACTCCCTGAAATGGGTTGGACCCTAGAGTGGAGCATGAGCCTTCAAGCATGGAGAATCAGGTGGAGGAGGTTTCCATGTGAACAGCAGTTCTGGTTCAACATGGGTCAACGGGTGCTAAGAGATAGGCTGGCTAAACCCGTTGAGAGTTCCCTTTAATTTATGCAGGAAAGGGCTCCCTAGAATGGGTTGGCCGCTAGAGTGGAGCACGAACCTTCAAGCATGGCGAGTTTACGTGGAGGAGCTTTCCATCTGAACAGTGGTTCCGCATGGGTCAACGGGTGATAAGAGATAGGCTGGCTACACCCAGGGAGTGTTCCCTTTCCTTTGTGCAGGAAATGGCTCCCTGAAATGGGTTGGACCCTAGAGTGGAGCATGAGCCTTCAAGCATGGAGAATCAGGTGGAGGAGGTTTCCATGTGAACAGCAGTTCTGGTTCAACATGGGTCAACGGGTGCTAAGAGATAGGCTGGCTAAACCCGTTGAGAGTTCCCTTTAATTTATGCAGGAAAGGGCTCCCTAGAATGGGTTGGCCGCTAGAGTGGAGCACGAACCTTCAAGCATGGCGAGTTTACGTGGAGGAGCTTTCCATCTGAACAGTGGTTCCGCATGGGTCAACGGGTGATAAGAGATAGGCTGGCTACACCCAGGGAGTGTTCCCTTTCCTTTGTGCAGGAAATGGCTCCCTGAAATGGGTTGGCCCATTAGAGTGGAGCACGAGCCTTTAAGCGTGGTGAGTCTACATGGAGGTACTAAGAGATAGGCTGGCTACACCCGGGGAAAGTTCCCTTTCCTTTGCACAGAAAAGGGCTCCCTGAAATGGTTTGGCCCCTAGAGTGGAGCACAAGCCTTCAAGCATGGCGAGTTAATGTGGAGGAGATTTCCATGTGAACAGTGGTTCAGCATGGGTCAAAAGGTACTAAGAGATAGGCTGGCTACACCCGGGGAGAGTTCCCTTTCCTTTGCGCAGGAAATGGCTCCCTGAAATGGGTTGGCCCCTAGAGGGGAGCATGAGCCTTCAAGCTTGGCAAGTCGATGTGGAGGAGGCTTCCATGTTAACAGCAGTTCTGGTTCAGCATGGGTCAACGGGTGCTCAAGAGGTAGGCTGGCTACACCCGGGGAGAGTTCCCTTTCCTTTACACAGAAAAGGGCTCCCTGAAATGGGATGGCCCCTAGAGTGGAGCACGAGCCTTCAAGCATGGTGAGTCGACTTGGAGGAGGTTTCCCTGTGAATATGGGTCAACGGGTGCTAAGAGATAGGCTGGCTACACCCAGGGAGAGTTCCCTTTCCTTTGAGCAGGAAAGGGCTCCCTGAAATCGGTTGGCCCCTAGAGTGGATGACGAGCCTTCAAGTGTGGCGAGTCGATGTGGAGGAGGTTTCTATCTGAACAGCGGTTCTGGTTCAACATGGGTCAACGGGTACTAAGAGATAGATTGGCTACACCTGGGGAGAGTTCACTTTCCTTTGCACAAGAAAGGGCTCCCTGAAATGGGTTGGCCCCTAGAGTGGAGCACGAGCTTTCAAGCATGGCGAGTCGACATGGAGGAGGTTTCCATGTGAACAGCAGTTCAACATGGGTCAACGGGTGCTAAGAGATAGGCTGGCTACACCTGGGGAAAGTTCCCTTTCCTTTGCGCAGAAAAGGGCTCCCTGAAATGGGTTGGCCCCTAGAGTGGAGCACGAGCCTTCAAGCATGGCGAGTTAACGTGGAGGAGATTTCCATGTGAACAGCAGTTCAGCATGGGTCAACGGGTGCTAAGAGATAGGCTGGCTACACCCGGGGAGAGTTCCCTTTCCTTTGTGCAGGAAATGGCTCCCTGAAATTGTTTGGCCCCAAGAGTGGAGCACGAGCCTTCAAGCATGGTGAGTCGACGTGGAGGAAGTTTCCATCTGAACAGCGGTTCTGGTTCAACATGGGTCAACGGGTACTAAGAGATAGGCTGGCTACACCCAAGGAGAGTTCCCTTTCCTTTGCACAGAAAAGGACTCCCTGAAATGGGTTGGCCTTTAGAGTGGAGCATGAGCCTTCAAGCATGGAGAGTCGATGTGGAGGAGGTTTCCTTGTGAACAGCGGTTCAGCAGGGGTCAACGGGTGCTAAGAGATAGGCTGGCTAAACCCGGGGAAAGTTCCCTTTCCTTTGCGCAGAAAAGGGCTCCCTGAAATGGGTTGGTCCCTAGAGTGGAGCACGAGCCTTCAAGCGTGGTGAGTCGATGTGGAGGAGGCTTCTATCTGAACAGCGGTTCTGGTTCAACATGGGTCAACGGGTACAAAGATATAGGCTGGCTACATGCGGGGAGAGTTCCCTTTCCTTTGCGCAGGAAAGGGCTTCCTGAAATGGGTTGGATCCTAGAGTGGAGCATGAGCCTTCAAGCATGGAGAGTCAGGTGGAGGAAGTTTCCATGTGAACAGTGGTTCTGGTTCAACAATGGTCAATGGATACTAAGAGATAGGCTGGCTAAACCCGTTGAGAGTTCCCTTTCCTTTGCGCAGGAAAGGGCTCCCTGAAATGGGTTGGCTCCTAGAGTGGAGCACGAGCCTTCAAGCATGGCGAGTTTATGTGGAGGAGCTTTCCATGTGAACAGTGGTTCAACATGGGTCAATGGGTGCTAAGAGATAGGCTGGCTACCTCCGGGGAAAGTTCCCTTTCCTTTGCGCAGAAAAGGGCTCCCTGAAATGGTTGGCCCCTAGAGTGGAGCACAAGCCTTCAAACGTGGCAAGTCGATGTGGAGATTTCCATTTGAACAGCGGTTCTGGTTCAACATGGGTCAGAGGTTACTAAGAGATAGGCTGGCTACACCCGGGGAGAGTTCCCTTTCCTTTGCGCAGGAAGGGCTCGCTAGAATGGGTAGGCCCCTAGAGTGGAGCATGATCCTTCAAGCATGGCTAGTCAATGTGGAGGAGATTTCAATGTGAACAGTGGTTCAACATAGGTCAGAGGGTGATAAGAGTTAGGCTGGCTACAACCGAGGAAAGTTCCCTTTCCTTTGCGCTTCAAAGGGCTCCCTGAAATGGGTTGGCCCCTAAAGTGGAGCATGAGCCTTTTAGCATGGCGAGTCGACGTGGAGGAGGTTTCCATGTGAACAGCGGTTCTGCTTCAAATTGGTCAATGGGTACTAAGAGATAGGCTGGATACACCCAGGGAGAGTTCCCTTTCCTTTGCGCAAGAAAGGGCTCCCTGAAATGGGTTGGCCCCTAGAGTGGAGCATGAGCCTTCAAGCATGGCGAGTTTATGTGGAGGAGCTTTCCATGTGAACAGTGGTTCAACATGGGTCAATGGGTGCTAAGAGATAGGCTGGCTACCTCCGGGGAAAGTTCCCTTTCCTTTGTGCAGAAAAGGGCTCCCTGAAATGGGTTGGCCCCTAGAGTGGAGCACGAGCCTTCAAACGTGGCAAGTCGATGTGGAGGAGGTTTCCATGTGAACAGCGGTTCTGCTTCAAATGGGTCAATGGGTACTAAGAGATAGGCTGGCTACACCCGGGGAAAGTTCCCTTTCCTTTGCGCAGAAAAGGGCTCCCTGAAATGGGTTGGCCCCTAGAGTGGAGCACGAGCCTTCAAACGTGGCAAGTCGATGTGGAGGAGGTTTCCATTTGAACAGCGGTTCAGGTTCAACATGGGTCAGAGTTTACTAAGAGATAGGCTGGCTACACCCGGGGAGAGTTCCCTTTCCTTTGCGCAGGAAGGGCTTGCTAGAATGGGTAGGCCCCTAGAGTGGAGCATGAGCCTTCAAGCATGGCTAGTCAAAGTGGAGGAGATTTCAATGTGAAAAGTGGTTCAACATAGGTCAGAGGGTGCTAAGAATTAGGCTGGCTACAATCGAGGAAAGTTCTTTTTCCTTTGCGCTGAAAAGGGCTCCCTGAAATGGGTTGGCCCCTAAAGTGGAGCATGAGCCTTCAAGCATGGCGAGTCGATGTGGAGGAGGTTTCCATGTGAACAGCGGTTCTGCTTCAAATGGGTCAATGGGTACTAAGAGATAGGCTGGATACACCCAGGGAGAGTTCCCTTTCCTTTGCGCAAGAAAGGGCTCCCTGAAATGGGTTGGCCCCTAGAGTGGAGCATGAGCCTTCAAGCATGGCGAGTCGACGTGGAGGAGGTTTCCATGTGAACAGAGGTTCTGCTTCAAATGGGTCAATGGGTACTAAGAGAGAGGCTGGTTACACCCAGGGAGAGTTCCCTTTCCTTTGCGCAAGAAAGGGCTCCCTGAAATGGGTTGGCCCCTAGAGTGTTGTGGTTCCGTTGGCATCTGGTGAATACCCATAAGCTATTATCTGTACTTATGCATTTCAGCTGATGAGAAAGGAACTTGAAGAGCTCTCTGAAATAAGAAAACTGCTACTCAAGTCCAAATCTACAATATCAACCTCTGTTGACTTTGTACCCTACAGTGCCTCTGTAAACTATGAGAACACAGAGGATGAACTAGAGTACAACTACCACCCGTTTTCTATAGTACTAGAAACATTAATTTTGGCACATAAGAAAGATTTAGGGAAAATTGCCCATATTATGAAGTTCATGAAACCTATTGAGCATATGAAATATGCAAGCTCCAAACATCTTAAGTCAGCTTTTTATGTTCTTACATTCGAAATGTTGCAAAACGGAAAAAAGAATATTCTGGAAAGAAGTGATGCACAAATACATGAATCTGAAATTAGAAATACTAGAACTAAACTCAGACAGGCACAGCATTTGAGGTCAGGCCCTTGTAGGGACATACGGCCTGGACAGTGGACAGACTGGCATAGTGTTTCAGATCAAGTATATGTGCTGATATTAACTGGAACATAGGAGGCAGTTGGAGCTGCTGCAAGGCTTTTCACAGGGAAAATTTGGAAACCCAAAGAAAGGTATGTTTATTTTCAAAAACCAAGCATTTCCATCAACTCTGGTGCCAGCCTTAAGCGGTGAGGGTTCATGATAATACCTGTCATTGAGAATACACGTTCACTGCGCACACTGGTTGGTGGACATGACAGATATCGCTGAGCCACTTTGGCTAGGTGTGGCCAGATAGTAGACTTGTGTGCCCAATATGCCAGTGGATCTGTCTGCATGTTCTCTATCGGCTCTGAGAGATACTGTGTCACTGACATTTGTGCTAGTGTCTCCTTTGCTTGGGTGGGCTGAGAGTTACTCATGCCAGCTGCTTTTGCTCTAGCCCGTTCCAGAACAGATTCTTGTTTATGGGCAGCATGGCTTTGGCGTAGTGAAGTGGAGGAGGAAGTACTAGCTGTCACTCACAGTGCTGCTCCTGCTTAGGCTAGCACTACTCTCTGAAGTGCCCACTGTTTCCTCCTCTGCTTCAAGCCTAATCTGTCTCTGCCTATGGCGCTCCTGTTCACGAACTTTTACTTACAGCAGGTCCTTCACCAATAGGAGACAATCGTATTGTAGGGCGAGTTTCCCTTTCACACGGGAATCACAGACTGTGACAAGCATGTATGTGTGGTCTTCTGTTAAAGGACTTAATCTCTCTTGCACCTGCTTCTGCAAAAAGGCCAGACAATGCAGCACCTCTGCTGTCATTCCCTCTTCCTGTTTAAAGCCCTCCAAATTTTCCTCCAGAAAATTAACTATAGGGATGATGTCAGCCAAGGTGGCACTTCTGGAACTCAGCTCCTCCATGGCATCCTTGATGGGCTGCAGGATTTTTACCAGCTGACTCATGACTAACCAATCATGATGCCCTAGGGGACTATGTACACCTATGTCCATTGCTACTCCACTAACCTCTGCAGCATCATATAGGTGGAATTTCACTGGGTGGCAGTGTCTTGAATGAGACGCTTGTGAGGCATCTCCAAATCAGTCTGCTTTTGTTGGAGAACCTGCCCCACCTTCACACTTCTGTGGAAGTGTGCTGCTATGTTCCTGCATTTGTGTATTAAGTCCTGCAGGTATTCATTCTCTTGGTGCTTGGACACCAACCCCAGATCTGACTTTACTACCAGGTACAGAGTGTGTGCAAAACATCAAATGTTCTGAAAGCTCCCGTCGCATATTGCCTTTACCATGTTTGCACCATTGTCTGTGACAAAGAACCCTGCCTGAAGATTCCTGTCTCGCTGGTGTAGCTGCCAGCCCGCCAGCATCTGTCTGATGCATGCTAGAATATTGGCTGAGGTATGGGTGTCGTCTGTCAGGTGGGTGTGCAGTAAAGCCCATCTCCACCCTGATACTTGTTCACTAATAGAGCTGCTGCCTGCACCTGCCTCAGCCAGGTCTCACTAGTGTGCTGTCAGGGAGAGGTAAGAGTGTGCAGCATTCAGTGCGGTCCAGGTATCGCAGGTGAAATGCACACTCCCCTGTGCCTTAGCTAGCAGCACTTGGATGCGACTGTGACACTGGTTGAACAGGCTGGGAATGACCTTTCTGCCAAATGTAGTTCTGGAGGGGACTTTCTAATTTGGAGCTAAGACCTTCTGCAAATACTTGAAACCCACATTCTCTACTATCTGCAAGTGCTGGTCATCAAGAGCAATCATTTCCCCAATGCTCCTGGTTACACCTTTTGAGGCTGCCTTCCTCCTTCCCTGGGATAGAGTTACCTAACACCACCCTATTTCCTCCATGGTGGGTTGTTGCTTCTGACATGTGGCAGGGGGCTGCTGGACTGCCACCTGACTGCTAGAAGGTGCTGAGGGCATGGGGTGACTCTGCTCCTTTTCAACCACTTTATACTGCCTGGAAAAAGGGGTCCCCTGACTGGTATTGCCACCATCCCCAGATAGCAGTACTGTTGGGTGTTGCTTCTGCATATGATGCATCATGCCAAAATTAGTTAGATGTCCCATTTGCTTGCCTCTGCTAATAGCCCTGGCACAGTAATTACACTGAGCAAAAAGCGGGTCCTCCATCACTTAAAGTGGCTCCAGATTGCAGATTTCTTTTGTGATCCCTTCTCTATAGCCTTCGGGGTGGATGCTGGCACTGTTGCTGAAGTAGTGGGTGCACCTTGCGAAGCAATGCCAAGCACATCAGTCACACTCTGTGCCTGCGCTGACTGCTCTTTCTCTTCATCATCATCATGAGTTTCATCTCTCCCCTGCAGCACTGAAGTGGAGGCAAAGAGAGAACTAACTAATCCTCCTAAACCTTCTTCAGGTATTACTTCTTCCATTTCTGATGATGAGAATCCACACAAGATGATTCTTCATTGGAATCAGAAGCAAACAGTGCTTGCGCTACAGTTTCAACAATAAGTTGAGTCTGCTGTCGCACTGCTGCTTTTGGGTCTCGCCCTTTTGTCTTGCATGACTCAGCCTTCCCTTTCCTCACCTCCAAAACTACAGAGTCAGAAACAGGTGGTGGCCATTCATCATCTTTAAATTTCATTTTTTTCCGGATGGAACTGCCTGCCCCTCCAGAGATTTTAGATTGGAACTGGTCCCTTTTTAACTTTAATGGGGGACTAGTACTGCCTTTTGAAGTGCCTCCTCTGCAATTCCCAATCACTCGACCACATCTAGCTTTCCCTGACAACATGGATTTAATGTCACTGCCTACTAGGGATTTCAATTAAAAGAATTATTTCCAAAAGAGGCCTACTGGGGATTTGGCTTCAGAGAGCATCGCTGTCCCAATATATGTGAGTCTGCAAAACTGCTCACAGGTCCACGAGGCAGTGCCTGGATGTACACTACTATAGGGACCGCTGTATGTGCACATACCAAACTTGTAACTACAAAAGAGGCCTACTGGGGATTTGGCTTCAAAGAGCACTGCTGTCCCAATTTATTTGAGTCTGCAAAACTGCCCACAGGTCCACGAGACAGTGCCTGGATGTACACTACAACTGGGACCGCTGTATGTGCACATACCAACTTGTAACTACTAAAGAGGCCTACTGGGGATTTGGCTTCAGAGAGTACCGCTGTCCCAATATATGTGAGTCTGCAAAACTTCCCACTGATGCCCAGTGTACTGCCTTCTTGGCTTAAAAGAGCACAGCTTTCCCAATATATATGTCTGCAAAACTTCCCACTGACACCCAGTGCACTGCCTTCTTGGCTTAAAAGAGCACAGAGAGACAGTCTGAGTTCAATAAAAGAAACAGCAGTTAAAAAAAAAAAAGCCTGGCTTGGCATAGCAGCAAAAATGAAGAAATATCTTTTTCAATGGAAAATTCTATCAAACTAGCTAGAAATTGAATATATCTCCCACCCATAACATCCAAATCCTGCTTGCAACCTACCCCAGGAGGGTAAAATAATCATCAAATGGCCACTACTAGCAGCTTGTCTTAGTGGGACAGACAGAGAGACTGTCTGAGATCAATAAAAAAATATTCGGTCAAAAAAGCCTGGCTGGCTGGCACTGTAGCAATAATGAAGAAATATCTTTTTCAATGGAAATTCTATCAAAGTAGCTATCAATTGAATACAGATTTGAGACACTCAGACTAGCTCTGAGTAAAGCCACCCTCACTGGACCACCCCCGCAAAGAAAGAGCAGGGCATGCCGCATGCTTAAGGTATTAATAGTTAAGCATTATCAGGAACAGCGTCACAGAGTACTGAGTGAGAGTGGCGTTTGGCTGCATTAGAAAAATGCTTAGGTCTGATAGGTTGCATTCTCGTCTCCTTGTCAACCTGTCTGACCCACCCTATGACAGGGCTGTGAGGTCACTTATGACTCACAGGAAAGGGCTGGTTTTTGCTATGGATACTCCCACATGGCCTTCTCCTATTTCAAATGGCCACTAAGAAATCACTGCGAACCAAAAGAATGAAACTAATATGTTGTATTCATGGGGGATCGTGATGCGTTTCGTGAACCCACAAATACAACGAATAGGGGCTTATGCGCTATGGATTGCACATTCGTTGAAAATGAATGCACATCCCTATTGCACACACTTTTGTTTTTATCCACAGGAGACCATGAAACAGCCATAAATATCTTGTTTGTTTTGCTAAAACTTAAAGAAATAAAGCTCTATTGAGTTTTAATGTAGTAACATACTACTATGTTAAAAATTAATTGCAAAAGATATTTTAGAAAACAAAGGGCTGCTTACTTCCAGTTTTGTGAAGAGAAACTACATCCACCTGTCTCCAGTTCTATGGATCTACTCCAGGAGTAGTTCAGAAGGTTGGGAGCCTGGCAGACATAGTTCTTCTTCAGAAAAGTTGAACTACAGGCTGGTTAATGACCATTTGTTCCTTTTCTGCTGTCATTTCTATGTTTGTATGTTTTTATGTATGTTTAATATTTTCTCTTTGGTGAGCAAATTAATGGAATTACTACTAAAACAGATAAAGCAGTTTCTTGAATACAATGTATTACAAAATCCTAGGCAGCATGGATTTTACCAAAGGTAGGTCTTGTCAGACAAATCTGATCAATTTATTTGAATGGATGACCAAAGAGTTGGATCAGGGGAAGTATTAGATGTTGTGTACTTGGATTTCAGTAAGGCTTTTGACAGGGTTCCACATAGATGGCTTATAAAAAGATTGAACACCCTTGGTATGAGTCTTAGAGTGCCTGACTAGGTGAGAAACTGGTTGAGTGAGAGGCGACAAAGGGTAGTGGTAAATGATGTTCAATTTGAAGAGGGGGCATTGCTATTGGTGTGCCATAGGGTCTGGTCCTTGGACTGGTTCCTTTCTTTTTTTTTTTTTCAAATTTCAAAGTTTACATGTTTCAATCTCAATTGAAGCACAATTGAGGAAGGAAATTCCATAGTATTTCAATCATTCAAAAAAGATTCAAAAAAAGGAAATAAGAAAACAGTTAAACAGTTACAATTATCCTTCCTTAGTTACAAGACCACAATAAAGAGGGATGTCCTGTACATGAGCAAAACATATATAATGCAAAAATACATTTTTAAGTATTTAGGGTAAAGCAGAATATCTAAACTATTTACCAACTTTGCTAGTTAGAAGACTCCATCACTCCTCCTGGGTTGCATCATGCTTCTAAGAATCTCTCCAGATGCTCAGGATCAAAATATACATATCTTACTCCTTCAACATTCATAATACATTTGCATGGAAATCTTACTATTATTTGTATCCCAAATGTTCTAGCCTGGTTTGCCAGCAACAAAAACTTCTTTCTTCTTAATTGAGTTTCTTTTGACAGATCTGGATAGATAGAGCCATACCTTCTGACCCAGGTATAAAGAGGCTCTTTTGGCCAAGAACAATTTCACAATTTTATCTCTATCCGATGAATGATTAAATTTGACCAGCAGAGTACCTCTTTTTTCCACCTGGGTACTGAAGGATTACTCTATTAGATCTGTCACATTTAAAGATGTTTCTGCTTCCCTTTGTTCTTGTACATCCTCATTTTTCCAATTAATAAAATACACATGTGACATTAAAGGACACTCTTCCAGAGGCAATAATACCTCTAAAAAGTAATTCTTCAGCTGTTCTTTCGGTGATACTAATTTACACTTCGGGAAATTAATTATTCTCAAATTATTGTACCTAATAGAATTTTCCATATTTTCCACTTTTTTTTGTAAAATTGTTTCTCCCTGAATAATAGATGTCTGAACTAACTTTATTTGTTTAATCTCTTCTTCTACTTTAGCAATTGACTCTACCTGGCCAGTAACAATTGGATTCAAATTAAACATTACAGTTTGCATATCTTTAATACTACCATTTAACTTAAGAATATTATTTTACAATACCACAATGGCTTGACAAATCATATCCATTGTTACATTCTTAGGACTTCCTGTCAATGCATATGATGTTGGATTTTTAATTGAAGATACAGAGGATTCTTGTCTATAGCAGCTCCCTAGAGGGGAATTAGAATCTCTCCTTCTAACGGAGACACATTCTCCACCAGTATCCTCCCTCGATGGGGGGAGCACAAAATCTCCCTCCCCTTGAAGCCTTGCAAAATCTAGGCTAAGAGCTTCCTCAATCGGGCTTATTTCACATGACACATTCCGTCTGGGAATAAAGCCTAGTTCTTGGCTGTTTGCCTGCTACGAGGGGGAATAGGTGTTGTTGGGGCCCCGGGACTGAGACTGACTTCTCCCTGAAGGGGGGTCATTTGTTCACCAACCCCTCCTCCAACGGGATTCTCAGTGGTATTGGTTTCTGCTGGTAAGTAAAAACCAGTCATAGTTGTTTGAACTAAGGGAAGGTGTACAGGGGTCGAGGATTCCTGTCTAACCTTACCTTTACGTTTAATATGTGGCATCTTACACAAAAAAAAAGGGTACCTCTCAACTATTAATGATTTCACTTACCCTAAATGACTAAGCAGATAATGTACTTAAGAAAGAGATTGCGGAGCTGAAGTCCAAATCAAGCAGTCCCTTGAAAGAGAGTAGGCAGCCTTCCAGCCTTCGCCGGCCTAAGCCAGACCAAGCCGCTTGCCCCTTACGGAGCGCGCGGCTTAGGCAGCGCACCAATGGCGGTGCGCCATCTTCCATCCGATTTTATCGGCAGATGCTGACTGATGATGTCACAGAGGTGCCTCCCCCTGCCAGGCTCCCAGCTGGTTCTTTGTGTGTTCCGGGGCCTCTCACCTCCCAACCTCAGCACGGTCAGTCTTTACAAGCGCCTCCAACAATTCAGAGTCCCTCTCTCCAGCTCTCTTTCTCGGACTCCAAATTCTTACATCTGCCGTCCAATTTTATCGGCAGACGCCGACTGATGATGTCACAGAGGCACCTCCCCCTGCCGTCTCCCAGCTG
Source organism: Rhinatrema bivittatum (assembly GCF_901001135.1). NCBI lineage: Eukaryota > Metazoa > Chordata > Amphibia > Gymnophiona > Rhinatrematidae > Rhinatrema > Rhinatrema bivittatum. The sequence continues at coordinate 344,101,578 of NC_042617.1, forward strand.
GTTCTTTGCATGTTCCGGGGTATCTCACTTCCCAACCTCGGCACGGTCAGTCTCTACAAGTGCCTCCAACAATTCAGAGTCCCTCTCTCCAGCTCTCTTTCTCGGACTCCCGGACTGGTTCCTTTCAACAATTTCATAAGTGATATTGCAGAAGGACTATGGGGAAGATTATGTCTTTTTGCAGATAATACTAAGTAAATTTGGTGGATAAAGGACAATATCTACATTTAAAAATGTATGGGACAAGCATAGGGGATCTCTGAAGGAATGATAGGTACTGTTCAGCTGAGCAGTATGGGGCACATCTTTAAACTTATGTGAGGGCACAGATTTGTTCGCGAAACCCGTCGCAAACAAATCTATGCCTGATTTTATAACATAAAAAATCTACGCCTGATTTATAACATATAAAATCCAGGGTCAGCGCGCGCAGAGGGGTGCACAATTGTGCAACCTGTGTGCATCGAGCCGAGCCGATCAGCCTGCCTCCATTCCTTCCAAGGCCGCTCCACCGGCTCCCTGCCCCAGCACAGGCCACTGTGCTGGAGCACTCGGCCCGCCCCCGGACCACCATCATGCCTCCAGCCCCACCCATGGACCGCTGCCATGCCTCGGACACGCCCCAGCCCGCCGCCATGCCCCCAGACATGCCCCTGACCAGCCCCTTATTTGAAACCCCGGGACATAAGCGAGCCCCGGGGCTTGCGCGCGCCGCCGAGCCTATGCAAGATAGGCTCAGCGCCCACAGGGGGGGGGCTTGGGGCAGGTTTTTGGGGGTTACATGCGTATCTTACACGCGTAACCCTTTGAAAATCTGCCCCTTAGTGTGGATGTACAAATTAAATAGGCTATATAATCATTTTCTGTCATTATGTTTCTCTGTTTCTATGATGGCAGATAAGACCAAATGGTACATCTAGTCTGCCCAGTTATAAAACTCTTCAATGCCAAGTATATATACTTGTTGTAGACTGTAACTCCTTAACTATGTCCTTTTATGTCTTTCTCATGAGTTCTCTACCAGCAGCATTAAATGAGCATAGATGTTGTCATACTTAATAACCAGTTCCTTTACCTCTGCACCCCCAACATGACCCCTCCACGTAAACAAACATGTCTTACCACAAAGTATTGTAATAATCTAAACATCTTCTGGAAACTAGTAAAACTATTGTTGTATGATCATCTTGCTACCCAAGTCCCTATGGGCTTGCTAGTCAGTACTCTACCACCACCAACTCTGCCAGCATTGACCTGATGTTCTTCAAAATAATCCCAAACTATTTACAGGTGATTGAGCCTTTCATAAAGTCAAGATATTTGTAATAGCTAAAGACTGGGAGTATAGGGTAAGATTTGCTTAAGCCTTTGTAGGCAGGACATTACATTTTGACAGCTTCAGAAGGTCTTTTTAAGATCTCATCTAAAAATTATTAATTAAAATAGAACCAAAATCTTAAGTTATTTGCAAGGGTTACTTGTTTTGTAAAAGATTCACAACATCAATCAAATGTAGATTAGATGTTTTATACTGAGATGTAAAATGTTGACTGGGTATGGGTAAGGAAATGTAAGGGTAAGTTTCACATGAGAAAAGACTTTAGGGATTTCCTGGCATGCTTTATAAAAGGAAAACAAGTCCTTCTTAATATTAAAACATTAGATTTCTGGCTCTTTATCAGGATCAACAAAAGATCAATGGAAAATCTTTATCCTTTAACTTTTAATGTCATCCACCAGCAGGGCTTGGACCAGAGAGTGCCTGGGGGGGGGGGGGGGGGGGGGAGACCGGTACTCTGGTCATTGGGCTAAACCTTCAGTGCAGAGAAGGCTTAGATACTAGAGAGAATGAACTTGGCACCAAGGACAAGAACCATGACCCCAGAGAATCTGATTAGTCCCCAGGCTTTAAAAAAGGGATTGCTAGGAACAATGAATTCTCTCCGACAACCTGAAGGCTACTTATTAACCTCACATTCCAGAACTCCAAGGACACTGTATATCTTTACACCTTCAATACATCACCTGACTACACACTTTTGGACCAGAACCTGACTTGCTGCTAATTGGCCTGACTGTTACTCTCTAGACTGGCACTTGGGCTGGTTCCAAAATCAAAGTGTGCTATTTGGAAGGGACCATGAACCAAGGTATACCTGGGTAAGAAACCTGACAATTTTCTGAAAAATCATATTCCATTCACAATGCCTTCCAGCTTGGCAGAAGAAATTGTGGAAGAGGCATGGCAGGGCCCAGCTCAGCCCAGATAATCAATTCCCATCACATGTCCGGCCACAGAGAACCAGGTCCTGCAACAACAAGTAGTTTAACTGTGGTGCAAATGGGCAACCCTGCAGCAGCACCTAGCTGTGACACCGACTTCCGTCAGGTAAGAGAAGTTCCCCCATACCTAACATCATTGCCTGTTCTGATTTTGTTATTACTTATCAAAATGATACTAAACTGAATTTGCCAAACTACCCAAGAACATAAAACATTTGAAATTGAAATATAAAGAGCTTTAATAGGAAAACTAAATCCTCACACATTAACAGACACATTTCTTCTATAACTATAAATTCTATATTTTGCTTCTACAGCTTTCTCACCCATCCTCTCCCTCATCGTTTTACTTTAACATACTTTCCAGATTTGAAATATACTCCACTATACCAGTGCTTACAATTGTATTGCACATTTGGGCAATATCATCCTCACATCATTTTTCACTAACTGAACTTGGTAGAGGGAGTAGAGCTCTGAAAAGTTAATTAAAATATATTGAGTTTATTCAATAAAAAAATCACTTACAACTTGTTTGTTAGCCTTTATTTTTACATTTGTACCTACATAGCAATAGTTTGTTTTAAGGGCTTCCAGTTTTCAAGGAAAGAAATCACTTTTAAGCTGTATTTCACAAATAAATACAGTATTCTTTCTCAGTACGTTAAAGAAAAGTACAAAATTCACCCTTTGGAGAATGTCTTCGTTGGAAGATTGCCAATTTGATTCCATTGTAAATAAACCCTAGGTATGATACGGCAATACATTCCCTAGGCTATTAATCCTTGCAAGAACTCAAAGGCTCTTCAGCATGATGAATACTCTAGGGAGTAAATGCAAAATAAGGTTACACAAATAGAACCAAAGCGGGTAAAAAGAGTCAAAAACGGTTAACTCATGGTTAGCTTACTTCAAGGGAGAGTAAAGAAACCTGTTACTTAAGCAGTGTCATAAAGAATACCAGCCACAGCACCAAGCACATTCATCACTGCCTAAGTATCACACCTGGGAGAAGAGACAGATGTTTTAACACTGATAAGATTAAACAAAGCTCTATGGTTCTACTCATTCTGTTTTTTTCCTCCATATTTTCTGTTTCTGTAATCTACCATTACACCATTCCTACAGCTGATCTTATCTAGTTTTCAGGATAACCAATATTCCAAAAAGTGCCGATAGTCCAAACTGAGGACAATAATCAGAGTAATGCTTGATTAATAAATATAGATATGACACTCGTTTACTTATCTTCAGGTTTTAGAAAAGAGCATGAAAAATTATAATTCATCTTGCCTGAAAAACTGGGCAAAAATATAAATATATTATAGGTTAATTCTAGAAAACATCACAGGTGCAGAAAAATCATATAATTATTACAAATATAAACCCAGGAAATGATGAGTATAAAATAAGAAAGGATAAAACATTTCATATATGATATTTGATCAGGTTAAAGAAATAGGTGACCAGAATAGCAAAAATTAATTCCTGCACTCCATACCACAGTGATGTGATGCAAATGCACAAGGAAAATATTTTAAAATAAAGAATATAAATATTCTATAATAATTAAGTTCATAAGAACATAAGAACATAAGAAAATGCCATACTGGGTCAGACCAAGGGTCCATCAAGCCCAGCATCCTGTTTCCAACAGTGGCCAATCCAGGCCAGAAGAACCTGGCAAGTACCCAAAAACTAAGTCTATTCCATGTTACCATTGCTAATGGCAGTGCCTCTTCTCTAAGTGAACTTAATAGCAGGTAATGGACTTCTCCTCCAAGAACTTATCCAATCCTTTTTTAAACACAGCTATACTAACTGCACTAACCACATCCTCTGGCAACAAATTCCAGAGTTTAATTGTGCGTTGAGTAAAAAAGAACTTTCTCCGATTAGTTTTAAATGTGCCCCATTCTAACTTCATGGAGTGCCCCCTAGTCTTTCTATTATCCAAAAGAGTAAATAACCGATTCACATCTACCCGTTCTAGACCTCTCATGATTTTAAACACCTCTATCATATCCCCCCTCGGCCGTCTCTTCTCCAAGCTGAAAAGTCCTAACCTCTTTAGTCTTTCCTTATAAGGGAGCTGTTCCATTCCCCTTATCATTCTGGTAGCCCTTCTCTGTACCTTCTCCGTTGCAATTATATCTTTTTTGAGATAATCTCAAAAGATCCACGCAGCGACACATGGTCACTGTACAGGGTGCCTCTAGCCCTGCCCTACCCCCCAGACTGCTCCCTTTTAAGGCCTCGGCACTTACACGCGTCCTGGGGTTTATGTGCGTGGCCAGGCCCATTTGAAATTTGGCTCGGCATGCGTAAGGCCTGGCCACGCACGTATATCCTGGGATTTACGCGCGCTGGGGTTTTAAAATCCGGCCTTTAGTGTTAGAGCTGTAGTGACAGTAGACATAGAAAAGGTACAGAATGGGCGGAGTTCCAAGATGGCGGCTCTGTGAGGAGTGAGAGAAGGATGCTCTTACCAAACGCTCTTTTTTCCTATTGAAACAAGTTTCCAATGCTGCACACTAAGCGAAAGGCACGGCTCCGTGAGAGTCTGGCCTTAGATGAGACAACTGAAGTTTGTCAGAGTATTATCACTACTTACTTCACTTTGACGCCGAATCATCCAGGAGCGAGTGCTGCGTTGGAGAGGGACGTGGAGTGAGCGTCCCTCTCTATGGCAGAAGAGATCTCGCTGAGCCCTGGAGTGCCTGAGACGCTGTCCCCGCCCCAGCGGAATGGTGAAAAACGAGAGATATCATCAAAAGACCCTCCGATGAGCCGCAAGCCGGGAACTGGCTTGAATATGGCCGAAATAGGAGGAAGCGAACAGCTAGGTGGTTATATACCACCGGCTTTGAGAGACACTGACCCCGGTACACCAGCACTGGAATCTGAAAGGGACACTGAGACTGGTGCTGCAGAAAGGGGTGAGTCTGTGCAAGAATTAAAACCCTTTCTTGTAAAACCCGAGGTGATTACGATGGAAACCCTTTGGGAAGCTATGGCCGCTATTGAGGTTGCAGTTGTGAATTTATCTAAAGTTTGCATTGGAGTAAATTCACGATCGGTAGAAAATCTGAAGAGACTAGATGTCCAGGAAGAAAAAATACGTGAAATGGGAGAGAAAATTAAAGTTGTTGAAACTGGATACCATCATGTTTCTCAACAAGAGACTAGGGATGTGAATCGTTTTAGGACGATTAAAATTATCGTCCGATAATTTTAATATCGTCTTAAACCGTTATGGAACACAATACAATACAGATTCTAACGATTTATCGTTATAAATCGTTAGAATCGTGAGCCGGCACACTAAAACCCCCTAAAACCCACCCCCGACCCTTTAAATTAAATCCCCCACCCTCCCGAACCCCCCCCAAATAACTTAAATAACCTGCGGGTCCAGCGGCGGTCCGGAACGGCAGCGGTCCGGAACGGGCTCCTGCTCCTGAATCTTGTCGTCTTCAGCCGGCGCCATTTTCCAAAATGGCGCCAAAAAATGGCGGCGGCCATAGACGAAAAAGATTGGACGGCAGGAGGTCCTTCCGGACCCCCGCTGGACTTTTGGCAAGTCTCGTGGGGGTCAGGAGGCCCCCCACAAGCTGGCCAAAAGTTCCTGGAGGTCCAGCGGGGGTCAGGGAGCGATTTCCCGCCGCGAATCGTTTTCGTACGGAAAATGGCGCCGGCAGGAGATCGACTGCAGGAGGTCGTTCAGCGAGGGTTCCGGCGCCTCGCTGAACGACCTCCTGCAGTCGATCTCCTGCCGGCGCCATTTTCCGTACGAAAACGATTCGCGGCGGGAAATCGCTCCCTGACCCCCGCTGGACCTCCAGGAACTTTTGGCCAGCTTGTGGGGGGCCTCCTGACCCCCACGAGACTTGCCAAAAGTCCAGCGGGGGTCCGGAAGGACCTCCTGCCGTCCAATCTTTTTCGTCTATGGCCGCCGCCATTTTTCGGCGCCATTTTGGAAAATGGCGCCGGCTGAAGACGACAAGATTGAGGAGCAGGAGCCCGTTCCGGACCACCGCTGGACCCGCAGGTTATTTAAGTTATTTGGGGGGGGGGTTCGGGAGGGTGGGGGATTTAATTTAAAGGGTCGGGGGTGGGTTTTAGGGGGTTTTAGTGTGCCGGTTTTTCGATTTTTCGATTTTTCACGATGTTCCGGCGAGGGATGGGGTTCGGGAGGGTGGGGGATTTAATTTAAAGGGTCGGGGGTGGGTTTTTAGGGGGTTTTAATGTGCCGGTTTTTCGATTTTTTGATTTTTCAATTTTTAACGATTTTTAACGATTTTTCACGATATTTTACCCCCCCCAAACGGCAACAATACGATTCCCTCCCCCCTCCCAGCCGAAATCGATCGTTAAGACGATCGAGGACACGATTCACATCCCTACAAGAGACTATTCTGAGAAAAAAAGTTGAGAATATTGAAAATAATCAACCTAGTCTTAATTTGAGGGTTCTTAACTTCCCGGTTATCTCCCAGGTTTCCCCAATTGATTTATTCAAAAAATATTTAACAGATACTTTGAACATGCCTTCAGAAGCTTTGCCTTTAATTTTGAAAGCTTATTTTCTTCCTCAAAAGAAACAGGAAGAAGGCCGGGAAGAGAGTGAACCACAGTCTCAAATGAACATCACAGACATTTTAGAGTTATCAACTGAAGATATAATATCAACGAGGGCAACTTTATTTGTGACTTTCGCATTTATAACAGAAAAAAGCTCAGTAATGAGATTGTTTTTCCGTAAAAGAGAGGAAAAATACTATGGTTATACAATTAGGATGTTTCCTGACATCACCCGGTTAACACAGGAAAGAAGGAAAAAGTTTATTGAGATGAGGACAGAATCATTGGCTATATGTTCAAAATTTGTACTTAGGTACCCTTGTAAGTGCATTGTTAAATATCACGGTTTAGTCTATGTTTTTTTTGAACCATCTCAAATTCGTTTCTTTTTAGATTCACACCTTAATGCAGCAATAACAGTCCAGAAGGCTTAAGTAGGCAGATCATAGCCGCCGTTATTTTCTTTTTTCCTTTTTCCTAATATTGGATCGCTTAAGAATCTGTTTAAAACCCGCCCCTTTAAATTCTTATTATAAAGATAGTGTTCACAATTGTATATGTTAAAGGATTGCAGTAGAAATTTCTGAGTTAACTTTAGTATTGTGATACATCTGTTTTTTTTCCCATTCACAAATGTTATTTTGTGTTATTATGTTAAAATTCAATAAAGAGAAAATTAGAAAAAAAAAAGGAAAAGGTACAGAGAAAGGCAACAGAATTAGTAAAGTGGATAAAAAAGCTCTCTTATGAAAGAAAGCTAAACAGATCAGAGCTCTTTAGCTTGGAATGAAAGATGACTAAGAGGGTATATGATTGAAATGTATAAAATCATGAGTGTTGTGGAATGGGTACATTTATTTATCCTTTCAAATAACATAGGACTAGGGGGCACTCCATCAAACTAGCAACTGGCAGATTTAAAATAAATCATAGGAAGGATGTGGAATCCAACATCATGGAATTGTGGTTGACTTATTTTTTCTTGCATGCATTACTTTGCACTTGTCCACGTTAAATAGAATCTGCCATTTAGAAACCCAGTCTCCTAGTCTCACAAGGTCCTTCTGCAGATCTTCACAATTCGCTATAGTTTTAATGACTCAAAACAATTTTGTGTCATCTGCAGATTTGGTCATCTCACTTGTCATTCCTTTCTCCAGATCATTTATGAATATGCTAAATAGCACAGATCTACACACAAACCCCTGAGGCACTCCACCGATGACCTTTCTCCATTCGGAAAACTGACCATTTAGTTCTACCCTCTGTTTCCTGTCTTTTGTCGGGTTATAAATCCTATCCTTTGACCTCACAATTTACTAAAGAGTTTCTCATGGGGGACTTTGTCAAATACCCTTTGAAAATCCAAATACACTAAAGCAACTGATTCACCTTTGTGCGCATGTTTATTTACAACCTCGAAAAAATCTCGCAAATTGGTGAGGCAAGACTTCCCTTTGCAAAACCTATGATTCTTTTGATATAGTGTGTGTACAGTTGGGGTAAGAGTTTATGATAATGTATTGCATAGCTAATGAATGCTATTTGTACCCGTATACCTGGTAGAAACATTTAGTTCCTTATTTTCTTGCTCCTCTTTCTTGATTTTCTGAACTGAACACAAATCTTGACCTTGTAAATCTTAATAATGATAAGAAATAAAAAAATATTAACATTCAAAAATGGGTCAGAGCCACAAGGTTATTGATGGGTCTCGAAGAAGGGGACTTTATTTTTTACGCCAGGACGGGATGGACGAGGGTAAGAGGGAGGTAAACTATTTGCCTTATGAACCACCATGGTCATTTTTTTGTAGGGGGGATTGGAGGTGAGCTTTGACAACTGCTGATGGCCCTTTTAACTGATGGAGCATTATTAGGCATGTTAGCCTAGTGATAATCTCATGGGAAGTTAGAAGTACCTCTTGAGGTGTTGCTGACTCTCCTTTCATAGTGCAACCCACAAAGACTTTTTTGTGGGCTACACAACTGGTTGCCAATATAATGAACTGATCTGCATATATTTTCAAGTCAAGCAGCTGATTATATTTACTTCACAGTGGGCCTGATTTGCGATAAGCAGTGTTATTGCAATATAAATTATGTTACTGGCACTTAAAATGTGTTAATTGGGAAATAACATGTATTAGTATTATTACAATACCAAAGTTTAGGAAATAGACTCCTTAAGAATGTACCAAAATTATTTTAATCCAAATATTTATTTTTGATGACCGTTAATGTTTTGGGGGGAAAACCCCCTAATATCTTCCACTATTCATCACTTTCCAATGAAACATATTTGGGGAGAAGTGAGCCTAGTAGAATATATTCAGAAGGTTTGTATGCATAGATTTATATATGTGAAGTGGCATGCATAATTGTGGGCATTTATCCATGCACTGTCAGTTTAATTAGCAAAACTGTCTCTGCTAAGACATGCCTAGTGCATTGCCTCCTGAATTCCTTACTCTTATTCTATCTACAATACAAATGGACAATATCAAGCAGTCTCTATTGACAGCATGTTTCATGCATGCGTTAAAGCCTCCCTTCGATTATAAAAGACATCATCAAACTCTGAAACCCTCTGGGGTGCCTACGAGCAGCTGCTCTTTGCTTTGTTGTCCCCATCTGCTGGGTTTACAGGCTAAAGTCTCTGTTTTGTGTGCTCAGATGACTATTCTCCAGACAGAACACGTCCTGATGTTCCTGTTTTGTTGCTTTTGAGCAGCAGATTCAGAATCAAGAAACATATGAACATAAGAACATGCCATACTGGGTCAGACCAAGGGTCCATCAAGCCCAGCATCCTGTTTCCAACAGTGGCCAATCCAGGCCATAAGAACCTGGCAAGTACCCAAAAACCAAGTCTATCCCATTCTACGGTTGCTAGTAATAACAGTGGCTATTTCTAAGTCAACATAATTAATAGCAGATAATGGACTTCTCCTCCAAGAACTTATCCAATCCTTTTTTAAACCCAGCTACAATAACTGCACTAACCACATCCCCTGCAACAAATTCCAGAATTTAATTGTGTGTTGAGTGAAAAAGAACTTTCTCCAATTAGTTTTAAATGTGCCACATGCTAACTTCATGGAGTGCCCCCTAGTCCTTTTATTAACCGAAAGAGTAAAAAACCGATTCACATTTACCCATACTAGATCTCTCATGATTTTAAACACCTCTATCATATCCCCCCTCAGCCATCTCTTCTCCAAGCTGAACAGTCCTAACCTCTTTAGTCTTTCCTCATAGGGGAGCTGTTCCATCCCCTTTATCATTTTGGTCGCCCTTCTCTGTGCCTTCTCTATTTCAACTATATCTTTTTTGTGATGCGGCACCCAGAATTGTACACAGTATTCAAGGTGTGGTCTCACCGTGGAGCAATACAGAGGCATTATAACATTTTCTATTTTATTCACCATTCCCTTTCTAATAATTCCCAATATTCTGTTTGCTTTTTTTGACTGTCGCAGCACACTGAACCGACGATTTCAATGTGTTATCCACTATGACGCCTCGATCTCTTTCTTGGGTGGTAGCTCCTAATATGGAACCTAACATCATGTAACTATTGACATGGCAGTTCTACCTTAATAGGGGGCCATTTTGAATAGTCCACATGATTTGCAATTGATGCTGGCACTTAGGGTACAGACATTGTAACCAGTTACAAGTGTAAACCATGTATGTTGTTTCTCTTTGAAAATTGGCAGCTGTAAAGCATGGATGCTAAAAGTACCCCTGCACTTTCACCTCCTATTGTAAGGATAGCCAAGGAAGGGGAATAGGGTATACTAGGAGGCGTGCTTTGATAAATATGAGATGTGAGCCTTTTACTTTCCCCAAACGTATTCACAGAACTATCTATTTTTGGTCCAATTAAAAGTATGCATGTTATTGAAGACCATTTGTGCTTTTAGTCAGGCAGGGGAAAGGCAATTTCAGCCAAGTCACCTCACCAGGATAAATGGCTTTTGAAAATTGTCTTGGGGAAGACAGTTTTTAAAGTATCTTGTCATGTTAACAATAAAGTACATGCACAGATTTAATTTTGAAATCCCCTCCATACTTTCCCATGTGAACTTTGCCTCTATGTGCAGTTTTTTACCTGCTATCTCCACCAATCCCAATTTCCAATGAAAAAAACCCATCCATGGAATGTTTCTCCTTTGAAAATTAGCTTGTAGGTCTATGGGAAAAAAGCACCAATGAACCAACAAACTAATCATTTTCTTTTTCCCTAAATTGCCCCTTAATAATGGAAAGGCAGGTTGCATGTTTTTAGCCCCAATGTACCAGACTCGAGAGTCAGAGATGTATTAGACATTCAGTAAAATGTTTATTATAGTAAACACATGATTGCCAATCACAGTATAAGTGTCTGGGAAGGAAAAGCACAGGCTCAGCACAGCGCTGGACACCTTAGTCTTGTCCTTGTCTGTGCCACAATCTCACAAGGCTTATATACATTTTGTCTGATTTCCTTTGCCAAGTATTAATCTTTTCTAAATACATCATTCTGTCCTGGCTTCCTTTCCCAAGACCATTTGCAACCCAACATTTTCTTTCTTTCATGACCAAATGTTTGTTCTACTGTACTATCTCCCCATGGCTTGTAGGAAGATGTCTATCATCTCTTATCACTATTTGCATGTTCCTTCATAGCCAGGGCTGATGCAAGGGTGTTAGGTAACTTAGGAAAAACTAATCCCCCAAACCCCAACCCCACCCCAGTCACATCCTCACCATACACAGTTAAAAATTATGCATTTATAATAGATGTACATGAACAAGAACATTTAACTACAGTCTTGTGAGATAAAAATATCACTTACAACATGTATATTATACTTGCCAGTGCTGAAACACCCTGCAAAAAAGTAAAAAAAAAACCCCTTGGAATTGGTATTAGTTCTATTGTAATGTGTGTTGGGAATGGGCTTGGCCCTCATAAAGTCACATATAAACTGGATTACAATTTCAATATAGTAAATCTCCATATGAAAACTGCAATAACTCCCAGCTCTCAAACACTAATAACCTTACTTATTTTATTTATTTATTTAAAAACTTTTCTATACCGTCGCTAAGTTATATACCATCGCAACGGTTTACAAATAGGCACATAGACTAAGGTAAGTAAATGTAGGATATCGTACATTCTAACAGGTGCCAATAAAGTTTGGTTACAATTTCATAAATAAAATCATTATTTGAGTAATGTTGGTCAAGTCCAGGTATATTATTGAGTTACTATCGCTTTGAAATATTACTTCTTAAATGTAGGACTGAGTAAATTCATTCTCATCTGCATTACCCTTATGAAAAGGCAACACTGCAAAATATTACAATTCCTCAGAAAACATCAAAATAGTAAATATAAATCATCAATAGAAGTAAAACCATACTAATAAAAAGAATATTTCAAAATAGCTGACAAATAGAACAACATCTAATAATTGAAAACTCATATAAATTTTCCAAAGACCAATAAAATATTTCAAGCATCATCCAATACTTAAAACTTAAAAAGGATAAAAAGTCCTTGTTTGTTCATACCTGGAATCTTTTGATTTCCAGATGCCCCGAGATTGTTGTGGATTAGCAGGAGAGAGGTGAGGAACTGTTTCTCACAATCTCTCTCTCTCATATATACATACATGCTCAATCATAGAACATTCTCTCACACACACAGACACAGACATGCTCTCTCAGACACAGCAACACACACACCAGAGACATGCTCTCATAGACACACACACACACACACACAAACTCACAGATACACACACACACACAGGCATGCTGTCTCAGTCTTGCTGTCACACACACACACATGCACAAACACATGCTCTGACATTCACATAGACATGCCCTCACACACCCACACACCCACCCACACACACACCCACACACACACACACACACTTATGCTTTCACTCATTCTCTTCCTCCCCCTCCCCAGTAGAAGTGCAGCAGCAGCCTCCTCTTTCGGCCCCCACAGCAGAAGGACTCTTCATTTTTCTTGAGGCCATGGAAGTTGATACTGCTCTGTTTCCTGCAATGGGGGGGGGGGGAGGAGGTGGCGCTGTTGCTTTTCCTCTGGTGCTTGATGCCTCTTCCTGTGATGGCCCAGGTAATGCGCCTGAATGGAGGTGGAGGCAGAGGTGGGAGGTGGGAGCGTTGTTGCTGCGTATGGCCGGCGCCATTTTCCGTACGAAAACGCGTATGGCCGGCGCCATTTTCCGTACGAAAACGATTCGCGGCGGGAAATCGCTCCCTGACCCCCGCTGGACCTCCAGGAACTTTTGGCCAGCTTGTGGGGGGCCTCCTGACCCCCACGAGACTTGCCAAAAGTCCAGCGGGGGTCCGGAAGGACCTCCTGCCGTCCAATTGTGTTCGTCTATGGCCGCCGCCATTTTCCAAAATGGCGCCGGCTGAAGACAACAAGATTCAGGAGCAGGAGCCCGTTCCGGACCGCTGCCGTTCCGGACTGCCACTGGACCCGCAGGTTATTTAACTCATTTGGGGGGGGTTCGGGAGGGTGGGGGATTTAATTTAAAGGGTCGGGGGTGGGTTTTAGGGGGTTTTAATGTGCCGGTTTTGCGATTTTTAGATTTTTCACGATTTTTCACGATATTTTACCCCCCCAAACGGCAACAATACGATTCCCTCCCCCTCCCAGCCGAAATCGATCGTTAAGACGATCGAGGACACGATTCACATCCCTACAGTCTATACATATGCCCCATGTCCTTCACTTTTTGCTGACCATCATCCAGCATCCTGCAGCTGTCTTTGCTGCTCACATGTAGTGACACATATTGGCACACAAGCTTAGTAGGACACAGCTTAGTAAGCAGCTTTATCTCTAAATCATAAAACCCTGCATAATGAGAAAATGGAATGGCTCTCTGCCGCCCTGCACTTCCATACTCCTCAAAGATTAACCAGATCAGCAAATAATGGAACACTACCAATTCCTTCTCCAAAATCAGCTCACCTTAATTCAGTAAGAGAGAGACCATTATCTATTGCCGGTCCACAACTTTGGAACTCCCTATCTCAAAATCTTAGACTGGAAACAAATCCCCAAACCTTCAAAAAAGACTTAAAACCTGGTTATTTAAAGAAGCCTTCCCTAAAGCAGAAATCTTATTATTCTTAAAATGTTTTTCTGATTTAAGTTTTAAATTCTTTTAATGGTTATTATTAGATGCTTTATTCTTTTATTCTTTTATTATGTTCTTATTGCATTGACATTCTATTATTCTTTTAAAAAGTTTTATTAATCATTTTATATGTCTTTTTTTCATTCTTCTTTGGAAAGTCAAATGTTTTAATTGGCATTTGCAGATAAATTGTAAACCGATGTGATGTTTGTTTGAACGTCGGTATATAAAAATTGTTACATAAATAAATACAAATGTGCAAGGTGCAGATATCTAACTGTACCAGATTGTAATCCACTTTGAAGTGCCAAAAAGCGTAAATAAAATAAAATAAATAAATAAAAGTTGTCACACCCATGAAGTTTCCCTCACATGCTAGAATGGGGAGCTCAGTTTGTATTCTTTTCGGTGATGGCATCACCAAACACAGGTATAGGCATGGTTTAATCATGCCAATGAATCTAGTGTTACCTTGCAATCCCAGTAGAATAAATTCTTCACAGTGATAGTTAGCAGCAGGGGAATGATTCAATCTGGTCATCATATTGGGTCCAGCAGACCAGCTTAGGTCAACAATGACCATTTGTGGGTGCAGGCCCTGGCATGGTCAGTAATGGTGCTTAAATCCTCAACTGTTCACTCCTTCCCTATGGCATGAAGAAGGCAAGGATGATTAAAAAGGACACAGATATATGCACTAGCAACAACAGATTAATCACTTGCCATGCTTGTTTGTGAAATGTTTGTTGCAAAACAATAATAATAATTTGAGACTGCTTTTAGGATTACTTTGGGACCCCAAGGTAATAGAGTCAATGTTTTGGAAACAAGAATTATTGATTATAAGCTGGGAGACTCTTTATCTGTGCGCGATTAACGCAAGTTACATAACCGTATCTTGTAGGGTAAAGACAAATTCGAGGTACAGCAGCCCCACACAAATGGAAACAATAGCGCCGCAAGTTATTAGGCTGCAATGACAGCTCTGCTCTGTCACACGGCTATGTTTCCAGCAGGCGAGATTTATTATCCCTGTTACAGCTGAAACAAACCAACTGTCGACACTTCACAGTACCCCCTGAAATATGAAGCAGCTTATTTCGGACGAGGACCCTCTTTTTTTTTTTTTTTCCCCGAGCCCCAGACTGATGGCTTTAAAGGGCAGATCAGTCACACTTGCACAGCGTGCCCAGAGAGAAATATATATGCGCTTCATTTTGTAGGATAGCTAAATAAAACTCTGTTATCCAAACAAGGCAGAAGTGTAGGTTGGTGGAAATTTCTGATGTGCCTGCTGGCTTTTCAATAAAAATCAATTATGCCTTAAATGCAAGCAGTAGTCAACATACTACAGACTATAAATTCAATTTCATAGTAAGAAATATGGATTAGCTGAACTTCATGCCCTTCCATTGATTTCAGAGCGCACAGGCTGATAAAGTAAATAATAGTAAGAAGCTCTCAGACACTACATATCGAGTTCTGGATTTCCATATTATATTTTTGCAAGAATTGTCCATCCACTGTAATATCTTTCTTGTGAAATATGTATGATGAATAGATATTATATGATTTGCTGAATCATCACTATGCATAGAATGGATATGTAACCTTTAAAATGCAAGATGGGAACTGCACAGCAAAAAAAAAAAAAGGTTATTTAATTTCTTCCAAACTGTGCAGGGTTTGCATTACCCTGCTTTGATGTAGACATGTGAGAAGTGGTACTTACTAAGTATTCTGATTTCATTTTCTTTTTTTTTTTTATTGCTACTTATTTATTTGTGTTTGCACTGTATTTCTTCTCCAAACTGCTGGAGAAATTGAAAGTGGAGTCGGACATAAAAGTCAATCAAAGTTGGAAGCAGTGGATGGGGTGAGGGAGGAGCCACATGGAGAAGGTTGGCGGGAAGGAAGCGCTGACAAATGATCCAGGAAGTAGTGGCATGATAGGCAGAGACAGCAGAGTTCCAGGAACGGGGGGAAGAACAGATACAGTGATGGAGTTAGCATATTGCTGCTAGTGCTTTGACTCCCTTCTCCCCTATAAGCCCCATAGTATCCTGCTGCAGCTTTCATTATTTATTTTACATTATTATTATTTTTTTTATTTATGCTGCTTTTAAATTTTACAGGAAGAAAAATTTAGACAGTATTTGAGTATTAGTAAATTAATAAATTAACAATTGTCAAAAACATAATATAAATTTTCTGTCAATTACTTATTGAAAAACACAAAAGAATTAGTTTTACTCCAGATAGGGATAGGAAATATAAATGAGCGAAATAAAGGAAAACAGAATAAACTTGTACATCTGAAAAGAGAGACATTACTCCTAGTATTTCCATACTTTCTGCCTCATTCCTATGCCATTACTAAGGGGAATGAGAATAAGAATCAAGGAAAGTACGAAGTTGATTAACTTCAAAATAAACATATTTTTGTCCACTTCTCCAGATTTCGCATCTACATGGATATTTTATGGTCATTTTTCCTCCCTTACTTTCCACTTCTGATCTAAGCTCTAGGAACTTTTTCCTTCTTAATTGAGTCATTCTGGAAAGGTCGGGATACATCCAAATCCTTCCACCATGAAACTCCTCTAACCTTTTCCTCATGAATAATCTAAAGACTGTATCTCTATCATTGGCAAATACAAAACTGACATGCAAAGTTGTTCTGACCTCTATCTTAGTTTCCAAGGTTATCTCTAAAAGTTCTGATAAGTTTAGTGATTGATCTCCTGCTTTATTCTTTTCTGAAGCATTACTTTTACTATCAACATAATAAATTTTTGCAACAGTAGGCATCACTTTATCAGGCCATTTTAGTATATCAGAAAGATACTATTTAAACATATCTAAAGGAGTTATTAAATTTAACTTAGGGAAATTCAATATTCTCAAGTTCAGATATTTTTGATGGTTTTCTATCATTTCCAGTCTTTTATTATGCAATATTTCAGTTTTTGTAAATCTCTGGTGACACGTTTCCAGTGTTGTTATCCTCTTCTCCATTTCACTTTTTGTTTCTTCAATCTTTAATATTGATGTTTCTATTTTCTTGGATTGAAGGTTAGATTCCACTGTTTGTTTCATTAAATTAACTATGGCTTTTTCAAGGGATGTTATTGCAGACCATAATGATTCCATAGTGATTTCATCTGGTTTGGTTGGCAAAATTTTTATTTCCTTGTCCATTTCTACCTTCCCCTTATTGGCCAGGTTTTCTCCAAACTCCTCTCTTATTGGAGTTAGTCCAAATGACTGTTCCATGATCTTTTGAGGGGGAGGAGGAGTTAATGGGGCCCCGGGGCTAAGAGATGTTTCGGCCAGGAAAACAGGTGTTCGCTCCATACCTGTATCTCCAATGGCCACTTAACCCGGTTCATGACTAGGAACTGCTGGGAAGAAAGTCGATATCTGTGTTTGAACTGGTTCGGGCAGTGGGGAGGATGTGGTTACCTCCCTTACCTTCGCCTTTCTTTTGGTATGAGGCATTGTTGATTAGGTAATGACTTAATGATATCGTATATCCCCCAAACAGTAATCAACTCTATGTATAAACCTTATCTTGGAGGGGTTGGGAGCAACTAAACCGGTTATAAATTATATTTACTCACAGTCAGGTATCCTACAAAATTTAGCTATCCTACAAATTTAGCTATCCTACAAAATGAAGCGCATCGTCCATCCAGAAATGAATTTAATTTTGCAATTATTTCCTATTGCGACGTGCGCCGAGGGTATCCGGCTTTTAACCAAAACGCCGGTCCCCTCGTGATGATGTCAGCACGCCTCGCTCCAGCCGCAGGAGACCAGGTGTGGAATTTCTCTGCGTTTTCATGCTGCTCAGGTCCCAATCAATCGTGCTCTCGAAGAGACAAGGTAAAAATAGACCGGTTAGTTGCTCCTCCAACGAGGGCGTCGAGGGAATCCGGCTTTTAACCAAAATGCCGGTCCCCTCGTGATGACGTCAGCGCGCCTCGTTCCAGCCGCAGGAGACCAGGTGTGGAATTCCTCTGCCTTTTCACGCTGCTCAGGTCCCAATCAATCGTGCTCTCGAAGAGACAAGGTAAAAATAGACCGGTTAGTTGCTCCTCCCTTATTTTACATTATAAAATAAAGAGGACAATATTTAAAGTCTTTGAGGAAAAAATAACCCTTGCTGTAGTTACACAATGTTAGGTTCTATCTTAGGAGTTACCACCCAGGAAAGAGATCTAGGTGTCAGAGTGGATAATACAATGAAATTGTCAGCCCAGTGTGCTGTGGTGGTCAAAAAAAGCAAACAGGAATTATTAGGAAGGGAATGGTGAATAAAACGGAAAATGTCATAATGCCTCTGTATCGCTCCGTGGTGAGACCGCACCTTGAGTACTATGTACAGTTCTGGTCACCGCATCTCAAAAAAGATATAGTTGCACTGAAGAAGATACAGAGTAGGGTGAGCAAAATGGTAAAGGGGATGGAACAGCTCCCCTATGAGGAAAGGCTGAGGAGGTTAGGGCTGTTCAGTTTGGAGAAGAGACAACTGAAGGGGGGATATTATACAAATCTACAAAATCATGAAACAACTTGAACAAGTTAATGTAAATCAGTTATTTACTCTCTCAGACAATAGAAGGACCAGGGGGCACTCCATGAAGTTAGCAAGTAGTTCATTTAAAACAAATTGAAGAACATTCTTTTTCACTCAATATATAGTTAAGCTCTGGAATTAATTTCCAGAGGATATGGTTACAGCAGTTAGTGTAACTGGGTTTAAAAATGGATAAGTTCATAGAGGATAAATCCATAAACAGCTATTACAGTAATCAATAAAAAATAGTAGCTTGTGATCTATCTAATATTTGAGTATTTGCCAGGTACTTGTGACTTGGATTGGCCACAGTTGAAACAGGATACTGGGCTTGATGGACCTTTGGTCTGATCCCAGTATGGCATTTCTTATGTTCTTATATAGTAACAAACACACAGAAATGTGACAGCATAAAAAAAGGACCATGCTTGTCCATCCACAAATAATAAAAAAAAAATAAAATAAACACATTTTGAATATTCCTCTGCCCAACACATGAATTGTGTGCATACGTATTTATGCAGACAAAAAGAGGAGTCAGTGGGAGCATTCGGGGGGTTGGGCTTAACTTTGCCTGGTGAGCTCGCATATTCAGCACTGTCTCAATGATCATCACAGGGAGGAGATGGTAGGGATGGAGAGAGGAAAAGGAGATGGTTTGGGGACCAAAGATAGGGAAAGGAAGGGAGGAGGGCCAGGAATGGGGGCAAGGAGGAAGTGAGAGGACTCTGGATGGGGGAGGAGAGGTAGAGAGGGCTGGGGATGAGGAGGATGGGAGCTGGGGGAAGAAGGAGAAGATCAGGGGTCTGGGATGGGGAATGAAGAGGCCTTTGCCCAGCCAGTTCATGAATAATATTACCCATACTCAGTGCTAACTACATTTAACCTATCTAAGACTTAATTTCTGTAATCCACTTTGAGATCAAACCTAGCTAAAAGTGAAATATCTTTATTTATTTGTTTGTTTGTTTGTTTTTATATATCGACGTTCAAAGGAAACTTCACATCAGTTTACAATATGTCAAATACACAATTAAAATACAAATAGAATACAATATTATAATTACAAATCTCAAAATACCTAAAATTCATACTAAAATATCTAAATCACAATAAAAGTACAATAAAAGCAATTATAAAATCATAAAAAAATATATGATGTCTGTGATTAGAGTTAAGAAAATGCTTGTTGAAAGAGCCAGGTTTTGACACCTTTCTTAAATGTTCTGATATTAGATTCAAGTCTTAAATTCTGCTGTAAGGAGTTCTATAATTGAAGCCCAGCAATTGATAAAGCTCTTTCTCTCACGGTGTTTAGATGTGCTGATTTGGGAGATGGGATAGGTTATGTTCCATTACTTGCTGATCTTGTGGTTCTTTGTGGGGTATGGAAATGTAAGGAAGCCATAAGCCATTCAACTTTGTCATTATAGAGTGTCTTATGAATTAATGCTATAGTTTTGAACTGGGTCTGATGTGTGATAGGAAGCCAATGTAATTCTTTTATAGGGATGTGCAGACAAAAAGTTTATGTTCATAAGTCCATAAGTCGAAAAGGGGGATCAATTTCGGTCAATATGGACATATGGAGAATTCCATAAGTTGAGTCTATGTCCATACGTGCACCGGTTCCCTAAATAAAAATTTAAACCCCTCACCCTCCTTAATCCCCCCCCCCCCAAGACTTACCAAAATTCCCTGGTGGTCCAGCGGGGAGTCAGGAAGCCATTCCTCTATTCCTTTGCGAGGAGCACGTGACGTCCGCGTCAAGTCAGAGTGACGCGGCCGTCACGTGGTCCACCGCGGTTCCGCTCCCGGACCCCTCGTTGGACACAAACGGAACTTTTGGCCAGCTTGGGGGGGCCTCCTGACCCCCCCCCAAGCTGGCCAAAAGTTCCGTTTGTGTCCAACGAGGGGTCCGGGAGAGGAACCAGCTTGGGGGGGGGGGTCACATGGTCCACCACGGTTCCGCTCCCGGACCCTCGTTGGACACAAACGGAACTTTTGGCCAGCTTGGGGGGGCCTCCTGACCTCCCCAAGCTGGCCAAAAGTTCCGTTTGTGTCCAACGAGGGGTCCGGGAGCGGAACCAGCTTTGGGGGGGGGGGGGGGTCACATGGTCCACCACGGTTCCGCTCCCGGACCCCTCGTTGGACACAAACGGAACTTTTGGCCAGCTTGGGGGGGCCTCCTGACCTCCCCAAGCTGGCCAAAAGTTCCGTTTGTGTCCAACGAGGGGTCCGGGAGCGGAACCAGCTTGGGGGGGTCAGGAGCATGTGACGGCCGCGTCACGAGTGACGCGGCCGTCACATGGTCCACTGCGGTTCTGCTCCCGGACCCCTCGTTGGACACAAACGGAACTTTTGGCCAGCTTGGGGGGGCCTCCTGACCTCCCCAAGCTGGCCAAAAGTTCCGTTTGTGTCCAACGAGGGGTCCGGGAGCGGAACCGCGGTGGACCACATGACGGCCGCGTCACTCCGACGTGACGCGGACGTCACGTGCTCCTCGCAAAGGAATAGAGGAATGGCTTCCTGACTCCCCGCTGGACCACCAGGGAGTTTTGGTAAGTCTTGGGGGGGATTAAGGAGGGTGAGGGGTTTAAATTTTTATTTAGGATCAACGATCGCGATTTCCAACGTATTCAACATAGCTATGTTGAATACGTTGGAAATCCGATCGTTTTCGCCTCATCACTTTTTTAAGTTAAAAAAAAAAAAAAGTAGCGTTTTACATATAAGTTCAAAATGAATGCACACCCCTATTCTTTTAGAATAGGAGTTATATGTTCAACTATTCATAAATGAATAATACATTTCTTAGGTTGCCTCCATTCATTTGGTTTATTATTTGTCTTTTTTTGTTTCCTGTCTTACATTTTTATATGTTTATGATTTTATTTGTTTTATTTGTTTTTTATTTTTAATGTGTTTATGATTTGACAGTATTGTGATAGCTGTTTATTTTATGTTCCCTGTTTGGAACAGCGGCATACAAAAGTTTTTAAAATAAAATAAAAAAAATAAAATATTACAAATGAAAAAAAAAGTGTTCATTTGTTCTATTCATTTTTTTTGGTTTTGATTAAAGTCAGTGGGGGAAGCAATGCAGATTGTTTTGATCTCCAAAACTGGGGTTTTCTAAACAATTTTAATGAAACTTGGTGGGTAAACCTTCTCAGAAGGCGGAAGAGAACTAAAAGGCACCGACGCTGTGGGAAAGTGTCACTAAAAGTGGCATGAGAAGCTCGAGGCACCATAAAGTGGCAGGAGTTCTCCTCTTTAGAAGCCTTCCGGCCATCCCCCGCCTGTTTCCCATATGCCACTCTAATGTATATTTATACAGTCCATAATTCTATAACAGACTTCTTCCCCCTAGAACACAAACTACTACTCAAAGCCCTTCTTTCCTTAATATTATTATTATTATTATTATTCCCTTATTTCCCTAACCTTTTGCTATATTCACTAAGGGCCTCATTTTCCACGCTGCTTGCACACGATAAGGGACCTTTCACAAGCAAAAAGTCCCTTATCGCATGCGATACCAGGATGGGGGTCGAGTTGGGGTGGAGTCGGCCCCGCAAGAGGAGGAGTCAGGGCGTCACCGGGGCCGACTCTGTGCCGACGCCGTGGACAGCAAAAAGGTAAGTGCTTTTTCGTGGCAGCTTTCGCTCCCAATAGCTACACCTCCTATGGTGGCACTATTGGGTGCGAAACCGGCAGCGATCGCACCACGACGGTGCGATCGCTGCCGGATAGCGCAGGCCCTCCCCCTGTTTCGGCCCCCCGCGTCCCTCATCTTCTAATGTATCGCAGGTTGGTGCAAGGGGAACCTTATAGCCTTGCACATCGCATCGCCCCCCCATTCCACACATATAGTTAAGAGTTATGCGTTTATAATGTACATGAAAAAATATCAAACCACACTATTCTGAGGTAAAAATATCACTTACATTATATTTACATGCACTGGTGTGATGCCACCATTTGGAACTCATATGGTATTTGACCTATTATGATGTGTGTTCAGTGTGGCTTTGACCCTCTGGAAGACCTAATATAACATCACACTTCCTATTAGGAAAAAGCTTCACCTCAGTCACACCTCAGAATATAAACAGACCCACACCAAATGCAGAATACAGGAACCATAAAGTAGAAATACAAACGTGCTTGCAAAAGCTGAACTGGAAACCACAAGAACCCGCACACTCTATGCAGTGCAACCATGAAAAAACAGAACCATCACCAATCCTCAAACATCAGACAATACAATAAAGAAATAAATAAAAACATTATCATAATACTAAAATCATACAAATAAAACAAGTCTGAGGAATAAAAGATCAAATAATTTAAAACTCATATACAAGTTTTTTAAAATTCTCCCAAACACCCAAAAAAATTTCCAAACAACTGACACAGCAAATAACACCTGAAAAAAATAAAACTAAAAAGGATTTGACAAAATCATGATCTCCATTCCTGGAAACTTTTGATTTCCTGTTACCTTGGGATTGTTGTGAAGTAGTGGGAGTGGGATGCACAAACTTTCTCCTCTCTTTCTTATTTCTATATCTATCTATCTATCTATCTATATATATATATACATACACACATACCCCCCCCCCCCCATCACCTGCAGTCTCCCATTCATACACCCACTCATTCTAGGCAGCCTCCCATTCACACACACACACACACACACACACATCACAGGCAGCCTCCTATTCACTCACACACATGCAGACCCAGAAGTCAGGGTCAATGGGTCATTCCTCATCTGTTGCTGCTGCTGTTAACCTGTTCCTTCTGTGGCCTCCTGCTTCTGCCATTGGTGGGATCGTGTCCACCAGCAGCACCACGGGCTTCTCTCTGCTTCCAATGCCACCACAATGAGTGTGCTGCCCTGTGCACAGCGTAGAGGACAGCAGCTCTTCCAGATTCCCCACAAGTCACGACAGGCATGTGGATCAGCAATGGCCTGCAACCATTAAACCGTGGAAACATGTGGAGTGATATTGCAAATGGAACTATCTGCAAGCTGCTTGGCACTAGAGGGTTCAGCCTATGTGCTGTAAGGGTGGTCACAGATCGCACCAGGACTGTAAGAGATACTAGCTATTGCTCAAAGCAAAATACTCTACATATTTTCTGGGTACATCCAGCTGTACCACATGACTATCAGTGAGTCATAATGGCCAAGGGTCTTGCAGCACCCTGAAATCTCAATATTTCTGTAAGGCTTACTGTGACGCCTGAGTTGAAGTCAGGAGGTTCCAACATACCTGCCCATTGGCTTCTATGACACCAACCTTTTGTCACTAGAGATATGGGTGCTGTTAGAGTCTTAAGAAACTATACAGTGATGGTGACATCTCAGAGGTCATTGGAAAATTCAAGTGAAGGCAGGACACCATTTAATTTCCAATCCTGCCTTCACAGAGCCAGACGTGCATCCTGGTGTAG
This sequence comes from Rhinatrema bivittatum, assembly GCF_901001135.1. Taxonomy (NCBI): domain Eukaryota; kingdom Metazoa; phylum Chordata; class Amphibia; order Gymnophiona; family Rhinatrematidae; genus Rhinatrema; species Rhinatrema bivittatum. Next base: position 344,125,673 of record NC_042617.1, read on the forward strand.
GCTCTCCAAGAAACTAACTGAACCAACATTACATCACAACAGCCAAGCCCCTCACCTTCTGCACATTATCATTTACAAATTGCATAGGTAGGTGTAGTACGGTGAATGCGTGTTGGGGTGCATGCAACCACCAAGATGTATGCCAGCTGGAAGGACATATGTGCATGGTGGAAATGGCACCAGGAAGGACAGGCACTTTACCCAAGGCTGTAAGGGAAGGTGTGCTACTAGAGCACTCTTATGTCAGCAATAGGGTTACCAACTTCCTCCAGTTTTAAGTCAGGTGAATCCTGTCTTGGTTTGGAATACATTACATGCAGGGGTTTCATCAGATTTACATATAGCTTTTCCCAGCAAAACCAAGATTATCAATACCTGCATGCATGGGAGTAAGGCCAGGACTGGATTAAAATATCCTGGAAATGTGGATCAAGTTGGAAAACATAGTGAACAGTGGCTCTGAAACTGGTGAATCAGTGGTTTCAGCTGTGTCTTGCCATGCCCATGTGACAGTAGGCCAACCCAGTACAGGTGTCAACTTCATATGCACATGTTTCACAGGTAAGGAATGAGGCAGTAAAATGGGAAATCTGTCATTGAAACCTTTAACTGTCTACCTGTACCTTACAGCTGTGCCTTTATGCTTCAGAGGAATTTGACATTTACTGCATTTCTTGAGCTGTAGCTCTCCATGCTCATTGAGCAGCTAGGGCAAGCCACACAGTGCTAGCTAAACCACAAACTCTCATACCACACATGCCTCTTTTACTGTCACAATCAGGTAAAGCAGATAATGACAGCCACATGTCTGTGATTTAATGTTTACTTTCACATCTTTTTTTCAAGAACAGTCCACTGCTCCATTGTGAAGAGAAATCTAGAGCAAGCATACATGTTTTCTGTTACATAGTGACTTACTCTGAGAAGCAGTGAGAGAAAGAAAGATGACAGCAAAGAGAGCAGCAGAGTCTTCTGGACTCCCTTCTCTGGAAGGGGATGTGGTAGGTGAGGGCTGTCAGGAAAAGTAGCGCTGTATAAGGTTTTGGTGTAGCTGGCTACCACTTAGCGTGGTGTCCTGGGCTCGAGCGGAGATACATGGGGGATCCAGGGGAAGATCCAGATATATCTCCATTTGTAGTCCATGGCGTAGAGCAATATTATGGAAGGCACAGCAAAGCAGCTCTATATATGCAACTTTGGGTGGGGCGTACATTAAAGCTCGACCCGTCTTGTCCAAACAGCGAAAGCGACTTTTGAGAACTCCGAAGGTGCGTTTGATGACACAGGGGGTAGCACATAAGGCCTTGATGCACCTCATCTCTGCCGGCATGTTTGGAATGGCAACGGGGGTGAGAAGCCAGATCCTGCAACCATACCCAGAATCTCCCATGGCAATGACAGATTAAAGCCATCAGTCATAGCATTGTGACTTGCAGACATGGCTGGTAAATCACTGCAGCATATACGACCATATAAGGTAGTCTGTACCTTTCCTGGAGCCTTAAAGGCTGGTGTGCCTAGCCTAAGTGCTTGTCACATTGTTCTGGGCCACTATATGTACAGGCTTGCTATAGCCAAAAGTAGCTCCACTGTTGAGGACTACTAACTCGCATCTCGGTATTCAAACAATTGTGTGCCTGGCCCTCGCAAGTGAGCTAAGGCTACTGGTGTGGGGCAGGCTGGCAATCTTGAAGCGATGCATAACAGCTGCTAGGGGTGTGCATTCGTTTGCAACGTATTGGTAATCCGCAACGTATAGGGCCATATTCGTTGTATTCATGGGGAAGCGAAATTTATCACGATTCCCCACAAATACAATAAATCTTCACCAAATTATTCGGCCGTCTAAAGGAGCAAATTTAAACAACCCCCCCCCCCCCCCCCAGCCTCCTTACACCCCAAGACTTACCAAAACTCCCTGGTGGTCCAGCGGGGGGGTCCAGGAGCCATCTCCTGCACTCATGCCGTCGGCTGCTGGAATTCAAAATGGCGCCGATAGCCTTTGACCTTACTATGTCACAGGGGCTACCAGTGCCATTGGTTGGCCCCTGTCACATGGTAGGAGCAATGGATGGCCGGCGCCATAGTTATCTGGTATGCCCAGCAAGGATGTTTGTGGAGGAAAGAATCTCTGTGGCTGCTTGTGTGCCGGGTGCTGGGCTGTGGCTCTGCCTCCAGTGCAGGGACTTCCCTAGGATGGCTTGGAACTGGCCTCACTGGTTCTTCAGCTTGTTGTTTTTCCACTTGTTGTTGTCTGTGGTGAGCCTACCGATGCATCCAGTTTGCTGTAGCCATTACAATTGCAACAAACATTATGGCTTTAGGAAGATAGGCCAGGTAAGAACAGGTGTGTCCCATTCAATTGGACCTTTTATTGCACATGATAGTCACTGAGATAATACTGCAATCTGCAATATCGGTCGTGATAAATACTTTTTTCACCCTACCACAACAAAAAATAGGTGTAGTTATTTCCCGCATTAGCTCCCACGTTAGATCCCTGTATCGCATGCTGTGCTAGCAGACCCTCATTTCCATTAACCCCACCCAAACTCCTCCCACTTGACTATTAATTTTGAATTTGCATACACTTTTTGCAATGAGGTATTTATAGCACACAATAAGGACCTTACAAGCGATAAAGCCCTAATGCGATTTGATAAATGACCCTCAAAGGTAGGTGAGCTATAACACAAATGAAACTAAAACAAATACTTTGGCTGTGCAGATCCTTAATAAACAATCTTATCACCTGCAACTTATTTGTTGATGCTTATTACTACATATTCCACTGGACGTCCTGGATTAAGTGCACAGAGCGGTGTTACCTGCATCGAGTGGCCCAGGGGGAAAAAAAAAAAAAACCTAACTTCAGAGATACAGCTGCATTGGGCTTCCAAGAACACTGGGTAACCTGCACAAAGCAGCAATGCTTATAACTCAATAAGCACAGGGCGGCTTTATGTTTTTGGACAACAGCAGCCCTAGCAGCTTTAGTGGCTGTTTGGATTATTACAAAGTTTGGTGGCCAGACACAGGAGGCGGCCTGAGTGATGCAATAAGTATGGGACATGAAGAACCAAAGAGGAATATGTCAAAGTCTATAAAAGCCCAGCGGTCAGCACTTTAACAGATTATAAAGAGACTTTTAATGGATGTAAAGAGACAAATTTAAAACCCTGTAGGGAGCTTGCAGACCCATTGATACTTTGTTTGTATCACTGATCAGCAGCTAATGTTGTTCAAAGGGAAACTCTCCACAGATACATGGCAACATTGCAACCACACAGTTTCACAGTCTTAATGATCATAACATTTATGCACACTTTGATATAATCATAAGCCAAAGTATTAATGATGTATAAGCTGTGGAGTATTCTTTTTTTTTTTTTTTTACATTCGCAATGTAACATAGTCTGAATGTATATTACAATGATACAAAGATAATGGGAACTGAGTAAGGATAAAGATGATGCATTCCCTAAAGGATGAAGGCAAACATTAATCTAAATGGCTTCCACTATTTGCAATAGTGATGTTGTTTTTGATAAGAGTGTGAACATCTGATACTAGGAACTGAGAACATCAACTCAGTTCACAAAGTCCACCAAGAAGAACATTTCTTTTGACCATCACCGAACTGAACCAAATTTGAATCTATGCCATAGAGGTGAGAGGATCTGTATTCCTAAGCCAAATCATAGAGACATTTGGTCCAGTGAGGTCCATGCAGAAAGGGACTTGCTCAAGGTCATACACTGAGGCTCATGTACTAAAGTGGGAGATTTCACACACTACTATTGTGTGTGTTTTGCATGCTAATTTTCTATGCATGCAAATGAGCCCTGTAGATAAATAGTGCATGCAGTTTTGCTGCACTAAATTTGGCACACAGTTTATCTACATGCTAATAGTTAATAAGTTGCTTTGCATGATTTTACAGCGTGTAACGGATGGCTCCAAGCAAAATGCCTTCAGCATGTTTTTATATCTGCTACAACTGCAGCAGCTCATTAACTACTAATATTTGTAAAATCTTGCATGCTGAAAACTATGCACAAAATTTCTTTATTTCCTGACATAAAACATTTACAAATGTGGTTTTACACACTAAAATGGGAGGTAAGGCATGCTATCGCAAATAATGCATGCTATTTCCCATTTTTGTGCATGAAGCCAAGTCTGCTGAGTTTTCTTGGCCTAGTTCATCCAACACATTGGTTGCTGGATACACTAACAGGTCGAGGATTTGCACGTTCGCAGCTCTGTGCCCCTGACTGCTTTACTAAAGACTTCCTCCTTCAATCTCAAAGTAGCACAGCACGGCACAGAATGCAGTGCAGCGTATGGCAGGGCACTGCCACTTAACGCATGTTTGCTGCTCTAACTATTTTTGGCTGACATTTTGACTTCTGCTCATCTCTGTAAGACGCATTCAGCATGGCCCACAGGGGAGGATCACAGTTCCCCAAGCCACAGCAGCTTGCCGAAGAGAGCAGCCTGATGTCCCAGCACACCTAGAGCCTCTCCAACATCTGTTCTTTCCTTAGCCACTGGAATGGCACTGCTTTCTGAATAATAATAATAATAATAATGTTTCATTTTTCATACAGCCAGGCAGCTGCAGACTGCTTCCATGTAGCTTTAACTTGCCCTTGGCTCTTTTCAGGATCAGAAAATACAAGAAGCGGTCTCATCCAAGGACAGCAGTCTTGCCCTTTTCAGATTTATTCTCACATGGGTAAAAGAAAAAAAAAAAATCCTTTTCAGAGCATGAAGATATGCAAAGACTACCTGTGGAAAATAAAATAAATGTGGTCTTTTGCTACTCCCCAATACAGTTAAAGAAAAATGTTAACTGATTTGATCTTTCTATTAATAAACTGCAACAAAACTGTAAAAAAAAAAAATATATCAATAAACCCCCTCCATATTTATCAGCACACTAGGAAATGCAGTTCTATTTAAATAATAGCTACAAAAAAGTCAATATGTATATTGCAATTAAGCATGCTATAATTTATTTTTTGAAATAAAAGTTGTAGCTAAGTGAGTCGGTGGCTTCTGTTTTTCATGTTGATTCTGCAAACTCATTGATAGTCTCCAGAGAACTAGGTTTCTTTTCCTGTTCTAGTTATCTTTTCAAGTTGAATTGTTATGTAAGTATTTTAAGTCTGCAAATAAGTAAGGGTTAGAGTTGGGGGAGGATACAGATTGGATAACGGACCTAGACAAATTATTGTGTTGTATAATTTTATCATATATCACTTTCTGATATGTTGGAAGGTGATTAATTTGACAATAATAATATTAATTATTATTATTATTACTTTTAATTTGCTCTGTACAGAAGTGCTTTCATTTCTTATCATCAGTGAAACAAGCTGTTTTTCTTTGTGTGTGTGTGTATTATTTGAAAATGAAGTGAAATAACATGCTACACAACTTTATTTTGTTTCATTTTCGGTTTTAGTGCATGCTATTTGCAAGTGGCATGCACTAAACAGAAAACAGAATGAAATGAAAGAAGTGAAGGAAAAGAAAAGATGACATGAAACACCACTGCCTCCCCTCCCCTGAAACGACCTGACATCTTGTAATAGTTTCAGAAGGTAAGGGCCGGGTCAGAGATGGATGTGTGCGGATAGGTCTTAAGAGCAATTCCAGAGTTATGTGTGAAAGGATGGTTTAGAAACAAAAAAAAAAAAATACATAAGTAAAAATTCCGAGATGACTGTTACAAGAAGAGAAGGTGTCTACAAAAGATTTGTGAGAAGGGAATAAAATGCGAATATGGTCTAATTCCACACAAGAAGACATAGGCGGATATTCGACATCTGTGAAGGATATACTGTATAGGTTATTTCACAAAGTGCACAGTTATTAATTCTCCATGGCTAATAGGTTTTAAATTCTAGTTTTGATACCTAATTCTCTTTTGCTTAGTAAAGCTAAGTACCATCATATGTAATGCATAAAAACAATGACAGAGATTCAGTTGCTTCCACATATTATGCTCATTGGCATGTGAATTTATATCTAAGAGCAAATGTCATATTTACAGGAGGACTATTCATCAAAGAACTTTTCTTCCATGCCCTGTAAAAAGGCCCAATGCAGTACATTAAAAATCAAATTTTCTTCATCCATGTTACAGTAGATGGATGATTATATTATTCCTTGCAGGGGCGAAAGCACTACAGGGAACGGATTCTTTCTTTATGGCATACAGTATTTTGAATTTTTCCTTGGATATATCTCTATCAGCTGTGCATGTTTTCTTAAGAAAACTGCAAAGCACATGGCATTATCTTTCAAAGTGACTCAAACGCCCAACTTTCCTGCTCAGTCTGTAGCTCCATAGACTGAAGCAAAGTGCAAAAGTACATAACCACTCTCTCACCTTTGCACCCAATAATCTTACAGCGATGCTTCAGAATTCTCCTTGAGAGCACGACATTTGAATTCTAATACTCTTAAACAATCGAACACACACACACACACACCCTCACAGTGTGTAGTAAATCACTGAAATTGAATTCTTTTTTTTTTTTTTTTCAGATGCAGTCATGGCCATCACAAGAGAGGGGCAGGAGGTAATTTTACTTTGGGTCCCATGATTGAGGTTTTCCATACTATTGAATTCCAGCATTACAGCTTGCAAACTGAGGAGCACCAAAGTACTTAAAAGATGCAATCAGGGACCAGGAAAATGTGGCAGAAAGGCACAGAAATAGAACCAGTTGCAATGAGCACCAGTCCGCATGATTAAAAAAGAACTTCCAAGTGCAAATTCTTTCTTTTGAACTCCAGAAAGAAGCTCTCTTTGGCACAATGCAAGTAAGAGATAAGCAATAGCAGTACATTTGAGAGATTCAGAAAATACCCAGCATAACCTGGTCTACAAGTGAGGTCTTCCTTTCATTGTATGCACAAAGCAAACTCATAAGAACATAAGAAGTGCCATGCCGGGTCAGACCAAGGTCCATTGAGCCCAGCACTTTGTCTGTGACAGTGGCCATCTGGCGGATCCCCCAACAGTTGATCTGTTTTTTTTGTATCTATCCCCCAGGGATAAGTCTACCTGGCTAATAACTCTTTATGGACTTTTCATTCAGGCATTTGTCCAACTCTCTTTTGAATCTGACTATGTTAGTTGCCTTGACAACATCCTCTTGCAACAGATTTCATAGCTTGATAGTGCATTGAGTGAAAAAATATCCTTCCTTCAATTTGTTTTAAATCTGCACATTACTAGCTTCATGGAGGTAAATAACCATTCCCTATTTACTCATTCCATTCCAGTCATGATTTCACAAATTTCAATCCTATCCCCTCTCATTTGCCTCTTTTGTTTGGCCTTTCTCCATAAGGGAGCTTTTCCTTCTTTTCATTTTTGTCGTCCTTCTCGGTACCTTCTCTATGTCTGTTATCACTTTTTTGAGATGGGACGACCAGAACTGCATAAATATTCAAGGTGCAATTGCACCATGGATCTATATAAGGACATTATGATATGCTGAGTTTTGTTCTCTGTTTCTTTCCTAATAATTCCTAACATTCTATTTGTTTTATTAAATTCCACCACACATTGAGTTGAAAATTTCAAGGAATTGTTCATAAGGACTCCGAGGGCCTTTTCTTGAATGGTGACTCCTAACATGGAGCTCAGAATCATGTACATTTAGTTGGGATTATTTTTTCCTATGTGCATTTACACTTGTCCACATTAAACTGCATCTGCTATATAGATGCCCAGTCTCCAGTCTGAAAATAGAGAACTCACGAGCAAAATATAAAATGACAATCTATTGAAAATAAGTTGATATTATGCACACAAGTAAATTGTTATATAATTAACCTTCATAAATTCTCCTAGAGACTGATTTAGTATTCTTAATTGGACCTTACCCAAATTGTTTCAAAGAAAAATGTTTTATGATAGCACAAAGGTATGTAATTTTTGTTGGTTTTTTTTATTACAAAATGCATTTAAAATTGTCTTGTTGAATATAAAACACTTGTCTGAGCTGGCTGTATTAATGGTATGAGGTCAGCATTATCTAGTTTACCTTTGACAATCTGTTGTGTTCTTCTGAAATATGAAGTCAATATGGAAGAATGTGAATGAGGAACAACGTCCAGGTCAAGGCCATGAGCGATTATATTTAACATTGCAATGTTATGAGAGTAAAGCTCTCTCTGCTTCAGGGATGGTAAAAAGTGCTGAAAAGGAATGTCTTCCTTAAATCATGTCCGCGAACGGACTAATGTTTGACTCTGCAATGGCGGCAAGGCAACGCAGAGCCGAACAACTGTCAGCTGAGTGATTTCCTTCCCGCCAGTGCTGAGTCAAACATTAGTCTGTTCGTGGACATGATTTAAGGAAAAACATTCCTCTTCAACACTTTTTACCATCACTGAAGCAGAATGAACTTTACTCTCGAAATTTTGCAACATCGGATAATTGCTCATGGCCTTGACCTGGAAAACTTTTATTCAGATGAATCATGTAAGGGCTTCTCAGACTCAAAGAATATTGAACTTCTAGTAGCTCAGGAGAGTTTGGAGAGTATAGATACTATCAGGCTTGGGGGTAACCTGCATGGAGCAACCATTATTACCAAAGGAAACTTGCTGGGCAGATTGGATGGACTATTTGGTCATTTTCTGCCATTCTTTCTATGTTACTATGTTAAATTCTAGTGAGCAACTATAGAAGACAGAGTGATACTGCCAGGGCAAAGAGTAACCCTAGGATTGCAACCCTTAAGGGGACACAATGGGATTGGGGGTTAAGTTCCATGTGGGAATTTGATTTATTTTGGGTACATGCACTTAAAATCACTGCTGGGAAGACAAGATGGGCCTTTTTGGTTTTTATCTGCCATCATTTTCTATGTTAACCCCAGGAAGAGCAGTCTTTGGAAAGCATGAGAGATGTCCCTAGCATTTTTCCTCCCAGTCCACTCTTAAGCCCATCCACAGCAGCAGTATTACCCAAGCATTCAGAGGGCGAGGAGATCTTGCAAGACATTCAAGGAGTGGAGGCTCTATAGAGTTAGGCAAGACTGGTGTTTTGCAGAATGCATTCACCATAGTAGGGCTATCAGTACAGGAATGATTTTAGTCCATCTTGCAACCAGTAGCAAGATGAATCATTTAAAAATAATTCCATTAGTGTTGGTTTCATGGAAAGCTGCTGGAACTAGTCCAAGGACCCCATCTACCAATAGAAAAAGAAGCAGTGGTCAGGAAACAAGAGAAAAGGGGAAGCCTGTAGGGATGTGAATCGTTTTAGGACGATTAAAATTATCGTCCGATAATTTTAATATCGTCTTAAACCGTTATGGAACACAATACAATAGAGATTCTAACGATTTATCGTTATAAATCGTTAGAATCGTGAGCCGGCACACTAAAACCCCCTAAAACCCACCCCCGACCCTTTAAATTAAATCCCCCACCCTCCCGAACCCCCCCCAAATGAGTTAAATAACCTGCGGGTCCAGCGGCGGTCCGGAACGGCAGCGGTCCGGAACGGGCTCCTGCTCCTGAACCTTGTTGTCTTCAGCCGGCGCCATTTTCCAAAATGGCGCCGAAAAATGGCGGCGGCCATAGACGAACACGATTGGACGGCAGGAGGTCCTTCCGGACCCCCGCTGGACTTTTGGCAAGTCTCGTGGGGGTCAGGAGGCCCCCCACAAGCTGGCCAAAAGTTCCTGGAGGTCCAGCGGGGGTCAGGGAGCGATTTCCCGCCGCGAATCGTTTTCGTACGGAAAATGGCGCCGGCAGGAGATCGACTGCAGGAGGTGGTTCAGCGAGGCGCCGGAACCCTCGCTGAACGACCTCCTGGCGCCGGCAGGAGATCGACTGCAGGAGGTGGTTCAGCGAGGCGCCGGAACCCTCGCTGAACGACCTCCTGCAGTCGATCTCCTGCCGGCGCCATTTTCCGTACGAAAACGATTCGCGGCGGGAAATCGCTCCCTGACCCCCGCTGGACCTCCAGGAACTTTTGGCCAGCTTGTGGGGGGCCTCCTGACCCCCACGAGACTTGCCAAAAGTCCAGCGGGGGTCCGGAAGGACCTCCTGCCGTCCAATCGTGTTCGTCTATGGCCGCCGCCATTTTTCGGCGCCATTTTGGAAAATGGCGCCGGCTGAAGACAACAAGATTCAGGAGCAGGAGCCCGTTCCGGACCGCTGCCGTTCCGGACCGCCGCTGGACCCGCAGGTTATTTAACTCATTTGGGGGGGGTTCGGGAGGGTGGGGGATTTAATTTAAAGGGTCGGGGGTGGGTTTTAGGGGGTTTTAATGTGCCGGTTTTGCGATTTTTAGATTTTTAGATTTTTCACGATTTTTCACGATTTTTCACGATATTTTACCCCCCCAAACGGCAACAATACAATTCCCTCCCCCTCCCAGCCGAAATCGATCGTTAAGACGATCGAGGACACGATTCACATCCCTAGAAGCCTGTCTTCCAAGCTGATCTGCTATCCCTTTCCTCCATTGAACTGACAAATACACAGGCCCCAATCCCATATCAGTGGCGAACAGCCATGGCATAGAAGAGGTGTTTTATCATATCACTGTCACACAGTAAGAGCCAGGCAGTTTCAAACGTGGTGACATGGTGCATAGGGGAAATGATTGCCCTAGATATTCAGCCGCTGCAGATCATTGGTAAAGTGGGATTTAAGCAGGTACTTAGCCACTTAGCCCTAATTACAAAATGCCCTCCCAGATAATATTCAGTAGACAGAGTTAGCTTCTCCCTGTCACACAGTGCCATGCTTGCATCCATGTGCAGTTGACTGAGACAGAGAAGGTAGCATCCATTACATCAATGACATCTGCACCAACCAGAACACTTCACATTTCTTTCTTTTGTTAATGGTAGGCTGGTGGCATCTATCTATGGAAAGGACAGGCAGCAGCTTGAGATGGGATAGATCAGCAGGGTACAAGTGGTCTGTGCTGCACACCCAGGTGATGGATATCAGCTGCACTTCAGTCAATATTTTAGGAATAATAAAGAAGATCATGGATGGCTGGAAGCTGGAGTGGAGAGATAGGACTCTTGTTGCAGAGTTTTTTCTTGTTACAGACAGTATTGCAAACATGGGAAAAATCAGAGGAAGAGGGGGACTATCAGAGAACCCACTGCACTGCATTGCAACTTGCTTCATCTAGCAGTAACGGATTCCCTGGGGGCATAAGAACATAAGAAATTGCCATGCTGGGTCAGTCCAAGGGTCCATCAAGCCCAGCATCCTGTTTCCAACAGAGGCCAAACCAGGCCACAAGAACCTGGCAATTACCCAAACACCAAGAAGATCCCATGATACTGATGCAATTAATAGCAGTGGCTATTCCCTAAGTAAACTTGATTAATAGCAGTTTATGGACTTCTCCGCCAAGAACTTATCAAACCTTTTTTGAACCCAGCTACACTAACTGCACTAACCACATCCTCTGGCAACAAATTCCAGCGTTTAATTGTGCATTGAGTGAAAAAGAATTTTCTCTGATTAGTCTTAAATGTGCTACTTGCTAATTTCATGGAATGGCCCTTGTCCTGCTATTATCCAAAAGTGTAAATAACCAATTCACATCTATTCATTGAAGGCATCTCATGATCTTAAAGACCTCTATCATATCCCCCCTCAGCCATCTCTTCTTCAAGCTGAACAGCCCTAACCTCTTCAGCCTTTCCTCATAGCGGAACTGTTCCATTCCCTTTATCATTTTGGTTGCCCTTCTCTGTACCTTCTCCATTGCAACTATATCTTTTTTGAGATGTGGCAACCAGAACTGTACACAGTATTCAAGGTGTGGTCTCACCATGGAGCGATACAGAGGCATTATTACATTTTCTGTTTTATTAACCATTCCCTTCCTAATAATTCCTAACATTCTGTTTGCTTTTTTGACTGCTGCAGCACACTGAGCCGACAATTTTAAAGTATTATCCACTATGATGCCTTGATCTTTTTCCTGGGTGGTAGTTCCTAATATGGAACCTAACATCGTGTACTACAGCAAGGGTTATTTTTCCCTATGTGCAACACCTTACACTTGTCCACATTAAATTTCATCTGCCATTTGGATGCCCAATCTTCCAGTCTTGCAAGATCCTCCTGTAATGTATCACAATCCGCTTGTGATTTAACTACTCTGAATAATTTTGTATCGTCCACAAATTTGATAACCTCATTCATCGTATTCCCGTCCAGATCAACTACACATACATGGAAAAGCACCGGTCCAAGCACAGATTCCTGAGGCACTCCACTGTTCACCCTTTTCCACTGAGAAAATTGACCATTTAATCCTACCCTCTGTTTCCTGTCTTTTAACCTGTTTGTAATCCACGAAAGGACATTGCTTTCTATCCCATGACTTTTTAGTTTTCTTAGAAGCCTCTCATGAGGAATACAGCAGCTTAGTCCTGAATGAACTGATAGGAAAAAAGTGAGGCATTTTTACCTGAGTTTGAATGGTAGGCAGCAGCTCCGTGACAACAGGAAGCCTTAGGGGTGTGTCTGCACCAGCTCATTCAGAATGTGGGCACCAGGTGGAATTTCATCTATCTAATGCTGCAGAGGTTAGTGGAGCAACAGATAGCCCTTCATGATGTGTCTCTCAAAGTCATGGTAGATATGGATCACCCCTCAGGGCATCATGAACCAAGACTACGTACTGTTTTCAGCTTACTTTGACAAATTTCCCATAGCTATTGGAGATTTTGGTTAGGGTGTTGTTCTATATTTTGCATAGGCATGCATTTTGATAAACCATGTTTAGGCATTCTTTAGTATTATTGATTCAGTCTGCTGGATTTTCCTTGCTCACTAGGGTATTAGTTTCTGGTTTTATGGGTCTTGATAATTTTCATTTGCCTCTAAGACTATTTAGGCATGCTTTCAAAGAGTTTTTTTAATATCCCTGTTGTAAATTTAGGGGCTGTCATGGTAAGCTGGCCCCTTCTGCTTGCTGTTGGTCCCATCTATGTTACAAAGTTATTCAGATTCCAATTATTCCTGACTGTGAACTTTCATCTCAGGGGGATATTTCTTGTCAGCCTATAAAATGTTGTCTGCTCAATGCTAGATCAGAAGAGGAATATTTATTTCTACTTCTGATCTTCGTATTCTGTTTATCACTGAGACCTGGCTCAAGGAGGATGAACTTCTCTGCCTTACCCAAGTTTATCCATTAGGCTATTTCTTTCTTTTCTTTTTTTTTTCTTTGTAATAAATGTAGAAAGAGGAACATGGATGGTGAAGTAGTTGTGATTTTTCTAAAAGCTAACTGGCTTTTAGAGAAATCAGTACAGGGGTTAAAAAACAGTACACATAGGGGAGATATGTAGAGACATTTAAATACCTCCAAGATTTACATGCACAGGAGGCAGGCCACTTTCAAAGGAATGAAGGGCTATTGGAGAAGAATGAAAGGGGATAGACTCAGAAGTAATCTAAGGAAATATTTCTTTACAGATGCATGGGACAGCCTCCTTATGGAGGTGGTGGAGACACAGATGATATCTGAATTCATTAAAGCATGGGATAAACACAGAGGGCCAGATTTTAAAAACTATGCATGGGCGTAGATTTGTGTGTGCAACCCGGCACGCACAAATCTAAGCCCAATTTATAACATGCGCGTGCAGCTGTGCGCATGTTATAAAATCCAGGGTCGGCGCATGCAAGGGGGTGCACAATTGTACAACTTGCGCGTGCCGAGCCACGCAGCCTTCCTCCGTTCCCTCCGAAAACGGAGTGGCCTGGGAGGGAACTTTCCTTCTACCCCCCCCATCTTTCCCTCCCTTCCCCTACCTAACCCGCCCCCAGCCCTACCTAAACCCCCCCTTACTTTTAATTTTTAAGTTGCGCCTGCCTCTGGATGGACAGGCATAGGTTGCGCGCACGGGTGCCGGCTGGCCCGCGATCCCGGGCACAGCAGCAAATGGCCGCTGTGCCTGGAGGCTCCGGCCCCACCCCCCACTCTGCCCCATCCCACCCACTCCCCGCCCATTTTTTCAAGCCCCGGGACATACGCGCATCCCAGGGCTTGCGCGCGTCACCGAGCCTATGCAAAATAGGCTCCTCGCATGCAGGAGACTTTTAAAAGGTGTACGCACGTAACCCTTTTAAAATCCGCCCCAGAGGATCTCTAGACCTTGATTTGTCAATAAACACCCTAGGGCACAAATATCTAGAAGGCTGGCTCAAGATTTACTGTCTCCCAGCTGTGTCGAATCTCACTCACAATAGTACAGCCCTCTGCTTCCTGATTCAGCCCCTCCTCCCCAGCCAGCATGCAGGGAACAGTATGTGAGAGGGTTAGCCTGGAGCAGACAGGGCAAAAGGGATTATTTGGAAAGACTAGAAGAGAGTGAGTGGGGAATCACTGGAGGATGAGAGGGGATCAGCTGAGGGTTTTGTTGCTGTGAGAGAGAGGGGAATGGGGAGGGAGGTAGTGTTTCTGTGTATGAGAGAGAAGAGATTGGTGCTGGATGTCTGTGTCTGGGTGACGGAGAAGGGATGCAAGGTACAGCAAGACCACAGCATGGTAGGGAACACCTGCTTCCTCCCCCTACCCCCACCCACCGTAATTCATATCCTCTCTACTTTGGACTTGCATTCATCCCTCATATCCGGGAACCTCTGATCTATCCTACCTCTCCCTTCTCCCTAGATCCTGGAGCCCGCTTTCAACTCCTCCTACTTCCTCCTCCCCTCCCTCAAACTCAGAACTTCCCTCCCTCTCATTCTTCTCCCACCCAAAATTCCTGATCTCCACCTCACACCTCGATCTTCCCCGTCTCTCATCTCCGGTCCTCTCTCCTTCTTCTCACCCCATTCCTGATCCTCTAACCTTCTCCATCTCCTGCTCATCCCTGAGATCTCCTCCCTGTGTTGATACCTGAGATTCTTTTTTCCTAACCCAAATGAAGAGAAAATAAATGAAACAGCCACAAATATGGTTTATAATATAATATAAAAGATGGGTTGTTGCCTGCTGGAGCAGAGCAGGGGTGGGGAGTGGGATCAGAGCACCACTAGTGCCTAAAAGCAACAAAATCCTGTATCTGGCACTGAGAACCTCTGAGGGAGTGGTAGGGATGGTAACGCTGAATAGTTGGTGTGGATGAGCAGACTAGGTGAGCCATATGGTCCTTTTCTGATGTCACATTTCTCTGTTTCTTTTTTTGTTTTGTTTTTTTTAATATAATTTAATCTTTATTGAATTTCTGTTGTTCAATAACAAGAAAAAGGAAAACAAAGCATAAAACAAGACAGAAATTGAAAAAGAAAGCACACCAAGAGAGACCCCATCAATTATAAGAAAGGAACAGAAAGGGGGTGTAACTAAAATAGAAATCATTAAAAAGGAAAAAAAAAACCCCAAAACTATAACGAGACTGTATTTATTGAAATGAATCATGGAAATTACCATGAAAAATCTAAACTATTCCTGATAATAAGCTACTTTGCCCCCTTACCAGAAATAAAAGTTTCCAAATGTGAGGGATCCACAAAGATAAATAGAGTCTTTTGAAAAATAACCACACATTTGCACAGAAATATAAAATAGAACGTGGCACCTAAATCTAGGACTTTTTGTCTCAACTGAAGGAACTGCTTCCTTCTAGCCTGAGTATTTTTGAAATATCAGGAAATACCTGGATTCTTTAACCACAAAATTAAAAATCCTTATAGGAAAAATATTTTCTTTAAAAAAAAACCCCAAAACATTCCTTTTCTTTCTTAGCACAAAAAAATAACAAGTAATATGGCCCTACGGAGGATGCCATCAATGAATGCCTCTAGATAGGTAGTTAGGAAAGCCTTTGTTGGGGAGTTCTGCTTCCCAAGGGCACACAAACTAATTTTATCTCTGGGGCTGCTCCAGCTACCAATCCTCTCTTCTCTCTCTCTTTATCCCAAGGGGGGGGGGGGGACTAAAGCTTATAGCTCAAGCAGTTTCTAGGTTTCTAGCTTCTTCTTCCTTAATAACTTTAATGCTGTTCTTGGGACAAACAAGTAGGACAAGGTACTGGGTGTTCAAAATAAAAGCTTACAGATTCTTTAAACTTTATCAAAATCCAATTTATCCAAAAGGTTGATATTACAGTTGTCTGGTTTGCAGCCGTTAATCTTCCTTTGGGTATGTGTCCTTCTTCTCAGGGTCCTGCGATTAAGTTTATCCTGCTGTTCTATGTGCATAAACTGCCCCAGGGTACCAGGGTGAGCCCACACATGGGAATAACCTTTAGACCCGGAGAAATCCCACCTGAGGCCAGTTGTTATCTCTCGGTCACCCAGCCTGTGACCTGGTCCCTTAGGATGGAGATCATCCTAAGGGACCAGGTCTCCTTGATCTTGCTCCTTCTTCCTGATCTCAGTGATCTGTGACTTCTCTGAAGGAAAAGTCTCTGGAGATCAGGAAGCAGGCCATCCCAGACCTGTTTCCCAGTGAGGAAGGGTGGATCAAAGAATCTCCCCACAACCAAAATGGGAATACCTTCTACTTTTCCAAAACTCTTTCGATGATTGATATGCTGTTACTGGTGCCTGCCTCTTCTAGGGAGTAGACAAAGGCCCACAGGTTTCTTGCCCTTGTCCTTTGGGTCTGGGGGTTGACTTCTCCAAAAGAGTTCAAGGTTTAAACAGCAGACTCAATCTCAAAAATCTCACACTGGATAATGATGGCACTGGTGCTTGCCTCCCCTAGGGAGCAGAGAGATGGCTCAGAGTTCTTCAGCCCCTGGTCCTGGGTTGGGTGTGTCCTTTTCTAAGTAAAGTCAAGGTTTTTCCCAGAATAAAAATCCAAAAAGGAATCAAGCAGAAATCTATCTCTCATCTAAAATTGAGGAAGGACCTCTCAGACAGGGAGTCTACTGAGGGAGCCTCTTATAAAAAATCCTTAAATTGGGCAGAATGACCAACTTAAAAGGGGAAGCAAAAGAGCTCTTGCCTTTCCAAAGGTTAAACCAAATTTACATTGAGATACCCATGTAAATGTTTGGTATATTATTCTGATTCTAAATATGTGTTTTTTTTTACCCTAAAGAACTGTGAGCTTTCCTCGGCGACTCCCATTCCTGAAGAACTCCCTTTATTAGAGTTAGGTGCATAGAATTATTGGATGGAGTATTCTCGGGATACTTTTTTTTTCTCCTTTTACCTTGTAACTGTTTTTTTTGTATTACACTTATTCTCCCACATTTCCTTTAAATGAAGATTACAAAGCTTGAGAGTGTTAACACTCGATTGTGGTTATGTATTGCTTGAATATGTTTGATTTCTATATGACTTCTCCTTATTTCTTTACGAGACGATTTTTGTGATTCTTGTAAATTTATAAAAAAAAAAAAAGAACTAGGAATCACTACAAAGGTATCCCCCTTCCCCTTCCTGTAATAGTGTGGCAGTAAAGGCAGGATTTTCAGTTCTGATTTTTGCAATTCAGTACCAAGAATGGACTGATCCAATGGTTGTGGTGATGGGTGATTCTGGCCCAGGCTCAAGGAAGCCCCTGAACAAGTAGAGGCTTCTTCACTCATGCCCATGTTGAACTGGCTGATTCAAATGAAGATCCATAAGCCTGCAAATGGAACTGGCACTTAGGGAGGAAGTCCAGGGTTTGACCTTATTTTCTTTCCATACAGTCACTATGTACAGTGACTCCAAAACCTTCAGTTCAGCAATACACTTGCAGCAGTGTGCCACCAAACTACCTAACCAGTCAGATTTTCAGGACTACCACAATGAATATACATGAGATAGATTTGCAGACCTTGGATTTCCAATGTATGCAATCTCATGCATATTCATTATGGATATCCTGAAAACCTGACTGGTTACTTGTGTCTCCCAGAAAGGGTTGGGAAACACTGGCTTAAAGAATTAGAAATTTGTTCTTTATGGGAATTTATGCATTGTCAATACAAACCAATATTACTCCAAAATTTACATACCTATTAATTTATAATCCCCTGAATTTTTCCAATATGCCACTTTTGGGATCTATGGAACTTATTACTGACATTTCAATGTTATATTTAAAGACATTAGTAGTGGGTTTACTTTAACGTTTTTGTAGACAATCCTATTAAGTCTGACAGTGTTAGTTTTATAGCTTTGATGATTGATCTTGGCATTTTTCAGTGGGGTAATTTCCCCACTTATGAGGTGGGACTTACCCTTGACCCTTTCATTTCATCTGGTAATGATACAATTATTGGTGACTCTATCAATACTTTCTCATTTCCTTGAACTGATCACTTTCTCATCTCCTTTATACTTGGACTTAAATTATCCAGCTATTCTTTTCTCAAAACGGCAATGTCATGCAGGCAGGTACTATAAGCAGATTGATTTAGATCTATCAGCTACTGAGATGTCCGATTCTGCAGAGGATTTTGATGAGTTACCACCAGATAACCAGATGGATTGCTGAAATAGTTTATTGGGCATTGCAATAAACAAAGTGGCTCCACTAAAGCATTATGACACCAACTCTTGTCCATCTCAGTTTTGGTGTCATGCTGGTTTGAGACTATTAAGAAAACAGGTTCACAACTTTCAAAGGCTTTGGTGAGCACAAAAATCTGATTACAATAGTGCTCTTTGTAAGACTGTGACTATGCACTATCAGACTGAAATTATTAACAGCATAAAAAGGTATCTTTCTAATAAGATTAAACTGGTGAGTAATCATCCAAGACAATTGTTTAAACTTATCTCTTAGTTTTTCAACAGATAAAACAATCTACCCCCAGACAATAGTACCTGTTCTGCTAATAGTTTTGCTGACAAGGCCAGTAATATATGTGTAAGGAAGTTTTTGTAGACAATCATGTTGTTCCTTCATAATGTCAACAACCTGAAAATGTTGATACTAAGGTTAAAGAGAGAAAGAGAGAGAGAGAGATGGGGTTGTTTATTACTTACACCACTGCTTATCCCCCTTCTTCCAGGGTGGTAGCTCTTGCTGCTTAAAGTAGAAACTGTCTGGGCTCCCTGAGAGATGAATACTGAGGGGAAGTAGCAACAATGGTTCCCCCTCCCCAGGTTGTTTCAGGAGGAGCAGTAAGAACGGCAGCATATAGGGACAGCAGGGAAAAAAAAGCACAAGGACAAAACAAACAGTAGGGAGCTGAATAATCCCTGATGTGAATTGTTGCCAGAAGTCTTTAGCAAGGCAGTGAGTAAAGCAGCTCAGAGCACCCAGCACAGCCAGAATATGGGAAGAGATACAGAGTCAGTGTCTATGGGGAAAACTGCTCTGTTATAGTGCTGCTGCTATAGTAGTAATGTAGAAACACATTCAGGCTGATGCAATACTGACACGCTAAAAACGTGCATCCAAATTAGACACACTTTTTTTTAATGCACATATAGTCACCTTTCCTGGGCACTCAATGCAAAACACAAATGAGCTGCCATGCTAAAAAGGGTGTGCTAGGGATAAATTGTGCATTCCTAGTGCGTCCATGGTATTGAGCACGCAGGAGATGTAGCTGTGCACAGGTAAGGAAAACAGATGCTCATAAATTGAACGTCTCTTTTCCAAACCTGACCACTTGAAAGACCTTTTTTTTTTTTTTTTGCTGCTTCTGTGGTTCCTCCGAGGCTGGCGTTAATTTTTAAGTGTTAAAACATGCGCAGTAACTTTTTATATTGGGCGTACTAGCTAATAGTCTCATCAACCTGCATTTACATGTGATGAATACTATTATATATGGTCTGATTTGGCCACAAAGTTTGGATGCGCTAATCCCGGTATTGCATCATGTGTAAGTCTAGCATGTCCAACCAAGCATTCGGCCGTGCACTAAGCTTAGCACCCAATATTACATTGGCCTGATTGTGAGTACAATCTTTATAAAAGAGGAAGATTTGCTTTGCTGATTTGATTTGTTGAAAAATAAACAGCCTGTGTGAACTAAGTTACAGTAATTCAGTCATAACACTTCAGGAAACTTAAAATAAAAAACTGTTAAATCAGGTAGATTGCATTCAATATCGAATACATTTTCAAAGGGGTGTCACACATTAAAATGACTTATACACACATACATTTGATGTACACTAATATAAGCTGTTGTATCAGTGGTCACTTGGGCTGGGGTGAGATTGGCTCTACCCATAGGGAGGAGCCCTGCAGGCTATCACTGCCAGTAGGTGGACCCAGGTGAAGCAGAGACTAGGGATGTGAATCGTTTTCCATATCGTCTTAACGATAGAAATCGTGTGGCAGGGCAAGAAAATCGTCTTAGGCACGATTTTTTAGTTAAAAAATCGTTAAAAATCGTTTTTTCCGATTAGTGCGCACTAACTCGAGTTAGTGCGCACTAACTGAAAATGATACAATTTGACACTTTTCAGGTCAGTTAAGGTCAGTTTAGGAATGAATATGTATTCCTATTGGCTGCCCTCTTATTTATTCATGTTACCAAGTTTCCTACTGACAGTATATGGGGGATGGGAAATGGAAACAGTTGGTAGCTTGACAAAACAAGTAATGTGATCAGTCAATGTGACAAGAACTTGTGCCCTAACCCTGATACCAGGGGTATTGTGATCTTCCTGCACACAGTGCCCTATCCCTATTAATACAGGAGTGTTGTGATCTTCCTGCACACAGTGCCCTATCCCTAATACCAGGGGTGTTGTGATCTTCCTGCACACAGTGCCCTATTCCTGATACTGGGGGTGTTGTGATCTTCCTGCACGCAGTGCCCTATTCCTGATACCGGGGGTGTTGTGATCTTCTTGCACACATCCCGATATCAGGGATAGGGCACTGCATGCAGGAAGATCACAACACTCCTGGTATTAATAGGGATAGGGCACTGCATGCAGGAAGATCACAACACTCCTGGTATTAATAGGGATAGGGCACTGCATGCAGGAAGATCACAACACCCCTGGTATCAGGGATAGGGCACTGTGTGCAGGAAGATCACAATACCCCGGAGGAGTGAGGGTCAGGCAGCTCCCCCCTGTCTGTGAAGCCAGCCTCTCACTAGTAATGCAGGGAGGGAGCTGTCTCAGACTTCACCATCCTCCCCCCCCCCCTTACCCACACACCATTCACTAGCTGGGACATGGGGGAAGTCAGGAGTGAGGGTCAGGCAGCTCCCCCCTGTCTGTGAAGCCAGCCTCTCCCTAGTAATGCAGAGAGGGAGCTGTCTCAGACTTCACCATCCACCCCACCCCCCCCTCACCCACACACCATTCACTAGCTGGGACATGGGGGAAGTCAGGAGTGAGGGACAGGCAGCTCCCCCCTGTCTGTGAAGCCAGCCTCTCACTAGTAATGCAGGGAGGGAGCTGTCTCAGACTTCACCATCCTCCCCCCCCCTCACCCACACACCATTCACTAGCTGGGACATGGGGGAAGTCAGGAGTGAGGGTCAGGCAGCTCCCCCCTGTCTGTGAAGCCAGCCTCTCACTAGTAATGCAGGGAGGGAGCTGTCTCAGACTTCACCATCCTCCCCCCCCCCCTCACCCACACACCATTCACTAGCTGGGACATGGGGGAAGTCAGGAGTGAGGGTCAGGCAGCTCCCCCCTGTCTGCGAAGCCAGCCTCTCACTAGTAATGCAGGGAGGGAGCTGTCTCAGACTTCACCATCCTCCCCCCCCCCCTCACCCACACACCATTCACTAGCTGGGACATGGGGGAAGTCAGGAGTGAGGGTCAGGCAGCTCCCCCCTGTCTGTGAAGCCAGCCTCTCACTAGTAATGCAGGGAGGGAGCTGTCTCAGACTTCACCATCCTCCCCCCCCCCCCCCCTCACCCACACACCATTCACTAGCTGGGACATGGGGGAAGTCAGTAGTGAGGGTCAGGCAGCTCCCCCCTGTCTGTGAAGCCAGCCTCTCACTAGTAATGCAGGGAGGGAGCTGTCTCAGACTGGTATCAGGGTTAGGGCACTGTGTGCAGGAAGATCACAACACTCCTGGTATTAATAGGGATAGGGCACTGTAAGAGATGACTGTAGTAGATTGAATAAAGATCTGATGTTTCTGCTCTCCTCACACCAAACAAAAACAACACACAAGCAGAGAAGCCCTTCTTACAAAGCTGAGCTAGTGAGTTAAGTAGGAGGAAAAGTAAACATACTGGTGCCAGTGTGGCTACTTAAAAAATACACTTACCAACAATCAATTACATATATTTGAACTGTGTACAGTTCCAGCCAGGACCACCTTTCTAAAATGCACAGTGATTGGCAAATTCAACATGCACTAGCATTTCAGGTGCCTGCTAACAAAAATAATAAACAAACAAGTTCTAGTCACGTGAGTGCTGATCATTACATTACTTTTTTTGTCAAGCTTCCAACTGTTTCCATTTCACATCCCCCCAACCATATTGGTAACATCAATAGATAAGAGCACAGCCAGCCAATAGGAATACATACATACATATTCATTCCTAAGTGACCTTTACTGACCTGGGAAGTGTGAACACTTTGTTTCATTTTCTGTTGGTGTTCGTTAGTTTCCAGTTCCATTTCCCATCCTCCCAACCATCACCTCAGTGGTAACCTTGGTAATATCAATAGATAAGAGGGCAGCCAGCCAATAGGAACACATATTCATTCCTAACTGACCTTCAGTGACCTGGAAAGTGTTTATTTGTATCATTTTCAGTTAGTGCGCACTAAATCGAGTTAGTGCGCACTAACGGGGAGTTAGTGCGCACTAACACGATTTAACGATTTTTAACGATAAATCGTTAGAATTTCTATTGTATCGTGTTCTATAACGATTTAAGACGATATAAACATTATCAGACGATAATTTTAATCGTTGAAAAACGATTCACATCCCTAGCAGAGACCGTTCTAGAGCTTCACCTATACCAGCCCTTGTTCCCCTTTGGTTGAGACATTGGGTGCTGGGGACAGCAGGACTTATGTGAAGGTCTCTGGAAATGGCTAGAGTCATGGTCCAGGGGCAGGTTATGGTCAGAGGCAGTCAGCAGTCATGAGTAGCAAGAGTCTAGGCAAGAATCGAGGCAGGCAGTGTTCATGTGCAGCGAGAGTCCAGGCAAGGGTAAAAACCAAGAGAAGAGGAAGAGGGATAGATATGGCTGATGCAAGCCAGGCAGGCTGAACAGGAGCAGGCTGGGCAGATGAAGACTGGAATAAGCTGGGCAGACAAAGACTGGAACAGGCTGGGCAGACAAAGACAGGAAACAACACATACTACAGGATGTAACTGAACCTTTTGCTGAGGCAGGGTACATCAGGAAATATGCCCATAAATAGGGCAAATACAATGATGTCATCAACATAAGTTGCAAGACCTTTATTGCCGTGGTGCCTTTAAGAGGGCTGGCATCAGGTGCTAACGCATCTAAGGAGCACCAGGGGAGGTAGGAGCTGGTGGTGTCCTGCTGATTGGTGATTAGTGGCCTGCTGCCGCAAAACTAATCGACAGCCTCCTGCCAAGCTGAGGATGGTGGCTTGCCAGTCTGAGCATGTCCACTGTAGAGCTGAGAGTGACGGCTTATGGAGCCAGCCTGAGACTGTCAAATGCAACAATACCCCTGTCTTTAGCCTCTTCCCTGAGGCTTTGGGTTTGGGTTTCCTTGGGTAGCACTGGTGAAGTCCTTCAGGAGATTGGGGTCCAATGTCCAATATGTTGGATGATGTCTCTCTTAAGTTTTCCTCTGAACCATAGTTCTTCCAGGAGATCAGGTACTCAATTTTGTTTGCCTCTCTGGCAGGAGTCTAGGACCTCTTGGTCTTCATATACCATGTCTTCCTGTGAGACAACCACCTGGCGTTTGAGCAGTGCACTGGTAGATCAGGAAAGTACTAATGGTTTGGGTAATGAAACATAGAACAAATTGAAAATCTTAAATATAGGTGGTAGCTTCAGCTGGTAAGTAACAGGACAAACTGGTCATCTCACTGGAAATGGTCCTATGAAGCACAGTGCCAATCATAATGAGAAGAGCCACAGGTATATGCCTGATGCTAAGCCATGCTTCATCACCCATCATGAATTGAGGGGCTGGTATCCTTTGGGCATCAGCATTTTTTTGGCACATGTAGCAGCTTTTTCAATTAACTGGCTGGTTTGTTCTCATAGGTCATGCATTTCTTGTGCCAAAAGATGAGCCGCAGGGGAAGGGACTGTCACAGGTAGTAGCAATAGAAATAGGGGTTGTTTTCCATAAACAACCTGGAAGAGGGGAAAAACCAGTGGCTGCATTGATATATTTGTTGTGGGAGAATTCAGCCCAAGGGATGAGGGTGGACCAGTCGTCCTGGTGCTCATTGACATAGGAGTGAAGGAATGGTTTAAGAATTTGATTAGTATGCTCTACCTGCCTGTTGCCCTGTGGGTGGTAAGCCATCATGTAGTCAAGTGTGATGCCAAATTTCTTGCAGAGGGAGCATCAGTACTGGGTGGTGAATTGAACCCCTCTGTCTGACTTTAGGATCTGGTCCAGTATTTCTCCTTAGTTTGTAATATAGGAAAAACTTGGACTTGACATGCCTGTCCCTGATGCCACGGATCCTGCTGCTATTCCACCTATACAAGGTATGTATTGGATGTTAGGAAATCATGGCATGTGTGGATGAATACCTAATTGTTAGGATCCTGGCTGAATTAAGAACTAGATTAATCCTTTGGTCATGTAATAAAGTTTATCTCTCCATATGGAACATCTCCCTTGTTGTCTTACTTACTATCTCTTAGTTATTTCAATGTGTACTGTGTCTTACAATATATCAGGCCCATTTTTTAAAATTGTTCTCTAGCTTCAGATGGTATAAAATCTCTGATGAATGGTTGAAATAGTTTGGTGTGAGTGTGCTTACAGATTACTGATGGTAGAGGTGGGTGAGGGAGTGAGATCATTGAAACACGAAGGAGTCTCTGAGAGCTGTCATCTGGCAGCTTTTGTGTGAGACTACTCAATTAGCAAAGGACCCTTGATGTGTACATAAGAACATAAGATATGCCATACTGGGTCAGATCAAATGTCCATCAAGCCCAGTATCCAGATTACAACAGTGACCAATCCAAGTCACAAGTACCTGGAAAGTACCTAAAAGACCTCTTGATCTACAGTCAAATGCTCTACCTCTGAGCTAATAGAACACAGCAATGCAGTCATTTTGCTGGCAGATGTGCATTTCAAGGTAGGTCTGGGAGAGATGCATGTGTGGTAAACTCCATTCAGGGCTTATCAGATGGAAACAGGCAGCTTTCTTCAAAGATGCAGGGCTTTACAAGCTAGTCTAGCCAGTGTGAGCATGGAGAGGGGTATGCTTATTGCTGTACACTTCTTAGACATCTGCATTATGGCTGGTAGGCCTTCAATTTTTGTAGTAAAGAAAAGATCGTATTTCTTTCCAGTGACATCTGAAACCTACGGGATATGCAGGTAACTTTGCTGACCTTTCAGCAGGAGCCTGCTTCTGGTGAATGTAGTTCCTATCCGTTATCTCTACAATACTTCTTTGCTGTAAAGTGTACCAATTCAGAAAGTTCCACCTCAAGTGTTTATCTCCATATGTGTGATTTTTGTTAAGGTAATTACATAATTATTACTTTAAATACTAAACCTCTACTTGTGACTTGACAGCACTCTCATCTGATACCCTTTTGGGGGAGGCGGAAGTAGTAAATGTAGATTTTAATTTGAGATTTCCCTTACTGGTAGCTGTTTTACAGGTGGAAGATTAACATAACTAATCAAATCTAGATAAGAGGAGGTTAAAAATTAATAGACAAACCTGCATGGCAAGCAATATGCAGGGCTATGTGGGGGATACAGAGTTTTGTCTATAGGATGCGCCTAAAGGGACTTTACTGTTGAGAACCATATTATGTAATAAATAATGGGCACGCAAGCACAAAGTAACTCTAAACTTCTAAAACTCTTATAAAATTATGTAAATATTATAAAGTTTCCAAAACATTTTTACAGTGTACTTGTGATGATTGTGGTATGAGTCTATGTGCAACAGGGAATTTAATGCTCTGAGGCAGCAGAATTTATTTAGGTGCAAGTTAATCTGAAGCTGAGATAGTTGTGACTAGGGAACAACAACATCTCTCAGAATTCCCAGGGTCAGCCTGTAGGATGATGTCACCAGCAAGCAGCTGATCAGGGATGAGCTCCCACCCCCCCAACTTTCAGCTATAGGCTGCAAGATTCCTTAAAAAGGCAGCAAACAGATGAGCCCAGCTGAGCTCAGCTGAGTTGTCATGGAGCAACTCTTCAAGGTTGAGGAGCCTGAGCCAGTTGAACTTTACAACTGTTGAGCTGTTATGTTTCAATCTATTAAATAACTAAGCTATACCTATACCTAAGCATTGCTTCTGTGAAAATGAAAGAATGAAACCCAGTTGTTTGTTAAGAACATAAGAACATGCCATACTGGGTCAAGCCCAGCATCCTGTTTCCAACAGTGGCCAATCCAGGCCATAAGAACCTGGCAAGTACCCAAAAACTAAGTCTATTCCATGTTACCATTGCTAGTAATAGCAGTGGCTATTTTCTATGTCAACTTAATTAATAGCAGGTAATAGACTTCTCTTCCAAGAACTTATCCAATCCTTTTTTAAACACAGCTATACTAACTGCACTAACCACATCCTCTGGCAACAAATTCCAGAGTTTAATTGTGCGTTGAGTAAAAAAGAACTTTCTCCGATTAGTTTTAAATGTGCCACAAACTAACTTCATGGAGTGCCCCCTAGTCTTTCTATTATCCGAAAGAGTAAATAACCGATTCACATCTACCCGCTCTAGACCTCTCATGATTTTAAACACCTCTATCATATCCCCCCTCAGCCGTCTCTTGTCCAGGCTGAAAAGTCATAACCTCTTTAGTCTTTTCTCATAGGGGAGCTGTTCCATTCTCCTTATCATTGAAGCTGAGTTTAGCTGGGGGAAAGGTTGGAGTGCTTCTGTAGAAAATAAGGAATTAAACCCAGGGGGGGGGGGGGGTGTTAATTGAAGCTGAGTTTAGCTGGGGAAAAATGCAGCAATGCTTCTGTAGAAACTAAGGAATTAAATCCACTGTGTTTGTTAATTGAAGCTGGGTTTGTCTTGGTAAAAGGCAACTGTGTTCCAGCCAAAGCTAAAGAATTAAACCCTGGGTGTTTAAGTAACCCTAAGCTGAGCTGAGTAGCTGTAGCAAATCCTTTCTAAAGACACTTTAATATGCTAGGTTGCAAATATTCTTATTGTATAATTTGTATTGTGAGACCAGTAGCCTATTAGCTAAGCAAGGTCTTTAATTATAAGCCTAATGGTGGGTGCAGATGTTAAACAGGGCTAAGGTTGTGCATTATTATAATAAATAGAAGTAGACTATTCCAATATACATATGATACTGCTGGTGAAAGAGAAGCTAGCCCTAAGTGCTACTTGTCAACTATGAGGGGTTAAAGGAAAAAAATTATGTGATAGAGTCTTATGAAAAGTGACCATTAAGCATTGTCAAGTTAAATGTAAGACATTGATAAGCCAGGCTAAGAGAGAATTTGAAAAGAAGTTGGCTGTAGAGGCAAAAACTCACAGTAAAAACGTTTTTAAATATATATCTAAAGCAGAAAGCCTGTGAGGGAGTCAGTTGTACTGTTAGATGATCGAGGGGTTAAAGGGGCACTTAGAGAAGATAAGGCCATCGTGGAAAGATTAAACAATTTCTTTGCTTCAGTGTTTACTGAAGAGGATGTTGGGGAGATATCTGTTTCAGAGAAGGTTTTCATGTGTAATGATTCAGATGGACTGAACCAAATCATAGTGAACCTAGAAGATGTGGTAGGCCTGATTGACAAACTGAAGAGTAGTAAAGCATCTGGACTTGATGATATACACCCCAGGGTTCTGAAGGAACTAAAAAATGAAATTTCAGACCTATTATTAAAAATTTGTAACCTATCATTAAAATCATCCTTTGTTCCTGAAGACTGGAGTGTGGATATTATAACCCCAATATTTAAAAAGGGCTCCAGGAGCAATCTGGGAAACTACAGACCAGTTAGACTGACTTCAGTGCCAGGAAAAATAGTGGAAATTGTTCTAAATATCAAAATCATAGGACATATAGAAAGACATGATTTAATGGAACAAAGTCAGCATGGCTTTACCCAAGGCAAGTCTTGCCTCACAAATCTGTGAAGGAGTTAATAAACATCTAGATAAAGGTGAACCGGTAGGGATGTGCAGATAAAAAGTTTTCGTTGCGTTTGTGATACGTTGTCGTTGAGGGTCGATTCCGTTGAATATGGAAGTATGGAGAAATCTATAAGTTGTGGATCTGTCCATACGTTTCCCGGTTCCCTAAATAAAAATTTAAACCCCCCACCCTCCTTAATCCCCCCCCCCAAGACTTACCAAAACTCCCTGGTGGTCCAGCGGGGAGTCAGGAAGCCATCCCTGCACTTGTTTGCAATTTCCTCACGGCGCCGATAGCCTGTGTCACAGGGGCTGCCGGTGCCATTGGTCAGCCCCTGTCACATGGTCACCGGCGCCATCTTGTGCTCCTACTACGTGACAGGTAGGTCATGTGGCAGGAGGTCGCTCCGGGACCCCCGTTGGACCCAACCGGAACTTTTGGCCAGCTTGGGGGGGCCTCCTGACCCCCCCAAGCTGGCCAAAAGTTCCGGTTGGGTCCAACGGGGGTCCCGGAGCGGAGGAGCACATGACGCCGACGTCATGCCGGCGTGACATCGGCGTCACGTGCTCCTCTGCTCCGGCGTCATGTGCTCTTCCGCTCCGGGACCCCCGTTGGACCCAACCGGAACTTTTGGCCAGCTTGTGGGGCCTCCTGACCCCCCAAGCTGGCCAAAAGTTCCGGTTGGGTCCAACGGGGGTCCCGGAGCGACCTCCTGCCACATGACCTACCTGTCACGTGGTAGAAGCACAAGATGGTGCCGGTGACCATGTGACAGGGGCTGACCAATGGCATCGGCAGCCCCTGTGACACAGGCTATCGGCGCCATGAAGAAATCGCAAACGAGTGCAGGGATGGCTTCCTGACTCCCTGCTGGACCACCAGGGAGTTTGGTAAGTCTTGGGGGGTCAGGAGGGTGGGGGTTTAAATGTTTATTTAGGTTCACCGTATTCAACAGAAATCTGTTGAATATGTTGGGAGTCACGATGCGTTTCGCCTCCCAACGTATTTTGCGGATCGCTAAAAATAAGTTGCAGATTACAAATACGGTGAAAACGAATGCACACCCCTATGAACCGGTAGATGTAGTGTATTTGGATTTTCAGAAGGCATTTGACAAGGTTCCTCATGAGAGGCTTCTAGGAAAAGTAAAAAGTCATGGGATAGGTGGTGATGTCCTTTCGTGGATTACAAACTGGCTAAAAGACAGGAAACAGAGAGTAGGATTAAATGAACAATTTTCTCAGTGGAAGGGCGTGGGTAGTGGAGTGCCTCAGGGATCTCTGTTGGGACCCGTAATTTTCAATATATTTATAAATGATCTGGAAAGAAATACGATGAGTGAGGTAATCATATCTGCATATGATACAAAATTATTCAGAGTAGTTAAATCACAAGCAGATTGTGATAAATGGCAGGAAGAACTTGTGAGACTGGAAAATTGGACATTAAAATGGTAGATAAAATTAAGAACATAAGAACATAAGAAAATGCCATACTGGGTCAGACCAAGGGTCCATCAAGCCCAGCATCCTGTTTCCAACAGTGGCCAATCCAGGCCATAAGAACCTGGCAAGTACCCAAAAACTAAGTCTATTTCATTTTACCATTGCTAATGGCAGTGGCTATTCTCTAAGTGAACTTAATAGCAGGTGAATCAGAAGGACTTGGGTCCCCGAGCGGCACCGGGGATGAGCGTCGGCATCGGGCGCCTTAACCCGGCGTTCGGTTCATCCCGCAGCGCCAGTTCTGCTTACCAAAAGTGGCCCACTAGGCACTCGCATTCCATGCCCGGCTCCACGCCAGCGAGCCGGGCGTCTTACCCATTTAAAGTTTGAGAATAGGTTGAGATCGTTTCGGCCCCAAGACCTCTAATCATTCGCTTTACCGGATAAAACTGGGCGTACGGCCCGAGCGCCAGCTATCCTGAGGGAAACTTCGGAGGGAACCAGCTACTAGATGGTTCGATTAGTCTTTCGCCCCTATACCCAGGTCGGACGACCGATTTGCACGTCAGGACCGCTACGGACCTCCACCAGAGTTTCCTCTGGCTTCGCCCTGCCCAGGCATAGTTCACCATCTTTCGGGTCCTATCGCGCGCGCTCATGCTCCACCTCCCCAACGGGGCGGGCGAGACGGGCCGGTAGTGCGCCCGCCACCAGGACGCGGCGGTATCCCACCTCAGCTGGCACGCGCAGGCCCTCACCTTCATTGCGCCGCAGGGTTTCGACGGGGGCCCTCCGACTAGCACGCGTGTTAGACTCCTTGGTCCGTGTTTCAAGATGGGCCGGGTGGGTTACCGACATCGCTGCAGACCCCTGGCGCCCGGCGTGGGCCTCCCCGCCCGGTGGTGTGACGCAGTTGGGGCGCACTGAGGACAGTCCACCCCGTTAGACAGTCGCACCGGGAGCGGGGAGCCCCATCCCCGTCCCCCCCGCCCTGCTCCCCTCGCGAGGAGGAGGGGGGGTCCCAGAGGAGGGCGCATGGATAAGTGCAACGTGATGCATACAGGAATAAGTGCAAGGTGATGCATACTGGGAAAAATAACCCATGCTATAGTTACACAATGCTAAGTTCCATATTAGGAGCTACCACCCAAGAATGAGATCTAGGTGTCATAGTGGATAACACATTGAAATTGTTGGTTCAGTGTGCTGCGGCAGTAAAAAAAAGCAAACAGAATTCTGGGAATTATTAGAAAGGGAATGGTGAATAAAACAGAAAATGTCATAATGCTTCTGTTTCACTCCATGGTGAGATCGCACCTTGAATATTGCGGAAGGGATAGAAGGTAAGGTATGTCTTTTTGCGGATGACACTAAGATCTGCAACAGAGTGGACACGCCGGAAGGAGTGGAGAGAATGAGACGGGATTTAAGGAAGATGGAAGAGTGGTCGAAGACATGGCAGCTGACATTCAATGCCAAGAAGTGCAAAGTCATGCATATGGGGAGTGGAAATCCGAATGAACTGTATTCGATGGGGGGAGAAAGGCTGATGTGCACGGAGCAGGAGAGAGACCTTGGGGTGATGGTGTCTAATGATCTGAAGTCGGCGAAACAATGTGACAAGGCGATAGCTAAAGCCAGAAGAATGCTGGGCTGCATAGAGAGAGGAATATCGAGTAAGAAAAGGGAAGTGATTATCCCCTTGTACAGGTCCTTGGTGAGACCTCACCTGGAGTATTGTGTTCAGTTCTGGAGACCGTATCTCCGAAGAGACAGAGACAAGATGGAGGCGGTCCAGAGAAGGGTGACCAAAAAGGTGGAAGGTCTTCATCAAATGACTTATGAGGAGAGATTGAAGAATCTAAATATGTACACCCTGGAGGAAAGGAGGAGCAGAGGTGATATGATACAGACTTTCAGATACTTGAAAGGTTTTAATGATCCAATGACAACGACAAACCTTTTCCATAGGAAAAAAATCAGCAGAACCAGGGGTCACAATTTGAAGCTCCAGGGAGGAAGATTCAGAACCAATGTCAGGAAGTATTTCTTCACGGAGAGGGTGGTGGATGCCTGGAATGCCCTTCCGAAGGAAGTGGTGAAGACCAGAACTGTGAAGGACTTCAAAGGGGCGTGGGATAAACACTGTGGATCCATAAAATCAAGAGGCCGTCAATAAAGAGTGGGTGGCTCGCCAGAATGACGGCTACTGCCTGGAGATAATACCCTTATTCAATAAACATACACATGGTTACTGTGACTCCAACATCACTCTAAGCTACAACAGCAAGAGGAAATGTGGAAAAAAGGATTCGCACTCACAAAGTGGGGAGTAGCTGGCTTGTTACGGCGGTTACTACCCCAAACCAAATAAGCCTGATACTTCACTTTCAATGCATATCCAGCATAGCTCTCTGCTTCAATGGTAGGGGAGAAGAAAAACTGATACTTCACGCATATCCAGCATAGCTCTCTGCTTCAACGGCAGGGGAGAAGAAAAACTGATACTTCACGCATATCCAGCATAGCTCTCTGCTTCAACGGCAGGGGAGAAGAAAAAAGGATTCGCACTCACAAAGCGGGGGAGTAGCTGGCTTGTTACGGCGGTTACTACCCCAAACCAAATAAGCCTGATACTTCACTTTCAATGCATATCCTGCTTCAACCGCAGGGGAGAAGAAAAACTGATACTTCACGCATATCCAGCATAGCTCTCTGCTTCAACGGCAGGGGAGAAGAAAAAAGGATTCGCACTCACAAAGCGGGGAGTAGCTGGCTTGTTACGGCGGTTTACTACCCCAAACCAAATAAGCCTGATACTTCACTTTCAATGCATATCCTGCTTCAACCGCAGGGGAGAAGAAAAACTGATACTTCACGCATATCCAGCATAGCTCTCTGCTTCAACGGCAGGGGAGAAGAAAAACTGATACTACACGCATATCCAGCATAGCTCCCTGCTTCAACGGCAGGGGAGAAGAAAAACAACCAATAAGGGCTGAATAACAGAGTCTGGGTAAAACAAATAAACATGGGTGTAGCTTGCTTATTGCGGCGGTTACTACCCCTACTACCCCTAACTAATCAAGCTTGATATTTCACTTGGTTGCAGCTCCATCACTGCTCTCTACATTAATGGTGGGGGTGGAAGAGAAATAGAACCAAAGAGCTAAGAGAAACAGATAAGTATGAGAAAAAAATGTGAAGCTTGCTGGGCAGACTGGATGGGCCGTTTGGTCTTCTTCTGCCGTCATTTCTATGTTTCTATGTTTCTATGAATACTGTGTACAATTCTGGTTGCTGCATCTCAAAAAAGATATAGTTGCGATGGAGAAGACACAGAGAAGGGCAACCAAAATGATAAAGGGGATGGAACAGCTCCCCTATGAGGAAAGACTAAAAAGGTTAGGACTTTCCAGCTTGGAGAAGAGACAGCTGAGGGGGGATATGATAGAGGTGTTTAAAATCAGAGAGGTCTAGAATGGGTAAATGTGAATCGGGTTATTTGCTCTTTCGGATAATAGAAGGACTAGTGGGCACTACATGAAGTTAGCATGTGGCACACTGAAAACTAATCAGAGAAAAAAATTTTTCACTCAACGCACATTTAAACTCTGGAATTTGTTGCCAGGGATGTGGTTAGTGCAGTTAGTATTAGGGATGTGAATCGTTTTTTGACGATTTAAAACAATCGTCAGATATATTTTAAATCGTCAAAAATCGTTAGAGCCGCGATACAATTCCCCCAATTTATCATCAAAAAATCGTAAATCAGGGGAGGGGAGAGGGCAGGAAAACCGGCACACCAAAACAACCCTAAAACCCACCCCGATCCTTTAAAACAAATCCCCCACCCTCCCGAACCCCCCAAAATGTTTTAAATTACCTGGGGTCCGGTGGGGGGGTCCCGGTGTGATCTCCCGCTCTCGGGCCATGGCTGCATTAATAGAAATGGCGCCGGTGGCCCTTTGCCCTTACCATATGACAGGGCAAAGGTAGCGCCGGTGCCATTTTGGTTCCTGTCACCCGACGTCACGAGTGCAGGAGATTGCTCCCGGACCTCCGCTGGACCCCCAGGGACTTTTGGCCAGCTTTGGGGGGCCTCCTGACCCCCACAAGACTTGCCAAAAGTCCAGCGGGGGTCCGGGAGCGATCTCCTGCACTCGCGCTGTATTGCCAATATTAAAAATGGCGCCGGCGCTACCTTTGCCCTCACGCGCGCAGGCTGCCGATTTTGCACAGCCTTGCGCGTGCTGACCCCAGATTTTAAAGGATACATGCGGCTATGCGCGTATCTATTAAAATCCGGCGTACTCTTTTTCGTGCCTGGTGCGCGAACAAAAGTACGCGTGGGCGTACTTTATTAAAATCTACCCCTCTGTGTATTACATCTAGAGTAGGCAGATGTAATATTTCCATACTGTGAAACTTTCAGAAACCAAACTGATTATAATCCACCAGAGTATGATCATCAAGATAATCAGTAAATTGTTTCAACACCATAGCTTCAATATGTCGTTTCATCAAAAAGGACAGTAAGGCTCATGTATCCATGCCACACACTTGGATACTGAATCTTTCATCCAGATTCCTCAATTATGTACACTCTTGCTTTCCTTATCTCAAGATCATGTATCATCTCACATATACAAATATTTAAAAACAATTGTTTTTCCCCATTATATAGGTATCGATAAAGTGCAGTCTCATGAGCTTTCTTTATCAGAGGATATTCATTAGACTGTTTATTGGTTCGCTACCTTGAGACCTTCTCTCTACTCTAATATAATCCAATCAATATATGTTTAGCTCATAAAGCTGGACTTCATGGACCTTTTTTAAGATGGGTTTATCCTCTTCTCATACTTGTTGGTCCTGTGAAATGCTTAATGCTTCCCTCTCTCTCAAATTCTCTTCCATTGTACTCATACACACTCTTTTTGTCAAAGGATTTGGGTTAAGATTTCGAAAATGCTGAATCTCTCTACTCCACTCACTTATAGTGTGATTGTGTTAAAATCATTAGCAGGTCGACCTGCTCTTCCTTGTCCCAAAGTGAATTTGGTGGATTTCTGTTGCTGTTCAACAAGTCTTAGCTATTTGGAAGAATGCACAATTGAATGTTCATTTTTGCCGGAATTTTGTGTGTTTATACTATAAATATGCGAAAGTTGCAGTGGCCTGATACCATCGGATTGCTGCATGGGTTAATATATAGAGGTTAGTAGCTCATTAAATTCAAGATTAATTATTCTAATAATATAACTCACTTTTGTTCAGTAACTTATAGTACTTTGATGCTCTTTGTTTAAGCTGTTTGCATGCTTTATAAGTTTATTACAGATTTGTTATAGTCTGTATGTTCTGTAATGTTTTTACTACAAAAAACAGATTTGAACAGAAAAAAGAAGACAGCGAGGACACATAATTAGCTCTGACTTATGTGATACTGAGCACCATATTCTGAGAGTCCTGAAACATGGAAAAAATATGGTTAATAAATATCAAAAAGTACATATATCGGGAAATCAAAGTGTTTTTAAAGTTGATTCCTTATCTGCTATTTAAGTCTGAGTCTGAATTGTTTATATATATATATATATATATATATATATATATATATATATATATATATAAGTATATAAGGTTTGCCAGACTGGGTCAGACCAAAGGTCCATCAAGCCTAGTATCCTGTTTCCAACAGTGGCCAAACCAGGTCACAAGTACCTGGCAGGATCCCA
The DNA here is from genome assembly GCF_901001135.1 of Rhinatrema bivittatum. Taxonomy (NCBI): domain Eukaryota; kingdom Metazoa; phylum Chordata; class Amphibia; order Gymnophiona; family Rhinatrematidae; genus Rhinatrema; species Rhinatrema bivittatum. Next base: position 344,161,041 of record NC_042617.1, read on the forward strand.
AGGGGCAGATAGATTCCAAGCTGCTTATCCCAAGAATAAGTAGTGGATATCTGCAACTCTCCCTTAATAATGGTTAATGAACTGTTCCTCCAAGAACTTGTCCAAACCTTTTTTAAACCCAGGTACACTAATAGCCGTTATCACATCCTCTGGCAACTGATTCCAGAGCCTATTTATGCGTTGAGAACTAAAATATTTTCTCTTATTAGTTTTAAATGTCTCATCTAGTAACTTCATTGTATTTTGCATGCCTTGAAAATCTAACTAACAATGGAGTACTCGAGGATCAGGTTGAGAACCACTGGACTATAGAATCTATTTGTGAGGTTCAAATGTTTCAGAAACAATATTATTTAAACATATCAAAGAAATACTGCTCAGTCCTTCCTCTCTGCCATGTTTTTTCCAGCATGCTTTTTTGACATGGGGAGGGTCACTTTCGAACAACCTGCACAATTTTCAAAGTCAGAATTTTCAAAGTGGAATTATGTGCATAATTCTGCCTTGAAAATTCCTGGGTGTGCTCAGAGCTCCCGTGATACAAACATACAAAGGGCGGGTGCAGCTCTGTGCATGTGGGTTTATCAAAAGCAGGCATGTCTGTCCTTATCCCACCCCAATGCTGCCCTACACCACCTATTTAGGAGTAGATTTTAAAAGGGTTATGCGCATAAGTTATGCACGTAACCCTTTCAAAACCCCCCTGCGCGCGCCGAGCCTATTTTGCATAGGCTCAGCGGTGCACACAAGCCCCGGGACGCGTGTAAGTCCCGGGGCTTTGCTAGGGGGGGGCATGTCGGGGGGCGGTGTGATGTTCAGGGCATTCTGGGGGTGTATCGGGGTGTGGTGCCGGCCCGGGGGCATTTCGGGGGTGTGGCCGTGGCCGAGGCCTCCGAAATCGCTCCCGGGACGGGGAATCGCGCAGCTGTGGCCGATCGGCAGGCGTAACTTTCACAAACGTAGGGGAGCTGTAGATAGGGCTAGGGGGGGTTAGGGAGGGGAAGGGAGGGGAAGGTGGGGGGGAGGCCGAAGGAAAGTTCCCTCCAAGGCCACTCCGATTTCGGAGCGGCCTCAGAGGGAACGGACAGCGTGTGCAGGGCTCGGCGCGCGCAAGGTGCACAAATGTACAAAAGTATTCGTGGGCATACATTTATAAAATCTACCCCTTAGTGCGTGCATAAAAGTATCTGCAAAACTGTGCTTTGCATACCCCTTACAAAGCATAAAACTGCAGGAATGCCTTTGAAAATAACCCCTCTCCCCTCAAATGTCATAAGCTCTCTTGCTCTTGCCATTCAAGCTTTCATGAAGGGTGATGCTGGAGCTGAGCGCTTGCCAGGATCGTGGTGTTGGCCTTGCCTCTAAAAAGAAGAATAGTGTTAAGTGCTGTAATGTGGTACCAAGCAAGAAGAAAAAAAATCATGTACCTATTTGTTTTCTTCTTCAGTTATTTGTTTCAAGTTCTTTCTTCTTTCTGTTAATCCATTTCATTCTTCTATTATTAGGCATAGAGAAATAAAATTGTATTTATTTTAGTGTCTGATTCTTGAGACAGATCCACATATATATGTGATACATCGATATTGATAGATATTTTTCACTAACACCTCAATTTAGTCAATACCTCCTAATTAGTCAAAAACACTAATATCAGCAATCCCTTGCAGCCAAGTTTGATTGCCTTCCCTGATTGTCCTATTTGTGGGTCTGATAATGGCTTATGAGACTGATCTGGGATCTAATACAATTTAGGCATGTGTTTCAGATTGGAATGGGTAGCTCTGGGTTCATAATGCTTTGTAGCAAAGCCTTTCACCATCTAGAGTGATCATAAGTAGTATCACCCCTGAGTTATGTTGTTGTATCATTCATTCTTCATCTTAGCCTTGAGGACATCCTTGAGCAACTTGTTCTGCTTTCCTCTTCAGCAAACATCATGCCTCTAGCTGCAAGAATAAAACTAGTTTTAGGAGTCTGGAGTCAGACATCCAAACAAGATGGCTGTCCAATAAAATTAATGTCAGATAATCATTAACTGAATGCTCATGATATTTGCTTGTGATATATGCTAAGTGCTAATGCTGTTGTATCTGTCTTCTGACTAGATTTTGAAAATCTTCAAGTGAAAATGTTGGCACTTTTTCAATATCTTAAGACTTCCTGGATGTTGTCCATATCTCATTTCTTAGTGTAGGGTTGGATCACAGCTGATTCGATAGATTATAAGGTTGTTTTTTAATCTGATATCACAATTATCAGGCACATTATCAGGTGGCCAAAGGCTTTATTTGAACATTTGATATGATGTTGAATTTCTTCATTAATGTCTACCTTCCATGAAACACAGCTTCAGAATGTGACTCAGTATTATTCTCCAGAGTCACAAAATGAGTCTGAAATGCCAGTACCGAGCATAACTTGTTGAAAGCTTGCTGATGGATATCATAGACTTCTGAGTGGTATGTATTGGTCCCATTTTTTATACACCTTGTTAAATATATAATTGATTGTCTGAAAATCCACTTCCAAGTGAACATACAGTACAGCATTTGTCAGCATAGTGGAGCTTGATGATTGAAGTTTGGTGAGGGGCAGGGGGTTGACTTCTTTCTGGATCAGAGTTGACTGAGTTAACAATTTGCCATCCATTTACTAGTTTAGATCCACTTTAACTGGAAGCTTTTTGTTTTTCACATGTCATAAAGATTGCTCTATCAGTTATATTCTTGTTATGCAGAATTGGATACAAAAATAAGTTTTAAAATAAAGATGTTTATCAATATGAAAATATATTACTATAAAAGCTGAAATGTATTATTATATTTATACAGTATTAAAAATTTGTTATTATATACTTTCTAAGAAATCTTAAGCAGTGATCAAGAGTTTGGCAACTCAGATTTATGCAAAAAACGTGCTGAATCTTGCACTTGGGGCATAAAAATCTCAGAGAACAGTATATGATGGGATGGAGGGGCAGCTGAGGTTTCGATAGGTCTTCATATAAGCAGGATATGGGAATGATCTTATCTGATCATCTCAAAGTTGCCAAACATGTGACAAAGCAGTGATAAGAGCTGGAGGAATAATAGGCTGCATAGAGAGGTATAACCATAACCAAAGTCCCAGATTTTTTTTTTTTTTTTTTTTTTGCAGCCGCAAAAGGTAACTGATGAATCTGTCGTTTGATGCAGAATTTTCTACTCTGTGCTCTTGCTGGTGTTGGGCTGTTATCTCTGACAACAACCATCTTTCTGCTCTCCCTGGGCAACTGCATTTTCTCTTTCTCCTTTCTTACCATCACCAGGCCACAGACTCTTCCTCTCCTTTCCCTCCACTTCCCCACCCCACTTTCTCACTGCCCTCTCTGTCTTTTATGGTGATGGACACAGATATAGTCAAAGTCACGGAGCTCTATAGTGGTGACATTGGCTTTGTTTAAAAAGGGTATTCTAACAGACTGATTGTTCTCATTGCTGATTTAATCTTTATTTAAATGTTCATGACAGCCCTGATGCGTTAGACCTCTTTAATAATTAGTTGTTGGAGTTCTGAAATCAGTTGTGTATGTAAGGACTCCAATAATTCAAGTAGTGGGGGAGTAATTTGTTTTAATGTAACCTTATTGTAAATATTAATACTAAATACAGAGTGATTTTCTTTCACACACATAAGTGGTCACAAACTAGAATAAGAGGTGCTCCAGTTACCAAGCTCTATTATAACAGATGGTAAGTGCTATTGTTGATTAACTGTTTGAATACTGTTCAAAGCTCTCACTATCATCCACAAATCGGTCTACCAACAATCCTCTCTCCAACTCACCTTCCCTCTGGAACTACTTACATCTTCAAGACCAATAAGAACTGCCTACAAAAGTAAGCTCAAGGCCCCTCCCAACAAATCATCAGTTCACAACTCCATCCACAAGCGAGCTTTTTCAACAGCAGGTCCCCTACATTGGAATTCGCTTCCTCAAGACTTACGCCAGGAACAATGCCATTTAACCTTCAGAAAAAAACTTAAAACCTGGCTGTTCACACAAGCCTATCGTTGAAGGATTCCATATTAACCAACTCTCTCTCACCCTCCAACCCACCCTTCTCCCTCCCCGCACTCCCAAACTTTTTTCTCTTTTTTCCCTTTTCCACTCGCAACCTCAACCCACCCTTTTCCCTCACCCCCGCCACTCCTCCCATCTGACATAACATGTATATTCCAGCTGTATATATTCCATATATATATATTTCCATGTATATTTCCGCTGATTATAATCCATGTTTTTTGTATTATTAATTTATTGTTTTATGTTAATTTATAGTTTGTAATTTTGTTAACTTATTGTTCAATTACTTAATTCTGTCCTATCTTCCGACATCCATGTTTTTACTCTCCCTGTTTTAATGTAACTTCTCTTTTCCACTTATACGTTAATTGATTTTTCCCCTTGTTCTAATGTAAACCGGTACGATAAGACCTGGTCTTGAGTGTCGGTATAGTAAAAGAAGTTAAATAAATAAATAAATAAATAACTCTGTATAAACCTTATGAGCACTAAAACTTCTGCTTTAAAATGTGATGGTGGAACAAGCCATCTGTTTCAACACAGCATACATACCCAAGGACACAGATTTTTATTACACAGTAATTCCCAAAGGTACTCAATATCTGACTCCTACCTTGTCTTCTTGAATCCTTTTGGATGTAGCAAAGGGAAGGAATTATAGCAATATTAGGCTAGATTGTGTTGGGGGGAAAGGGGAGACAGGAAACTGCAATGCATTGGAGAAGAGAAACAAGGTGCTGGAGTATAAACCCTTTACCAGGTTGGGGATGGAGGCAGGAAAATGGAATGTAAGTTCATGGAAGGGCAAAAAATAACCAGCTAGAAGAAAGAAAGAAGTAGGGTCAATGCAGCAAACTTGTCCACAAACATGGAAGGCATGATAACTGGGTAGCACTGGGCTTCTTCTTCATCATCATCATCACCATCATCAACACCATCATCATCATTTACTTCTGAAAATCTTCAGAGGGATACCCATGCTAATCTGGTGTAGCAAAATGACAAGAGGTGGGTGGCATCTTATAGACTAACAAATTTATTGAGACATGAGCTTTTGAGGACAGAGTCCACTTTGTCAGATGCATGAAGTGCAGTATAGGAGGGGGGGGGGGGTAAAATATATGGAGAAGGAGTGGGATGGGAGAGGATAGGGAACAAAGAGAAGGCACTGAATTAGGCAGGGCAGAGTAAGGAAACAGAGTGTTAATAGCATTATAGTCCGACTTAATGACAACTGAGGTAAGTATAAAACGACAACATGATTTGTAAACAGTTAGGTTTATAGATATTTCTAGTGTGCCACATAATGACCATCAACATTTACAGTCAATTTAAAGCGCAGGAGTTTTATGCATCTACAATTAATTGAAAGTGCCTGGGTTTCAGTCAATTTCAAATGCTGAAGGTTTCCTTATATAGAAAGGTCTTCATTTTTCTTCTAAAGAAATAATAATTATTGTTTAAAATCTAGAGGTAATCTCTTCCAGAATTCTAGGCTTGAGATGGAGAAGATCCAGCTTCATATCACCTGTAAATGGAACTTTTAAAGGAGGGAATCACAAATTGACATTTTTCATCTGAGCATAAGGTCTGGGTCGGCATATAAGGAGCCAAAAGTTCTTTAAAATGTTCTGGTCATTATTCCTAAAGGGCCTTAAAGATTAAAGTTTAAACTTAAATTTTACCCTTGCAGAAATCAGAAGCCAAAAAAGGTCCATTAAAATCTCTGATGCCCAGGCTCCTAATTGACTTCTCTTTATAGAGGATTCACAGAAGCTCTTATCTCACTGGTACCTTCTTTCAATAGTTTTTATCATTTTTTGTCAGCAGGTAATCATAAATGCAACATCTGACTAGTGAACTGTTATGCTCCCTCTCTATTAAGTCCGAAATGGAAACCAGAGCCCAATCTAAATTGATTCAGATTATTCTCAGGTGGGGCAAGAATGCTTGAAATTAATTCAAAATAAATAAAGATATGGGCCATTGTGGTTCAGGCAATTAAAAGTGCATGAGACTTCTGAAGCACAAACTTGGAGAGATCTAAATTAAATACTCTTGCAACCATTATGGGAAATAGTTATCAAGCTACAGTTCAGCTGATACTGAAAAAACTATTCAACTTTCTTATGGTTTATGAAATTATTGGCATCCCTTAATGTGAATATTTTCCCATATTACATGACTTTCCTCTCGATTCATCAAAATGCTATGTTTATCAAGCGACTAAAATGCGCGATAAACAAAAGGGGCATGTTTACTAAAATGGGAGGCCTGCTGCATCGCACAGATAAATGTTGCATGCAGTGGTACGTCATCGCACAGCGCGTTATTTTTTTCCCCAGTATAAATACTGACTTCCTGCACCTCCTTCTTTGAAGGTGTGTCGGGTGTTGGAATGAGAGGAGAGGAGTTTAGTGCAGTTAGAGGAGTAGTGGTGTCATTTTTTGCTATTTCTGAGTAGTGCAGTTTTGTGTTGTCATCTGTTTCCCTTTCCCTTTGTCTTTTGTGATATTTATTGGAGTGAAAGTAAGTTCAGTTTGCCTTTTTGTGCAGAGGAGTGTAAGGAAAAGTGTGAGGAGAAGCAGAGGAGGAGTGTGTGTGTGTGTGAGTGGTGAGAGCATGGAGCGCGATCGATCTGAGAAGAGAGGAGAGAAGAGGTCTGAGGATAGAATGGGAGGAGGAGGTCAGGAGTGACAGGGGAAGGAGTAGTAGGAGTAGGGACAGGGGGAGAAGTAGAGAGAGGCAGGAGGGAAGGGATAGGAGGATGGGGGTGGGGGAAGGGGTTAGGCAGCAAAGAGTGGTGAAAGGAGTAGGGTAGTATAGGCATAGAGGGAGTGCAGAGGGGAAGGGAGTTGGTAGGCGAAGTTGAGGTGGGGGGAAGGGAGGGGAGAAGAAAGTGAGGCAGAGAGTGAAGGTAGGGAGGACACCTCTCTAGCGGGCCGATTCAGTAAAAACGTGGGAGAGCGGACGAACGCCTGCTCTCCCGGCGTGCGCACCGGCAACTCGCCGGTGCGCATGATTCTGTATGCTAATTAGGCCCGGTGGTAGAAACGGGCAAAAGGAGGCACTAGGAACACTAGCGCGTCCCTCGCACCTCCTTTTGACCCGGAGCGGCGGCTGTGAGCGGGTTTGACAGCTGACGCTCAATTTTGCCGGCGTCAGTTCTCGAGCCTGCTGACAGCCACGGGCTCGGAAACCGGACGCCGGCAAAATTGAGCGTCCGGTTTTCGGTCATACAGCCGCCGGCCCAATTTAATTTTTTTTTCTTTTTTCTTTTTTACTTTTTACACCCTTCGGGTCCTCCGACTTAATATCGCTATGATATTAAGTCAGAGGGTGCAGAGAAAAGCAGTTTTTACTGCTTTTCTGTGCACTTTCCCGGTACCATCAGAAACTAGCGCTTACCTTTGGGTAGGCGCTAATTTCTTAGAGTAAAATGTGCGGCTTGGCTGCACATTTTACTTACTGTATCCCGCGTGCATACCTAATAGGGCCATCAACATGCATTTGAATGTTGAGGGCGCTATTAGGTGCCGCAGGTTGGACGCATGTTTTCCGCCCCTTACTGAATAAGGGGTAAGGGAAAACGCGCGTCCAAGAGCAGGCTAACAGTGCACTCTGTCGGAGCGCACTGTACTGTATTGGCCTGCAGGAGAGGAAGTGGCACCCCTTCAGGCAGCCCGACAGCACCACGGCAAAAACAGCGGGTATAAGGTTCAGTGTAGCAGAGAACAAGCTTCTCATCGCTGGTGTCCTGCAGCACTACACAATGTTATTTGCAAACCGTGCAGCCAAGACCTCAAAGGCAGCGAAAGGGCAAATATGGCAGAACATTGCCCAGGCCATAACCCACCACAGTGGAGTGCAAAGAAGCTGGGAATAGGTCGCCCATTGTTACCGGGACGTGATAGTCCAGCTGAAGGCCAAGCTTGCAGCAAGATCCAAATGTACACAGAAGAATGGAGGAAGAGCCCCCTGTCCCATTGTAGTCACTGAAATGGAGCAGTGACTGATCGAAAGGTTTGGACCGACATGTTCGAGGGCATGGATGAGTAGCTAGACACCACACAAGCCGTTGCCGGTAAGTTCAACTTTCACATAAATGAGCAGACAGCAATGAGTGTAGACATATGGGGGCTTTTACTAGGCTTTTTTCCTATTGACACAGAATGTGAAAAAACCTTAAGAAAATAGGCCCCATAACCTAAGTGCACCTCTGATGCCAAACAAATAAACCATACTTGCTGGTATATGTACTTATGTCTTCTTTTTTGGATGTTATCTGTTTCCACAGGACTTGAACAGCAAGCTGCTGGTCCCAGCCAGGAATGCCCAGGACCCAGCTGGGAAGCCCTAGGGACCAGCCGGATTGCCCCTGGGAGCAGCCGCCCAATAGCTGTGTTCCAGAGGCCATTAGAGATGGATTCAGAGACACAGTGGAAAGAGGAGGAGGAGGAGGAGGAGCAGCAGTCCCAGCAATCAGATCCAATGTTCTTGCTCCAGCCCCTAGGCTCCAGAAGCCCAATTAATGTGGTCCTTGATCCGGACACATTAATGTAGGCAGGCAATTTGGAATGGCAACCTTCTGTCGAGCACTTACAAGGAAGCAGCACGCCACAGCAGCATGTGGACTCACTATTAACAGGCCACACAGTGGGCACAAGCCCACCTATACTCAGCTTGAGCCCTGAGACACCATCAGCACCTTCATCACCGGCACCAATATCACCACCACCACCACCAGGCCCACCAGCACCATCACAGAAACTGCCAGCAGCACCCACACCACCACCAGGACCAGAACCCGCACCTGCAGCAGCCATCTCTGGAGGAGAAGTTAGGCAGTTGCAGGGAGAGCTAAGGGTCCTGAGAAGATCTCTTCAGTGACAAAACAGGATCCTACAGCAAAGTATTGCAGCCAGCACATAAAATGCCAACACTATTGCTGCAGCCATCAGCAACCTAACAAATGTCATGACGCAAATCCTTCAGCGGATGCCAGACCTGCCATCCATTGGATCAACACCCCACAGCAGTCCTGGGGAATCACTATGCCACAGGGGTAGATCCCCAAAACAATTGCCCCCCCCCCCCCCCCCACCGCCAAGTCGGAAGCCATGCCATGGCAAGGGGCCTTGAAAGGATGCTGAAAATGGCCTGTAACGGGCAAGAAGACAATGTTTGAAAGAAGACAGGGACAGCCTCTTCAAAAAGTTGCTATGCCATTTAGATGGAAGAAACCAGCTCAGCGTGTGCTCAGCGTGTGTCAAGCATTTTCAAGAAGTACACTCGCTAAGAAACTGTCCTTCAGCCTCTGGGCCTATTACGACCTACTTTAAGTAGTCTACATTCTCTTTGCAGCTGCTGTCTCTTGTGAGGCTGTCCCATCTCTGGCTCCATGTTGCAGGGTGTCTTCTCTTCTCATTTCCTGCAAGTGCTGGCTCCACGCTGCGGGGTGTCTTCTCTTCTCATTTCCTGCAAGTGCTGGCTCCACGCTGCAGGGTGTCTTCTCTTCTCATTTCCTGCAAGTGCTGGCTCCATGCTGCGGGGTGTCATCCTGGGCCTTCTGCCTCCATGCTGCTGTATCTCATTCTGGGCCTTCTGCCTCCATGCTGCTGTATCTCATCCTGGGCCTTCTGCCTCCATGCTGCTGTATCTCATCCTGGGCCTTGTACCTCCATGCTGCTGTATCTCATCCTGGGCCTTCTGCCTCCATGCTGCTGGGTCTTTTGCTGCTCCTGCAGTGGTGATTCAGCACTCTGCGGTCCTACTCCTGATGCCTACATGCTGAACTTTGCTGCCGTAGCCCTTAGGCTGTTCCCTTTTAGTGTACTCTTTCAACATGGATTGTCTGGGGCGGGCGTTCACAGCGCATACTGGTGCTGCTTGTAGCTGAAAGTTTACAGAAGTACTATAGCTTTTTGAATGCCACTTCCTCTTCCTATATTCTTAGTTGTAATCGTGTTTGTGCATAAAGGATAAGATGCGATGCCTGTGTATGCAAGAATGCTATTTAAATCTATTAATGAACAGGTCTACACTTAATGTGCTGTTCATGAATTGTACATTGTTTTTAGCTATTTGCAATCTTGTCCTTGCAGAATGTGATTACCTAAGGTATTGCCTTTATTTCAAACAGTGCACTGCATGTGTTTGTTAATAAACTGCTTGCCATTTGGAAATCTCAAGTTTTTGATTGTGTCCTTTCATCATGTGGTTTTTGTGTTTATGGTACCCAAAGTAAATGTTTAGCTCTCCCCATGGTCTTGCATGCTACTATGCTATACCTCATTCTAAATGTGCAGTTATGGGGCATTCAAGACCATGTGGGCTATGCCATTACAATGAAAGTTGCATGTATGCTGGTAAGAAAGACAGCCAGAGGTTAAGAAGAAGATCATTGCTTGGGGACCTTCAGCAATGGCCCTTGTTGCCTATTTCACATAACATACTGTTTGCTAACTCCTTCTTACATGTGCCAGTGTCTGACCTGCTCTATACCTTCATGGTAAACACATTATATACTGTGCCAATACAGCTTGGGTGGTATAAAGGGGGAACTTTGAGTGTTCATGACCCAACAGTTTACTTTCTGTCCCCTTACTTCTGTCAGGAGTGCAAGGGTATGTGATCACATACATTTGTAGCTTCCCCTGTAAAACTAATACGATGTGTACTCACTGAGTCTTGGTATACACTCTCAGCTGCTGCTTCACAAGTAGGGATGATGACTGAGTACCATCTGCTGTACAATGTCCATGCCCAACCATCAGAGACCCTAGAAGGGTGTAGTTGTTGCTGAGGACCAGGCTGTCTTCCACATGCTGCCTCCCACACCTGTACTGACCTGGCTTGGGGGCCATTATTATATGTGTAAGGGAAGGTTGACCTTACACGTAGCATCCAGATCCCAAAGGCAGACCACTACAGGCATAGCAGGCCATTTGCAGAAGTGTGTCTGGTCAACAGCACTAGCAGCACCCATCTTCATCCTGTGCTCTTCACCTGTGCAGATTCTGTACCATGCAGTACTCACTGTATCAACCTCCCTATTTGTCAGCCAGCAGCTGACACTGTATTGCAAGAGTCACCAAGTACACGGCGTAGTGGAACTGAAAGTTTGGTCACTGTACAAGTGAAGCTCCTACAGTGTTTAGGAAACGGTGGCCCCTCCCTTTGTAAGCAGATATAGGTGCACCACATCTAGCTTTGCATAGAAAAGGTATTGTTGTTCATATGGGTGAAAGACAGTAGGTGTACCATTCCTGCATCAACACAGCACTGAGGGAGTGAGAAAAAAGGGGGGCTGCTGTGTCTACCTGTATGTGTGCATGATATCAGATACAGAAAGGAGGTAAAAGAGAACAGAGACAGTAAAAAGGGGATTCTGTAATAGAATGTTCCCAACACATATGTCACGTGGCAACCCAAGCACCTGCAACCTCCCCCCGCCCCCCCCCACACACACACAACCCATGCATCAAGTTTCTCAGTACATGCAGTTTGTACAGCTCCATGATGGTAAGCACTCATCAGAATCTGCCCAATAGGCATAGCATTACATATTCCTTTATAGTGCTTGTTCCTTGCATCACAGCATTCATGTATTCACTGGGCAGTTTCTTAAGCAGCACAACATCCCTCCATAACTTTCCAAGGGTCTGTGGCCAATCTAGTTGGGGGGTAGGCAGCACTCCCCATAATAACAACTGCATAATTCAGCCAACTTCAAATCATTGGTGCATCTTTAAAAATGGCGCGGGCCATCCATTGCACCTACCATGTGACGGGGCCGGCCAATGGCACCGATAGCCTCTGTCACATGGTAAGGGCAAAGTGCCATCGGCACCATTTTGTTTACTGGAAGCCGATGGCCCGAGAGCGGGAGATCGCTCCCGGGACCCCCGCTGGACTACCAGGTACTTTAGAAAGGTTTTGGGGGGGGGGTCGGGAGGGGGGATTCTAAATAATGAGATTTAAAGGGTCAGGGTGGGTTTGGGGGTTGTTTTTGGGTGCTCTTTCTTCCCACCCCCCACCAAAACAATAAGAGAACCCCACAAAAATTTTGTGGTGTTTTCCTATCACTTTCGGGGACCTCCCGATTCCTGACGGATGAGAAAATATCATACGATATTTTCATCCGTCAGGAAAACAATTCACATCCCTACTATTGGTGTGTTGCTGCCTGCCAACTTCAAGACATATGTAAGAGATGAAACACCTGTGGTACAAGCTAATGCCTTACCTAATGCTGTGCAGGTGAATGTCCGTGGCAGCTGTGCAGTCTGGATGTCGCTGTAGTGATCCCACACACACACAGAGGAAATACGGCAGGCCTGCAACATGTAGTGCAGACTGTTCGTGGACCAGGTGTGTGAAGCTGTACAGAAACTGTTGGTGACTATCTTCCTAAAACCTCGGTAACAGCCCACACATAAAGGTGCTGTGCTGGCAGTGTGCACAGTGCACGGTTTGGATTCACCTGAGCCATTGTAACAGCACCGAAGGGGAGGATAGGAATGGGGCCTTTTGGTTTATAAATATGGGCTACATATATAGTGGATCCTCAGTTTAGGTTCTGTGCCTTGTTTGCCCACTCTACTTTGGCAGGCCTGTGAATAATGGCCAGAAAAAGGCATACCCTTGGCCAATGACCTGCATACAGAACCGCACAAGGCAGTTGTGATGTCACCAATTGTGTCCTCCCCCACAACCCTCCCCTCATTTGGGTGCCATTAGCCACATACACATAGGCAGAGATGGAACTGAGAAAGAAAAGTGTGTCTTACCTATCAGCCAAGGGTCACCATATAGGCCGGCCTCAAAATTGCCAAAGAGGGCTGATTGCCTAAGTAGAAAGGAATCATGAACCAGTCCCAGGTGCCTGGCCACCACGTCCAGGATGCACATTCGAGTGTCACAGACCACTTGCACGTTGAGGAAGTGGAAGAGTTTTCTGTTACAGTACATCTCCTCCCTCTGAAGGAACGATGGTCACGGGAGTGCAGTCAATAGCTCCAGTGACATTTGGAAAGTGCGCAAAGGCATAGAAACTTCTCTTCAAGTCTATCAAGTCCATCAAGCCCTGCCTGTCATGAGGAAATTTAATGTATCGATTAATGCGGTCAGTGACAGCTTCGATGACCTGGTCCAGACAGCGTGAGAATGGGGTCGTGGGGACATTGCCCCCACGACCCCTACCGTGGTTTGGAAGGAGCCACTTGCCATGAAATGGAGGGCGGCCAAGAGTTTTGTGAGGCCGGGTATGGCACGGGACTTTGTAGTCACAGGACCCAGATCCCCTCAGATGTCTTCATATAATTCCAGGATTGCCCAAGAGCTGAGATGATACCTTCTTACCACAAAGTCCTCAGGCATGCCCAGCAAGGATGTCCATGGCAGAAAGATATGCTCCCTGTATCTCCTGGGCTGTGGCTGGGCTGGGGCTTGAGCACGTGGCAGTGGAGCCTTTGCCTGCACTGCTGGTACTTCCCTTGGACATCTTGGAATTGTCCTTGACTGTTGTTCTAGTTTACCTTCTTCCACGTCTTGTCGTCTGCGATGAGCCTGGTGAGGCATGGTGTGCTTGTACAAGTACACTTGACAGTATCAAAATGGTGTTAAAAAGGTTGACCTAGGAAAAGCAGGCATTTTAATTGATCCAGCAATGCTTGGTAGGTGTATGGGAATTGTTCAAAGTGTTCAAAGTGTTTATTGCACATGATACGTGCCGCAATAATACTACGGCCTGCGATACCACCTGTGATCGGACCGCCAAGAAAAAAGGTGTAGCTATTATCCGCATTACTGACCCGTGATAATATGCAATATTATCACACACCATGCTGCTAACCCCTAATTTACATTTATCCCACCCCAACTCCTCCCTCCTGAATATTAATTTTTCAATGTGTATACACAATTTATGATAGGCCATTTTAGCGTGCGGCCCAGTAGTATCATATGAAATATCACCATAATGTACGCAATAACGACCTATCGCAATTTGATAAATGCCCCTGTTAGATAATAAACCCTCTGGGGATAGGGAAATAGCTATAGTACCTGAATGTAATCTGCTGTGAAGTGCCAAAAAGCAGAATACAAATAAAAATAAATAAAAACTAAAAAGAATGTTCTGTTATTTTACATAGATATACAGTCAGACAATATTTCAGGATGCATAAATCCATTTGTATCAGATTATAGCTATCAATTCTGATAGCATTGTCCTTTATATTAATTTTGGACAAGAATTGATATTCAGACACAATCATTGATGGAACACAGCAGCATGTCATTGCATTCATCAGCACAAGAAAAGCAGTACCAGTGGGTGGAAGCTTTTTTCTGTGTTTCAGCAAACCATTCCCCAGCAACCCTGGCCTGGTAGAGCCTGAACTTGTTAGATCTCTGTAAGGAATATGGAATACTCCTTGTCTGTGACCACTTATCTACGAGGTCCCAAAAAGAATGCAGTCAGGATATATAAAACAAGAATTTATTTATAAAGGATTGAATTGACATATACACACACACAATCATCATATCACAAAGGAATGTAATAGACTAGATGCTTTACCAGCAGTACTTGTTTCAGGACCTTATGTTTATAAAGGATTGAATCGACATCCACACACAATCATCATATTACAAAGCAATGTAATAGACTAGACACCAGCAGTACTTGTTCAAGACCTTACCGTCCGATTTCCTCAAGCCGAGAAGCGGGGGCTGCCATCAGGAGCGGTCAACTGCGGGAACTCCTGAACGTACGTCTACGTTGCAGGATCTGCTTCTGACTTTGCCCAGGCTGCTCTCTGAATTTAACCAGGTGTGTTTGCGAAGAGGCTCGTGATTACTAATCCCTTAGGGGAGTGATAGCATTGTTACTGGAAACTCGAGCTGGCTGCGTCAGCAGGATTGCACAAGGAGGCCACTCTTGTCAAATTGCTATTGCCCAGCACGTAGCTTTTCCTGCACAGTGCTTAGAATTTCCCCTTCAATCTCAGATGATAACTTTAGGTTTGGATACATCATTGATAGGAGACTACCAAGAAGGAACAGATGCTGTAAGCTGAAGAAAGTAATGGCCAACTTTTGTAGTATTCTACCAAAAAACAATTGCAGGTATTATGGTGGGGCTATGATCACCTAACCTTTTACACTCAGAAATGCATATAAAAGGATTATAGCTGGTAGGTGGGAATTTGCCTGCAAGTCCCCTTTGTTGGAATTAGAGGCATGGAAGGCAGATATGTGCTAGTAAGTCCTCCATGGTGGTATTAGGGGTATGGCAGCTAGACATAAGGCAGCAAGTCCCTTATGTTGATACTAGGGATATGGACTTGGGCTTCAAGCAGCAGACAGACCTGACAATGACTACAGAAGGAATGCACATTTTGCACAGTATATCTCAGACATGTTCAGTCTTCAAGATCAGTGTTTCTGGATCCACAGATCAGTGATAGGTTAGTTTAGAAAACGACATCACTGTGATATGTTGTCTCCTTGACAACATGTCCTGCCAAGGTCTGACAAGGCATACATGACTCAGTGGGCTGGGTGCTAATAGTTATACTATAATAATTCCTAACTGATTGTATTGCACCTGTTATTCTTTATAGAATTTATTAGCCATAGAAATGAATGGGAGAAAAAAATGAATTAAACGAATAAGATTAATTTAATTCAGGAGTCCTTCTCAATTTGTTTTTGGGGACCCCTGAAATAAATGAATTAGGCCCAATTCATTTCAGAATGTTCATTTTTATAAATGAAAGCACATCCTTAACATGTTCTAGATCTGACTTATATAAATATTATGAGCCACCACTGCAAAAATCAGTACAGATCTCTTCGATGTAGCTTTCCAAAAAAAAAAAAAATCTTCCTTAAAATAAGGCACACCAGTTTTATACTGGTGACCATCTGTGAGACTGTCTTTTAGGCCATCAAAATCTTCTATCCATTACCATGGTCCTTTCTCCCGTCCGCTGCATGACAGCACAATAAAGATGACATACTAATTCAATGGCTTGTAATTTCAACTACTAAACAAAGACAAGAGCTGCTGCTTCTTCTTTTGTGTTTCAGTGCTGTATCGGTGAAGCCAGCTATGCAAACATAGCACAGGGAGGATTTTATGACAGCAGCTGAATGGCGAGTGGCTTGGTGTTGCTTTTTATGGCTCTTGGCTCAATAATTTTTGGCTCTATGCTGTCGGCAGTTTCCATTGTGTCTGGATTCTATGTCAGCAGTGGCTAATTGTACCAATAATGTTTATCAGAGGGATCCACCAGGGAGCTGTATATGTGGAGATAAGGTACAGAGCAATGATACACACTATCTTCCTGATCTCTACACACAGTGCTTTTGCCTCATGCCAAATATCTCTTTAGGTTTTCCCATCTTACAAAAAAAAAAAAAAATAGAAAAGAAAGAAAGGAAAAAAACAGCTTAATCAACATGCCAACAATGGTGTCTAAGGGGATGTAATCAGGCTCCTCCGATAATCTTAGCAACCCATGGAACTCATGTGCAAAAATCAGTAACTGAGGGGCATTTGGTTCATTCTACCACCTGCTGTTTAAGGAGCAGGTCGATCTAAACGAGGGCCGCTTCCTATGAAGCAGGATGCCAGGCTGGGTTTTTTTTTCTTTGCTGCAAGTGAATATTGCTGCTGCTTTGCAAACCAATAAACTAACTGTTCACTAAATGAAAAGCACTGAGTATCTGCTGTCTGTCTAGTATTTCCTACTGCTATTGGGTGGCAGACTATGTGGTAGCGCCAAGCTGACATTTGCACGTACCCATTCTCTTCAGTTGGCGTACGGCTACAGAGAATGGTCAGTGGTGAGACAATCTCTAAATGCAAAGAAACTCTGGAATTTCTCAAGGCCACTGGAAAAAACAAAAACATTTTTTTAAACAATTTGTTGCTTTTTTTTTAACACCAGTCTAATACAGAAACTGACTGTTCCTCAAATATCAAATATATAAACAATGAAAGTACTTCTCACTACCAAAGCAACATAACCCATGTAAGAATCTTAAAAATTTCAGATTCTGATAGCTATACAGCTTAGTTATTATAATGCCAAACAAATATAATTTCAATGTTTTCATTATAAGCAGTTTTTAAATTATGTTTCTAAACTTAGAAGAAGGACATGTGTAAGGATGGGAACACTCTGGATAAGAACATAAGAACACGAGACTCGTCATACTGGGTCAGGAGAAGGGTCCATCAAGTCCAGTATCCTGTTTCCAAAAGTGGCCAATCCAGGTCACACGTACCTGGCAGGATCCCAAGGGGGTAGACAGATTCCACTCTCGTTATCCCAGGGATAAGCAGTGCATTTTACCAAGCCCACTTTAAAAATTGTTTATGGATGTTTCCTCTAGGAAGTTGTCCAAACCTTTTTTTAAATGCAGCTACACTATTAGCTTTCCGTTTCATATAATATTTTTCAAGGAATGTCTCAGATGATAATCAGCCAAGAAAATTCAATTTAACTAAGACGAGATCTCTTCAGGGACAGGTGCCTCCATCAGGCAAACTTGGCGGCCACCTAGAGCACCAAAGCTATGGGAGCAGCAAAATTCTACCAGCACGAGGTCCAGAGGGCTCTGTGCCACTGCCAATACCACAAAAAAAAAAAAAAAAAAAGGGAGAACTGTTCTGGAGCCACTGCCATCAGTAGGAGGGAACGCTGTGCTAGGGGTAAGTTTGGGGAACAGGGATGAATGACCGAAGTTTCACCTAGGATGCCAAAATTGCTTGCACCGGCCCTTCCTCAGGAAACAGTGAGGGTCAACAATAGCACTGGGTACAACCTGAAAAAGTGATGGGGGTTGAACTCAGCTCTCAGTGAAGCCCCCTTTTTGACATTGCTGGTAAGGGAAAGATAATTTTTAAAACTTGGTCAAGAGCTTCCCATTATCCAACTGCATCTCCATTGGGACAATCAAGCTCTCTCATGCAGGTCTCTAAAAGTCACTGAAGGAAAGATTGAGTGTCAATTATAACACAAAACAACGAGAATTTTAAAAGCCAGATGTGCGCATAAATTAGGGGGATGTGCAAAGAGGCCAGGATCCTGTGCGCCAGGCGGATTGTAAAAGCTGTCAAGATATGCGCTTTTCTCCCTCGGCGCGTACATCTGGCAAGTTTTCAAAAGGGGACGGAGGATGGGCAAGGTCTGGGTAGGGCATGGGCATTTTGGGGCATGAACCTGAGATGTGCAAGTAAATACTTGCACAGCATGGTGCGTGCTGAGGACCCCTGCCATGTAACTTTACTTTTGCTATGGATGCTGTGTAAGTTACAATTTAAAGAAAACTGGGCAGATCTGTGGGTTTTTAAGGATCAGGGCTAACTGGAGGGTGTGAAGGCTATAAAACTAGGTGGGATTGGAGGACCTGACTCTTAACTGGATGAACTGGAGATGAACTGGTAATACTGGGAATGGTACTTGCATGCGCCTCATTTTTAAAATTCCCCGATTTATGCAATAGAAGCGGGATTTACGCACATGTGCATGCAACCACTTAAAATTTGCACATGTGCACGTGGCCAGGCTATTTTATAATGGGGCGGATTTTCAGAGCCCTGCTCGCGTAAATCCGCCCAAAACCGGGCGGATTTACGCGAGCAGGGCCCTGCGCGCCGGGAAGCCTATTTTACATAGGCCTCCCGGCGCGCGCAGAGCCCCGGGACTCGCGTAAGTCCCGGGGTTCTCGGAGGGGGGCGTGTCGGGGGCGTGTCGGGGGCGGGCCCGGTCGTCGCGGCGTTTCGGGGGCGTGTCGGCAGCGTTTTGGGGGCGGGTACGGGGGCGTGGCTACGGCCCGGGGGCGTGGCCGCGCCCTCCGTACCCGCCCCCAGGTCACGGCCCGGCGCGCAGGAGTCCCGCTCGCGCGCGGGGATTTACGCCTCCCTCCGGGAGGCGTAAATCCCCCGACAAAGGTAGGATGGGGGTTTAGACAGGGCCGGGCGGGTGGGTTAGGTAGGGGAAGGGAGGGGAAGGTGAGGGGAGGGCAAAGGAAAGTTCCCTTCTAGGCCGCTCCGATTTCGGAGCGGCCTAGGAGGGAACGGGGGTAGGCTGCGCGGCTCGGCGCGCGCAGGCTATACGAAATCGATAGCCTTGCGCGCGCCGATCCAGGATTTTAGCCGATACGCGCGACTACGCGCGTATCTACTAAAATCCAGCGTACTTTTGTTTGCGCCTGGAGCGCAAACAAAAGTAGGCTATTCGCGCTCGTCTGAAAATCTACCCCAATATGCGCACACATATGGGTGTAAGTTATAAATTGTCTGTGTCCCTGAGTGTGAGCCAACGTACAAGCACACATGTGTGCCCGCACAATGGTTTGACAGTTACTGTCAAAAGGTATTTATTAATTATTTATTTGAAAGTTTTATATACCATTGTTCCATATTCTATCACAACAGTTTACATAAAATATAAAAAAGAAACATATAAGATACAATAAAATAGAAAAATTAAACAGAAATTACAAATAAAAATTGAAAGTACAATAAAAATATCAAATAGAAACCAGTGCAAGGCCTAATAAAATTAACATAATAGATTTTAAAAAAACATATAAAAAACAAATAAATGACATGTTGTTGCGTCCGTCGGTGCTAGACGGCTTCGCCCCGTTTGCCTCAACTTTTTTACGGCTCCTCCCGCTTACCTAGGAAAGATGGCTACCGCTGCGTCTACAAGCCGACCTCTCCGGCGTCCCTGGAATGGCTATGGTGCAGCCTTCCTCCATGCTTCTCCCAGGTACCTAGTAGGGTGCGTGCTCATCACCCATGTCTTTATTCCAAGCTTGGCGCGAACCTCGGGGGCGTTCCACCTTGCTGACGTCACGCCATCCGGGTATATAACCTATTCTAATTTTCTAGCTCGATGAGTTAGCAAGGACTCGAATCTGTTCATGTCTACGCTACTCTGCCGCTTCCGTGCTGCCGCTGGAAGCTCTCTCCTTGCCCTACGGGGTAACTGCTAACCTGGGTACCCACTCCTCGGGGCCCTCTGCTTTATTTCAGGTGCCTTACAGGGAACAGATACTCGCTCCTCGAGGGCCTGTTCTCCCTGCCTTGGTGCCTATACCTTCTTCTACAACCTAGTGGAATTGCATATCTACAGCAAACACCTAGTGAGTACTCTAACTCTCAGTCTATCTCATCCACAGTACTTCCTTGCTGGGAAAAATGCTTCGGAACCTCCCAAGACCAACAGGGTGAGAAGGGCTCCCTCTACCGAGGTCCCTGAGACTGCAACTACCAGACTACCTCACTACTGCCACCTCTGGTAGCACTCTTCAAGCTGTATAATAAAGAACTAACTGGGGCGGATTTTAAAAGGCGCGCGAATAGCCTACTTTTATTTGCGCTCCAGGCGCAAACAAAAGTAGGCTGGATTTTAGTAGATACGCGCGGAGCCGCGCGTATCTGCTAAAATCCTGGATCAGCGCGCGCAAGGCTATGGATTTTGTATAGCCGGTGCGCGCCGAGCCGCGCAGCCTACCCCCGTTCCCTCCAAGGCCGCTCCGAAATCGGAGCGGCCTCGGAGGGAACTTTCCTTTGCCCTCCCCTCACCTTCCCCTCCCTTCCCCTACGTAACCCACCCGCCCGGCCCTGTCTAAACCCCCCCTTACCTTTGTCGGGGGATTTACGCCTCCCAGAGGGAGGCGTAAATCCCCGCGCGCCAGCAGGCCTCCTGCGCGCCGGGCCGCGACCTGGGGGCGGGTACGGAGGGCGCGGCCACGCCCCCGGACCGCCCCAGGCCGTAGCCACGCCCCCGTACCCGCCCCCAAAATGCTGCCGACACGCCCCCGAAACGCCGCGACGACCGGGCCCGCCCCCGACACGCCCCCCTCGGAGAACCCCGGGACTTACGCGAGTCCCGGGGCTCTGCGCGCGCCGGGAGGCCTATGTAAAATAGGCTTCCCGGCGCGCAGGGCCCTGCTCGCGTAAACACGCCCGGTTTTGGGCAGATTTACGCGAGCAGGGCTCTGAAAATCCGCCCCACTGTGTTTGTGCGTTCTGAGTCTAGCCTAGTACTGTGGCTCCTCACGGGGCTCCTCCCCATGGGCATTGTCATCTGCCACAGTACCCAAGGATCCACCCAAACACCACTCAACCATAACACGTCTCCTTTATCATATTTTGCCAGTGATACTATTAATGATTTATTTCTCGTAATCAGAATAAATTAGTCAAAAAAAGGTCAGTCATATTACTCACTGCTTTCAAATGATTTTTTAAATAGCCATGTTTTAAGATGTTTTTTAAAAGCTGCAAAATCAGCCTGAATTCTCAAGTCAGGTGGCAAAGAGTTTCATACCTTCGGCCCTGCAATTGAAATAACTCTATCTCTAACTTCACTTAGATGGGCCAATCGAGTGGAGGGCACAGCCAAAAGACCTTTATTAGTCGATCTGAGATTTCATTGTGATGTATAGAAATGCAAAGCAGCATTGAGCCATTCTGTATTTTTACCATAAATAAATTGAACTAAAAGACATAACATAAATTGTCATACTGGGTCAGACCAAGGGTCCATCAAGCCCAGCATCCTGTTTCCAACAGTGGCCAATCCAGGCCATAAGAACCTGGCAAGTACCCAAATGCTAAGAAGATCCCATGCTACTGATGCCAGTAATAGCAGTGGGTATTTTCTAAGTCAACTTGATTAAAAGCAGTTAATGGTCTTCTCCTCCAAGAACTTATCCAAACTTTTTTTAAACCCAGCTACACTAACTTCATTAACCAGATTCCCTGGCAACAAATTCCAGAGTTTAATTGTGCGTTGAGTGAAAAAGAACTTTCTCCGATTAGTACTTTAAACTCAGTTCTGAATTTTACAGGTAGCCAATGTGGGGGCTTAAAATTGGTGTGTTAAGATCAAACCTTTTGCCACCGATAAAAACCCTCACTGTCGCATTCTGTAACAGTTGTAATGGTCTTATAGTACAACCTGGTAAGCCTAGTAAAAGAGAGTTGCAACAATCTAGATTTGAGAATAATAATGACTGTAATATGGTGGGGAAATTATCCAAAGTAAGAAGAGATTTTAATCATCTTAAAACAAGTAGTTTATTATATCCATCCTTTAATTTTTTACTAATATGTTTTCTCATATTTAAATCGCTGTCAATAATTACTCCCAAATCTCTTGCGTGGTTGACTAATTCAATTTCGGTAGAGTCCATTTTAAAAAGAAAAGAATCATTAGAATTATTTTTCTATTTAATAATATGATTTCAGTTTTGCTTAAGTTGCGAACCAGTTTCATATGAGGTAATAATTGTTTGATAGCAGGTAAAACAAGCTATTTATAAGCACCTTTAGAAAAATGTCATAAGAAAAAGCCAAGAGACATCTGAAATGTTCATAATGTTATAAAGGTTTGGCCCTAAGGATTAGTGGTACCTGTCTGGGTTGTTAATGAACATCTAAGGAAATAAAGAATAAATCACTATAAGCGATACTTCAAATTGTTCAAACTTAGGCCTGGATTCACCATTCTATTGCAGAATGGTGAATCCAGTGAAAACGGGGGCAGGGGGGCAAAGAGGGGGGGGAGGCGGGCCTACGAAAGCCGGCAGTCTTTGCACCACCTCGGTGTTTTCGCTGCCGGCTTTCGCACCGTGAAAGGTGGTGCTATTGGGCAAGCTACTGGCGAAGATAACATTACTTACCTTATCGCCGCCAGTGAAGACACCGCCGAGTCTGCCTCCTTACCGCCCTGACTCTGCCCCGACTCTGCCCTCAGCATGCTATCACATGTGAAAATGACCCCCTTAAGTAGGTACATTTCTAGCAGCCATATTAGACTTGGACAAAAGTGTGTTTGACCAGCATAAGAATCATACAAAAGTCTCAATTTCTCATGTGCAGACAAGTCTTTGGATAATTCTTGTATTGTCCCAAAGGAAGTTATCAGGACCTGCAAATAATCCGTTTAAGTAAAATCTTTATGCTATGAGGCACTGTTGTTAGGTAGTAAGAGTTGTACATCACAACATATAAACCATAGTCTTCGTAATAATCTCTCATTGATAAATTTGAGAACATTTACACAGTTCTGCACATGCCTTCATCAATTGGTGGTAAGGAATAGAAGTAATAGCATTTACGTCTAGAAAAAAACAATGTCAGGTCTGATTCACTAAGGGGTCAATTTTCAGCCTTGGCTGATCAGCCAAACTACCTGATCCAATTTAGCTTGCCAAGGTTTAGACACATTTCCAGCTGAACCATACTGCCTAGGCAGCCAACATTGTGCCATCTATATTTAAGCATGCTATTGCAGCACTTAGGTTTGTATATATAAGTTAGGCACCCAGTGCTGAAAATCAGCTTTAGACTCCTAACGTTTTGTGGGTTTTTTTTATTTTTTCATGAATTTTATAAATTTAAATGCAAGAGACCTTGTAGCAGAAAATATGAGGAATATGTCATATCATATACAATGAGTAGCAACAAATTAACATGAAGAAAAAAAATACTTCACATATTTCTCAAAAGATAATAGGAAAACCTTGGGAAAACAAGAAAGAAAGGGGAGAGATTGGACACTGCAATGAAGAAAAAGGAAAATAGAGAATCTTAACAAGCCACCATAATTTCCAAATTGCCATACCATTTTAAAGAGCTTCTTGGGCATGTGAATCCAGGAATAATCTCAGTTGAGAAGGTTCCAAATACACATGAGGATTTAAATATTGCACAAAACATTTACATGGATATCTGTGACAAAGCTTCCTCCTACGATCCTGTATTAGTCTAGTTATATCAGGAAATAGCCATATCTTCTGACCATAACACGATAACAATCTATTATGAAAGAACAATCTAAGGACTAAGTTTCTATCATTCAAAAAAGCAAAAGAAACTAATAAAGTTCCCCTCTTAGAAACTAGAGCTTCTTGTGATGATGCAAGAAAGTCTGATAGATTTAAAGAAGAGTCCAGCGCTTGATCTTCATGAGTACCAATAGGTTGCTGTGGCAAATAATATGCTTTGGTAATAACAGGCAATCCCTCCTTTGGAATCTTGAGAACTTGTGAAATATAGTTCTTAAAGAGTTCCAATTTAATAATAGGAAAATTAAGAACTCTTAAATTCAGACCTCAAAGTATTCTCAATGTTCTCTAACTTGTTGGAGTAAATCAAATCTGACTGAACCAAACCATTTTGGATTTTCTCAACTGAAGATAATCAAGACTCCAGAACTTCAATTTTCACCCCATGTGAGGCAACCAATTTTTCAGTAGCCAGTACATGATGATTGGTATCCAAAGCAATTTTTGTTAAAGAGGAAATAGAAGCTTCCAATGAAACTAAAACATTCCAAACAGCACCCAATGTAATAACCGAGGGTTTAATTAGTTACCTTTGGAGCCAAAGATGACTTGGTATCCAAGCAACTTTCACTCAACAGAGTGTTGTTAAGAGCTGAATCCCTTCCAAATGCCAGTTGCAAAGTCTGTATTAGATGTAATCTTCTGAGCAGGAGAAGAAAAAACTCCCCTGCTAAACTCCTCTGATGAAATCATAAAGCTAAGGCTTAAGATGCCTCCAAAGTGGTGCCTCCAGGCACCGGAATCACCTGATCAACTGCAGAAGTTGACAGTCTCGGCTCCACTTCTATGGACATTTTGCTGAAGGGGGGAGATGGTGTAGTAGGCGCTCAGAGATGTTTCTTCGGCCTGTGGTGACGGCACTTGCTCCAAGTCAGCATCTGTAAAGGTATTCATACCCGGCACGTTTATAGATGTCAGGGCGAAGAAGCCCTCAATTCTAGGCTGAAGAAGGTCAGTCGAGGGAGAAGCCCGGGTAATCTCCCTCAATATAGCTTTCCTTTTAGTATGAGGCATTTTAAGGAAAAAGGAGAAACCAAGAAAATGGAGAGAGCTCCAGCCCAGCTTCTCAGTGCTGACACCTAACTTTTGTTACCTGACCTAACCCTGACCCCCAGTCCATCCACTTTTTTCAACAGCTATATTTAGCTGCCCAATGAAAGGAGATGGTTAGATTTATCTGCTAAGAGTAGAGGAAGGGTGGGGTTGGGGGTGAATTTTTCCTCAATGGCATCTAGCCACCTAACTCCCTAGTTAGGTAGCTAGATTATGTTGAAAATCCATCACTAAGCTTTTTCTCCATAGGCACAGAATGGGAGGAAAGTCAGGGATGGTAACTTTGAAACAGTCATGTGGGCACACATGTATGCATGTATGCCAGCTTGCACTCTGCTAAGAGTAGAAGAAGGGTGGGGTTGGGGTGAATTTTTCCTCATTGGCATCTAGCCACCTAACTCTTTAGTTAGGAAGCTAGATTGTGTTGAAAATCTACCACTAAGGGCCGGATTTTCAAAGCTTATGCACGTAAATCCCCAGGGTTTATGCGCATTGCTGGGCCTTATGCGCGCTGGGCCAATTTTCAAAGGGCCCAGCCACACTCGTAAACCCCTGGATGCGTGTAAGTCCCGGGGCTAGAAAAAGGGGCGGGTTCGGGGGGGGAGAGACAGGGTGGTCCGGGGGCGGGGTGGGGCAAGGCTAGAAGCGCCCGGCACAGTGGCCATTTTCCGCTATGCTGGGGGATAGCCCACCGCAACTTGCTCCTGCTGGGAGCCAGGAGCAAAAGATAAAATAATAAAATTGGGGGTATTTAGGAAGGGAGGTTAGGCTAGGGGGTTGGGAACTTCTCTCCCATTCCGCTCCTTAATTGGAGCGGAATGGGACACATGTACGTACGTATGCCAGCTTTCACCAAAGGATGGGGTAAATGTAACATCAGGACTTGCTAGAGACATAAAGTTCCTGGATTTAATAAATGATTGCTTCATGGAGCAATTGGTTCAGGAACCAACAAGAGAGGGAGCTATTTTAGATTTAATTCTTAGTGGAACACAGGATTTGGTGAGAGAGGTAATGGTGGTGGGGCCACTTGGCAACAGTGATCATAACATGATCAAATTTAAACTAATATCTGGAAGGGGGACAATAAGTAAATCTGCAGCTCTAACACTAAACTTTCAAAAGGGAAACTTTGATAAAATGAGGAAAATAGTTAGAAAAAACTGAAAGGTGCAGCTGCAAAGGTTAAAAGTGTTCAACAGGCATGGACATTGTTTAAAAATACAATCCTAGAGGCACAGTCCATATGTATTCCACACATTAAGAAAGGTGGAAGGAAGGCAAAACGATTACCATCATGGTTAAAAGGTGAGGTGAAAGAGGCTATTTTAGCCAAAAAAAAATCCTTCAAAAATTGGAAGAAGGATCCATCTGAAGAAAATAGGATAAAACATAAGCATTGTCGTTAAGTGTAAAACATTGATAAGACAGGCGAAGAGAGAATTTGAATTGAAGTTGCCCATAGAGGCAAAAACTCATAATAAAAACGTTTTTAAATATATCCGAAGCAAGAAACCTGTGAGGGAGTCGGTTGGACCATAAGATGACAGAGGGGTTAAAGGGGTTCTTAGGGACGATAAGGCCATTGCAGAAAGACTAAATGAATTCTTTGCTTCTGTGTTTACTAATGAGGATGTTGAGGAGATACCAGTTCCGGAGATGGTTTTCAGGGGTGAAGAGTCAGACAAACTGAACAAACTCACTGTGAAACTGGAAGATGTAGTAGACCTGATTGAAAAACTAAAGAGTAGCAAATCACCTGGACCAGATGGTATGCATCCTAGGGTACAGAAGTAATTTAAAAAATGAAATTTCTGATCTATTAGTTAAAATTTGTAACCTATCATTAAAATCATCCATTGTACCTGAAGACTGGAGGGTGGCCAATGTAACCCCAATATGTAAAAAAGGCTCCAGAGGCGATCCGGGTAACTATAGACCAGTGAGCCTGTCTTCAGTGCTGGGAAAAATAGTAGAAACTATTCTCAAGATCAAAATTGTAGAGCATATAGAAAGACATGGTTTAATGGAACACAGTCCACATGGATTTACCCAAGGGAAGTCTTGCCTAACAAATCTGCTTCATTTTTTTGAAGGGGTTAGTAAATATGTGGATAAAGGTGAACCGGTAGATGTAGTGTATTTGGATTTTCAGAAGGCGTTTGACAAAGTCCCTCATGAGAGGCTTCTAAGAAAACTAAAAAGTCAAGGGATAGGAGGCAATGTCCTTTCATGGATTACAAACTGGTTAAAAGACAGGAAACAGAGTGTAGGATTAAATGGTCAATTTTCTCAGTAGAAAAGGGTAAGCAGTGGAGTGCCTCAGGGATCTGTACTTGGACAGTGCTTTTCAATATATATATAAATGATCTGGAAAGGAATTCGGTGAGTGAGGTTATCAAATTTGTGGATGATACAAAATTATTCAGAGTAGTGTTATTGTTTGTAAGGTTTAGGGTGTACCCTTGGACACTGTGGCAGATGACCAAGCCCACGGGGGAAGTCCCGTGAGGTGCCACAGGTCAGGCTCAGCTTTAGGACACACAGCACAGAATTATCTTTTATTAAACAGAGTTGAGAAGCCACCAGAGGTGGCAGTAGTAAGTAGAGATGAAGCCCAGCTGGGCTTGTAGTCCCTCAGGACACTGGAACAGTGATCCCTCAATAGCTGTGCTGTAGTGGAGAGAAACTGAGATAGTGAGTACAGTGGAGCATTCACAGGGTTCTGGTTTAGAGTCCTTGTTGGTTGATTACTGTTATTGATCTACTCCCCCAGAGGGGAGGAGTTAGCAATCTGTTCTCGATCAGCTCCTCCCGAGGGGAGGAGTAGCAATCTGATATGGATCTGCTTCCCCCAGAGGGGAGGAGTTAGCAGACTGTTAGTAATCAGTTCCTCCAGAGGAGAGGGGTTAGCAACCAGATGTAGATCTGTTCCTCCAGGGAGGAGAAGTTGCAATCTGTTATGGAATCTGCTCCCCCGAGGAGAGTAGCTAGCAGTCCATTGTACTCCGTAGACGGAGTTAGTGATCTGTCGTGGGTTGGCTCCCCACAGAGTGGCAGTCTGTTATGATACCGCTCTAGTAGTGTAAGGAATGAACACTGCTTCAATGGCAGGGGAGAAGATAAACAACCAATAAGGGCTGTATAACATAATCTGGGTAAAAACAAATAAGCATGGGTGTAGCTTGCTTATTGCGGCGGTTACTATCCCTACTACCTCTAACTAATCAAGCTAGATATTTCACTTGGATGCAGCTCCATCACCGCTCTCTACATTAATGGCGGGGGTGGAAGGGAATTAGAACCAAGAGCTAAGAGAAACAGATAAGTATGAGAGAAGAAATGAGGGAAGCTTGCTGGGCAGACTGGATGGGCCATTTGGTCTTCTTCTGCCGTCATTTCTATGTTTCTATGTTTCTTTAATGTAAATTGGTGAATCCTTGGGCCGATGGCAGATGACAGCACCCCCAGGAGATATCCTGAGAGGGACCACCGGCTAGGCTGGAGTATGGAGACAAACACAGATAGTTCTTTATTAGACAGGAAGTAGAGCCACCAGAGGTGGCAGTAGTGAGCTGATGTGCACGGCAGGGCTGAAGTCCCTCAGATACTGGAATTGCGATTTCTGGGTTGCTGAGCTGTAGAGAGAGACTATAGGTAGTGAGTAGACAGGGTATGCTGGATACATAACCAGTAGTAGATGATACACTCACAATTGTAGATATCTGTAATGGCTTCAATGCAACAGAGAGTCTTCAGTATATTCAGGAACAGGAGCCGTAGGCGAGTACTGGTTCCTGTATGCAGTCTGGAATAAGAACTCGCAATATATGTGTATGAGATGGCTTCTGGAATAGAAGAGAGTCTTTGGAGGGTTTTAGGAACATGGGCCCTCGTGGAGCGAGTACTGGTTCCTTTCTGCAATCTGAAATAGTAGTGCACCACATATAGGTATGTGATAGCTTCTGAAATAGAAGAGATTCTGTGAAGGGTTTTAGGAACATGGGCCCTCATGGAGCGAGTACCGGTTCCTATCTGCAATCTGTAATAGTAATTCCCAAGATATGGGTATGCGATAGCTTCTGAAATAGAAGACAGTCTGTGAAGGGTTTTAGGAACATGGGCTCGAGGAGCGAGTACCGGTTCCTATCTGCAATGTGAAATAGTAATGCACCAGATATAGGTATACAATAGCTTCTGAGATAGAAGAGAGTTTTGAAGGGTTTTAGGAACATGGGTAGAGATGTGAATCGGAACCGATTCGGTTCCGATTCCGGTTCCGATTCACATGTGGTTTTTTTTTTCATCGGGCCCGATCGCAATTTTGTTTATCGGCTGCGCCCGAGCCGATAAACAAAAAACCCACCCGACCCTTTAAAACTAATACCTTAGCTTCCCCCACCCTCCCGACCCCCCGAAAAACATTTTACAGGTACCTGGTGGTCCAGTGGGGGTCCCTGGAGCGATCTCCCACTCCCGGGCCGTCGGCTGCCACTAATCAAAATGGCGCCGATGGCCCTTTGCCCATAACATGTGACAGGGTATCCGTGCCATTGGCCGGACCCTGTCACATGGTAGGAGCACTGGATGGCCCGCGCCATCTTGTGCTCCTACCATGTGACAGGGGCTGACAGGGGAGTCAGGCCAGCCCAGGGAGAAGCGGCGAGGAGAAGCTGTGGCAGCATCTGTCCATCAGACCCGAAGGGAGTCACCACGAAGGTAGAGAGGGTGGAGCGACAGCGAGAACAGGCACGAACACAACAATTACTTACACAACGGTTTCTCCCAGAAGGTAAAACAGAAGTTGGAATAGAGGCAGGCACGCGAGGAGGGAGTACCTGGTTCCAGGGAACAGCTCTGAGAGAATATAGATGGTAACTCACTGGTGGTGTAGGCAGTGGTTTCTTCCAAGCAGAAGTGAGCTCAGGCAGCAAGTCCGGGAACATGGGCCCTCGAGGAGCGAGTACGGGTTCCAGACAGTGACCTGAAAGAAAAGAGAGAGGCCCCCGAGGAGCGGGCACCCCAATAGAGTAAGTTCAATTAAGGCGAGGCAGAGTAGCTAGGTACGGAGAGCGAATCCCATCCGTAGGGAGTCCCTTCACCACCACCTTGCTAACTCGATTAGCTAGCAAACAGAGTAGGCTTTTGTATCCGGGATGTATGACGTCATCACAGGGGGATGCCCCTGAGGTTCGCGCCAAAGAAGGAATAAGAAGCAGGGCCGAGCGGCACCTGCGCCCTATGGCAGCTGAACAACATGGCAGGATGCAGCGCCCAAGCGGGTCCGGGGACGTCAGAGAGGACAGCAGGCAGACGCCACAGCAGCCAGACGTCCATCAACCGCGGGAGGAGTCGTCAAAGAGGTAAGGAGGGCGGAGTGGAGACGTCGGGCAGCGACAGTCGTAACAAGTAGTTAAATCACAAGCGGATTGTCATACATTACAGGAGGACCTTGCAAGACTGGAGGATTGGGCATCTAAATGGCAGATGAAATTTAATGTGGACAAGTGCAAGGTGTTGCATATAGGGAAAAATAACCCTTGCTGAAGTTACACGATGTTAGGTTCCATATTACCACCCAGGAACAGATCTAGGCATCATAGTGGATAATACTTTAAAATCGTCGGTTCAGTGTGCTGCAGCAGTCAAAAAAGCAAACAGAATGTTAGGAATTATTAGGAAGGGAATGGTTAATAAAACGGAAAATGTCATAATGCCTCTATATCGCTCCATGGCGAGACCGCACCTGGAATACTGTGTAGAATTCTGGTCGCCACATCTCAAAAAAGTTATAGTTACGATGGAGAAGGTACAGAGAAGGGCAACCAAAATGATAAAGGGGATGGAACAGCTCCCCTATGAGGAAAGGCTGAAGAGGTTAGGACTGTTCAGCTTGGAGAAGAAATGGCTGAGGGGGGATATGATAGAGGTCTTTAAGATCATGAGAGGTCTTGAACGAGTAGATGTGAATCGGTTATTTACACTTTCGAATAATAGAAGGACTAGGGGGCATTCCATGAAGTTAGCATATACACATTTAAGACTAATCGGAGAAAATTCTTTTTCACTTAACGCAAAATAAAGCTCTGGAATTTGTTGCCAGAGGATGTGGTTAGTGCAGTTAGGGTAGCTGAGTTCAAAAAAGGTTTGGATAAGTTCTTGGAGGAGAAGTCCATTAATGGCTATTAATCAAATTTACTTAGGGAATAGCCACTGCTTTTAATTGCATCAGTGGCATGGGATCTTCTTAGTGTTTGGGTAATTGCCAGGTTCTTATGGCTTGGTTTGGCCTCTGTTGGAAACAGGATGCTGGGCTTGATGGACCCTTTTTCTGACCCAGCATGGCAATTTCTTATGTTCTTATGTCATATTATAACATATACATGTATATGTGCATATGGTAGAATATAGGCTGTATGTGTGTACATGTGAGCACAATTTTATATGGATATGCTCATGTGCGAGCAAATGCCCCCTCTACCACATAAGTGGGGGGATTTTAGTAGACACGTGGCCTGATGCAATAATCAGTTTCCCTAGTTCATTCCCAGTTTACCCATGTAAAGGATTGGACTTCCTAACCCCCCTAGTTAATTAGCCTCCCTTTTACCCTGTTAGCCCTTACCCTTAAAACCCCACAGACTAAGCTAGTAGCTTTTGGTTTTAGGGCTTACATGCCATCCATAGAAGAAGTAAAGTTACACGGTAGGGAACCTCAGTGCATGCTTGTGTGCATAAGTATTTACATGCTGGTTTCATTCATAAATTCTGGACCGCACATGCCCCGCCCAGATTATGCTCATGGCATGCCCCTTTTTCGTAAAAGAATTTTGTGCACATACCAAAAGTTATGCGCAAACGCGGGGGCCTTTTAAAATTGGTGCGGCATGTGCCAGCCTGACTTCTGCATGTAGCATGGGATCTTCTTGGTGTTTGGGTTCTTGCCAGGTTCTTGTGGCCTGGTTTGCCTCTGTTGGAAACAGGATGCTGGGCTTGATGGACCCTTGGTCTGACCCAGCATGGCTATTTCTTATGTTCTTATCTCCCTGCTTTGTCACACGCCAGGCTTTTAAAATTCATCCCTTGGTGAATCAGGCCCATACTTCCATCTTTATAGAGTGTAATTTTTCCAAAGACACATTTCTGTCAATTCTCTTTCTAAAGATTTCACAGCATTTAGGCAATAAATCAGGCCTGTGTGTCCTTTTCGTCAGCTGGAAAAGATGAGGAAGACTTTTACCTGATGCTATTGTTCAAAAGGGAATGCATGGCCACAATACCAAAGCAGGATGATCTGCTAATCGTAACAAACTCACTTAACAAAATGGGAACAGAAGTGATGAATCTCAACGCAGCATTGATTAAGAGCTATGGTGCATGGACATAGAGCTGATAAACCTTGTAACTAAATACACGGTTCCTTCTGACATATTGCATTAATAGAATACAAAATCAAATTATTTCAGTTCAAATGATATGCAAGCATCTAAGCAACTGTAATCATTGTTCATCAATGTTGCCATTGAAATTGTACATTTAAAATTTGTCATTGATAATCAAGGATTCTGGTGACTTGATCTCTTCTTTTTCTGCATTGGTCTGGTAATGATATACTTTTATTTCTGAAAGTGTACGGCAACAAGTGTGATCAGGTGTTAGAAAGGCATGAGATTTTTGTGCTAGAGTGTCCTCCTGGGGGCACTTACTTAGGCTGCCCTTCTAAATAGATGTTTACTTGGCAGTCATGTTCTGGGTAAGGGTCCAATCAACTTAATATTAGGCAACAGTTATCATGCAAGCAGATGGGCACCGGTGTAGGCAGCCAAGACAGCATATGCAAGCATTAACTCAAGATGCTGAGCACAAGATTTTCTGTCATGGTTTCGTTACACTCACTCATTTAGGGATAGTCCTCTTATTTTTATCCCAGGCAATCCGCTTTGCTGAGCTCCTGAGCATGGTCAAATATAATTTGACATTGCTTTAATCACAGTTGCTGACCAATGTATGGCAAAAAATTGACAACAGGCAGTTAGCACAATCAGACCTCAGCCAACCATGATCACGATAAGATAACTGACTATGGTCAAGTACAGGGCTACCATTTACGTCAATACTTTAACCTCATAAAATTAACTTTAATATAAATACAAAATAATTTAATTAACCCAAATGAAGGAAACAAAACCCAGTTTATCCTAACATAATCAGAACAAAATCTCAAATACAATAAGTTAGGCAAATAAAAAATCTGAAAACAGTTAATTAATATCAACCTCCAAAATAAACCAAAATGCACATACGCCAATAAAATGCTAAAAAAAAATCAAAATAATATATCAAATAACACTCAATTTCCATAATCTCTAATATAAACATACCTATCTACACCATTCTTTTAATAATATAACAATAACAATGTAATACCTTTATTATTTGAATGAATCACTTCTTACTTAAATTAAAGCAACAACAGCCACTACATAGACTGTATTTCAATCCATAGAATCTTCATCAGGAGAATCTTTTTAAAAGTTTATGAATACTAATTATTGTATATATATACTATTATTGTTATATTATTAAAATAATGGTGGTTGATAACTGGTATTGATATACTAGTGTAATGGGATTATGGAATTTGAATGTTATTTGAAATATTCATTTAACTTTTTTTGGTATATATTTTGGTTTTTTTTTTTTATTATATGTCTACTAGTCAAAGTACTTGGGGGTTGCTTGGGTTGTCTGACAGGCAGATGCAGTTGCTCTGCCATGACTGAAACTTCTCACAGGCACCACCCCCTTGGGTCCTGCAAAACTCTAATATATAGCTTCTTACTTTACTCCAATCCTCAAACAATTTCTCTCTCTGCTTCTTCTAATTCTCAACTCCAGTAGGGCTTTGTGGAAAACCCCAATTCTCCTTTCAGCTTCTCCCTTCTTAACTCCTTAGCATCACTGGGTGTAGCACCTGTTCCTTCTGCTTGGCTCAAGCCCCTCAAGATCCTTCCTCTGTGACAGCAGCTAATCCATGTGGAACAACCTCTTTTATACTACACCACTATCTTCCCCTTTAGGACAGAGTCACACTGTCACTCATGGATTGGCACACTCTTCCATGCACTCCACTTGTCTCCTAAAGCTGGAAAATTCCACATTTTAACATATAGGCTACATTCACTCTAACCAATTTCCAATATCCATATGCCATCTAATGGCCAGAGTGCCATATTATGACAGACAGACTGACTGACCAACAGAAGCTTTTTATATGTAAAGATTTGGTTGACTATGGGGGCTAATATGAATGGCTTTACATTTTTTGTTTAGCCTAATTTAGGCCTGGATTCTCTAAGATCACAGACCTTAGAGAATACGGCAGTAACGGGGAGTGGGGGGTGGGGGGTGGGCTTGCAAAAGCCGGCAGCGATCGCACCTCCACGGTGCAATTGCTGCCAGCTTTCACACCCAATAGCACTACTGGCACCGATAAGGGTTCTTACCTTTTCACAGCCAGCGATGTTTCCGCCGCGTCCTCCCTGGTGCCGCCCCTGACTCCTCCTCTTCCGGTGCTGCTGCCGCCCCGACTCTGCCTCGATTCGCACAAGAAAAGGGACTTTTTGCGTGCGATCCCATTAGAAAATGACCCCCTTATTGTATTTGAGACTTTGTGTGAGTTAATTATGTTGGGGTAAAGAGTTTTTTTGTTAATTTTGGTCTATTAAATTATTTTCATTTATATTAAACTTAGTTTTGAAGTTTAGTACAAGGCTACAATTTCTAATTAACTACATATTGCTATATAAATTCCTTTTTTAAAATTTTTCTTTTTCTAATACTATGATCTCAGACAGGTTGTTAAATCACTGTATGCTGTATGTTTTTGTAGTTTTTAAATTGCAGTTAAATAAGTTTGGAAATAAAGCACAGTCTACAGAGCATGACTTTGGTGTTCCAAAACATTTTGAATGATTTAGAAATGGGTTCCTATAAATAAACAGCCAAAACATTAGTCATGAAGACAAATGACTAATATTCGTGTTTTGTTTTTTTTAATAGTATTTACTCCTGGCCCTGGTTGGTACCTTTAAACACTGGTGTCTGTGATGTGGTTTATCTACCTGCTTTTACTTTCAACAGCATAAATGATCATGGTTCAAATCATGCCTCTTTCACAGGAGATGTGGATTGTTTTGCTGACTTCTTGCTGCATTCTGAGTTAGACATGCATTTTTTTTTTTTACTGGACGATTTACCTTCATTGGTCAACAGATGCAATCCATAGATAGAGATAAAAAAGAACAGATTCAAAAAACATTTGAGATGATGAAGTAATTTATAAAGGACATTTTCCTATTCTGTGCTTATGGGGAAAACGTGTGTATTGATTAAGAACATAAGAACATAAGAAATTGCCATACTGGGGCAGGCCAAGGGTCCATCAAGCCCAGCATCCTGTTTCCAAAAGTGGCCAATCCAAGCTACAAGTACCTGGCAAGTACCCAAAAACTATCACATGCTACTGATACCAGTAATAGCAGTGGCTATTCCCTAAGTCAAGTCTGGCAACAAACTCCAGAGCTTTATTGTGCATTGAGTGAAAAATAATTTTCTCCGATTAGTCTTAAATGTGCTACTTGCTAACTTCATGGAGTGCCCCCTAGTCCTTCTATTATCCGAAAGAGTAAATAACTGATTTACATCTTCCCATTCTAGACCTCTCATGATTTTAAACACCTCTATTATATCCTTCCTCATCTGTCCCTTCTCCAAACTGAAAAGTCCTAACCTCTTTAGCCTTTTCTCACAAGAGGAGCTGTTCCATCCCCTTTATCATTTTGGTCGCCCTTCTCTTTACCTTCTCCAGTGCAATTATATCTTTTTTCAGATGTGACGACCAGAACTGTACACAGTATTCAAGGTATGGTCTCACTATGGGGCGATATAGAGGCATTATGACATTTTCCGTTCTATTAATCATTCCCTTCTTAATAATTCCTAACATTCTGTTTGCTTTTTTGACTGCTGCAGCACACTGAGCCGAAGATTTCAATCCATTATCCACTATGATGCTTAAATCTTTTTACTGGGTGGTAGCTCCTAATATGGAACCTAACATCATGTAAATACAGCAAGGGTTATTTTTCCCTATATCATCACCTTGCACTTGTCCACATTAAATTTCATCTGCCATTTGGATGCCCAATCTTCCAGTCTCATAAGGTCCTCCTGCATTTTATCACAGTCCGCTTGTGATTTAAGTATTCCAAATAATTTTGTCTCATCTGGAAATGTGATTACTTTACTTGTCGTATTCCTTTTCAGATCATTTATAAATATTTTGAAAAGCACCGGTCCAAGTACAGATCCCTGAGGCGCTCCACTGTTTACCCTTTTCTACTGAGAACATTGAGCATTTAATCCTACTCTCTGGGGTAGATTTTAAAAGAAGCGCGCACGACCTGCCTTCCCCCATTCCCTTCCCCCTAACTTTACCTTCCCACCCCTTCCCCTAACCTTTCCTCCCCGTAGCCCTACTCTAGCCCCCCCAAAACTTTTAATTTACCTTTTGCGCATGCCTCTGGGCAAATGGCTGCTGGGCCTGGAGCATCTGACCCCGCCCCTGGACCGCCTCGGCCCGCCCATGCCCCACCCCCTTCCCGCCCCTTTAGTAAAGCCCCGGGACTTGCACGCATCCCGGGGCTTTATGCGCATCACTGGGCCTTTTGAAAATAGGCCCGACACTCGTAACCTTTTTAAAATTCGGCCCTCTTTTTGTAATCCACAAAAGGACACTGCCTCCTATCCCATGACTTTTAGTTTTCTTAGAAACCTATGATGACGGACTTTGTCAAACGCCTTCTGAAAATCCAAATACACTACATCTTCTGGTTCACCTTTATCCACATGTTTATTAACTAGAGATGTGATTCGGCCGAACTTTTTGGTTTGGGCTTCGTTATCAGCCCGCCACGGGAAATTTTGTTTTCCCGTGGTTCGGGCCAATTTTATTTCGTTTGCTCCCTTGAAATGATGCCCGAAACCCGCCCTATCCCTTCAGATTAAAAACAAAAAACAAAAAACCCCAAACCCACCCCAACCTTTCAAATGTAATTAGTTGCAACCCCCCACCTTCCTGACCCACAAAGCCTTGCCCGACCCCCCCCCCCCAAGACTTACCGAAAGTCCCTGGTGGTCCAGCGGGGGTTCCCGGGAGCGATCTCCCCCTCTCACGCCATCGGCTGCCACTAATCAAAATGGCGCCGATGGCCCTTTGCCCTTAGGGTGTGACAGGGCTATCGATGCCCTTGGCCGGCCTCTGTCCCATGGTAGGAGCAATGGATGGCCCGCACCATCTTAATATAGTGAATCCAGCAGCCCAATTTAGCCTTTCTTCATGGTGAAATATTTATGCTGCAGGATAAATTATTGGTACCTTTAGACACTTACTGATGATTTTCTTTTTTTCTTTATTATTATTAATTTATAAATTTTCATCAGATATAATCAACAAAATGCTAACAGGAAATATATCAGAGTTTAATAATCAAGAGCAGTGCTTCTCAACCCAGACCTTGAGGCACACCTAGCCAGTCAGGTTTTCAGAATATCCACAATGAATATGCATGAGAAAGATTTGCATACAAGGAAAGCAGGGCAAGATTCTTTTCTTAAGATATTCAGAGAGCTGGGTCTCTATTCAAACAGACCCAATTCTTTTTTGCCAAAGGGAGTTGCCAGCTACTTGGGCATTGTTGCATGCATTGTCCAGGCATTACAGTTTGGATGTACAGGTATAAGAATCTGCCTGCCTCCTTTGGGGCAAGTATTCTGAGGGCAGGCTTATCAAGGAAAGTGACAGCTGTCATGCTTAGCTGCCCAGATTTACTAGGTGGCTGCATTTAGCCAATGAAGAAAGGGATGACTTCGGGCACATTCCCTAGATGAGGGAGAGGGAGGGGGCTGAAGGAAGATTTATCCAGCAAGTGCTGATTTTCATTGCTAGGCAGCTAAATTTAGCCTCTAAGATTTAGAGCATTTTTCAATCTTTTAAAACCAGTTGTTTGGGGAGGAGGATGTTATTATTATTTATTTGATTTATATTCTGCTTTTTTTCTGACAATTCACAGTGGATTAAAGTCAGATGTTGTAGGTATTTGCCTATCCTCAGGGGACCTACAATCTTACACTCAATGAACAAGCTTACACTCAATGAACAAGCTTACACTTAATGAACACTCAATGATCATTTCTTTTGCTGAAATGCCAATTTCCTGTACCTGTATTTCTCTGATCCAATAACACTCACCCACTTATTCTTTCCCTCGCTACTAAAGTCTTACAGGATCGGACTCTTACCCCCCTTTTATTAAGATTACCATTAACTATGGAATATGATTATCATTAGTTTAATTGTTAGATATACTTAATATTTGTACTTAATGTTGTTCTTAATTTATTGTTAATAGATTTATTATGTACACATTATTTCTTTTTGACTGTAAAGCTTATTGCTGGTTTATTGTTTACTGTAAACCGAGGTGATGTTATTAACGTGCCGCGGTATATAAAAAAAACTTCGAAATAAATAAAAATCTTGTACTAGAGACATTGGACAGTAAAGTGACATGCCTAAGGTCACCAAGAGTGGCAATGGGATTTGAACCTTGTCTTCCTAGTTTATAACCCATTGCACTAGCCGCTAGGCTAATACTCTGAGAAAAAAAAAAAGCTATTACCAAAAATATTATTTCATTTCATTTTTTAATTCATTTTTTTTTGTTTCATTTGATATTTACTTTTGTTTATTTCCTTTAGTTTCTCCAAAATAAATAGCAAATAAAAAGAATGGGTCCTCCCCTCCCCTTGCTGTGAAAAATGTGAAACACTGCCAAAATACATTTTTTAAAACCCCAGGCCTTCCCATATCCTTTCACCCTCCCCAGGTCTGATCTTACTCAATCCATGGGTAATAATCACAAGAAGCAGTCAATATGGGGCAGAAGACATCCACCGTCGCTCATGCCCCATCAGGTTCCATTGTCCAAATTGCACTGACAGACCCTGAAGCCAGCACTATTTTGCTATATACCTCTGTCTGTCTATCTTACTGTGACCCAGTATCAGCAGAGAAACTACTAAATGGATTTAGATGGAACCTGATATTTGAGAGCTATAGACAAAGAAGAGTAAAAAAAAAATGATACGTTCAAACTATGTGAAATAAAGGTAGCCACTAGCCACTTTGTGTAAAGCTTTTATTGAATGAGGCCAAAGTACTTGTGTGCTTGATTATGTAGTCAATTTCCAAGATAGATGGCATAAACAATGAAAAGTGAATTTTAAAAGCCCAATGCGTGCATTTGGGGATGTGGGAATATGTTGAGCTTGCATGCACCGAGCGGATTTTAAAAGCCACCTGGATACACACATAAATGCCGCCGCATGCACATCTCGGAACTTCTCAAAAAGGGGCAGGCCATGGGCATGGTCTGGGCGGGGCATGAGCAGTACATGGGCGTTTTGATACTTGAACCAGAAATTTACATATAAATACGTACGTGATCCTACGTGCACAGAGGTCCCCTGCTGTGTAACTTTACTTCTGCTATGGATGGCGTGAAAGTTAAAAAAAACCAACAACCTAATTAGCCATATCTGAGGAATGTAAAGGGGCTAAGATAACCGGGGAATGTACAGGTTATCAAACCAGGGGGCCTTGAAGACCTATCTGTTAACTGGGAGAACTAGGGAGGAACTAGTAAAACAGGCTCTGCTTTGAAAGTTACCATCCCTGTTGGGAAAAAGTGTTGACATCAGTCATGTCTATTAGTGAGTCAGTGGGGACTACCTAGTCTTACTTAAATTTTCAACATTCCAGTATACCTAATGAAACTGACCAAATGAGGCAGGAAACTGCAAGGTAAGACCACGTTCTCATGGTACAAAAATAATAATAACCCAAGTACATAAGCATATCTGTTAGAACCAGTGGGAGTACGATTACCTACTTGTTAAAATTCTTGCATTCCTTGCAAACCCTATAGAGATCTTCTGGTCTAAGCAGTAGTTTTCTTCTAGGGTGATAGGAAAAAAAGTTTCTTGATTTTACAATGCCCTGTTGGATTGGTGTTACCAGAGTTATATTTGTATCCAATCTGCTTTAATTCCTATAGTAAATTAGAATGTTTAAAGCCCATGAGTTCTATTACTTGCCGATCTACTTAGCAGCTTGGTT
The DNA here is from genome assembly GCF_901001135.1 of Rhinatrema bivittatum. Classification (NCBI taxonomy): domain Eukaryota; kingdom Metazoa; phylum Chordata; class Amphibia; order Gymnophiona; family Rhinatrematidae; genus Rhinatrema; species Rhinatrema bivittatum. Next base: position 344,201,288 of record NC_042617.1, read on the forward strand.
CATGCATATACATTCTCTATGACACCATGTACCACATATGTAGGAATCGGGAGTTCTTTTGTTTCTAGCGATAGAAAAGAACTAAGATGAAATAAACAGAAAAGAATCACTAAGATATACAGAAAATTGACACAATGTGAAGAAATAGTGGTATATCCAATGTTGAGTAGGGAGACAAGCCCAATGAAGGCATAGAAAACAGAATAAACCCAGAAAAGCTGATCTTAGAGAAAATCCAAATCACATCAGAAATTACCAGCATACCCCTAAAAGATGAAAATCAAAGGTCATTTAAAAATGTAATGTAGGTTTTCAAATAGGTAATATGCATTTTACCATTGTGAAATGTAATTAAGATGTTAAGTTTCTTATGTTCTTATAATCTGATATTCACTCGTGGAGGCCTGATGGTCTAGCATTCTCCAAGATGACTTATCCCCAGCTGCTTCCTGAAGTTGCTGCAGAAATATACAAGTGGCTACCTTGATCTCACCAGACAATCTTATTTTCTGTCTTCCTCTTTTCCTGTTTCCTTGCACCTTACCAAGCATGATGGTCTTCCCTGTTCCATTGTTTACCTATATTACAAATCAATTTCTTCTTTTGCATCAAGACTTTAAGAGAACAAGAAGGCTTCATTTGACCAATATTTGACTGATTAGTTCTCCATGCTGTCCATGGACTCTTGTGCAATCATTTCCAATACCACATTTCAAATGTGCCAGTTTTCTTCCATTTGTTCTTTTGGAATGGCCAAGTTTGACAACTGTAGTACCTGATTCACTAAGGGGCAGATTTTCAAAGGGGTACGCACGTAAGATACATGCATACCCCCCGAAAACCTGCCCCAAGTTCCCCCTGTGCGCACAGAGCCTATGTTGAATAGGCTCGGGGGCCCGCGCAAGCCCCGGGACGCACGTAAGTCCCAGGGCTTTCCTGGAGGGGGGGGCATGTCAAGGGTGTGTCGGGGGGGGGGGCATGTCGCGGCGGCAAGTCATCTGGGGGGTGGGGCCGTGGGCGTGGTTCCGGCCCGAGGGCATTTTGGGGTGTGGCTGAAGCCTCCGAAACTGCTCCCAGGCCAGGGAATCGCGTGTGCCAGCAAGGCAGGAGTAACTTGTCTAACAAAGGTAGGGGGGGTTTTAGATAGGGCTGGGGGGAGGGTTAGGTAGGGGAAGGGAGGAGAAGCTGCGGGGGGGGGAGGTGGAAGGAAAGTTCCCTCCGAGGCAGGCTCCGCGGCTCAGCGCATGCAGGCTGCCGATTTCGCACAGACTTGTGCGTACCTACTCCAAATTTTAAAGGATACACGCATATCTATTAAAATCCGGTGTACTCTTGTTTGCGCCTGGTGCGCGAACAAAAGTACATGTGGGCATACTTTTTTAAAATCTACCCCTAAGAGGATAAATTTTAAACTGGCGTGCAGGCGCATATGTATGTGCATTTGCTGGCTGGTGCCCAGAGACACGTCTATGTGCGCATGGAATAAAATAGGCTATTAGGGATGTGAATCGTTTCTTGACGATTTAAAATATCGTCCGATATATTTTAAATTGTCAAAAATCGTTAGAGGCGCGATACAATAGGAATTCCCCCGATTTATCGTCAAAAATCGTAAATCGGGGGAGGGGGAGGGGAAGGGGGAGGGTGGGAAAACTGGCACACTAAAACAACCCTAAAACCCACCCCGACCCTTTAAAATAAATCCCCCACCCTCCCGAACCCCCCCAAAATGTTTTAAATTACCTGGGGTCCAGTGGGGGGGTCCCGGTGTGATCTTCCACTCTTGGGCCATGGCTGCATTAATAGAAATGGCGCAGGCGCTACCTTTGCCCTGTCATATGACAGGGCAAAGGTAGCGCCGGCGCCATTTTGGTTCCTGTCCCCCGACGTCACGAGCGCAGGAGATCACTCCCAGACCCCCGCTGGACCCCCTGGGACTTTTGGCCAGCTTGGGGGGGCCTCCTGACCCCCACAAGACTTGCCAAAAGTTAAGCAGGGGTCCGGGAGCGACCTCTTGCACTCGTTGCCGTATTGCAAAATGGCGCCGGCCGTATGGCCGTATTGCCGTATTGCCGTATTGCCTTCTAATTTCTTTAATGACTTTGGTGCACCAAATCTCTAGATTCTAAAGGTTTTGTTTTAATACATCAACTAGGTAAGTATCCAGTAGAAAATTACTCACCCATGCCTCTTATTGATTATCCTTTAATGTTACAAAGGCTATGTTTAAAAACATCTTCATGTTTATTTCATTAAAAACATTTTTTTCTAATGGAATTAGCCTTATTTACAAATGTTTCAATTTACATTCATTTTTTAAAAATAACCTATCTAAAAAAATCAAAAGTTGTTTTCCAATTGATTTCAAAGTATCTTCCTGTTTAGCAATGGCCCAGACAGCCTCTGGGGTCAAGCCAGGATTCCTGCAGTGAAACAATTGGCTTAACATCAAACTGGCAACATATGAACAAGAATCTTATCACGTCGGTGACTGAATATTTTGGCAAAAGGCTGGCATACTCCAGGGCACTATGTCACTAGATGACACTGGCATTCTTTCATTGATTTGTTCAGTCCTTCATGCTTTTCCCATATAAATTAAGAAACTATAGGCTGTGCTCTGACAAATTGGGCTGTTAGAAAAAAGAGCATGGCCCCCAAGATGTTTGGCAGCCCCGTGTTACTAAAATTTCTGATAGCATTCATCGGAGCACTGCATAATCGTGTAAGTAGAGTTTGCCCTGTTTTGCTTTGGTACTTTATTTATGGATTGAATATTTTATTAATGTCCACTGCGGTTCACTTTAGGCAGCTCTTTTCATCTGACTGGGTGGGGTAGAAATACAAAATGGAAACAAATTGTGAGCCACAGAATTTATATTCAGCCTCTCTGCAATCTCCTCTTCACCCTTCATCAGCTTGTGTCTTTTCAGGGCTGTATCCCTCTCCCAGATGTCATAATACACATTAGGAAGAGGGGCGTGGAAAGTGCAACGTGTTATGTTAGTAGGGGATATGAATTCAACCTATTTCTTTTTTAAGGGGTATTCTGGTTGTAAGGTCCATAGATACTCATTGTGACCTTGGGCAGGTCACTTCACCATCCACTGTCTCGGGTAGAAGCTTAGGGGGTCATTTACTATTTACCACACAAATCACAGAGATCACTAAGATCTCAAAATAAAGGATTATTAGCTGTGGCCAACATTACTGAATACTCAGCTAACAAAAATAAGAGACTGTGTGTTCCTCATAGCTGGCCCAACACTATGGAACTCACTTCCTGAAATACTATGACTGACTCCAGAAAGAAAGAAAGAAATTCAAAAGTGAACTGAAAACATGGTCATTGGTCAATAATTTCCTGCAGCATCCCTTGATCCCTTTTTAAAAATTGGCGTTACATTGTCAACCTTCTAGTCTTCAGGTACCATAGATGATATAATTGATAGTTTACAAATTTCCATAGCAGGTCCGCAATTTCATTTCTCAGTTCTTTCAGCACTCTGGGATGTATACTATCTGGTCAAATGATTTGCTACTCTTTAGTTTGCTACTTTCAAGTTTGCTGAGATTTGTTTCAGTTCATCAACTTTGAATATAATTTCTGGCATGGGTATATCTCTAAATGTATTAATAATGAACCTCCTCCCCTCTATTTGCAAGATCACATAAAAAGATGCTCATAAAAAGTAAATGATCTTCATAATAGGCATCATCGATTTGTGTAACCACTTTTTACTCTGCCTTATATATAATCATCGGTCATTGTCACAATCACTATCATCCAGATGTGAAATTGCAAATAAAATATCCAGTCTTTTCTAAAACTGTCTGAAATTGCCAAAATTCACAAAACTTATCTTATCCGGAAAAGATAACTTGTTTAAGTTCATAACATGGTCCCGTGTCGGGCTGGAACACTGGAATTGAAGTGGGCATTGGGTGTGATAAATTCATTACCAGCAGGCATCTGATTTATATTCAATGGTGTGATGTCAAGTTAAAGGAAAAGGAATACAAGAAAAACCTACAACTGAATAAGATAAGTTTTGTGAATGTTGGCGCTTTCAAGATTAAGTATGAATGTTTTCAGACAGTTTTAGAAAAGACTGGATATTTTACTTGCCACAAATATTTTTTTGCAGTTTCACATCTGGATGATAGCGATTGTGACAATGACCGATTATTTTATATAAGGCTGAGTAAAAAGTGGTTACACAGATCGATGATGCCTATTATGAAGGTCATTTACTATTTATGAGCATTTTTTAATGTGATCTTGCAAATAGAGGGAAAGAGGATCATTATTAATACATTTAGACATTCTCCACTCAACCTCAAAAAAATATTCAATTGATAGTGGAGTTATTTGAGGATTGGATGATGGGTATATCTCTTACATCTTCTTCAATGAATACTGAAGCAAAGAATGTATTTAGTCTCTCTGCTATGGCTTTGCCATTCCTAAGTGCTCCTTTTACCCCTTGATCATCTAATGGTCCAACTGACTCCCTAACATAAGAATAAGAACATAAGAAAATGCCATACTGGGTCAGACCAAGGGTCCATCAAGCCCAGCATCCTGTTTCAACAGTGGCCAATCCAGGCCATAAGAACCTGGCAAGTACCCAAAAACTAAGTCTATTCCATGTTACCATTGCTAATGGCAGTGGCTATTCTCTAAGTGAACTTAATAGCAGGTAATGGACTTCTCCTCCAAGAACTTATCCAATCCTTTTTTAAACACAGCTATACTAACTGCACTAACCACATCCTCTGGCAACAAATTCCAGAGTTTAATTGTGCATTGAGTAAAAAAGAACTTTCTCCGATTAGTTTTAAATGTGCCCCATGCTAACTTCATGGAGTGCCCCCTAGTCTTTCTACTATCCGAAAGAGTAAATAACCAATTCACAAGTACCAATTCTAGACCTCTCATGATTTTAAACACCTCTATCATATCCCCCCTCAGTCTTCTCTTCTCCAAACTGAAAAGTCCTAACCTCTTTAATCTTTCCTCATAGGGGAGCTGTTCCATTCCCCTTATCATTTTGGTAGCCCCTCTCTGTACCTTCTCCATCGCAATTATATCTTTTTTGAGATGCGGCGACCAGAATTGTACACAGTATTCAAGGTGCGGTCACACCATGGAGCAATACAGAGGCATTATGACATTTTCCGTTTTATTCACCATTCCCTTTCTAATAATGCCCAACATTCTGTTTGCTTTTTTTGACTGCTGCAGCACACTGTACCGATGATTTCAATGTGTTATCCACTATGACACCTAGATCTCTTTCTTGGGTTGTAGCACCTAATATGGAACCCAACATCGTGTAATTATAGCATGGGTTATTTTTCCCTATATGCATCACCTTGCACTTATCCACATTAAATTTCATCTGCCATTTGGATGCCCAATTTTCCAGTCTCACAAGGTCTTCCTGCAATTTATCACAATCTGCTTGTGATTTAACTACACTGAACAATTTTGTGTCATCTGCAAATTTGATTATCTCACTCGTCATATTTCTTTCCAGATCATTTATAAATATATTGAAAAGTAAGGGTCCCAATACAGATCCCTGAGGCACTCCACTGTCCACTCCCTTCCACTGAGAAAATTGCCCATTTAATCCTACTCTCTGTTTCCTGTCTTTTAGCCAGTTTGCAATCCACGAAAGGACATCGCCACCTATCCCATGACTTTTTACTTTTCCTAGAAGCCTCTCATGAGGAACTTTGTCAAACGCCTTCTGAAAATCCAAGTATAGTACTTATTTATTTAAGTCATTTCTATACCGTTTTATCAGTGATATTACTGTTCAAAGCGGTTTACAATAATAACATAAAATAGGAGAGCAATTAAATAATAATAAATAGATAAACCAAAAATCAAAAATCAAAAAATCAAAAGATAAAACAAAAAGTAAAACAAGGAATACAATAAGAGAGAATAAAAATACAGAGGGAATAATTATCAATGATATAACTTGTAATGGTAAAAAGAAAAAAATTTGGCGACTATTTTATAAAAACTCAAAGAACAGAAGATCATATAAATATGATTAACTTAAAACACATTTATATAAATAATAAAAACGCTAACTAAACAATGCTCATCTGATGTTGTTATTTCAGACTGGGAGTTGCCATATCTTTAAAAGCTATTTGGAATAGATGAGTTTTCAGTGCTTTTTTAAATTCCTTTGCGCTATGTATTTGCCTTAAGGGGTTCGGCAAAGCATTCCAGAGCGTGGGACCTACTACTGAGAAGGCCCGGTTTCTGGTCATATTTAGTGTAGCATTTTTTACTGATGGCACTTCCAGCACGTTTTGTCCTGCTGACCTGAGTTCTCTCTGGGGTTTGTAAACTCTTAACGAAGAACACAGCCAAGTAGAATCTGTATTGTTTAGTAAAGAGTGTACAAGTGACAGGATTTTATACTGAATTCGGTATTTAATAGGCAGCCAGTGTAAGTTAAATAGAACTGGAGAGATGTGTTGTGTTCGACTTGTGCCTGTAAGAAGTCTGGCTGCGGAATTCAGGATTAGCTGCAAAGGTTTGATGGTGTTCTCCGGCAAACCAATATATAAACCATTGCAGTAATCTAGACCGGTCAAAGCCAATGCTTGCAAGATGGATCGATAGTCACGAAAGAACAGAAGCGGACATAAACGTTTCAAAACGTGAAGTTTGAAAAACGAATTCTTCACTGTTTTTGAGATGTATTGGGTATATCTACCGGTTCACCTTTATCCACATATTTATTAACTCCTTCATAAAAGTGAAGCAGATTTGTGAGGCAAGACTTGCCCTGGGTAAAGCCATGCTGACTTTGTTCCATTAAACCATGTCTTTCTATTTGTTCTGTGATTTTGATGTTTAGAACACTTTCCACTATTTTTCCTGGCATTGAAGTCAGGCTAACTGGTCTGTAGTTTCCCGGATCGCCCCTGGAGCCCTTTTTAAATATTGGGGTTACATTTGCTATCCTCCAGTCTTCAGGTACAATGGATGATTTTAATGATAAGTTACAAATTTTTACTAATAGGTCTGAAATTTCAATTTTGAGTTCCTTCAGAACTCTGGGGTGTATACCATCTGGTCCAGGTGATTTACTACTCTTCAGTTTGTCAATCAGGCCTACCACATCTTCTAGGTTCATCGTGATTTGATTCAGTCCATCTGAATCATTACCCATGAAAACCTTCTCCATTATGGGTACCTCCCCAACATCCTCTTCAGTAAACACCGAAGCAAAGAAATCATTTAATTTTTCCGCAATGGCCTTATCTTCTCTAAGTGCCCCTTTAACCCCTCGATCATCTAACGGTCCAACTGACTCCCTCACAGGCTTTCTGCTTCGGTTATATTTAAAAAAGTTTTACTGTGAGTTTTTGCCTCTACAGCCAACTTCTTTTCAAATTCTCTCTTAGCCTGTCTTATCAATGTCTTACATTTAACTTGCCAATGTTTATGCTTTATCCTATTTTCTTCTGTTGGATCCTTCTTCCAATTTTTAAATGAAGATCTTTTGGCTAAAATAGCTTTTTTCACCTCCCCTTTTAACCATGCCGGTAATCGTTTTGCCTTCTTTCCACCTTTCTTAATGTGTGGAATACATCTGGACTGTGCTTCTAGAATGGTATTTTTAACAATGACCACGCCTCTTGGACATTTTTTACTTTTGTAGCTGATCCTTTCAGTTTTTTTCTAACAATTTTTCTCATTTTATCAAAGTTTCCCTTTTGAAAGTTTAGCACGAGAGCCTTGGATTTGCACACTGTTCCTTTTCCAGTCATTAAATAAAATTTGATCATATTATGATCACTATTGCCAAGCGGCCCCACCACTGTTACCTCTCTCACCAAGTCCTGTGCTCCACTGAGAATTAGATCTAAAATTGCTCCCTCTCTCGTTGGTTTCTGAACCAATTGCTCCATAAAGCTATCATTTATTCCATCCAGGAACGTTATCTCTCTAGCGTGACCCGATGATACATTTACCCAGTCTATATTGGGGCTTTTTTACCTCAAATGTACCTGAAAACGTTTTTCTTCCTCTATGTGTTGAATCTGAAGTACCAGGCTTCAGTCTTGTACTTGTCTTTGAGCCTCCTGCAACTGTGTCCTTAAAGCCTGATGAACGCATCAATCAGGGGATGTGCAAATATGTCAGGCTGGCGAACAACCAAGCAGATTTTAAAAGCCACCCAGATACATGCCTCTGTGTGGACATCTCAGAACTTCTGAAAAACGGGATGGAGCAAGGGCTTGACCTGTGTGGGTATGTGCAGGATATGGGCTTTCAAAGATTTTAACCTGAAATTTGTGCATAAATTCCTACCTTCATTGGTGCATGCTGGGTTCCCTTGCCACCTAACTTTACCTCTGCTATGGATGACATGTAAGTGATAAAACAAAAAACTCTAGGCAAATCAGTGGGGTTTTAAGGGTCGGGGCTAACAGGAGTGAAGGCTATTAAAGCAAGGGGATTTGGAAGACCTGTTCCTTGACTTGGTGAACTATGAATGAACTGGGAAAACTGGCAATGGTGTCAGCAAGTGACCCTTTTAAAATTACCCCACATGTGGTAGAAGCAGGATTTGTGTGTGCATGCATGCATCCACGTAAAATTCAGCACATGTGTGCGCAGCCAAGCAACTTTATAACATGCATATGTTGTAAAATAGCCACATCCTTGTGTGCAGGCCGATGAACATGTGTATATGTGCGCCCATACACCAGTTTAAAAGTTACTATTTTAATATGGAAATCTCTCTCACCAGTTGAGTAGCCTCACTCTCCACTTGAGACACTCTGCTGTTGGCTGTGTATAACTCTTTTGCTAGCTGATTAGTCTCTTCTACAAGCTCTGCCTGAGCCTGCTCACTCTTAGGAATTTGTCTTGGAGCTATCACAATCTATCTTCTTGGTTCCTTTGCTGCTTTTGGCATCATCCTTCTCATCTTTTTTAACTGGCAGATGCCAAGGCTCATATTTAGCTCCTTTTGAAACTTATTTTGCAAAGCTTCTGAGTATCTTGTAGCTGAGATTCTAAGAAAGTAGTATTCTTGTCAAACTGGGCCTTTATGGCCTGCAAGCTCACTCACCTCCAGGCATCTCTTGGCATCTTCTATGGTTTGGAATTCATCCGTCTTCCTTACCAGTTGAATCCTCGTCTCTTTGATTTGGAGTTTATCATTTTTAGCTTCATCTTCAATAATCTTTTTTGTCTCAACCATTTCCTGTAATTTGGAGCTGTGTCCATATCTCCTGGGTCTGGCTAGCTACCTCCCTTTTCACTTGAGATGACTCCAAAGTAAACCTCTGTAGTTCTCCAGAAAGTTGACTGGTCCTTTCTTCTAGATTTATTCAGTCTCATTCAGTTTCCTGAAATTTAGCTTGGGAGCCCTGTAAACTTACTTCAGCTTTCTCCTATTCTTCAGTCCCCTCTTCACAAATTACTCTCCCTCCCATCCCTGATAACGACACCAAATCCATGAGTGATGACCTTGCCCACTTTTTTCAGGACAAAATATCTAAGCTTATTTCCAGCTTTCCTCCCTCCACCTCCCTCCCAAACACCCCTGTTAAAATCCATCACACAACCTTAGACTCCTTTGAGCCCACCTCTTCCACCGAAATAGAAACCCTCCTTAAGAAAATTAAACCTGCATCACATCCCACTGATACCATCCCCCCTAAATACCTCCTCACAATCCCCAACCTGATATCTAAGCCATTAGCCAATATCATCAGTTATTCCATCTCTTCTAGATACGTCCCCTCCTCTTTAAAACAAGCTATAGTCAAACCTATCCTTAAGAAACCTAACCTCAACCCCTCTGAACTGTCCAACTGTCAACCTATTTCAATCCTCCCCTTCTTAGCCAAACTAATGGAAAAAATTAACAACATCCAACTCTGATCACCTTGAAAAATACAATATATTACACCCCTTTCAATTTGGCTTCCACAAATTCCTCAGTACCAAAACTCTACTAATCTCCCTCACTGACACCCTCCTTAAAGGTATGGATAATGGCCACTCCTTCATCCTTGCCATGCTAGACATCTCCTCCGCCTTTGACACCATCAACCACAAGATTCTCCTAAACCGCCTATCCGAAATTGGCATTGCTGGCATCGCCCTTCTCTGGCTTAAATCCTACCTCGATAATAGACTCTACATAGTCAAAATTGGTAACAGTGAATCTGAACCCATCAACCTAACTCGTGGTATACCCCAAGGATCCTCCCTATCCTCCACCCTTTTTAATATATACATGCTACCCCTGTTAGCATGTATATATCCCAGTCATGGACCTGTTATGGTCACCAGCCGTGGCGGTCCATGGCTGGGACTGACTGTCATGGCCTCCAGTCGCGGCAGACCGCGAACGGGGCAAGTGCCTACCCGCGGGGTCTGTCAATACCCCAGGCTCCTGTAGGCACAGGCAGTTCTCTCCTGCACTTCCTTCTCGGCCGTTGCTGCTGATGGTGTCTGGCCGCATGGCTCCTCATCAGCTGGGCTAGCTCTGCCCCCCTTGGGGGATGACTAGGGCCACGTGCGCGGCTGGCTCCAAATTTAAAGGAACCACGACAGGAAGTTGTCGTGGTTCCTCTTCTGGACTCTTTCCTGTATCTAGGTATTTACGGCAAGGTCTGCTCCTCAGACCTTGCCTTGGTATTGAGGCTTGTGAGGTAGTTGCTTGTGCTCAGGGCCCTGGTTCCGTTCCTTGTCCTGCTCCGGATACTTCTTGGACTGCTTCCTTCGCTTTGGATCCGGACTGGTTGCTGTGTTTCCCTGGTTTTGACCCTGGACTGGCTTCGGACCTTTCTCCTGATTCGCTCCCAGACTGGCTTCGGACCATTCTCCTGTCTTGCTTCTGGACTGGCTTATGACCCTTCTTTGGACTTTGACCCTGGAACTGGCTCTTGACTATTCTTCGACTCATGCTCCTGGACTGTCTACGACCTGCTGGAGGCGCCAGCCATCTGGAATCCATGACCTGCAGGAGGTGCCTGCATCCGGACCTGCCTTCAGTCTTCGGTGAGTCTCCTAAGTCCCAGTGGCCAGGTTCCTATGGGCTCCGCCTGGGGGAACCACGAGCTTCCAGGGCAAAGTCTTCAGTCTACTACCGTATCTTCAAGCCTTGCCCTCTGATGGTAGGGACCAGAGAGGGTTGATTCTCTCTTTGGTAGCATTAACCTTACCTCGGACTAAGGGTCCACCTCCTGGTTCGTAACAACCCCTCTGCCATCTCCTATTGGATCTAGGACTCACTCATTTCATTTACGCAGACAATGTCCAAATCCTTATCCCCATTACTAAATTCATCTCTATATCCCTTAAAACCTGGGAAACCTGTCTAGCTTCAATCACCATCCTCCTCTCTAGTCTTAATCTCTCCCTCAATGCCTCCAAAACTGAACTCATTATTATATCACACAATCCCAACACCTTGACATCCACTGACAACAACTTCCCACCTCCCTCAATTCCTATCTCCCAACCCATACGAGACCTTGGCGTAATTCTAGATAACCAACTAAAGCTCAAAATATTCATAAATTCTAACATGAAAGAATGTTACCACAAACTTCATGTCCTCAAAAAACTTAAACCCCTCCTTTACTTTAATGACTTCTGCACTGTCCTCCAGGCCATAATATTCTCCAAATTAGACTATTGCAACTCCATCCTGCAAGGTCTCCCATCAGCCACCATCAAACCACTCCAAATGCTACAAAATGACGCTGCCAGAGTTCTCACTAACACTTGCAGAAAGGACCACATCACCCCCATTCTTAGAGACCTCCACTGATTCCCTATCTTATTCAGAATCCGCTATAAGAATCTCACCATCATACATAAGACACTACATAACCATAATGTTCACTGGCTCAACAACTCACTTCACTTCCACACTTCCATTAGACCCACCAGATCCACATACAATGGCTCACTACACACAGCCCCCTCACTAAATCCCCCCACCTCACTGCCACAAAAGAAAGAGCTAATATCTATAGCAGGACCTTCGAACTGGAATGACATGCCTCCGGACCTGCGGCTGGAACCCTGTTCCCACAAATTAAAAAAAAACCTGAAAACCTGGCTTTTCCAACAAACTTACACATACCCCCCCCCCCCCCCCTCATTTCCCTGCCCTTCCAACCATAAAGCTGTATATATTGACTAGTAAATTCCTAGTTTATAATGTATATATTGACTCTGTAAATTCCTAATTTATAATGTTGTAATAGTATAATGTTATATATCTATTTTCTCCTTATCCAGTTCTACCTTGTTAATTTACCCTATGTTCTGTTTTATGTAATGCACAGTTCTATTTTCACATATTGCTTCTTCATCTGAGAAAAACTGATTTAAATGTTCCCACTGTTCTCATTCATTTCAACCATCTCAAAGCTCCCTCTAACTGCAGCTCCAGCCCTACCTTTGCCTGTAGTTTTTATGCCATTTTGTTGATATGGTTCTTCCCTTCTGATTCCCTCTCTCCACCGTGTCCCCAAGCTAGCTGTCTCAGGTCTCGCCCTGTATCTGAAGCTAGTCTAGCTGGGGGATATTTTCTCTTCTTCTAACCTGTTACCTGTCCTATATTTTTTTTTCTTCTTTCGTCTTTTTGAATCTTGGTCTCTTTGTGTTATCACGCCCCCTTTATCTTTCTCCATATCTACTATGTCACTATCCTTTTTGTCAGTATCAGTGGGGCCTAGTTCTGGCAGGTCGCCAAATCTTTCAGTTTGGCAATAGTGGCACCTTACATCTGTGAAGTTACCCCAGCCTGATTATCTAGAAAACAATGTAAGGGGACTCCTCTCCTATTATTCCCTTCCAGTATTTTTTCATTCCTTTCTGTATCTTAAGGGCACAACTCCTTCTCATGACCATTCTCTGCACAAAGAGGCAAACTTTCAAAACTGCTCATGTGTGTCCATTTAAGCATGTGTATGGGTGCGTGCACATTTGCTACTGTATTTTACTACCTGTGCATAAACAATATGTGCACACTATAAAACATGAATACTTATGTGCACAAGTTCATACTTATCCGGATAAGTTCCAATTTATCTGGCTAAGTAGCAGCAAAGCTACTACCTAGCCAGATAAGCCTGAAAAGAACTACTTATCCATCTAAGTAGCCCTTAATTGTCTTATCCAGCTATGTACAATAGCTGGATAAGTCTAAAAAGCACTACTTAGCCAGATAAGTAACATTTTTCAGACTTTTCCAGCTAAGTAGCAGCAAAGTCACTACTTTTCTGGAAAAGTCAAAATTTAGCCAGATAACAATGTAAAAACATAAGGAGTTGCCATACTGGGTCAGACTGAGGATCCATCGAGCCCAGCATCCTGTTTGCAACAGTGGACAATCCAGGTTACAAGTACCTGGCAAGTACCCACCATTAAATAGATCCCATGGTAATAATATCAATAATAGCAGTGGCTATTCCCTAAATCAGCTTGATTAATAGTAGTTTATGGACTTCTCCTCTAGGAAATTATCCAAACCACTTTTAAACCCAGCTGTTTTTAAACCAGGCCTTAGCTCCGCAGCCAGTACAGCTTCACATGCTTCCCCAGCAGTGAGTACATCATCATGCTCGTGCAGCATGAACACCTTCATTGCGCTCATACCCCTTGCGTGCAGTCAACATTCCTTTAGCAGGGATCCCATAATTCTTTCCACTACCATCAAGTATCCCATACCTTCCCACATCACAAACATCCCAACCGTGATCCAGGCAACCATCGTATTAGAGTAGCAACAGCAGAAGCGCTGGGCTGGGATCATGCTAAGAGGCTACCATGATCTGGGAGAAGACCTTCTAAAAAGGAAGGTATAGGGGCAGGGGCATAAAAGGGAAAGGGCTAGGGTGGGAGGCAGGGGGTGGGGGAGGGGGACTCCCTGCCAAAAAAATTATTTTTAAACATTGAAATGGGCTATTTTGGTTTGGGGCAACAAGTTTGGCCTCAAAGGGCCTTTGAAACTCAGGTGGGAGGGAGGTAGGGGACAAGTATGGGCCTGTAGGCCCACAATATAACAACTTAGTTGTTAATTGGTTTCCCCCCTGTTTTATTGTAAACCGGTACGATAAGACCTTGTCTTGAGTATCGGTATAGTAAAAGAATTTAAATAAAATAAAATAAAAATTATATATATATATGTATCTGTGTGTGTGTGTGTGTTTTACAACAGCAACGTAACTTAACCAGCTATATTCTTTTGAGTATAGCCTGTTAAGTATGACATTATCTGGCTAATCATAGCTGAAAGACTTTGTACCTAGCCGTCAATATTCAAAAAAGTATCCGGTTATGTTTAAGGTTATCTGGCTATGGTTAGTCAGATACATTTCACAGGGGATATTTGGTGGGATATTTACCCCACTGAATATCCAGGACAAGTTATCAGGCAAATTTTAGCCGGATAACATGTCCACTAAATGGCCAACTGAATATTGACCTCCCTGTGTGCAAGTGCGCATACGTGAGGGGATAGCTGTGTGTGGGACTGAGGTGTATATGTGACTGAGTGGGGTGCGTGAGTCATGGTCTTTCCTCCCTTCCCTTCCCTTCCCTCCCCGTTTCCCCCTCTCTAGTCTTTTCTTCCATCTCAGATCATCCTTCCCCTTTCTACCTTTCTCCTCCCTTTCCTCTCTTTCTGCCTTCCCTACAGTCTCCTCTCACCATCTTCCCCTCCTTTCCTTCTTTTTACTCATCTCTAATTTTATTGGTTCTTCTCTTCAGTCAGAAGGAACTGGAAACTGCTTTGGCACTTCAGAATACTCCCCCCCACACACACACATTCACAGTCCTAAGCTACTTTCATTTCAATTTGATGATTTGCCTTCAGCATGCAGGAAGTTGCAAAACTAAAACATCCTGCATAAAGATGGACGGACAGACCCTCGCTCTCACTGAAGCAAATGGGCCTATAAAATTAAAAAAATTAAAAAAAAGAGAACAAGACAGAAAGAGAGAAAGTGAGAAACATTGGTGAAATAAACAGGTTTCCTAGGCAGGTAAAGAATCTACGAAATGGGCTACTTAATATCATGAACAAAACGTTGGCATGCTATTTCTTTGACAGATGATTTGTACATCAGTGGACTATGATTCACATAAGCATGGTTCAGGGATTCTTTGTTTAAATGCCCTTATTCAGTTCTTTTCAGCCCATTCACGAGAATGCTCTACTCTGAAATTCTCCTTTATATTTCTTCAATACCTAAAGTGAATACTTAAGTTCCACTGGCAGTAATTAAGGCACTCATTTTTCTCATTATTCTCATCCCCTTTAACCTCTACCGATGATTATCCAATGTGTCAGGATGTGGCTTCCCTTTACTCCCAGGTGTTTTATGAGAAAACGGACTTTTTTTTTTCCCTTTAATAAACTGTTGGAGTCCTTGCTGAAATGTAAAAATTAAAGCAAACATGCAATTTCTTTGCATAAACATATTTTTCAATCTGCTGGATATTTTTTGCTTTAACTCTCATGAGAATTCCAAGTCAACCATGCAAGGCATAAAACAGACATTGTAAATGAATGGATCCAAAAAGTGCACGGATATTTAAGCATCCATGGTCATATCTCAGGGCTGCACTTTCAACATTTCTCAATCACTTAAGATGTTCTGAAATTAATTTCAATTGTCTCAAAAAATGCTTCTGTTTTTATTTTACAGGTTGAGATATACAGCATACAGAAAAGTGTACACAACAATAATTACTGGGCTCCAATGGTTGCCATTCATTTACATATATAGTAAGTCCCAAATGAGTCAAGCCAAATGATTAGCTGGGACTTATATGCACACCCTTAGCTAAATTAATTCATTTTTGTATAACCCCGTCCCGGGGAACTTACTGTATTCCGGTGGGGCCATAAAAGATTTAATAGTCTTTTTGGCACTCCTGGTTAGCTTTAACATTGTTCTCTTTCCCTAGGGTCAGGATCCTTTGTTGGCAGATGATGGAGGCAGGGAAAATTTACTTTCAGGGCCCAGAGAGACAGAGGTGACCTCTCTACACATTTTTCCACTTGCTGTATTCCCTGGGAGAGGGGTGCGTGTCTTCACTAGGTAAGCTGGATGTGCCAAAGAAAAACTACTAGGGTCACTGATTTAGTGTCCAGAAATACAGTTTTTACTGATAGAAAAGTCAGATGAAATATGTCACAATTCAATTCAATCCATAGCGCCACATGACTTGTCTGTTACAGTCTCTTTCCTCAATCTGTGCAGGAATCTCTAAAAAAGGGCAAAGGAGACATCCACCCTCCAGGGCTTGGCTAAGTGGAGTTCCCAGGTGAGCAGATTATCCTTTAGCTGGATGGAAAACCACTTTCCAGAATTGGTAAAAATGGAAAAATGCAGTCTCTGCACAGAGAGTTGCAAGCTCTCTCTCTCTCTAGGGGGTGAAGACTCCTGATGGGGGCCCTCAGCGTTCGCAAAGTCCTTACGGTTAGGTGCTCTTCCAATACTCTCATCTTTATACAAATCCTTAATGGGTGGGATCCAAGCTGGAACAGCAGCTCCAGTTGTTCCTTCTGGTGGGCAGGAAGAGGGGCAGCAAACACCTCCTTCCACAGCTTCTTGGGACAACTTAGTTTTCCCCAAAACTGAGGTAAATCACCGGAAGGTCCTGGCATCAGGCAACCTCCTTCCTCTGACTTTGTTGAGGGTGTAGAGGGGCAGACCTTTCCTTACCTGGGTGGCTCCAAACCCAAGGTTCCCTGTGCCCTTAGCCCAGGCTTTCTACAAATTAAAGCCTTCCAATAGCCCAAAATATCTCAGCATGCTCATCCTGCTCTCCAGAGAGTGGATAAGCAAGGTACTACATCCCCCCCTCCCCACCCCCGAGCCAAGTCACAAATTCCAAGCAGGGTTTGCTGCAGTCCTAAGAGTAAGCAAAAAATCCAAAATAAGCAGAAGATCCTACACACCTCATAAACCTTCAAAATTAATGCACACTGCTCCCCAAAGCTCTCAAGAGAGAGCTGTTTAAAAAGCCTCACAAAGGAGATGACCGTTCCAGCACCCTCCACGGGAAGGGCTGTACAGAATGGTAACCTCTCCACTCACTAACCTATACTGCCATTAGCTGGGAAAGGAATTACCCAGGGCTTACTGGTAACATGACAGTGGTATCCGTCACATATCGATTGGGGTTTGTATGTTTAGATCTAAGGAAAATAATTACATAAAATATATTCTTTAATTAAGCATTCTGCACTCCCTTTAATAATCATAAGAAATAAAAAAAGAAAGAATTCGAATAGCAGTCGAGCTATGGGATGGAAGGTTTTTGTAGTTTTTTGCACTAAATACCATATGTACGATTATCCGCCTTGTATGGAGAGGTCATAAGCACCCAGTACAAAGAGCTCCTAGATCTCAGAGAAAGAGTATTGCCTCTAGCATGGCAAGACCCAATATGGCAGCATAAGGAGAGGACGCACTATTTGAATTCTCTTATCAGCACTGCTTAGCTTTATTTTTTAACTTTTCAATGATGGTTAGACACAAGGGAAGAGTGAGGAGGCCTCCCCAAGACCTCCAGCAGTGAACTTAAAGCAGCTGCTGATTACAGACTTTCTCTTGCATTTGAGCCCTGTTTCATTAATGAGTCTGGTGCCAGGATAGAGGGAAAAGTAGCTCCTGTCCTCCCCTGGAGATGGAAACTTCATTAATCCCAGATGTTAGTCACTCCTCTAACATCTGCAAGCAGCGGTGGAGTGACCTCTCCCTCTAGGCCTGAAAGTGGTAAGGGGATAGCTCTTTTAGGGGGACCTGCTGCAGATGAGCTGGTTGGAGATGGAGTAAGGGAGGCAGTGAAGATCATGGCAGGTGTCCAGAACATTTAGAGGAGTGTGAGAGGTTGAGGAGAGGCTCCCCTGAAGAGACAAATTAGTGTCCTGCCCCTGGGATAAATGAAGTGGATAGTCCTTTAATTGAGGATACACTTTTCAAATTTGAGATCCAGTTATCCCTTGGGAAAACCTGCCACAGTAACTTTGCAGGTATGGAGTAGACTGCTTCCTCAATGGCAATGTTGAGTGTGAAAAATGTTCCTTGCTCTCAGGTGCAAGAGAGAGGTTTAGCAAGTCACCATGTTAAAATTAAGGATATTGAACAGCATAACCAGCATAACCTTGCTCCTTGCTCCTGGGCTCAACACAGGCTATGTTGCTCCAAGATAAAAGTTTGATCCATAGAGAGCTGGAAAATTTGAAAATACATTCAACTTCCCAATGGTTTCCTTGATATCCCCAGTTGACGGTGCGAATTCCAGGAGATGCTATTCCTCCCTTTGGTAAAGTTTTCGATTTTCCATCTGGAAGAAGGGTTGGAAATCAAGTGGGGAATATAGCATGGTTCTTAGAGAAATCAAAGGAAGATGAGGTGACTAATTATGCCATCGATTGCAATCTCTCAGGACAGAGACTGTATTTATTACGACTTTTGTTTTTAGGAAGTGACAGGTGTTATTTTATGGCCATCTTGAGGTGCATAAAAAGGCTCTCCACTTAGGTGCTAAAATGTTCATTAGATTTCCTTGCAAATGTTTATTAGTTCTGGGTAATACACATAATATTTTCTTTGAGATTTTTCAGCTGTGTTCTTTGTTGGATTTTAAAAATCAGCATGTGTCAGGATCTCTTAACATTAGTGGATGAGGGTCTGGAAGTATGGTATGCTGATCGTGCTCTAAGGTATGTTGTTATAGGACTTACCTTTCTTGTAATAGTTTTCTATTTACTAGGTTATTTTTTTTTTTATGAGTCTCCTTTTATTTATTTGGATCTCTATATTTCTAGTGGTTTAATTGTAGGTATGTGGGGGTCTTTTTTTTTCTTTAACATTTTTTTTTCTTCTTGATGGAATCATTGGTACACCATGCCCTTATACTCTGTTTTTCTTTGTATCAAGTTATTAATTTGTCTATATGCAGAAATGCTTTTTTTTTTTTTTTTTTAAAGAATCTAGCAAGGCAGACAAAGGTATATAGAGGAGATCTTCAGGAACCTAGTAGAGCAGACCCACTCTGGCAGCCTCTATGATGTGAAAGTATTGACACTGTGTTAACCAAGAGACAGGAGCTATGCCCGTCAATAAATATAATCACCAGATTTTTCCAGCTATGGAAGTGAGTTTGCATTTTGAATCTCCCCTTGCCAGAGTCCCACTTTTTGGGGGGATAGGCTTCAAGCGGATATAAGATCCCTTGGAGCATGCTCAATAGTCGGAGAGTTAGACACAGCTGAAGAAGCTAGGAGGAAGGAGCCAGAGATCCCTCCCATGATCTCAGCAGAGAGGGCTAAGTGCTGGAGATCTCAGAGCAGAGAGACAACAGAGAAGGAGAGCTGTTTTTCAGATTACTTCAGAGTCTAAGTGTGTTGATTTTTGAAGAGTTTACTTCTTGGTCTGAAGAGAAGGGTTGCCCCCTGCCTCCCTGAGGATTGGGATTGGATATCTTTTTGATCAAGCAACCAGACAAGTGAGAATGGAGACAGAATGAGACTTCTGAAGACAGAATTAAGAGCTTCAGCGTTGGATAATTTGATTACATTTTAAGGTTTGGGGAAGTTTGAAACACATTTTTTGATATTTTTGGATTGGGGATATTTTTCCAACAGATTGGCTGATGCTAGAAGCCACACTTTAGTTGTTCCTCCCCACTGGTGAGGATATATTGACTGAGGATGAAGGTGGAAGAGATAGGAGAGTGATGAGAGGGTTCACCAGGGACAAGGAAACCCTATGTTTTATTTTGGTTATCTGTTTTATGCCGATTCTCAATTTTTGTGAGTTTTTGCCTGGACCCTGTTCCTTAATTTGCAGTAAAGGATTTATGATGAACGAAAATTTCTGGACTCCTTTTGAATTTTTTTTTCCCTGCTGCTTCCAGTGAAAGGGATGAATGTCTGGCCCACTGGGTTGAGTTTACTTTCTACCGATTTTGTTTCCTTGCTCCTGTTCAGGACTCTATTGCACCTTATTGAGATTTGGTACCTAGAGTGTGAGCTGAGAGTAAGCCAGAGATTTTCTTCCTCCCCATCTGGACTTGGACCCGGATCCATGCACCTCTAGTTATGGATAAAGCACTAGCTGAAGGACCCACTACAACCATATAAGTAGGAGTTAAGTCTCAAGGATTTACTTTATCTGTCCGAAGAAAGAAATTACTGTGGAAACTGTCCTGGACTAGATGGATAAACAGACTGGATTTAAGCATTGCCCCCAACCATCTTTAAAATCTTGATTGAGGTTACTTGTTTATTTCTACCTGCGGTACATTAAGGAATGTTTGTGTTAAATCCTTACTAAACCTCAATGTGGTTTGTACTGCAGGGGCTTCCAATCTGACGGGGACACTGAGAAAATGGTGGACTGAGCGATGGGGGAAAGAAAGGATGCTATAGCATTTAACTTTAAAAGGGGAGACTATAATGAAATGAGAAAATAAGTTAGAAGGAAAATAAATGGAGCAGTGGTGTTGGTTAAAGATTTGCATGAAGCGCAGACTGTTTAAAAATGTCATCTTAGAAGCAAGAGAAAATGTATTCCACAAGTTAGGAAGGGTCAAACGATGGCCAATATGTTTAAACAGTGCTCTGAAAATCAGGTCCTAATGAGAAAAACAGGAAAGGACATAAGAAGCAGCAAATTAGATATAAGAAATTAATAAGGCAAGTTAAGAGAGAAATTGAGCAGAAACTTGCCAAATAGGCAAGAACTATTAATAAAAACATTTTCAAGTATATTAAAAGCAAGAAGGCTGTGAAGGAGTCGTTTGAATCATTACATGATGATCAGGGTGTAAGAAATGTGCACTCAGGAAATAAAAGGTCATAGCACCCAAACTTAATGAATTATTTGTTTTGGTCTTCATAGTAGATGATTTTGGGAAGATAACCACACTGAAACCAATTTTCGTAGTTGATGATTCAGAGGTACCGAAGCAGATCACTGAGAATTTGGAAGAGGTGCTAGAGCAAATAGGCAAATAGTAGCACATCAGCAGGACATGATGATATTTATCCCAGAGTAAGAGTCCTGAAGGAGCTCAAATATGAATTTCCAGGCCTGCCGCTAGTAATCTGTCACCTATCATAAAATTAGCAACTATACCAGGGAACTGAAAGGTAGCCAAGATAATGCACTTTTTAAATAAGGATTGCAGGGGTGATCTAGGAAACTATTGATCAATGAGCCTGATGTCAGTGACAGCAAAATGACAGAAGCTATTTTTAAGAACAGAATAACTGGGAGTATGGATAATCATTGCTTAATGGAGAAGATCCAGCACAGATTTTTTAACGAAAGGATATCATATCTTAATAATCAATTATAATTCTTTGAAGATCTAAATAACCAAGTGGCTAGGAGTGAGTCTATCAATATATAGCATTTCTGGATTTTCAGAAGGCTTTTGATAAAGTCCCTTGTGAGAGGATTCTGAGGGAAAAAAACCACGTTGCATAGGAGGCAATATCCTATTATAGGTGTGCAAGTTTTTGTATCATTATTTCATTTCATTGGTGTGGAGTTTTCATTCCACTTTTTTTTTTAATTTTGTGTTTGAAAAATACAGGTAGCAGCAGCCAACCCTGGCTTCTCCTTCCTATACTTCAAACATTGCGTTCCTTAAAAATAAAACAGCGCCCCCTTCGAGCCTTATCCCCATCTCACCTTACTGCTCGAACCCTGCCTTCAAGCTCAAACGCAATCATGAGCATCTTCATGGAGCAGAAGATATCCCTCAGACAATTCTGCCCTGCTGGAACTCTATTCCAGACAGTGCTGGCAGATGAGGAGGTCGATGTTGTTTTGTTGTCTGGAGGAATACCTGCACCTCATTACACAAGCATCTTTGTTTCAACAAAATGATGCCAGCCTCAGGGCCCACCTGCACCATTCAGAATATAGGGCTAGTGAGGCAGGGGGTGTCGGGGGATCACTCCCACCTCATGAAGATGCTTATGATTTCAGGGGTGGGATGGGGGAGATGGTGAAAAGGCCTGGTAGCACTTTTTTTTTTTTTTTTAAGAATTGCAATTTTGTGGTGGGGTGGGGCAGGGCATGGGGCTGGCTGCAACTGTGCTGCTTTTTTGTTTGTTTTTTTAATAAAACAAAAAGAAAACAACATATTGCTTTTCCTTCATTTTGTAATCAAAACTAAATGAAGCAAAACAAGGAATGTTGCTGAAATCTCCTGTTTCATTTCAAATAAAAACACATCCCTACCTCTATTTTGGATGGATAACTGATTAAATAATAGGAAACGAAGAGTAGGATTAAATGGTCAGTTTTGCCAATGGGAAAAATAAGTGAAAAGTGGAGTGCTCCCGTGGTCTGTCCTGCAGACCAGGGTTTAACAGATGCATTAGTTAAACTGGAAAAGGGAGCAATGAGTGAGGGGATCAGATCTGTGGATGACACAAAATGATTAAAAGTATTTGAAACACAAGAGATTCTGTGGAAATGCAGGAGGACCTTGCAAGACTGGGAAATTGGCCATCTTAATGGTAACCTGGAAAAGTGCAGAGTGATGCATGCAGGGATGGGACACCCTGCAGTTCTGGTGGGCCAGTGCTTGCGTTGTAGCCATGGTTCTGCAAACACATTTTCAATGGGAAACCCTGCACAAGCCTTCCCCCTTTTTGTTTTTTAATCGATTTTCAAAATGAAACAAGATTCTGATGAAATTATGTCAGAATTTAAATCATTCCATTTTGAAAACGACCCAAAACAAAATAGGAAATTTCATCTCATTTCCTACTTTGATTCTCCTGAATGCCCACTCCTAATGTATGCAGCTATACAGAGAGCTAATCTCAATGCAGCTTAATACATGGAAACAAATTTGTTTCTCAACTTCCATTTATTAACAGGTAACAAGAAATGGAAAA